>NC_062214.1:72725258-73457037 GCF_902686445.1 Sciurus carolinensis | reverse complement strand
CCTAGGCCACAAGCCCCGCGGCACAAGGCAGCGGCCGGCTGGCGGCCCCGCGGGACAGCACGCTCCCCTGCCCGCACGCCCGGGGACACGGGCGCCCTCCACCCCGGCCTGGGGGAACAGGTCCACGCGCAGGCAGGGCCGACCCACGAGGGGCCGTGTCGGCAAGGCCAGCCGGCCCTGGGAACAGGGCCTGCGGGAACACCCCACTGCCCCGGGCCAAAGGCTACCTACGCCCTGGGAAGCTCGCCTTCCCTGCCACGCCCAGGCGGCCACGGAGAGACTCCTGCGGACCCGCTGGGGCGCCCCTGCACTGCGTGCGGCCCTGGGGCCCGCACTCCAATCGCTGCCCCTGGTGGACACCAGGGCCAGTCTGGGGCATGCCACACCGCCACTCCAGCCTTCCCAGCCGGGCACCACCCGCGCCACCCCCCGTGGTACTGCCACGGCAAAGGCAGGTCAACGCCCCGACCGCCTCCTCGGCCTGGGTCTTCCGGGACACACCACACGGGCACCCGCGCCCACCCAGGACCGAACTCGCATCTCCCCTAACGTGCCTCGCTGGCACCCACCACACAGCCCCCCTCCACCCTCCACCCTCTTCATTCCACGGGCCACCCGCTCGCGTGGCACCGACGAGGGCTCAGGCCCCACGCCAAAGCCCGCACATCTCACGCCGCCTCCAACGCGCCGCGGCCCCTCCAACATTCCCAGGCCTCCCTGTGCCTCCCCACCCCTGGGGCCCTCCCTCGCTGCTGCCTCCTACTCCACGCTCCACCCGAGGTCTCCAACCACCTCACCCGCAGGCAAAAGGGGACCAGGGCACTGCCCGGGCACCCGCCGGACTCCACGGCCTGCCGGGACTCCCGGGGCCTGCGCTCGGACACACAGGTGCCAGCCGCCCGCCCACCTGCACACTGAGGACTCCTACCGCACCAACGCCAAGCGGCCGGGCACAGCCCGTGACACCACGGGCACGCCTCCCGTGCCACGTGCTCACCCCCCGGAGGGGCGCCCACAGCCCCTCCCTCCGCACACCAGCCTGGCCCAGGGGCACCCCCTCTGCGTGCCCAAGGAGCGGGAACACCCGGGAACTGCTGTGCCTGGCCGCTGCCGCCTCTGCCGCTGCCAACGTGCTGGACCTCAGTCACGATGAGCGAGACGGTAGTGAGTTTTCACTCATTTTGTTCAGCTTTTCCAAGGAATGTTATTGGAGGACTCATCATCGATCCGAGCACGCGGGACCAGGCTACCAGGTCCGTGTCGCTGCGCGGGACCGGGACCAGCCGGCCACCCGCGACACCTCTGGCTGCGCGCAGGGTCCAGGCCCGGGCCATCCCAGCCACGGGGACGGGAGTTCCGCTCCACGCCTGCCCAAGGCGCGGCCCACCGCCCGGCCACGGAGGACGTGGCCCTCGCAGCTCAGCCAGGTCCTCAGGGTGGAGGGCAAGGGCCGGGGTCCAAGCACTGCTTACCGTCCTCGCCACACACCGCCGTGGACACACGGATGCCAGCTGGTCATCGGGGCCCGACGTCCTCGGCAAAGCTGGGCACCCTGCTGCCAGGCTCTCGCCACGCCTCCCACGCCAACTCCCCCTGAGCAGTGTACACAAAGGACACGCATCCGTGAGAAAAGGGACACTGTGGACCAGGGCCCAGGCCTCCGACACAGGCGTCCGGCCGCCGGCCCAGAAACCCACACGCTCACACCTGCCTGCCCCGCATCCCCCTCCCTCAGCGGGCCACGCAGCAGCTCTTGGACCCCGCGGCTGGGAGGACACACCTGGCCCAACCTCGGGGAAGCGCCACGGAAGGCGCCCGTCCCGGCGGCCTGGCGGGCTGTGCGACGCCGATGCCCTCCGCGCTTCCGGCGTCCTCCAGGGCCCTCAGACCCATGACTCCCGCAGCTGCACAACAGCGCCCTCGCTCACAATCAGCCCAGTGTTCCACCTCGGGGGCGAACACACACTGCAGCGCTACCATCCCATCCTGCCACGGCCCCTTCGCCTCAGGGGCCTCCCACCACACCACCCCTGTGCTCTGCCCACCTAATGGCACCGCGCTGCATGCCCAGCGGGACATGGCGCAGTCGGGACCCCGGGCGCTCCTGCACCCGCGCGCTTAGGGCCAACCGGCCACGAGCAAGGGCCCAGCGCAACTCAACTCTCCCCGCTTGCCGAACGTGGCCTCCAAAAGCACCCACGAGCAGCATGCAGGGCGGGACAAGGCCCCGCCCCCACTTCAGCTGGAGGGTCTCATCCCAGCAACCGACCCGGGGCCGCTCCCGGGTCCCAACGGGCCCACCTCGGGCCTCTGGCGGGACAACAGGGACCCGCGACACCTCTGAGACCCTGCACACGTGGGCACCCCTCCTCCCTCCTCTCCTGGCACAGGCCCTCAGCCCAACGCTGCCTCAGCCCTCGCCAACGGCCAGCACACGGCACAGCCCCAGCAACCGCTCTCCTGGCCTGCGGCACGCCCCTGCCAGGAACCAAGACCCCCTCCGCTGGCTGCACTTGCCCGCTGAGGCGCAAAGACACACGCGCTGGCAGCCGCCTCACCTCAACCCCCGGGGAGGTCAATCGGATTATCTTTCAGCCTTCCTGCACACTGAGGACTCCTACTGTACCAACGCCAAGCAGCTGCCTCCTGCCCATGATACCGCGGTCATGCCTCCCGTGGCACAGACCCTTTTCAAATGCTATCTCAGTCTGACGGGAGTCCCATAGGTCTGTGACCAGAAGCCAATGGCATCACACCCCAAGCCACATCCTACATACTCCTGTTCTTGTACCATTTATCTTCCTCATTTTTCCTCCCATCCCTTGGACCTTTCTCTTTTTTGCCTCATATATGAGTGTCTGTCTCAGGACACTCCCTCCATTCGCATCAGGAAAACTGGTTCAGTTCCAGGCTTTTTTTTGCCTACATCCCACGATTTGATAGTGTGCACGCTTAGATTCCCCAGGGGACCCATTTCCCGCATGTTTCAAAGACCCATTTAGCAGGTTCTAGCCAATCCTTGCCATCACATCCAAGGGATTGTGCTTAGCATGTGTCAAGATATTTCCAATCTGTCCAGTGTTGTGCCCATGTTTGGGAACTCATGGGACCACCTGTGAATGGTCCGTGGATTCTGCTGTGTCGTTTTCTTGCAATTGGACTCCATGCCCAATATTTCCACATTCCTGGATAGGTTTGTCTGCCTCCTTATATTTTGTTTGAAACACACCTGCACGATCCTCCCCTTAATCTTCAGCTTTCTAATGGGTATCCTGTTTTGCATGTAATTTCTTAGTTCTGTTCAGCTTAAATACTGCTTCCTTACCCTTTACAGCTAATTTTCAGGAGAAAAAAAAAAACCCTCTCTCATGACGCAAATTTGGTTGTTAGAGTGACACTTGCAGTGGAATTCTGCCACCTATTTCATTGGTTTTTTTCTGGTGAGTGCTGTTACCTTCCACTACCATCCAAACCCCATGTCCTGCTCCCTTCTCTATTACACTATGAGATACCAATGACTCCTATGGCATGTGGGTGTTCCTAAACATTATTCTAGAAAAATGTATGTATATTTTTTTCAATTTCTTAGACATTATACTGAGTCTATAAGTCTCAGTGTCATCTGGACATTCCAGCTATTAATTCTTCCAATCCATGAATACAGAATATCTTTACACTTCTTACATCTTCTTTGATTTCTCTCAGCAGTCACAACAAATGTGACAAACCCCTATCTATCCAGATGCATTAAAAAGAGAATATTTAAATAACAAATAGCATATTTCAAATACATAAAATAAAAAGGCACATTTCAAGTGAAGTCCAAAGAGATAAATTAAGGAATTACTATCAACAGTTACACAACAAATTGGAAAACCTCAAAAAATAGGTAAATTCCTATAAACATATAGACTACCATGAGGAAATCATGAAGTAATTAAATAATTGTTCAGACTAAAAACTGATAAGGAGATTATATCTGTAATCAAGCACTTCCTCAAAATAAAATGCAATGAACCAAGCAACACGATTTGAAAATTCTATCAAACATCTGAAGAAGTGATCTTCATTGAACTCCTCCAAATATGAGTAGGAGGGAACATTTACAAACTATTTCTTTGAGGAGTATTACACTCATATGAAATCCATATGAAGACTCTATAATGATAACAGGACTGATTTGCATTATTCATATTAATTGTTGTGTTGAACATACTATGAGCAATTTGAATTTCATTAATATAGAAATCAGTAAAAAAAAACGTGTTTGAAGAGGATGGAAAGGGAGCACAGAGCAAAAGGGAGTTGTTTTAGTTTCTAAACAGTGACTGTAGAGAAGCTACATTTAACGTGATTGTTCTGTCACAGCAAAAAAACAAAAAACAAACAAAAAAGCACAACAGAAAAAAAACTGTAAGCCAAAATCACTGATGAAAGATGTTACGAAATTTTTCAATTCAATACTAGCAAACTGAATTCACTAGCACAAGAAGCTGGAATTTATTTCTGAAATGCAATGATAGTTCAACATAAAGAATTAATCAATAGGACATTACAAGAACTAAATGAATGCCAAAAAATGCAGACAAAAATAATGTCATTTCAATTTATGCATAGAATGCACTTGACTGAAATCTATACCCATTCATGAGAAAATCACACAACAAACTAGGTCTAGAAAGAAATAAAAATAATAAAAATTCCAAAGCTATCATCATACTCAGGGTATAAAGACTGTTCTTGTAAGGTAAAGAACATGAGCATAACTATTTTTTACACAGTATTTTAAGCTCTGATTTGACTATTTAATTGAGAAAATTACATAAAGGTCATATAACTACAAATGAAAAAGCAAATTATCTCTATTCACAGGCAGCATGAGTAAAGAAACCCAAGGGCAATATAGACACACACAAACATGAACTCTCTTAGTACCACAAATCTGGAAACTATCAGGATACAAAATCACAATTATGAGGTTTTCAAGATGATGGAATAGAGGCGGCCACTTCTCTGGCTGCTCAATGGAGTGAAACCACGAAAGCAGATGGGAAACTTCTCAGCAAGTAAGGTACCAGAAACATTCAGGGCCACTACAAGTCCACAGAGTAGAAACTCTAGTACCTCAGATCCATTCTGCTACATGGGTAGACACACAAAAAACATGAAAAAGGGAACAAATCAGCCCAAGGAAAACAAGATACTTCAATAACAATCTAACAATACCACAGTGGAAGAAATGTCATAGAAGGAATTTAGAACATACATAATCAAAATGATCTGCAAAGTAAAAGAAGATGTAAAGTAAAAGAAGATGTAAGGAGTGAAATCAGAGACAATACAGGACGTGAAAGATCACTTCAATAAAGAGAGATTCTGAAAAAAATATGAAGCAGAAATCCTCAAAATGAAGGAATCAGTAAACCAAATTAGGAATGCAATGGTAAGCATCACCAGCAGACTAGATCACTTGGAAGAGACATTTTCAGGCAATGAAACTAAAATATATAATCTTGAAAACAAAGTTGACCATGGAGAAAAGATGTTAAGAGACCATGAACACAACTTCCAAGAAATATGGAATAAAATGAAAAGACCACACTTAAGATTTATCGGGAAAGATGAAGGCTCACAGATACAATCCAAAGGAATGCACAAACTTTTCAATAAAATAATATCAGAAAATTTCCCAAACCTAAAGAATGAAATGGAAAATCAAATACAGGAGACTTACAGGACCCCAAACAAACAAAATTACAACAGACCCACACCAAGTCACATTATTATGAAAATGCCTAATACACAGAATAAGGATAAAATTTTAAAGGCTGCCAGAGAAAAACCACAGGTAACATTCTGAGGGAAACCAATCCATATCTAGCTGATTTCAATGCAGACCCTCAGAACTAAATCATTTTAGAATAATATACACCAGGCTCTGAAAGAAAGTGGATGCCATCCAAGAATACTATAACCAGAAAAATTAAGCTTCAGAATTGACAATGAAACAAAAACATTCAATGATAAACCAAAATAGAAAAATTCACAACTAGAAAGACTGTATTATAAATATTCTCAATAAAGTATTTCATGAAGAAGAAATGAAAAATAAAGTGAAAACCAGTCAAAAAAAATAACTACACTAGTAGAATGGTCAATCAAAGGTAAAACTAATTCAAAGTAAAAAGCAGAAATAAATAATAAATGGAAGGGAATAAAAATCATTTATCAATAATAACATTCAATATAAATGACCTCAATCCATCAATCAAAAGACACAGACTGACAAACTGGATTAAAAACAAGACCCAACAATATGATGTCTTCAAGAAACTCACCTCATAGGCAAAGACATCCACAGACTGAAAGTTGAAAGGATGGACAAAAAACATATCATTCACCTTGATGACATAAATAAGCAGGGTTTTCTATCCTCATATCAGATAAAGTAGACTTCAAGTCAATGTTAATCAGAAGGGACAGAATTACATTTCATACTGTTTAAAGGAAATATATATCAACATGATATAATAATCATAGATTTTTATGCCCTCAACACTGGAGCATCTACTTACATTAAACAAATCCTAAGTTTCAAGAATCAAAGAGACCACAACACAATAATACTGGGTAATTTTAACATGCTTCTGTCACTACTGGATAGATCTTCCAAACAAAAACTAAATAAAGAAGCTACAGAACTAAAAAAATACAGTTAACAATTTAGACGTTAAAAACATATATACAATATTTCATCCATCAATAATAATGAATAGACTTTCTTCTCAGCAACACATAGATCCTTCTCTAACGTAAATCATGTTATGTAAGCTATCACACATGTTTGCATGTAATTATAATATTACCTTAATATATTTTTAGCATCTGTAGGGTTATTTTGATAGCTCCCTTTCCATTTATATTAATTTTATGTTCTTGCTTTTATCTTGATTAGACTTTTTAAACTTTTTATCAACTTCAAGCTGTATTATTTATTCTCTATTTCATGTATTTCTACTCCTACACTTATTTTTCCTTCCTACTGCCTATTTTGAAAATAATTTTCAAAATTATTTACAGGCATTTTAAGTTAAAAATGTTCATCTTAGTACTATTTCATCCCAGAGATTCTGATATATTAAGCTTTAATTACCACATAGGTCAAGTACTTTTTATTTACTTCTTCTTATGCTTTCTCCCTTGACATGTGAGATATTTATAAGTGTGCTCTTTAATTTTGAAGTAGTTGACAAGTGGGAGTGGGGTTCTATATATATGAAGTGATTGATTTCTTATGCAATAAATCATGCAGGAAACATTGCATGAACTAAATTTTTTTAAGAAGTAGTGGAAATGCTTTTTATATTGATTGTATTGGTTACATATATGTCAAAACATGTCAAATCTGATCAAACTACATACTTCTAATATGTGCATTTTATTTCAGTTCAATTTTACCTCAATAAAGCTATGAAGAAAGAAAAAATCATAATTAAAATCAAATGTATTTCTATACACTAAAAATGAACAACTCAAAATCCTTTGTGAAATTCCTATTTATCCACTTTATGTACTCTGAATTTTCTGGCATTCTGGTTTGGTACCTGTGTTTGATTTTGAAAATATCTTGATCATCATTACACCAAATATCATTTCTCCATTTTTTTCCCTCCTCCTCAGGTTTTCATGTTTTAATTATACCTACATAACAAGTTTTAATACTGACCTACTTTTTTCATTTTTTCAGTTTGTCTTTTCTTTATCTTATTGCTGTTCTTTTTTGTATGTTGTATTTTATTTCAATCAGTCCATACAGGAAAATAAGAAGTTACAAAGCTGGTTAACTACCAGGTAAAAGAAGAGCCAAAATAATTGGGAAGGAGATAAGGATTTGAGGTTAAGAAGACAATCACACCTTCTAAATATGTATTTTCTTATAGCTTTTGAATCTCAGAACCAGTGAAATATTTCACAAACACTGTGGTATAATCCTGAATTTTCCTAACCACATGCAAGGCTCATGGGTGCAAGGCTTGGTCTCCAGCCAGGGACACTAATAGGAGTGGATAGAACCTTTAGGAGGTGGGGACAATTGGGAAGAAGTTAGGTAATAGGAGATATACTGTTCAAGAGGATACTGGGATTATGATCCCTGATCTTTCTTTATTACTTCTTCTTGTCCACCAGGAGGTAAATAGGCTCCCTGCACCATGTCCTCCTGCCATAATGTAATGAACATGCTACCATAGGCCCAAAGCAACATAGTCAAACAACCATAGAATGAAACCTCTGAAACAATGAGCCAAATGAAATCTGTACCCTTTTTAATTGTATCTCAGGTATTTTTTAATGGTTACAGAAAGCTGACTAACACAATGTAAATGTCAAAAATAAACCATTCAACAAGGATTGGGGGCCAACCTCTATGTAGTTCTCAGGAAAGTTTACATTATATAGGACATTGTTATTTCCTTTGACTCAATGTTCACTCTGAAAATAAGGGAAACATCAGTGCAGTTTATCAAGAACTTGGATAAATACTTATGATCTGAGAAATGATATGCCCACTAGGACCTTTGAAAATCACTGGCATATTCTTATAAATCTAGAGAACTTTATTCATATGTAAGTATATCAGCGTATATACTCACAAAAGAATTGAAAAAGTCCAAATGTCTCATCTCTGGTTAATGTTTAGGCTGTAAAAAGACAGAAAATGAAGACTGCACCAAAATTTACATTGCCTGACTAAGTGTTCAAGTTATGTTGCAAGATAAATACAGAGTTCTTCTTCAAGGGATAAAAATTTATTGGTGCGAGTCATTTAAATAAGCCTCTGTCAAATTTTAGGTGATTTATTACTTCAGCCAAAGTGAATATACTAGCTACATATGAAAACGAATAGAGACTTTACAAAATTAGCTCAAGAATTCATAAAAGAAAGAGCAACAACCAACTGTGGGAAGATATACTACTTTCAGAATTGTTTTATGTTCTATAAAATATCTACTGTTGAAAAAATATGACATACACAAAGAAACGGGAAAATCTGGTCCATGGAAGAAAACAATTCAGGCAATAAAGATTACTTCTGAAGAAGCTTTGATATATGAGATGTTAAAAAAATGCTTTAACTAAATCAGATACTATCAATATTTCAAAGAATTTACAGGAACCATGTCCAAATAAATTAAGGAAAATAAGAGAACACTATCTTATCAAATAGACAACACCAATCTAAATACAGAAATTATAAGTAAGTGAAATATAAAATAAATAGAAATAGAAAAGTAAAATTAAAAATTCAAGTCATGTGCAGTGGGTATACCTATGTTACCAACTACCCCTGAAGGTGAGGCAAGCCCAGGAATTTGATTGAAACCTTGGAAACAGCAAGAGCCCATCTCAAAACATACATAAAATATTCATCTTATTTGAGCTTGCAGAGAAATAACGAGCAACAAGTTTTAATAAAAGATAACCGAATTAATATAATCTGTGATACAAAAAGGAAAAGAAAAAAACATACTAACATTTAGAGTTAGAAAAAAGAAAAAGAATGTTTGAAGAGAAACAAAACTCTCCAAATGTAATGCAAGTAATTATCTACACATGAGACTAATGAACTGCAAGTAGGATAACTGTACAGAAATACACCTTCATATATCATAGATTTTTAAAAGTTAAGGACAAAGAGAGAAGCTTTAAAACAGTAATCCTTAATAAAACTAATAAATGACCTCTCATCAGAAATTATGGAGGCCATAAAAAATTAAGATGACATATTTAAAATGTTGAAAGAAAAAAAGTCAACCTGAAATTCTTTATATATAACAAAATTATTATTGAAAAATGAAGGAGAATTTAAAACATTCCCAGATAAACAAAACCTGCAAGATTCTATTGGTAAAAGACCTATCCCACAAGGAAAACTAAAGAGCCTGAAGTTTCTCAGCACCAAATACATAAAACAGGAAGTCTTCTCCTCGGGGAGGTGAGTAACAAAGGAACCTCACTAAAACAGTACTAAAATTAAGGACCAGCACAAGTGGCAGAATCTGCATCTCAATGGAGGCAGAAAAGATCTTCAATAAAATCCAGCACCCATTCATGTTAAAAACACTTAAGAAGCTACTGAATGGAAAGAACTTACCTCAATATCATACAGGTTATTAATGACAAACCCAAAGCCAACATCATACTAAATAGAAAAAAAACAAAAAGCATTTCCTCTAAAATCAGGAACAAGTGGCTGTTTAATCTCACCACTCCTAATTAATATAGTCCTCAAAACATTAGAGCAATCAGACAAGAGAAGAAAACCAAATGGATGCAGATATGAAAATAAGAAGTGAAACGATCGATCTGTTTGTGAATGACATAATCCTATATTTAAAGACCCCAAAACCTTTACCACAAGACTTCTAGAGATTATGAATGAGTTCTGTAGGATACAAGATCAATACCCATAAATCAATATCTTCCCAAAAATGATTCAGTCAAGAAAGAAATCAGTAAATAACATTCCATTTACAATAAGCTAAAAAAAAAAAAAAACTTAGCAATTAAGCAAACCAAGGCGATAAGAGCTTTACAGTGAGAATTATAGAACACTGAAGAAATAAACTAAGGAAGACCTTAGAAGATGGAAAGATATTCCATGTTCTTGGATAGGCAGAATTAATATGGTCAAAATGGCCATACTGCCAAAAGTAATACACATAATCAATTGCAGTCCCCATTAAAATACCAATGATGGTCTGGGGTTGTGGCTCAGTGGTAGAGTGCTTGCCTAGCAGGTGTGAGGCACTGGGTTTGATACTCAGCACCACATATAAATAAATGAATAAAAAAAAATAAAAAAAAATAAATGAATAAAGTAAAGGTCTATCAACTATTAAAATACGTATTAAAAAATAAAAAATAAAAAACAATAACATTCTTCAAAGAATTTTTAAAAATTTAAATTCATTTAGAAGACTAAGAGACCCAGAATAGCCAAAGAGACACTGAGCAAGAAAAGCAAAGCAGGAAGCTTCACAACACCTGATCTGAAATTATACTACTGAGCTGTGGTAACAAAAACAACATGGTATTGGCATCAAAAGAGACATGAAGACCAATGGAAAAGAATAGAAGAAACAGACAAAATTGCATACTTATAGCTGTCATGTGCTTGATAAATTTTCCGAAACTATACTTTGGAGAAAAGACGGCCTTTTAAACAAATGGTACTGGCAAAACTAGATAGCTGTATGTAGAAAAATGATAATAGATCCCTATCTCTCACCCTGCGCAAAAGTCAAATTAAAATGGTTCACACTTAGGAATCAGACCAGAAACATCATAATTGCTAGAAGGATCAATATGATATTCCATCATTTTGTTGCTTGCAACAAATTCCTTAACAAGATCCCCAAAGCACAAGAAATAAAACCAAAATCCATGAAGTTGGTTGCCATCAAACAAAAGTTTCTGCACAGCAAAAAAGCATAATGAGGGAGCCTACAAAATGGGATAAAATCTTTGTCAGCTATTCTTCTGATAGAAGATTAAGAAGGTATAAAGAATTCCAAAAACTTAACAAAACAAAAAAAAAAACAATAAATAAATGTGCAAAAGAAGTACAAAGGGGCAGCAAATACAGGAAAAAATGTTCAATATCTCTAGTAATCAGTGAAATTCAACTATTAGATATAACCCAGTGGTATCCTGAGTTCAACTGACCCTGAGTTCAATTCCCTGCAGCAGGAATACACATTTTTCTCAGGAGCACACTAAATGGGACTCAGCTATGGATCCTCCTACAGATGCCAAGACACACAGAAAATGTGGCATATAAACACAATGGTGTTTCACTTAACTATAAAAAAGAATGAAATTATGGCATTTGCTGGTAAATGGATGAAACTAGAGAACAAGATGCTAAATGAAATAAGTCAAGCTTAAAAAATCAAGGATTGAATATTTTCTCTCATATACAGAAGCTTCACCAAAATAAGGATAAAAAAGGGAGATGAATCCCATGAAAACAAAGAATAGAGGAAGGGAATTGAGGGGAAAGGAGGAGGGACAGGAAAAGGGTGGCATGGAATTAATAAAGTTATGCTATGTGCATGTATGAATATACCACAATGAATCAGGGTCAGGTGGCACACATCTGTAATCCTAATGACTCAGGAGGCTGAAGCAGGAAGTCCCCAAGAAGTTCAAGGACAGCCTAGGCCATTTAGCAAAACCCTGTCTCAAAATTTAGAAACAAGAAAAAGGGCTGGGGATATAGCTCGTTGGTAAACTTACCCCTAGGTTCAATTCTAAGTAACAAAAAATGAAACATTAATTAAAATTCAGTTAAATTTTAAAGTTAAATTTAAAAAATTAAAAAAAATTTTAAATGTTATAATAAAATATCATAAATGAATTAAAACAAAAATAGACAATGATGTCACCAGCAAAGACAGTCATGTCTATTCCTAGTATCATCATGGCATATTTCTTTTTCTTTACCTATTGCATGGATAGCACTTTAAAGAACAATATAAACACAAATAATGAGACAGTTCATCTTTGTTCAGTTCCCACACTTAGAAATTTCTTTTAAAAAACACACTGGGTTGTACATTTTCAACCCTGGCAATATATAGCATAAACATTATAGTCAATATATACTCCTAGAGTAGAAAAGCAGCTATGATACCACAAATCTATTTATATACTATTATGGATGAATATACAAAGTAGTGATTTGTAAAATGTTTATTAGATTAAAACATGTAACAATACTGAGCACAGTGGCACACACCTATAATCACGGCCACTTGGGAATTTGCAATAGGACTATTAATTCCTATAACAATCCAGGACTATTAAGCTCTATAACAGCTTGGACAATTTATCAATCTCCTGTCTCAAAATAAAATTCAACAGTTGGAGATAAAGCTCAGTGGTACAAGAACCCTGGGTTCAATTCCCAGTACTAAAAAACAAAACAAAAACATATTTCAGTGTTTCTCCTATTCATGTTTACCCTAAAAAGGTTTTTTTAAGTGATTAAAGGTTAGGGCACATTTCAGCATGTGGTATGAGCTTTTATTCCTAGAACTTACAACTCTTACTCTTCATAGTATTTTTATTAATTACCATACTTGTTTCTGGAGAAATAAATGCATACTTTAAAATACACTCCATATAAAAATTGCTATTGGAAATAAATTATGACAACAAAATTTTCAAAAGAAAAATAATATAGCCAGATGCATTAGTACATGCCTGTATTGTCAGTCTCTTGGGAGGCTGGAAAAGTGTGATCACAAATTGAAGGCCACCATTAGCAAGACCTTGTTTCAAAATTAAAATTAAAAAGGTCTGTGCTGTATCTAATTGGTAGTTAGCATACCCTGGGTCCAGTTTAAGTGGAAGGAAGGAAGGAAGGAAGGAAGGAAGGTAGGTAAATGTCTCAGGTAATAAAAAATCTGTGTAATCATGGAAAGAAAACAAAACAATTTGTCCTACTGATACTAGCTTCAATTTCAAAAATAAATGATGATTCTGCATATGAAATTCCATTATATGACCACTGGAAAATTAAGCTTATTTTTGTTTCAGAAGTATGAAGTACTTCATGCATGATTATTTGTCATTAAAATCTTCATGGTCTTACAAAAATCTTATGCCTTGGTATACAATTTTCTAGATCAAGGAAATGTAAGAAAACAACAAATTCAAATCTTCATGAAAAGAACGGTAATAATCATCCATAACCTTCAGCATAGTTGGAGTACCCCAAAAAATATTTTATTGTAATATAAAACTGTAAAAAATTTCCCGAAGTTTTATAATTGTCATTCCATACAAAAATCTGGTAATTCAGTAATGCAGGTGGACAACACCAAACAAAAAGTCGCTTCATATAGATATTACCCAATAAGTCATTGAAAAAATAAACACAAAAATCTGAACATGTGGCACAAAACACAAGGTGTATGAATTTCAGAGGATGCTGATTAAACTACTTACCCCTATTTTCTGAATTAGAGGACCTCATTAAAGCCCTCCTCTTCTCTACCTCAGCAAAACAAAACAGGGAAGAAAAATAGTCTCAGAAAATACTTCACATAAAAATGACAAAGCACTAAAATTGTTTCATTGTCAACATTTACAGGCATGCATAATTCTTCTCTTTA
Organism: Sciurus carolinensis; assembly: GCF_902686445.1. Lineage (NCBI taxonomy): Eukaryota > Metazoa > Chordata > Mammalia > Rodentia > Sciuridae > Sciurus > Sciurus carolinensis. The sequence goes on along the minus strand of NC_062214.1, from coordinate 73,442,854 downwards.
GCCCACCATTAATTAGCCTTTCAGTACCGTAACAGTTGCTTAATCCTTTTTAATTCAATTTCTCATTTCCTCACTTATTAAGAAAATAGTTCCTATATACAATTTATCTACAATTCCATTCAAATGAGAAAAATGAAATAAGCCATGGGTAAAGTACATAGGACAGGATACTATTATTTTGAGAAAAAGAAAAGGCAATCTTATACTTTTATTATGTTTTCATTAAGGATTCACCATTAGAGCCAGGCTCTGAGAGTCTTACTTGTCCTATTAGAGGGTCACTCATCTGGACCTCAGATTGACATCTGGAATGAGTCTCTCAGCATCCTCAGACAATTGTGCTCATCATCGATCCATACAAGCACCCTCCCAACAAATAAGCATTTCCATAGCCAGGCTTTTTTTTGGCATAGGTTTATTATCTACGATACTATTAAGAAGAACACTACATGTACAAAAGACATTTTGTTTAATAGGCGAATAATGGACATCTAATGTATATAGTATATATATATGATATTGGATTGTTCTAACAAAATTAGGTGACATCTATTAGAAATTTTTAAAATACAACACTTTTAATCCACTGAAATTTTAAGAAGTAGTAAAAAAATAAATAAATGGCATATCCCAGTGCCTCGGGAGGCTGATACAGGAAGATCATGATTTCAAAGCCAGCCTCAGCAACTTAGTGAGGCCTGAAGCAACTCAGTGAGATCCTGTCTCTAAATAAAATATTTTAAAAGGGCTGGGTGAATAAAATAATCAACACCTAAAAAATAATTTTAGAAAAAGGGCTGGGGATGTGGCTCAGTGGTTAAGCACCCTTGGGTTCAATTTCCAGTACCAAAAAATAAATAAATACCATGATTACAGCATAAATATGAGTAGAAATGTCTATGTTTTGGATGTTCCAGATATACAATATATAGCACATTTAAATGTCACTCTAAGATTATTTAACACAAAACAAAACGGTCAAAAAAGAAATATGTCAGTGATTCTCTAAAATTATCCAGACTTCAAAAATAAATTTTAAAAGGGAAGACACAATAATTACAATTCTTTAAACAATGTAAACAATGAAGGGATATTCATAGGGAAAAGTCTATCATAAAATTATTCTCCACTGAGCCTCTGAAATTATGAACTCACAGACCTTAAAATTGTGACAACTCTGGCAACAGTACATATAAATTTTTTAAAAAGTACCACAGCAATGGCTCACCTCCTTCCCTGAAGCACTCGAACATGTTATAAACTCTGATCTGCAGGAAAATATCATGAAGAAAACAAATCAGATCAAAAAATTCATGAAATTCATTAACAAAATAACAATAATTAATTCCAGTGTAGTTATCATAAATAATAGTTATTTGCAAGTAAGTCACAGTTCTTTGGTCCTCGGTCACTTTTGTCACTTCACTTATTCACTATTTCCTCCCTAATTTATTATGCAGACAGTCACTAATCATCTCTACCATGCTAGACAAACCAGTGGTACATCAATTTTCTGCTAGAATGAGAGTCCAAAGTTTTATTTGTTCTAATAAAGACTTTCATGAACATGGCTATGAAGTGTAAAATGAAAGATACCCACAGGAGTGTGGTGGGACTGATATTCTGGAAGTAAGAGATAAGAACTTTGGAAATCTATTATCACAGTACATGAAACCCAAGGGTTCTTAACCACTGAGCCACATCCCCAGCCCTTTTTCTAAAATTATTTTTTAGGTGTTGATTATTTTATTCACTCAGCCCTTTTAAAATATTTTATTTAGAGACAGGATCTCACTGAGTTGCTTCAGCCCTCATGTAGGACATGGAAATTTATTTTTAAATGTTTCTATATATGATGAAAAAAGAAAAATTAGAAGCTTCATAAAATAAATCAAAATTATATATTTAAAAAACAAGAACCAAATACAACACAACAGAACAGGAGTGACACATCAAAGTATTTAGATGTAGTAAAAGTGGTACATCCTAACTCAAATCCAGAATTCAATTAAGTATCCCAGGAGAAACCCATGGATATGCTAGCACAGGACTCTAAAGAATAAATATTTCAAGGTGAATTGTGGAACTCAAAAGTATCATGACACATCAATATATTTGGTGGTTTTCCTTTTCTCTGCTATCTATCAACCTGGCTCAGGAAGGAGGGATGGGCTAAAAGACAAACCCTAAAACTATTTACCAAGAAAAAAAATCTGGTATATGCTATTTATAATAAAACCACCTGAAATATAATGATATAAGTTGGTTAAAGCCCTTTCAGGATGGGACTGCAGATGCAGTTCAAGTGTAGAAGTTTTTGTCAAATACACATGAGGCCCTGAGTTCTATCCCATGCCATCTATACACCTCTTCACAAAGTAATGGAATGTAGTAGAAAGAATTATCATGCAAACACAAGTTAAAAGGAAGATTAATTATCAAAGAAAGGAAAGTTCTCTAAGAAAATGAGGGATATTGTCTGTATTCCTTCTCCAAGATAACAGTCATGAATGTATATACAACTAACAATGTGCAAGAAGCTAAAAGTAGAAGCAACAATCATATGGAGACTATAATATTCTCTCAGTAATCAATAGTGTGAGTACACAGAAAATAAATAAAGAACTGAACAAAACCACAACAAATGATCATTCCACACATCAACAGTGGAATATAATAAACATATTTTAAATGCACATGGAACATTCACTATGATAGATCCTATCCAGGGCCATAATGTACACACTAATGAATTTTTAAATGCTTGAAGTATACAAAATCTATTTTCTAATCAAAAAGTAAAAAAAATAAAATAAATGGAAAACCATGCAAATACTGGAAGTTAACATAAATCTAAATAAGCAATGTTGTTTACAGAGGTCTCCTGGCAAATTAGAAAATAATCTGAAGTAAACAGAAATGAAAATAGAATATATTAAAATTTGTGGGATGCAACTAAAACAGTGCTTAGAGGGATGTTATAAAGCTAAAACCCTAATATTAGTGGGAGAAAGTTTTCAAATAAAAAAACTACGACTTCCATAAGATTCAAGCACATTCATTCAAAGGGAACTATTTCTCCTTTAAAAGTAGCATATGCTTTTACATATCAAAGGAGTATATGTTATCCTCCTGTGAGACAGGACCTAGAGAAAACAGCCAATTGATTTATATATGGACAATGAAAATCACAAAGAAATGAGGGAGATGACATCAGATATTAAGCTGTGTTCCACTGAAGTTCTTACATAAATATTATATAAATTTGTTTCTGTGTCAAAATTCCACTGACCTAACTTATCTTACTACTCTGGAGTGTAAATATATAATACATTTGTTCTACATGCTTTCTCTGCATCTTAAGAAATGCTTCACAACAAGGAAGTATTTTGTATTCAAGTCAACATTAATCATATGCCATTTCAAACTAAGACAAAAACGAATATGTGTAATGATTATTGGATTCAACTTATTGGGTGAACGCGAGGCAAAGAATGTTCATGATTTAATTTTTAAATTTATTTCTACTACAAGAATATTTAACAGAATAGTAATATCTAATATAATATACATTATCTGTCTTCAAATAAAGAATAATCTAAAAAATTCTGATTGTTCTTCAAAATGACAAATACAGTTACCATAATCTGTCTTTAAGAGAACTGAAAATACATACACAAAAATCTCCACATAAATTCCTAGCAGAGATATTTATCATAATCAGATGCTGGAACAACCCAAGTGTCTATTCACTAATGAATAAATAAATGTATAGTATGTCTATATAATAGAATACCATTCACCCATCAAAAGGAACTGAGTTCCTATACAAGGATAGACACAAGCAAACCTGGAAAACAATGTGTTATGTGAAATAATTCAGGGCAAAAAACTTTCCCTTAATGAAAAGTACTCAAATGCAGATACATAATGGGCCACTGGAATCGAAGTATATGGGCATTTATCCCACACTCAATATATGGTGAACCTACAAAAAGGCTTGAAGGGCTGGGGTTGTAGCTCAGTGGAAGAGAGCTTGCCTAGTATGTGTGAGGCACTGGGTTTGATTCTCAGCACCACATATAAATAAATAAAAAAAGGTCTATTGATAACAATGCTTGAACAAATGCTTGAAGCCATCCGCTCAAACAATTCCTCTAGTTACATTATCTTTTACATTGTTTTGACCTAATTTCCGATTTAAGAATTTTACCCATAATTTCTAGATAATTTTCACTTGAATAACCTATTTGCTAGTGTTTCATCTGTCTCTTCTCACATTCTCTAGAATTTTTTTCCAAAAATATGTACATGCATCTATCATTTTATCTAAACAAGTTGAAAATTTTAGCTATGATGTTCCTCTGGACTCCAAATAATTTTACTCTTATTTGCTAAAAACAAGGATTTTCTTTTACAAAGTCTTAGTATCATTATCTGTTAAAAATTTACAAATTATAATTTACTTGATAGACTTTCTTCAAATTGGTCCAATTTTCTCTTTTCTATCCTTTATAGAAATCCTGAATCAATATTACATTCAATTCTATTTAGTGTAAAATAATCTAGATCACTTCCTCAGCAATATTAATGTTTGATGATTAAAATTAGAATGTCACTGAATTTGAGTCTGATGCTTCCTCACAAGTATATTCATTTTATGTTAGTGATACTACAGAAATAAAACTGGGTTCTCCTCAATACATCCTATCTGTATTCCCAGATGTTTCTATTATTGGTGGTATTACACATCACCTCTTTATTCAGGTGGTATCTATCAGGTATTCCACCATGAAGTTACAATTTTCCTTTTGTAACTTTGTAATTACCTCTTGGAGCAGATAATTGCAGCCTATGGAAGTATCCTTTTTTCGCCTCAAATTTCCCCCAAGTTCTAGCTTCCTTTAATGGTTCCTGGATGAAAAATCTGTGATTCTTGTCAAATGTTGATATTATTATTCCCTTTATACTTGAGGGCTTTCTATTATTAAAACAGCTTTGTCTTCTGCCCTAATTATTCACTCATTCATTCATTCATTAATTCACATGTTAGTTTTAAAATACTATAAACATCTTACCACCATTAACCACTTTCTCATCCTTCAAGAGATTTACGGTGTCCAATTATCCCCAAATGGTGTCTGTGAAAACCAGAGGTGGTTCACTGTTTGGTGTCCAATGGTCCTTCTTAAGGGATACAGTTTCGCTCATCTCTGACTGCTTTCTGTTTCTGTATTCGTCTTCCTTCTCCATTATTCTCAATGTTCCAGAGCCCCAACTGCAAGAATCTTATACAATCAATCTCCCTCCCATGTCCAAATACCAGAAAATAAAAAGGAAGGGGAACAATAGCATAGCACATTCTTTCCATTACAAACTAGTCAGTTTTAAGCATATTTAGCAACTGTCGTAACATAGTATAATAAAATTTGTCATTCCTCATGCTTATCATCTTGACCATGTTTAGTTATAATCTAAGAACTGCTAAATAATTACACTTGAAAACACAAAATGTTTCATTACAAAAGGGTTAGAATGAATGAATATAACTGAGGATAAGTGAACTAATTATAGAACACATTTTCAAATGAGGAAGGTTGTTTAGAATCGAGAACATATGGTCATAAATTACATTTGGAAAAAAATTCCAACAGGAGAGATATGACATTAAAATCTACATTAGCTGTCACTTATTTCTTTATTCAGGGATTCCCAATGGCCTTTTTGTTGTTTTTAATTGTGTTTTTAGCTTGAGATAGCCTATCATTAGGTCTAATCAAAAGTCATTTTTTTCCAGTTAGTGACTTCTTTTTGGACACTTCTCCTTGATCTTTCACTTTCAATCCCATAGTATTTCACAATTTTGACCCCAAGAACACAGAATTCCATCTACTAAATAATGGTACCCTATAGTACTAGAGGTCACACCTCTTAAAAGTTTAATTTTCTAAAAACCAATGTCTTGCTCATCTGTTTCTCCTGTATTTGCAATATCCCAACACTTTAATCCTGAGAAGCTGCACGTAGTAATTCACATAACATTGAGCATTAAACACATAGAATGAAAATGACCTCTGACACATGCATTCTTCCACAAAACATGGTTTTGATCAACACATTAGGAAATTATGTTTAATTGTTATCATTTAAAAGTTGTGATAACGTTGAAAACTACATATTTTTATTATCATTCAAAGGTTGTGCTTCTTTTTTTTTTTTTTTTCGTGATGATGGTTTAGGGAAAGCCTAGCTTTTTAAAAGTTTTGAAGAACAGGATGAATTACACAAATAGTCTCAATTTATGTGGCTTAAAAAAGGAATATGTGCCCTACACCATACGGTTAGCAACAAAAAAGATAATTTATATGTAAATTTATCTCCACGTGGGACAGACACTCAAAAATTAAGGAATACCATATATAATTCCAACTATATGCTAATAAAATGTGACAAAGCAAAATAATGACCAGAACTCACAATAAACATTTTTGTGAGTATTCTTCCTCTATGATTGGTTTATTGACCAATATCAGAACAAGCATATACACATATTAATTCATATTAATGAATTACAATGTTAATATGTGAAACATGGTTGGTACTCAGTAACAAGCAAATAAATTATCCTTTGAAAGCAACATTTTCATATCAATCAATTGGATCGCAATTACCACATTTTAACTAAAAATCCAATGGGATGAATATATCATCACTAATTTCACTATGATTTGATAAAACAGGTTATTTACTATTTTACAACTGTAATTTATTTACTATAATAAGTAGTCTTGATATTATAGACATCTTTAAGACTTCCTTTTACATCCTACAGATAAATTTCTAAAAAATAAAATCTTGTGTCAAAATTTGATATAAATTTTCTATTTATCTGATATATTTACTATTTCTATCTCATATATATTTTCTACTGTCTTCCTGAAAGTTTTTAATACATGAGAATATAAACTCTCCACATTAAATGTTAACATATAACCTGCTAATCTGATAGGTGAAAAAAGGTAATTGTTGATTAATTTCATATATATTTCAAACATGTCAGTATGAGTCATATACATCTCACTTATAAATCAAAATTTCATTATTTAATTGTAAAGATTCATATGGTTGAGCAAATTTTTATTCTCTTGGCCATTCACAAAGCTTTTCCTTTATAAATCATTTTTATTTGCTTTCCCACTTCCTACTGGGATGCTTTTCATTTTGTAATTTATTTAGTTGAGTCTTTCATAAAATATGAAACTAAGTTTGTTACATATGTTTTGAGTAAACAAACATGTATCAATGGCTGCAAAGTGAGAAATAGCCAATTTAATTTAAATTTAATAGATTATAGATTCTCTCTTCCTCTCCTTTAAGTCCTCCAATGCAGACAACATGGACAAATGAACAAATTAAACACAGTTTAACTGGATTAAAGATGATATCCAATGAGGATACACACAAACACACATACTGTTTACCATTATCAAGTTTTTACAAGGGAGGCTAGGATAAACAATAGTTCTGCCGTGTAAATTCTACTGCTTATAAGTGCTTGGCTGAAGTAAAAATATAATGTTAAAGGAGAAGTAATACTATGGAGGTTGCTGAGAGACAACATTTTAACTGTGCTGAATGGAAAAAGAAGCAGGTAAGATATTAGACATAAATTACTTAGAAACTTTGCAGATGAAATTTGGAAGATACAGGGTCAATTGTGAAATGTAATTTACCAGCTATAACTAAAAAAACATTTTACATTACTGCAACACCTTACATAGTGCTTGTTCACATTGTTTTAAACAATGATGTTGGTTTATCGTAGTTAATTATATCACTATCTTATGAATGCAATTTCCCAAAGTGGATAAAAATACTTTTCATGAAAATAAAATGCAAAATTACTCTAGGATATTTTTAGCAAAATTACTCTAGGATATTTATTATCTTGGCTGTGTTCATAATGTAACAACAGAGTAATAGATTAGGTGCAACAGAGAGTAAAAGACATTCAAAACTGAAAATGTTCATTTGGTCCTTTGCAGAAATTTTCCAATATATGGTCTAGTTTAGCAAAGGCTAGGGTGAACATATAACTAAATCTGAGCTTTAAAATATGGAAGGATAAGAGAACTGAAAAGACAAGAGCCATCATTTTCACTCTAAGTTTTCTCATGTCAAGATAACACAGGATAACATCTTTATTTTGCTTTTATAGATTCAACAGTAACAAGGCCAAACTTCCTGCTTTGCACAGTCCCTGAATTCATAGTCATCAGTCTTCAAGTTTTCTTATTCTATAAATCATCACCTCACAAGTTACTGTCATCAACAGTCACTTACTTGGGAGTTGACTCTCTGTTCTCCATGGCTATGCTCTCCTACCTCTCATGACCAAAGACAAAGATAGATGATAGATAACAGATGAAGACAGATGATAGATTAACAGATAAGACAGAAGATGTTAGAAATTTAAATTGGTAAAAATATACATAACAAGAACAAACAAGGTTGTTTCTAAAAACTGAACACTTTTTTGCTTCACAGAAGCTTATTAACTTATAAATTAGTTGGAATAATGTTTCTGAATTTCTCCCACAACCATAGAAAGACAGTAACAATCTTTTAGTGATGGTATACATTATTAAATAATAGCTTCCTTTTCCTGCTGACATGTGGGAATTATAACAAAAGTGATGAACTATTCAAACCAAATAGATGCACCAGAAGATTAATTTTATCTTCCATGTCAAATTCAGAGATTGTGAGGTGTCTAGGTCCCACCAATCTTTAATTAAGAGACAAAATTTCAAGAGTTGGACTAATGGTATACTAAAAGAACTTATATCAAATGTCTACCACACAATTCAGCAAACATTTCATAGCTGTGCATCAACTGTTTTAATATATTAAATGAAAAGTATTTCCATCATCAATTTTCCCCCAATTGTTTTACCCTACTTTTTTCTATTAACAGTCATACACTCTCTCTTTCTTTCACTATAAATAACATGAAAGTCAACACTAGTTATTTAAAAATATGGAATGACTACTTTCTATGAGACTTTCCAAAGTAAGGAAAAATTATAAGCAAAACCAATTTCTTATCAAAGAAGCTCACTTTATTTTAAAAATGTAAAACAGACACAAAAAGCAACATACAAAACTATTTATTAATAACTTTTCATAACTAATCTTCGTTAAATTATCACATTCTGCTTTACCAGCCACAATGTCTATTTCATCTATTTGCTACAACTACTCAAAGAAAGAAATGGTTACATTTTACCTTTAGCTTTATACAAAAGCCACTGTTAGTATCACTTCAACTCAGGTGACCAGGGTATCTACCACATGTATCTCACTTATTCTCCCTTCTGAAACAATCTAAGCAGACCAGAGTTCAATATAGTCCCATCTTTAAGGAGGAAGGGTATAAAAGCAGCTTTCTGCAACAATACATTGGGTATGGAAAAGTACACTTAGGCAAGGTTAGCTTTAGGTGTTAGGGGAAAAGAATGTTTTCAATTAATCTACGTTTTTGGATTTTCATCTTCCATTGTGAGCATATTTTGGAGAAAGTTCCCATAACTTTAAAGTGGTAAAATTACAACTAATGTTGAAGAATGGTTGAGAATGGTGACCAGTAACCCAAATTTATTACCTAGAATTTCTAATAACATCACCAGGGCAAACTGAAACATACCACACAGTAAAATCAAGGTTCCATCTGTTTGTTTTTCTTGTTGTTGTTGTTGTTTAGTTGGCTATCTATTTTGGGATTGTCTTGGTATGATGTCCAGGCTGTCCCTGAACACCTGGACTCAAACAATCCTCCTGCCAAACAATTCTCCCAAGAGTAGCTGGGGCTGCAGGCATATACAACAATGCCCACCCTTCCATCGGGTTTTCATGAATGAAAAATAGATTTCATATTCATACCAAGAGATTATTTCCAAGTAAATACAAAATTCTTTCTAGGTGAAACATAAAACTGGCAGATCTTGAAAATACACAACATATAAGAACAGACGTGTTAAAAAACAAACAGCGCTGTGGGTGTAGCTCAATGGTAGAACCCTCACCTAGCATGTCAGAAGTTCTGGGTTTCGTCTCCAGTACTACACAATACCCATAAAAATAAACCAAAGACTCCTAGAGAAATTTCAGCACATGAATTTTATATAAAAGTATCTCTGAAAATCAGGTAAGTTTCATGTAGGTTTACACTAGTACATTTTTGTCTCAGAACTTTCAATTTTTTCCATCAGGTAACACACAGGTATGGCTACCAGTAATGTAGGTACCAAGTATCTGTAATCAAATCAAGCCCTCCACATTTATCAGCAATAAACTCCAGATGGAATAAAAAATAACTGCCTAAAGACACTAGAAAGTGACCAAATAGAAGTAGAAACTGGACCGCTTGCTTGTAGCAAAAGAACTTCTCTCAGGAAGTTTAACTTCGTTTAACTTTAGCTAAGGACAGCCTCAATAGAAGCTAAAAGGCAAAAATACCACAGAGTAGAGAACCAAAAGGAGAGGGCCTCAAATTCTGTGTATAAATTCTGGTGAAATTCTGTGCTGTCCATAGTGTAGGATAGATTCCAAATAGCCTAACAAAATGAAAAGAACTGAAAAAAAAATTCTGCTGTTTCAAACCACAGAGACAAAAATTATAGAATTTAAATCTAGCCAAGTTAACTGCTTGCATTAAAAAAAAAATCAATAAAAATATCAATATTCTTTTTATACATAGTTCTCAATGAGAAAGAAGAAATAGGGATGGTCAATTTCCCACAAGGGAACATTTGGAAATGCCTGCACTTCTTTGCTTGTTCTAAGGCTAGAGACAGGTGGAAAACAAGGCTCACAGTATAAGAATCTAGTCAGCAGAGCCAGGCAAGCTACTCAATACCCTTCAGTGCTTAGGATGATACACATACACACATACACATACACACACACACACACACACACACACACACAAATAACGTTCAAAATGTCAATATTGCCCAGGCTGAAAAATATTTCTTTAGAGGAATATCATAGAATTTAAAGTTTTCATAACACAGTTACAGTATCTAAGTTATAATCCAAAATTATTACAAAGACTGAAAAACCTAATGCATATTTCAATAAAAGGACATTAAATGAAACTAATCTTTACACACTTGAGATATTAGAATTCTTAAAAAGTCATTACATTTATGCAAAAGACATGAAGAAAAAAAGTGCTTATAGTACATGCATAGGATTATCTTATCAGTTATAACAGAATATAGATATTAAAAGTACCAAGAAAATTCCTGAACTGAAAATAAATTATCTGAAATAAAAAATTCACAAAGAAAACTAGGAACAATAAAGGGTGAACATGGAAACATATTAGAAGAAATTGTTGAAACTGATAACTAGGAAAATAAGATTAAATAAAGGAACTCAGAAATCTATAAAAAAAAAGGCAGTAAAACTTAGAATTGGGAAAGAAAAGAGACTGGAAATGTTACTTTTGTAAATGGATGAAATTTCCTTACATTTGATACAGAACATAAATTAACAGATTCAAGAAGTTAATCAAAACACCAAACAATACAAAAAAAAATCACACTGAGTCACATCACTGTCAGAAATGGATCAATACCAAAGGCAGAAAATCTTGACTCAAATGAAAGATAAAATGGCACAGTTACATAAACAGAACAAGAATTCAAACATTCATTGACCAATCAAAATCAATGGAGAACAGAAAACACTGAATTATCTTTAAAGTGCTAAAAAAATGTAAACCATAATTCTGTATTCAGTAAAAATATCTTTCAAAAAAACCAAAAATGACACGATGAATTTGAGCAAAAGAAAAGAACACAATTACACTAAACAAAAAAATTATCTTCGGTAGTCCTATAAGAAATGCTTAAGAAAGTTCTTAAACAGAATAATGATCAGAAAGGACAATGGATACTCAAGGAAAAAAGAGCACTAGAACTTGTTAAGATTTAAGTAAACATGAGGAAATTGGAAAACTATGTTAGAGTAAAGGTAAAAAGCAAGGTTCAAAACTAGGCAAGCAGTGTCAAACGAAAGTAGTATGAACTGGTACAACAACTAAGCCCTTTCATTTCTACTGGTAACATTGATTATTTCCCTTACATTCATAGTAAATGCAAAGACAGACCCATCCAAAATATCAGTGGAAATCCTTTCCCTTCTCTTCAAGGTTGCCAAAGATTTTGCCTAGGTAAGACCTACGCAACATTCACATAGAATAGATATAGAAAGCAAATACCAAAGAGAAAATGTTTTCTAATTTTCCAAATTCAGACATTTCTGCAATTTTTCCCTATCACTTATTTTAAAATAAGGATGACAGTCATTATCTATATTTTTTTATATCTTGGAAAAAAAACACCAAATTTCACCTGTTTCTCTTTGCAACACTGTCAAACATAACAGATTCTCAAGTACCTCAAATAATATTGCATGTCTATCAGAACACCATATTTGACCACAGATGTTGCACTGCATAATCATAAAAGCTTGTTTTTCCAGTCCAAAAACTGCTTTATAACCTTTCATTGTATAATCACTGCATATATAATTCTGCTTATTATGCTACTTAAACAGAACAATGAATATGCAGTGAAATGTTATCTGTTCTTTATTGCTCTTTCTTTCATCACTTTCTCATTCATCCCTTCATAAATTTTTCATTCCACAAATTTAATAAACTTTTTGAAATTTTAGCATAAGACAATAGAAATTAAAAATATCCCTGTCAAGTAGGAGCTCATTATATTTATTTTGTGAAACAGAGACAGAACACTAGACATAAAATGAATCAAAATTAGCATGTCTATACCTAAGTATATAAATACTTTTTGAGAGCTTAAAGTGGGGATTCAAATCAAACAGGACTGAATACATGTAACTATTTACATTAAGGCATATTTATTAACTGTATGCAACACTCATCCCACTGCAAATTTACCATCTGAGCACAAATCCATACAGATCTTTACTAAGATAGAGGATGAATAGGACAGAGAATCCCATATAGTATTACCAATGAAGACAGCCATTAATCAATAAGACAATTTAATAAGATGTGAATGAATCTGACAATACTCCAAATTAAACAAACAGCTTTACTTTTTCCAAAGACAAAAAAAAGTCAGAAGGTATGTTAATCTTACTCAAAACACTGGTGAGAGACCAGAGGCGAGCAAGGCAGGAAGGCACATATACTACTTATCTAAGGACTCAATGACCTAGAATTTTCAATATTACCAAAACATCTCATGATATAAAGGCCTTCCCCCCACACCCACACCCCAGGAATGTAACACAGAGGCACTTTACCACAGAATTACATTCCCCGGCCTTTTATTTTTTATTATTTTGAGACAGGTAGCACTAAGTTACTCAGGATCTTGCTAAATTGCTGAAGCTGGATTTGAAGTTGCAATCCTCCTACCTCAGCTTCCCAAGTTGCTGGGATTACAGGTATGTGCCACTACACCTGGCTAAAAGGCATTTTTATACATGTTTTTACCTCTTAAAATCTCCAAAAGGCAAAGAATTCCTCTTCTAAACTTTCTTAAAAGTAGTAAAGGAAAAGCTCACAAATAATTCCTTCTTATTTTCTTTTTTGGCTCTTTTATTCTATTATTTGAAACACCCATAACTCTTCCCAACTGTAATTAATCCATAGACATTTCTTCTGCACCCTTGAGTACTAAATGAGTGAACTGGGTCAGAGAAATGAAAATAAGCTACTTTGGGGAAACTTCCATAATACTTAGTAGAATGATTCATGCGTACCTAAAGAAATAAACTTTAAAAATTAGAAAAGTCAAAAACAGCAATATATATGTATTACTATGGAAACACTGAACAGTCTCACTGAAACTGGCCACACAGATTGCATTCTACAAATCCCTATGATTGAAATTTATTAGTCAATAACTATATTCTATAATGTAATTCATCATTAATTGAACAATCCATAGTCTCTCCACAAAAACAGTTCTTCTCTTAAAAGGAATGTTTTAAAACAGAAAAGTACAAAATAGGGCTGGGGATATAGCTCAGTTGGTACAGTGCTTACCTTGCAAGCACAAGGCCCTGGGTTCAATTCCCAGTATCACAAAAAAAAAAAAAAAAGAAAGAAAGAAAGAAAGAAAGAAAGAAAGAAAGAAAAGAAAAGAAAAGTACAAAATAGGGAGAAAATGAATCCTTCCTATGGAGTGACTACACATAAAAAGAGTACTAGCCTGGCACAGTGGTGCACACTGTAATCCCAGCAGCTAGACAGGCTGAGGCAGGAGGATAGCAAGTTCAAAGCCAGCTTCAGCAAAAGGAAGGTGCTAAGCAACTCGATGAGACCCTGTCTCTAAGTAAAATACAAAATAGGGCTGGGGATGTGGCTCAGTGGTCAAGTGCCCCTAAGTTCAATCCCTGGTTACTCAACCCCTGCCAAAAAAGAGAACTACTATTATGTACATTGAATTTTTTTCTAGATTAAAATGTCTACATTAGACTTCCTCTCTGGATTGTTTTTGAGAGAACACAGTGAAAAAGACAAAAATGGTACATGCTACAAAAGCAGGGAAGAAAACAGGTTGTCTACTACTCCACATGATCAATGCAGATTTTAAATCAATCCCTAGTTTTCATCATAAAAGGTCAATATGGATGTTCAGTCTATTAACACCATGATCTATTTTTTCAGTCTGCAGAATCTGTGATTCTTTCAGTGATGCCATAACAGTCCTCCTAGAAAAATCAAATGATTATCTTATATTGAATACTCATAAATCCTTCTTTTCCTTGCCCTTTATGTACCTAGGGCTCATTCATTAAAATTTCACTTCTTCTTTGAGTGCAGTGGTACATGCCTGTAATCCCAGCTACTCCAGAGATGGAAGAAGGAGGATTGAAAATTTCAGGCCAATCTTGGCAATTCACCAAGTCCCTGTCTCAATAATAACATTTTTAAAGGGCTGGGGATACACTTTACTTCTTGCCCAGCATGTGTGAAATCCTGTGTTCAATTCAAGTTCCCGACCCCCTGCACACACGCGCGCGCGCGTGGGCACACACACACACACACACATATACAAATCACTCACTCAGGTCTATAAAAACAGTTTAGTCAACACAATTCCTAAATTAAATATCTGCTACTTGCTAGGCTCTCTAAATAGACAAATATGAATTGGAAAATATCCCTGTCAATAGGAGCTCATTATTTCTAGTGTTTTAAATACAAAATAAGGAAATAAAACAAAATTTGATAATGAAAATATCATTGGCATAAAGCATGTTACAGATTAATTCAATGGTGCAAATCTACACACTGGAAAAACTATTTCCTTGAACTTGTCTCTATTCTGTCAGGGAATGACAGTGTACATAAATTTCTGCATATGTAGTTAAATTATTGTATATGTTTTTCTGAATCAACTGGAAAAGAACATCTTCCATACTCATATCTTCTCCTTGACTTTAGTGATGCTACTGCCATTGCTACTGTCCTAGAACTACTATCTAAAATGTAGACTCAATTCACTTTCAACTTGCTCTGCAACTCTTTCCTTCAAAATTCTACCTTCTGTAGATTCTATCTTGCTTTACTCCCTCAATTCATGCCACCATTGTTTCTTCACTCCTTTTTCACTTTTTGTCATTAATAATTACTTTTCCTTTTACTTGACCTCTCACTGATTACTTCCTCCAAAAATCTTAACTAAAAATCCCACAAAAGTCAAAATCTCTGAACCATTCAGCAATCCTGCCCCACTAAAAATTCTAGGGGGCTGGGGAGATAGCTCAGTCGGTACAGTGCTTGCCTTATAAGCACAAGGCCCTGAGTTCGATCCCCAGCACCCAAAAAAAAAAAAAAAAATTCTAGAATGGCCAATAGTAGAGAAGACAGAAACCAATAGAAGCATAAACTCAAAGATAAAAGCTGAACAAAGATTGTTACTAGAATACTATAGTATTATGAAGAAATCTAGTTCTATCCTACATAATTAAAAAGGATCTATGTTCACATATTGACTTGTGTAAGCAGCTTGCAAAGTATAAAAATGTACCTGACTATGCTGGACTCACACTGGTAACATACTACAGTCCAAGGTATCCTTCAAATGTGGCCTTGCCAATGTTGAAGGCACTACCTCCTCTCCCATCATAGCACTTTCACCTAAAAACAATGACATTCTCTATATATCCAAACACATTTGTGTCTTTCAATGCAATGCAAAAAGCCAACTGCTATCTCATTCACTTTTGAATACCATTCTTCTTTTATATTCAGGGAAATAACATTTTCCTGGTTTTCATCCAAGAAGCCTGGGAATTCTTTTCTATAGATCCTCTTAGCTTTCTCAATAACTATATGCTAGAGTACATCTAAAGACAGTCTCAGACAAATATATTCCTTCTTCCACAAATGCTGTCTTCAGATATCATCCTTTCCAAAAGCCATGAGAAAGTAGTTATGTATTGATTAATCGAACATTATTAGCTCTATTTCCTAAATTTATATGTCTATCTTAAAAATCAACATCTTAACCTATGGGTTTAATTCAGATCTAAAACTATCAAAATTTATCTCTTTTTAAATAATCAGGCACTCTGAGAAAAATCAACCTTCTCCAGAAGCAGTAAACAGCACTGTCATTAACAGTTTTGAGGCCTAAATGATAAAAGAACTATTTGCATCCTCTCTTCTTCATCTTGTAACATTCCATGTTTAATATCAAGTTAGACTAGACATCATCTCAAAATACATTGCAACAATCAAAAACATTCCATATGAATATTGTAATAACCATGAACTTCCCTTTGTTATCACTGTTTATATGTAGACATCTATAATGATCTTTGTCTTACCTAACTTGTTGAAAATAGCCATTAAATGAGGCAAGTCTTAGTAAATACTAATTCTTACATTAGTACTGACATGAGAACATTCTACCTTGTGAAAATCACAATTGGAAATTATGGGAAGAAAGATGCTTTTAGGATCTACAATTCTGTAACTAAATAATTTATCAATTTAAAATGTCATTAACTTGTAGAAAAATAAAAATAATCCTATATGGAACAACATAGCATAAAATATTTTGAACCATCAAATAAACGTGGAGATGGTATTTTTAACCAATGATTTTTTTGTCACCTTGGAATTAACACATGTCCTACCCTTGTCAGTTATTTTAGTGGAAATTATTTATCAGAGTAATAGAGCTCAAGAAATATAAGGAAAGATTAGAGGTTTTCCTGGGTCTATGTCTTCTGCTCCCACTAGAAGGAAGAAACTATCTTGATTGGTGAGATTTTGCAATACCCACTGGACCACATTTATTATTATTATTATTATTGTTGTTCTTCTTCTTGTTGTTATATACAACACCAAGATATATCCTGACACTGTCACAAAGGTACAGGGCTAAACCCTCTACAATTTGATCCCCAGAACTTGCCCCCCATCCCTACTCTCATCCCTCCACTCCATGAATTTCTCTTCAACCTATTTACAATTTACACTTCTTTAAAATTAGTGTCCTATGTCCCAATGCCAGGACTCACTGTGCAACTTCCATGCATGCACATTTGAAAGTTCAGTCAGATAAATTCCACTGTTTTTCCCTTTTCCTGTCCTTTGTTCCTGCTCAATCCTCTTCATATACTCTATTGATCTTTGCTCTATTTTGATCAAATTTCCTCCTTTGCCCCTTTCTCTCATTCTTTTTTATTTTCTCCTCCCCCCTTATTTTGAATTTCTTAATGGCAAGTCTCTGTGTCCTATGGTCATCAATATGTAGGGTCCATTTATTCTTCTTTCTATCCTCATTTTTCAAGTTCATAGGCTGATAATGTGAAAGTTCCTTTCTTGATGAAACAGATTCAATCATGTTGATTCCTTGTCCTCATCTCTAGGGTAAAGTTTTAAGGATTCCACTGAGATTGAGATTTGAAATTGAGAGAGAAACTGAATTACTCTACAAAATTACTCTATCACAAAGTATACTGTAGTGCAGTTTTTATTACTATTGGAGAGGATAATTAAAAGTAATGTGGTTCCTGTTGTGATTTCCATAATTTTTCAAATTCATTTCAGGAAACTGAAAGTTTTACAAGATTAAGAATATCTCTCCCCTTACTGATGTCCTTCTCTCAGTGCTAGGGTTCAACCCAAGGCCAGAATTCAAGGCAAGGACTCCACCACCCAGCCCTAAGGCTGATTTTCTGAATGTTGTAATAAAACCATTTTAAATATTCCCCATGTTCACTTCGGTAGCACATATACTAAAATTGGGATGATACAGAGAAGATTAGCATGGCCCCTGCACAAGAATGACACGCAAATTCATGAAGCATTCCATATTTTTATGAGACAGATATCATTACCCTCTGTACACGTATGATTACACAAATGGTATGAATCTACATCGTGTATAACCATGGAAATGAAATGATGTACCCCATTGTATACAATGAATTAAAATGTAGTCTGTGAAAAGTTAAAAAGTAAATAAAATAATAAAAAAAAATTCCCCAGTATGGCTATATAAGAGGAATTGTTTTTGTCAGGTATTAAACTTTCAAGAATTCATTTTTATATTATAGTAAAAGTAAAGCTTTTATAAAATAGTAAAAAACTCCCTAAGTTCCTTGCTGAATTTTTCATTTGTTTTTCATTCCCTAGATGACACATTCCCTTACTACTAATTTGTCTATTTTTGTACATTCACTCATTTGTTTACCATCAGTAATTCTGACCTTATTTCCATTTTCTCCTTCAAACACTAAATGCATTATATTTACAAAGCCTCTGCCACATCATACCATTAAAGAAGTACAAAATAGATACAGAAAGCAGGGAACTCTGAATCATCACATTCAATCAAAGTCTTAGGTCGTGTTCATGCCTCTGTAAGTCCATCACATGAATTCACAAATTATAAAATGATATGGCATTCCATTAATACTAGGTAACCTATAATTAACCAAAAATGAAACAGATTTTGAAACACATAACAAGAATGATTGAGACAACTATATCAATCCAACTAACTCACTGTTCAAAATAAAGAATATCTTAATTCCAGAAACCTTTAATTTTTAGTGGACTAGTGCTGTAGATATAGAGAACACAGAACAAAGTTTGGGAATGTATAGGTTTTAACCAACATAGCCATCACGATCACAGAGCATAAGAGGAACATTTAAAGTGACATATGAAAAAGGCTCCGAAAGGTAAGGGTTTATCTTTAGATAGTACCTGGATATAGTCCCTTCACTATCACTATGTTCTAAAGAGGAAGAAATTTAAAGTGACAACAAACAAAAACAGAAGGAGCACAATTGATTTATCATCTATACAGAATAGTGATATAGAATCTGAATCTACATGCTACTACCATGGATTCTAGTGTATTCCAGAATATGTTCCAGAAAATTACTGAATACCCTACCAATAATGAAGATGTCTTGCACCCTCTGTCTGAAATTTATTTCGAAGAACCTGCTCTTCCCCTCTACCATGCAAACATGTTATCATTCAACTCTAGAATTCTGCATATCACTCACATTCCATACCTAAGTTTTGACATAAATTCACTTGACTCTAAATGAAATCCATGGCACTTGTGCTACGTTATCACTCCCTTATGTCTTTCATTAACCTTTCTTTAAATTAAAAACACTATTGAATATTTCTGATAAGTCAGGAGATACAAACTCTTCCTTAAGGTAGAATACAAAATGAAACAATAAAAATTCACTAATTCATGAAAAAAGTTCAGAGTACTAAAGTTACAGTTTAAAAGTTTGATGCTACAGAGTATTTAGGTAGTTTCAAGTATCTTCTGACAGAATATCTATTACAAAAGAATAAATTTAAAGATGGAGAAGCCTAGAGCCGTCAATTAAATCAAATGATTAAAGTTAACATCACCAATAATGGGAAAAAGTGGCAGTTTTCACTTGCAATGAGGAAATCCCAAAATGTTCTTGCAAAAATGTATAACCTAAGACTTTTCTTGAGGAAACAAACTTTCAAATTTGAAAAAATATTCTTAAAACCTATAAGTCATTGTTTTACAAGAAAAATAACATAATAGATGATGAAAGAATTAGGAAATGTTTAACTAAAGAAGACTAAAGAGAAAGCATATGAATATCATATAGGATTTTTTTATGAATCTGGGATAATGGAAATAACTGTGAAGTAATGACAAAAATATCTGGTAAAATAATACAGAATGTATATTATGATGGAAAAAGTTAATATAAGAGGTTACCTATGCTCTTAGAAAATCCTGAGTTCAGAATGAAAGGAACATAATGTCTGCAACTAATATTTAATTTAAAAAATAATAACACTATGAATACACACACATAGGAAGAGGGGAGAGAGGAAGTAAGCAGAAAGGGAAGGATGGAGATAGGAGAAAGAGGAGGGAAAACAATGCAGAAAAAAATGTCAATCTAGAGGAAGAATATGAAGTTTCTCTATATGATTCTTTCAACATTAAATCTAAGATTATTTACAAAATAAAAAGTTAAAATAAACAGTGATATAAGGTATACTGATGAAGTTTATGAACCGCCAAGAAGTGCTAAATATGGAAAAGTTTAATGGTTTCTAGTTCTGAAAACCAGGGTATTTCTTGGGATTGGAGGACAAGTAGAGTACTGTTTTTATTATAAAACACCAATATATATAAGTTTTTAAATCCATGGCCACCATTTAAATTAGGTTTGTTTTAAAAATACCATTTCACCTATTAGATTGGCTAAAAATTTAAAGGCTGTTAATACCCATCAAACACAAGTTTCTACGAAAATTACCACTCATATTACACACTGGTCTGTGGTGGCCCAAAAAAGCATTTGAGGGCAATTTCACAATATCAACTAAAACTGAAAGCACACATAATTGATGATCCAACAATGCCACACCTAGAAATATATTCTATAAAATTGGGAGTCAGATGCATTAGAATATATATTATTTATGTATACTACTGCATTGTATGTAGTAGCAAAAACAAAATTTAAGAATGTTAACCTGTATTTCTCAAAATAATGAAATAGATAAATCCATTGTCCTATGTACTTTACATCCAATAAAAGGTCTGTAGGTAAACTGTTTATTGATTTAGAAACATGTCCATGATAGAAGAAACAGAAAGTTACAAAATAACATCTTGCCATAATGATCACACATTTGTAAATAAATTGAAAATAAATTACATGTAAGCTTACAAAAGCTTGGAAAAGTCATAGACCACTTTATATGCCACAAATGGTCAACTCTTGTAAAACTAGGAAATAAAGATGTAAGATGAAAGAAAGATGATCATCTCATTCTGCTATATATTACTGAATGACATTAAGTCTTGGTGGCCACATTTCAATGTACTACAGTTTAAGGGCAAAGGAGGCTAAGAAAAATAGATAACACTCAACTTAGCTTTATATCTGAAGTAGAGCCATATCCCATGCATGCATGATGATGTAAAAATGACTCCCAATATTACATATAACTATAATGACCCTCTAATAAAAACATAAAATATATACTTCCTTCATTTTTTAAACTTACATTTCATAAAGTAGAGGTTTCTGAAAACTGACAAGTAAAGACATGATATTCTTTCCCTTCAGGTTTCTGTATTTTCTCAACAATAAAATTAAACGTATGTTTTTGGTCAGGGGTCAGCAAATGAAACCCTGTGGTCCAAATCTGGCCCACCACCTATTCTTTGTGAATACATTTTATTAGAACATACTAACACACATTTGAATCAGTCACAGCTGCTTTCACATTAGTGGCAGAGTTTCATATTTACAACTAACTGTATGATTTATTAATTCTGTTCTCTTACAGACAATGTTTGCTGACCCCTAACACAGGCTAAAAATACCATATTGTTGAGTATTTTTTTTTGATTGGGTATATCCTTTGATTCATGTAACATGAAGCTGTGTGATTAGAACACTGATCTTCTACTAAGGAGATCATTCTGAATTTGGAAAATAATTTCAGATAGATTAATTTAGCTTTGGAAATATAAAAGAAACTTCACATGTAAAATAAATGAATATTGTAAAAGAATACAAGTCAAACCTCATAATAAAACTAAAAGAACAGAATAATATAATAAGAATGGTGACACAGATGACAGTACATATTGAAGACATTTTTAACCTATTAAATCTTCTGTTGAAATATTTAATAGACTATGAAAGAAAGTAATTATCAAAGTCTTAAAATTCTCGCAATGGTTTTTACTGCTAACACTGGCATACTGACAGAATATTATTGGATAACTCTTTGTATATACCTATTTATTAAGACAGGTGGAGCAATGCAGTCAGTAGCTCCCATTTATGTTCCAGAAGCAGATATTAACATTTCAAATAATTCATATTTTACATCAGCCTCCCTTAGATGAAGCAGAATACAAATGAAAATTAGGACACTGAACTTTTTACTCCAACCCAAAGAAGAGAATATTAGTGATACCAGGAAAATGATGGAACCACATATTCTACAAGATAGCATTACAACATGGTTCAAAATATCAGTTCAGGAATCTAGTATTCCCTCACATAGCCAGTTTTTTGGCATCCACATCTTAGATCTGAACACTGGAGAAGGGGTGAACTACAATCAGTCACAAATCCTGACCCAGAGTGAGACCTAGTAGGTTTAACAAAAAAAGGTAACTAGAGGGCTTAGTTCAGATAATACAAGTGTTTAAAGATTTTTTTTAGGATATGCCTAACTGTGGACTTGTGATTCAAATGAGGAAGAATATATCTTACCAATGAAAACAAAACTGGTTCAGACAAGGCACTCAGGTAGTGAGAAAATCAAGCTACTATGCGGGGCAACCATGCTGTTGCCTAAATTATACTTCCCACACACAAATGTATCTTCTAAAGTAAAATATGAATAAAAACACAATGAATAATATACAACATTAGAGGGAACCACAAATACACTGAGAGCAGAGAGAATTACTTAATATTCCAGGAAATTACTTTGCAAAAAGCAGGTCACTTCTATTCCTGTGCATACTTCTATCAAAGTTGTGAGATATAAAGATGCAGTAAGATCCAACAAAGAAGAAATAATGGCAGTATTTGGGTGATGGTGTGGATGGAACCACTGCAGAAGTATATATGTTGTACTCGTCCACACAGTCACCACCTAAGAATACAGAAGAGGAGATTGCAAACGGAAATAACAAGTTATCACACAACCATGCCTCATGACAGGTTGGTATCATCTCCAAGTACTTACTCCCATTCCATGGAAAACAACTCCCACAAATCCTAATGCTAAGTAATCTCCAAGCAACAAAAAACTTAATTGATAAAAATTATGAAATGGTGCTTAACTTCCTCTGTCCATTTGTTGTGATCTGAGTACCCATTTTGTATCCCTAATTATTTTTATGACATCTAAACTCCTATTCATTCTTTAAACCAGCATTTCCTGTGTAGCTTCTTAATTAATGTATATACCATTCAGGGCTTTAAAAAGACACTGTACAAAGAAATAACAACATATTATATATTCCATAGTATTTCATGGAGATTCTACTCAAAACCAAAATTCATTGTCAAAACATTCAGTTATCTATTCCCTTTCCTTTCCTGTGTGCTTCTCATGCAACTTCTGGTGGTAATAAAGGTCAGAGAGCCCTTTGTATTTCAATTGTCTATTTCATTAAATGTACTCTAATAATAAAAGATAATTAAATCCTACATTAAAATATATCCTAAAATAATAGCATAGGTCACAATGCAGATTTGATGCAAAAGAAAAATTCAATGAACAAAAATCTAATCTATAATCTATAATCAACATAATGAAAACTAATAAACTAAAAATTGGAATACAGGCATTATTGCTCTTACCTTAAGGAAGCTCTCTTGGGTCCTTGTCTGTGGAAGAGGCTTATAAAAGAAAAAAAATAGTAATGTTTGAAATTATTTAAATAGTCTTCATTCACCTATCAAATGAAATACTGTTTAAAAACCTACTTTCACCATCCCAATATGGGAATATTCCTGACTTCTGTATGCTCAATTTACCTATCTGTTAATACTAGTAGCAATATCCTAAGTCATGCAGCTGAAACTGAACTTCAACCCACTCCTGTCATTACAACCAATATTACTTGCAGCAGATGCTAATACCTATTGCCATTTATCTGACATCTTTTTATATCCCCTTTTTCCTTGAAGGGTCTGACTTCCTTGTTTACTTCTACCTATCCACTATTGAAATATTTCAAAATATTTACTGTCTTTAAGATAAATTAAAAACTTTCTGCCTGCACACACAAAATGAACTTATACTCTGTTAAGATAATTTGACATTTTATGGTGAGAGTAGATAAGTATATCATGATATAAATATAAAAACTGCATTGAATTTATGAACCTCATCTCCTCTACTGCAACAGATAATCACTCCAATCTGACAATCTAGTATCTTTTTATAAAATGTATGTGGATCCATTTCATTTTAATACATTATATAACAAATCGATTTAATATCAATATGGGCAGAAAAATAAAGAATACACCATAGTTACTGATTTTGTCAGCACCTTTTAAGAATAAATTCCATAAAAACAAACCAAAAATAAAGTACAATGATTTGAACCAATATGAAAATGTTAGGCAGTCAAGCATCTAAAAAAATTTATCTGGTAACACTTCAATAAAAACTAGAAAATATGGAAAATTTGTAACATACCATGAAAAACATACATACAGAAGGTGAAGCTGATGTACAAATAAACAGAAGATGAAGTTGGTATATTCATCAACCTCCCCAAAATATTAAAATAAAAAGGAATAATTTTGTCTAGAGAAAACTACTTGGTGAACTCCCTACAGTAGTTTTTTTTTAGCTTTTTTTTTTTTAGTTGTAGACAGACACAATGCCTTTATTTTATTTATTTATTCTTATGTGATGCTGAGGATTGAACACAGTGCCTCATATGAGCCAGGCAAACGCTCTACCACTGAGTCACAATCCCAGTCCCCTACTTTTACCTGTTTATACCAGCACAATGCTTTGATTATGCAAGCACAAAACTCTCCTGATTTCATTTATTAATAATGAATTAGCCCATGACAAAACACCTCATCCTTCAACTGACCATCTTTACTTCTACTATACATGTGACTTATTTTATCAGGCTATTCTTATACTGATTGAATTCCTATACCTTCTTTTTGAGTGAACCTATTTGTGCATCATTGTATCTATCAAACCACTATAAAGCACCAACCATACAGCAATCATAATCATACAACCAATCTATGTAAGGATCTTCATATTTATCCATTATTGTGATGAGTCATACTTTTATTCATCAACATAAAGATCCACATATCTGTACTTGATTCATCCATACAATATTCAATTTTGAATCCAATGCAATTCTAATATCTAGGCATTTAACCTTAGGTTATAGTTAACTTTATTAATATTATAATAATCTTCATTTAATAAAGACTACACTAATGCGTACATAAACACATTCGAAAAATTTCTCAAATTTCTTTATTCCTTTATGCATCCACATACTATGTTTTTATCCATCCTTACCAAATGCCATCCACACAACATTCTATGAATCCATTATTATATCCTAAATTCCATTAAATAGTTCAACATTCATCTTTTCAACCTTCATTCTAAATATCCAATCTTATATCCCTTCTTCAACTAATATACATAAATACATAATAAAGGGAAAATTTCACTACCAGTTTTCCATTATTCCTTGCACCAACCCATTCTTTTATTTGTCCACTCCTGCAATGAAGCTCAAAACCACCACTTTCTTTCTTATATACATTCATCTTGTATTCTTGCATGCCAATTTCTGTCTATAGTTACAGGAACTTCAAACTCTGACAGACTCAACATGAAAAACTTTTACATTTCACTCATTAAAAGATTCTTGTGCGTCTATTCCAATGGCTCTCAAAGGCATCTCCACTCCATACTATATCCCATTATTCTGATACAGTCTCCTTTTCTGGCAACTTTACCTCAACACATGGTTCTATATTCACCACAGATAACAGACTCCAGAATTGCATATGAGCTTATGAAGATTTGTGTGCATGACACATATTGCACATTCTGTTTGTTTGCTTTGCTTTGCTTTGTAAGGGATCAAACCCAGGACATTACACACATTAGGCAAATACAGTTACATGAACATATTATATACCTGGCTATCTGCTATACATTTATGATTAAGTTGTACTGCCAAAGAAACTAAAAGTCTGAGTTTAAGATAAAAGGATCTTTCAGGCTCAACTCTATGAACACACAAAATTCAGTGGTTCCCCTGGAAGATAAATAGATTGTAAATAGCCTGTATTAAAATAATTAAGAAAGATAAGATGAATTGAAAAATGTCTCAGAGGACAAAAGGCAGAGCCATGAATTAAAAAGAAGTAAGCGTCTTACAAGGCCTAATAAACTGCTTGGGCCCTCAGGGTAATACAAAATTCCCAGTTGTTATTTGATACCTTTCAAAACTTTAATGTCTGGCATTTATTATGGTTCCCCTGATTCTCCTCCATGACCATACATTAGGAAGTAAGATGCAGATTACTTTCCTTTAATATCACATTCCTCTGAGCCAAGAGTAGGTACACTGAGACCTGAAGTGCAGATTACCACAAATGACCTGACAAGGAGATACCAGTAAAAAGAAATAAATAAAAGAAAATCATTAATTATAAATATTTATGGGGTATATGATTAAGTTTTGACATGTATACAATGTGGTATGTCTAATCTAAGCTAATTAATATTCATTGCCTCATTTACCTACTATTTTAATATTTATGACATTTGAAATTTATTTTGAAATAATTATTATTAACAATATATTCTTTATAGTTCCCTGTCACAAACATGGGAAGATAAATTTTCCAAACTCCCTATACTTTAGGATGTCCATGTGATTGATTTATAGACCAACTATCTGACTTTCCTTTCCACAACCTCCTATTGCTATAATAAACCACACATTGTGATGGAACCAATAAGAAATACTACTGTTTTTGTGAGAACACATGAGTCACTGCCATGATCTATAAAAATCCCTGGAAAACTTTAGAATAATTCTGAAAAAAAATATTATGGAACATGAACACATTTCTATAAATCAAATATTTTAAAATAGAAAATAAGCCCTTCGTTAGAACCTTAGGTTATAGTTAACTTTATTAATAATATTTATATATTTATGCCTCACCCTCATATAAAAAAATGAGGATTTAGCTGGGCACAGATGTGCAGGCCTGTAGTCCCAGCTACATGGAAAGTTGAGGCAATTTAATGGTAATTTAGTGAGACCTTGTTTGAAAATTAAAGTAATAGGACATGGTGGCAAATGTCTCTAATTCCAGTGAGGAGTACTACACTACTCCTATGCAGGAGAATCGCAAACTGAAGTCAGCCTTGGCAACCTAGCAAGACCCTACTGCAAAATGAATAATAAAAATGGCTGGGGGCATAGATAAAAGGAAGAGCATCACTGGGTTCTATTCCCAGTACTGCCAAAAGTGGAGGGTAATTTAATGATCATGGGATCACTAAGGATTACAGGACAAATAAGGTTGAGTGAAAGGGATAGAAGGAAAAACATAAGTATAGAAATTATATTGTTATAACTCATCTAAAAAAAGAGTAACAACAAAGTGTGAAAATGCCTCTGTATTCTTAGTTCTCTACTGTTAACATATCAGAAAGTCATTTTCATGTTCCTTCACCCCCAGCAGCCCAAGATCAAAGAGAAGACAATGGCTATGGATTTTGCCACTGTGAATGAGGCCAAGAAAGTGGTTTATCTGATCTGAGAAAAGACTCAAGAGTTCTGGCAGTTGTCAGGGAATAGAGTGCCAAATGAAACTTACTCTCGTCAAACAGCCCTATTACATCAGGTTATACCAGCAAAGGTGCCTACGGTGACTATAGTCACTCACAACTTGGAATGCCAAACAACTACTCTAACTTCTTATTGTGGTTCACAAATACAGATCCAAGAAAATGGAAGAGAAGCAGAGGCAGTTGGCCCTGTGAAAAGGAAGCAGCAGGCAAAGGGACTGTCCCAACAAACTGTTCCAACGAAAAGACCACTTGTCCTTTGGCCACTGTTGCTAGGTGGAAACAGTTGCTTATTACTGTACCTGGTATGAATTCCATTAATCTGGTTGTCTTCCTGCCTCCTGTCCTGTGACATAAGATAGGGGTATATTACTGCAACATCAAGGGAAAAGACATATTGGAACATTGTCAGAAGGACCTGGACCACCAAGGTCTTTGTAGAGATAAATTCCCAAGAAACATAAGCACTGTCTAAGCTATAAGAAGCCACCAAGATCAATTACGTTGGTAAATATACATTAAACTGAAGTTTTGAATTTTTCCTAAGGAAGTAAGAGACCTAGAAACTGCTGTACAGTACTCTGGTCATGGAATAAAAAGTAACACTAAATCTGCTAGAATATAGAATTATTTCTATATTAGAGGAAATTTCTAGACTTTTCTTTCCTTATGAATTCCTGACTTCATTGGAGAGGAAACATCCAAGACTCAAAATCCAGAGTTCCCATTGCTACAAAGGAAAAGGAAAAGTCTACAGCTGGGCACCAACCTTGTTCAAATGTACACTGTTTCCTGTACATAAAAATAATATGGAGGGCTGGGGAGATAGCTCAGTTGGTAGAGTGCTTGCCTCGCAAGCACAAGGCCTTGGGTTCAACCCCCAGCACCACAAAAAAAAAAAAAAAGAAACTTAAAGGGTTGGTGGGGATGTGGCTTAGTAGAATTTAATGAGCCTAAATGTGGCAGGAGATGGTACTAAATTTCATTGCAGAATATTAATTAATGACTTCCATTAATGAAGGCAAAGACATCTCACTCACGATTTGAAAATCTGGCATTCCTTTCTCAGTGTTAATTATCATGAATTCGCATAAAGTCACAAAATAATATTAAGTACCCTCCTTCCCTTTAATCAGGACCAGTTTTCACAAAATTATTAACAATTTGTTACTGGAAAATGGCATCACAAGCATAATCATTTCTTCATTTGTATCTCACCCACTTTATCTTCAACTTCATTTAATAGAGGGGTGAGGAGCAAAACTCAATGGAAGAGCAAGTATGAAACCTTAGGTTCAATTCCTAGTACACACACACACACACCAAAAAACAAACAAACCCATAACAATCATCTTCCATCCTCTGTACTAACATGATGCATTGCTCTTTATGTGAGGTTTATGATGGAAGGTTTGGGTAATCCAAACAACAACAAAAATAAATTGATAGATAACTTGTTCTTATTACATTAAACTGAAGTTTTGAATTTGCCCTAATAGAGGTAAGAGACCTAGTAACTGGTGTACAGTACTCTGGTCATGGAATAAAATGTAACACTAAACCTGCTAGAATATAGAATTATTTCTGTATTAGAGGAAATTTCTAGACTTTTCTTTCGTTATGAATTATATTATTGTTCTACTTATCTGGAAGAATAAGCACTGACTTTTTTAATCAGAGAGGAATAATTAAACTGTTTACCATTCAAAACTGTGTTTTAATTGTTTTATTTTGCCAGGTATGAAATTATAAGTTCACATAAATAGATAATGAGAAGTAATGGCTAATTATCAAAAGTAATACAAAGATTTCAAAAGGTACTTTTGAAGATGAATGGCATTAGTACAGTTAAAAATTTTAATATATTTTACCACATCTCTCAAATTATTTTCCTTTAAAATCAGTATGCCTAATAATTACAATTCATGCTTCGATTTC
Organism: Sciurus carolinensis; assembly: GCF_902686445.1. Taxonomy (NCBI): domain Eukaryota; kingdom Metazoa; phylum Chordata; class Mammalia; order Rodentia; family Sciuridae; genus Sciurus; species Sciurus carolinensis. The sequence goes on along the minus strand of NC_062214.1, from coordinate 73,412,952 downwards.
AAGTTTTATAAACAAAGATTTATTTAACAATTGTGATAAAATCATGTAAACATGAATCAGTAAGTAAGACTTAAAATGAGATAACATATTAAGGAATTACTTCAAAACTGACTTTATGTTTCTGCAAAATGTAATGGCACAATTAATTCAACTAAAAATATAACAATAAAAGTGGACATATTAAAAATATTTTTGGAGCAAAAATCAAATATTACTAATGAGAATAAGACACTGCAACATTGAAGTTAATAGACCCAGAAAGAATCAAAATTCAGCTTCTATCTCACTAACTACTTTATAAAAAGTTATTACTAAGGGATACGAATAGGAAAAGAAGAACTCAAACTATCCCTATTTGCTGATGATATGATTATATGCTTAGAGGAACCAGGAAATTCCACCAGAAAACTTTTAGATCTCATAAGTGAATTCAGTAAAGTAGCGGGATATAAGATCAATGCACATAAATCTAATGCATTTTTATACATAAGTGATGAATCTTCAGAAAGAGAAATTAGGAAAACTACCCCATTCACAATAGCATCGAAAAAAATAAAATACTTGGGAATCAATCTCACAAAAGAGGTGAAAGACCTCTACAATGAGAACTACAGAACACTAAAGAAAGAAATTAAAGAAAACCTTAGAAGATGGAAAGATCTCCCATGTTCTTGGATAGGAAGAATTAATATTGTCAAAATGGCCATACTACCAAAAGTGCTATACAGATTAAATGCAATTCCAATTAAAATCCCAATGATGTACCTTACAGAAATAGAGCAAGAAATTATGAAATTCATCTGGAAGAATAAAAAACCCAAAATAGCTAAAGCAATCCTTGGCAGAAAGAGTGAACCAGGGGGTATCGCAATACCAGATCTTCAACTCTACTACAAAGCAATAGTAACAAAAACGGCATGGTATTGGTACCAAAATAGAAAGGTGGATCAATGGTACAGAATAGAGGACACAAACCCAAATAAGTACAATTTTCTCATACTAGACAAAGGGGCCAAAAATATGCAATGGAGAAAAGATAGCCTCTTCAACAAATGGTGCTGGGAGAATTGGAAATCCATATGCAACAGAATGAAACTAAACCCATATCTCTCACCATGCATGAAACTAAACTCAAAATGGATTAAGGATCTCGGAATCAGAACAGAGACCTTGCATCTTATAGAAGAAAAAGTAGGTCCAGAGCTTTAACATGTCGGCTTAGGACCAGACTTCCTCAACAGGACTCCCATAGCACAAGAAATAAAAGCAAGAATCAATAACTGGGATAGATTCAAACTAAAAAGCTTTCTCTCAGCAAAGGAAACTATCAGCAATGCGAAGAAAGAGCCTACAGAGTGGGAGAAAATCTTTGCCAATCATACTTCAGATAGAGCACTAATTTCCAGAATCTATAAAGAACTCAAAAAACTCTACACCAAGAATGCAAATAATCCAATCGACAAATGGGCTAAGGAAGTGAATATACACTTCACAGAAGATCTACAAGCAATCAACAAACATATGGAAAAATGTTCAACATCTCTAGTAATAAGAGAAATGCAAATCAAAACCACCCTAAGATTCCATCTCACCCCAATTAGAATGGCGATTATCAAGAATACAAGCAACAACAGGTGTTGGCGAGAATGTGGGGAGAAAGGTACACTCATACATTGCTGGAGGGGCTGCAAATTAGTGCAGCCACTTTGGAAAGCAGTGTGGAGACTCCTTAGAAAACTTGAAATGGAACCACCATTTGACCCAGCTATCCCACTCCTTGGCCTATACCCAAAGGACTTAAAATCAGCATATTACAGAGATACAGCCACATCAATGTTCATAGCTGCTCAGTTCACAATAGCCAAATTGTGGAACCAACCTAGATGTCCTTCAATTGATGAATGGATAAAGAAAATGTGGTATATATATATACAATGGAATATTTCTCAGCCATAAAGAATGATAAAATTATGGCATTTGCAGGCAAATGGATGAAATTGGAGAATATCATGCTAAGTGAGATAAGCCAATCTCAAAAAAACCAAAGGACGAATGATATCGCTAATAAGTGGAGGATGACACATAATGGGGGGCGGGAGGGGTTAGTGTTAGTGTTAGAGTTAGGGTTAAGGAGGGGGGCAAGAATGGAGGAAGGACTGTATAGAGGGAAAAGAGGGGTGGGAGGGGTGGGGGGGAAGGGAAAAAAATAACAGAATGAATCAAACAACATTACCCTATGTAAATTTATGATTACACAAATGGTATGCCTTTACGCCATGTAGAAACAGAGAAACAACATGTATCCCATTTGTTTACAATTTAAAAAAAAGTTATTACTGATGTTACAATCTGTATTATTAGAGTCAAAATAAAGTACTGTGATATGCCAAGTCCTCTTCTAAACTCCTTACATATATTAATTCTCTTAATCCAAGAACTCTTGAGATAGGTTCAGTCTCCTTCATTACTTGAAAACAGGAACAATCTATATCATAGGGGGCTCAGAAAGTCACAAGTAAAAGTGTAAAATGAATACATCCATTTAAGCACAGAAATTTTAAATATTATATTGCTTGACTAGAAATATTAAAGTAAATGAAAGGGGTATAACATGAAAAGACCAAATTTAAGATTTCTTGGAACAGATGAAGGCATGAGGATACAAACCAAAGGAATGCATAATCTTTTCAATGACATATCAGAAAACTTCCCAAATCTAAAGAATGAAATGGAAAATCAACTAACGGCTTACAGGACCTCAAATGTACAAAATTACAGCAGACCCACACCAAGGGACATTATAATGAGAATGACTAACATATATAATAAAGACAGAATTTTAAAGGCTGTGAGAGAAAAATATCAAATTACAGGTGGGGGAAACCAATTCAAATCTTAGCTGCCGTCTCAACACAGACCCTCAACATCAGGAGGTCCTGGAATAACATATTTCAATTTCTGAAAGAAAATGGATGCCAGTTGAGAATTTTATATCCAGCAAAACTAAGCTTCAGATTTGAAGATGCAATAAAAACTTCCTATGATAAACCAAAATTAAAATAATTCACATCTAGAAAGCCTGCACTACAGAACATTCCAGCAAAATATTCCATGAGGAAGAAATGAAAAACAACAAAAATCTGCCAAGGGAGGAACTACACTAAAGGAAAAGTCAAAGGAAAAACTAAGTCAAAGTTAAAAACTAAAATAAAATGACCAGGAATACAAATCATATCTCAATAATAACCCTGAATGTTAATGGCCTAAACTCGTCAATCAAGAGAGACAGATTGGCAGACTGGATTTTTAAAAAAGGCTGTCTTCTCTAGTGACTAGCAAAATGCAAATCAAAACTACTCCATGATTTCTTCTCTCTCCAGTCAGGATGGCAATTATCAAGAATACAAGAAAGAAAAAGTGTTAGTAAGGATGCAAGGGAAAGGTACACTCACATATTGCTGGTGGGACTACAAATTGGTGCAACCACTTTGGAAAGCAGTGTGGAGATTCCTCAGAAAATTTGGAATGGGGTCACCATTTGACCCAGCTATTTCACTCATAGGTTTATACCAAAGGACTCAAAATCAGGATACTACATGTTGTAGCCACATCAATGTTTATAGCAGCTCAATTCACAATAGCTAAAATATGAAATCAACCTAGATGCCCTTTTACAGAAGAATGGATAAAGGTACATATAGACAAGAGAATATTATTCCCCTTAAAGAAGAATGAAATTATGGCATTTGCAGGTAAATGGATGGAACTAGAGATTATCATGCTAAGTGCAATAAGCCAAACCCAAAACACTAAAGGCCGAATGTTTTCTCTGTTAAGTGGATGCTAATCCTAATGGGTGTGGTGGGTAAGAATGAAGGAATTTTGGATTTTGCAGAGGGGAGTGAAGGGAAAGGAGGGATGAAGGCATGGGAAGGATGGTGGAATGAGACAGGCATTATTACCATATATACATGTATAATTACACTACCAGTGTGACTCTACACCATGCTCAGCCAAAGGAAGTTCTCCATTTGTGTATAATGTGTCAAAATGCATTCTACTGTCATGTATAACTAATCAAACAAATTAAAAAATAAAAATAAATAAAAAAATAAAAACCTAGAAACTAAAAAAAAGTAAATGAATGAGATAGTACATGTATTTGTCAACATTCAGAGGAAATGGTAAAAATAACACTGTTTAAAAGTTAAAATGTCTTCACAACTATGTAAGATTTAACCTAGAGAAAAATATTGTGCATCTCCCAAAACAATGTACCAAAACTCAGTGTAGATAATAAATGGAAACAAAACATTTTTATAAAAGAGGAAACACATAAAAGGTAAATTAGTGTTTAGTGTTATACACACACACATAAACACACACAGTGAATTTTTTAAAGACTAAAAGAACATACCCAAATTATACACCATATAAACCAATTGCATAAACATATTTGAATACACAAGAACCAGAAAAATTAAAATGTACGTTACCCCTTTTATCCTACTTTGTGTCTCCATGAATACACTGGCTCATAATTATAAGCATTAGTAAGCTAACAACAGAACTCAAATTTCCTTGCAGTTCTTTTGGAATTAGAATTTAAAACAGTTGAAGAACAAAGTTATTATTTAAATGGAAAATTTGTTGACATTCAGAACAAATACACCAACTAATGAAATACAAATAGGTCAGGATTTTTATATATTTTTATTTTTGTTGTTGTTGTTTTTGTTTGAGATAGTTACTTGCTGTGTTGCCCAAAATGGTCTTGAATTCCTGGACTTCCATGAAACTCCCACCTCAACTTCCAGTTATTAGCCTCCACACTCATCTGAAGACATAATTAATTATGTATGAAAGAAATGACAGGTGAGGCATGCTGGTACACATCTATAATCCCAGCAACTTGGAAAGTTGAGGTAGGAGGATCCCAAGTTCAAAATTAGCCTCAGCAATTTAGCAAGACCCTCAGTAACTCAGAGAGAAGCTCAGCAAATTAGTGAGACCCTGTCTCAAAATAAAAAATAATTAAGTGGATGTAGTTCAGTGGTAAAGCACCCCTGGATTATACCTCCATTACTGAAAATAAAAAATGATATACTTCATAAGTCTCAACATCACAGAAAGAAAAAACAAATGTTACAGCATTCATAATAAATGAATAAACTGTGATATGTTTATATAATAAATGATAGATGATTTGGTTTGATAAAACCAGTTACACATAGCATTTATTTATAATTACTAAAGAAATTAAATAATGAACACTTCCACAGAAATGAAAACAACCAAACCTAAAATGTTCAAATATAAAACTTTCACAGGGAAAATAACCTGATTTGCTCTAAAAACCATAATAAGAAAATATTAGAATGCAAAAGATGTACCTGAGGGTATAGCTCAGTGATCTATCTTGCATGCCTGGGGATCTGAGTTTGATTCCCAGCACAATAACAAATGGGTTGATACAAATTCAAAGAAACACATTAACGAACCATACAAAATACAATATATTTTTGAGGTGCCAATTTTAACACAAAAACTGTTTTCAAAATTCAGTGGAGATATTACCTCTGTATTACACCATAAAAAATTGTTCATTTAGCCTGGCACAATGGTGCACATGTGTAATCAGAATGGCACAGGAGACTGAAGCAGGAGGATCATGAGTTCAAAGTGAGCCTTAGCAACTTATCGAAGCCCTAAGCAACTTAGCAAGACCATCTCTAAATAAAAATATTTTAAAAGGGGTGGAGATGTGGCTCAGAGGTTAAAAAATGACGCTGGGTTCAATCTCTAGTCTCACCAACAAAAAAATTATTAATTTAGTGACTTTTAGCAAACACTATGATGATCATGTGTAAATAAGAGAAATGTCTCCCAAACTTGGGATATAATAAAATTCAGAAAAAAATAACAAAATAATACCAGAAGTTAATTGGCAATTTGTCAATAAACGGGGGAGAGGGGGAATCAAAGGCCATTATCAGACTCTATTGGACCAATTTCAAGAAATCCGATTAGCATATGGAAAACTGAAAGTATCATAGGACATTATACTGTACAATGAAGCCAAAAGAAATTAAGGCCAGGACAAAAATCAAAGGGAAAGTATCTATAGTAATGATAAAGAAATCTGTACCAGGATGATACTGTACCTTGGTAACACATACAGAGCTATCTACACATTGAAGAATAGGAGCTTTTCCAAACAAATGTAATATATTTATAAGATTGTTTCTTGTTATATTCTGTATAGTTGAAATGTATTTGCATATCACCTATACATTCTATTTATTACATATTCAATAAAAAATCTAAAATTAGTTAATATTGCAAATATTATACAAACCTATTTATCACAATAAAGTAGTTTGCTAGAATAAAAATTATGGACGAGGGCAATTCCAGTAAATACACAGATATGTCCACACCATTTCTTAGAATAGCTTGTAAGAAATACTAACAAAATAGAAGTGAACATTCTTTGCACCCATTTCTTGCTTCTCATATACCAATTCCCATAATGAACCATATATCCAAAGGAAAAAAGCTGATATCAGCAGGGTAAGAAAAAAATCGAAATTTTACATTGTTGTGTCCAGAAAATTTAAATGAGTATTAATAAGAAAGACTAGATTAATAAGAAAGACTAAGGTCTGGTCAGAAAATAAGAACTAACATAAGAATACTAAATGGCAAGATTTGGGACAATATCAGTAAATATAAAAATCACACTGATTAGTTTCATCCATTGAAAAAAGCGAATTTCCATGAATCCCTATTGATAAAACAAATAAGCGGAAGATAAAGAAGAACTCTTTTCATATTTTTTTTACAATATAAAATTCCAATTGCAGCTGGGCTTGGTGGCAGTAAGGAGATATCCATCTGTGGCCTGACATTGACTCTCCCCACACACACTGTATTATATTACAGTAAAATACACTTAAACTTCAATATTTTAACGATTTCTATAAAGATCTTAACTATAGTTCAAATGCATTAATTACATTTGCCTATAATCCCAGCTATTTGGAAAGGTGAGGAAAGAAAATTGAAAGTTTGAAGCCTGGGTATATCCTGGTACTGTATAACAACTAAATAGAATAAATAAGTGGAGTTTGAAGCCCAGCTTAGGCAATCTAGAGACCCTGTCTCAAAATTCAAATAAAGATGTTGGGGTTGTGGCTAAGTGGTAGAGCACTTGCCTAGCATGTGTGAGGCACTGGGTTTGAGTCTTGGCATCACATATAAATAAATGAATAAAATAAAGGTCCATCAACAACTAAAATTTTTTTTTTCTAAATCAAACAAAAATTTCAAAGAGGGCACTAGGGAAGCAGTGTAGTGTTAGAGCAATCCCCTAGCACAGGCAAGGTCCTCTGTTTCATCCCCACTATCTAAAAACAAACAAAAAACTGCACTTAATAAAACACAACAATTTTTCTAAATTACATCTGACACCTAAATAGTAACAGTTGCAAGCAAGAAACACCAATGTATTAAGTTAGTAGATACAAATGTTATGTGGAATAATATTTGCAGTATCAGCTTTAAGAAATATTAATTATAACACAAATAAAGTCACATCACCAGCAACAAGATCAATAATATATTCCCCTTTGGCAATGACATGATAACAGCATAAAATCATTTCTCTAGCATTCTTTCCCCCAAATAACCTCTATCTCAATCACAAAGATTAGACAAACCCACAGAAAGGGAGAGTAAATAGTCAGATATTTTGTAGAATGCTCTAAGAATAAAGATCATTAACATAAAAAAATAGACCAATGACCAAAACAGGAGGCACAGGACAACTCTATACAACGTAGGAACAAATTTTCAATCACAGACCAGTAAAATGTCATTGACACTAACAACACAAATATGAATGAGGTATGTGAATCAGTTAACATCATTATATCAATGATAATACCCTGATTTAGAGAACTAAATAATATAAGAAAGGTGGGGGCAAATATAAAATTACTATGTAGTACTATTTTAACATATTTTAACTCCAACAATTATCTCAAATTAAAAGCATTTTAAAGAAGTTATGCATGTATTTAATTCTTTCCAATCTTAAACTGGTCTCACAGAGCCATTAAAACAATAATGCTCTGACAAAAATAGAAGAAATAAAAAACTTATTGCTTGCAAATATCATTTCAAAAATTCAACATAAAATTTTAACATAAAGGGAAGTATAATATTTTATAACAAATTAATTTTATTCCCAGGGTGAAAGAATGCTCAAATGTTTAAAAACTTAAATTTTACCCTAATCAATAATAAATAGCTATAACATAAACTAACTAAATATGCCACTAAATTCTGTAAAAATTCATTAGAACTTTTATGAAATTACCAGTAAAAACCTAAGTAACCTCAAACCAAAAAGATTAATGTTAATGGCCAAATAATCAATTCTACATTCTAGTTTTATGTACTCTAGAAGAACTTCTCAGAGTATTTAATCAAGATTAATAAAAATCATAAATTATGCAAAGAACACTATTACATAGAATACAAAATAAAATAAATTGAACAACTGATCCCAATCACTACAATGAACAAAACTTATGAAATATTATAGGAATAAAAAAATTGTTCAACTGTACTGGCAGTATCCCAATACAATGATCTGATTAGAAATAGACATACCTTGAAGTTGGATAAGGAAGACTCAATTTTAAAGTGATCTATTCTGTAATTAATCTATTAAATTTGGTGCAAGTGAAATTAAAACTGCATTTTTCCAACTTGCAAAGTAATTGTAAGCATCAACTGAGAAAAAAAATGCAAGTACAGACAGGGAAAATTCTGAAAAAGAAGAGAAATGAGAACTGAATGGAATAAGTAAGAGAGGACAAATCATTAGTAAATAAACTGTCAATAGAAGATGTGGCAAACAAATGAACAAATATACAGCTAATTTACATAGCAATTTTCTATGATTATGACAGAACTTAGAAGAACTAACAGTAGAAGTCAAGGCAAGTAATTTGAATATTTGATACATTAACAACAGTAATGATTAATAGACAAAGAAATGAACTGACAAAAGTATTTGATGGAAAAATAGAAAGACAATGAAAATAAATGTATGCTACTAATGTAAACATGTTTGTAAAGAAAAACACAAAACACAGAGGCAATAAAACATGATTATATTTGAACACATAACTTGTATACAACCAAAAAATAAAACAACACAGTAAAGAAAATGGAAAAACACACATATACACATATATGTTACATATACATATTACAATATATGACATAATATTAACGTAAGTATAAATGAGTTCTTATGAATCAGTAACATAAAGACCATCATTACAGGGAAATGAAAATAAATAAGAACATAACACAAATGAATACTAATGTGATATGAAGATGATCTAGTTTAACAGAAAAAGAAAGCATTTTCTTTTTAAGACACATTATCAGTGATTAAGAAAATACTGATATCTAACGTTTGTAAAGTATTAGAAAATGGGGAACGCTGATCAAACAATGGAAGAACTTACTCCAATTAGGAGGAAATTTTTACTCAATTGTAGATTTTGCATATACTTTCCCCCGGCAATTCCAGTCCACAGAAATTATTCCAAAGTAGCTGAAAAATTCAAATTTATATATAAGGATGTTTACCTTATAGAAAATAAATAAAAAATATACATATACATAGAAAATACATAGCTAATTAAATTAATAATGAAAAAATAGTATCAGTTTGCCTATGAAAAAACATCCTAAGGATGAGAAGACTCCATTTAATAGCAGATAATATTAGGGTTTAAAATTAGAAGGAGAAAGAAATTTAACAAACAAAAGTATTAGCTGGGCATAGTGGTGTGTCCCTGTAATCCCAGAGACTCGAAGGCTGAGGCAGGAGGATGCAAGTTTAAGTAAAGTCAGTCTCAGCAATTTAGCAATGCCCTCAGCAACTAAGCAAGACACTGTCTCAAAATAATAAGGACTGGGGATGAAGCCTAGTGATAAAGAACTCTGGGGTTGACTGGGGTTGTGGCTCAGTGGTACAATGCTTGCCTAGCATATGTGAGGAATTGAGTTTAAGTCTCAGCACCACATATAAATAAATGAATAAAATAAAGGTCAATCAACATCTGAAAAAAAAAAAAAGAAAGAACACTGGGGTCATATTTCTCAGTACCAAAGGAGGGGAAGAAAAGAAAACTGCTTCACAAGATTCTACAACCTTTAATATTTTAAAGTCAGGTTCAAATTATCCTGTCATAAGTGATAATTATAAATGCATGCACTTCATACTTATGGAAACAATGAGATGAAGCCCTTGAAATTCCACCATTCTAAACTTCTCTGGACACAAATGTTTCTTCCATTGCACTTCCTGAGATAAAGTCCAACATCAACAAGAAAAACAATTAATATTACTAGGTAATAAGAGTTTTCTGGGCTAAATTTTAGGTCTCATTTCAAAAATGAGCTTTCTAAGTCCAGTTCTTCTGAGTGGCCATTAAGTAACAAGTCTCCATTCATTATGCAGGAAATATTTTAGTTTTGATGAAGAAGGTGGTAGAAATAATGGCATAAGTTCCTCTTCAGTAATCACCTGAAAGGGCAAATAGAAAAAAAGAGATAAATTTAGGAGCAAACTTAGTATCATCAGCTAGGCTTATAAAGTTCAGCATTCTTTCTATTATGAAAAATTCTTATCAGAATTTCTAACAATAAGGAGATCAGATATTAGCCTTCTTTTTGTAACTTATTAACTGATCCTCTGAATCTGATAATCTTCATGTTGTGTGCATTTGGTTGCTTGTATCTCAAAGTAATCATTTATATACAGAATTATAAAGATAAATGAACTCTACATGCATTTATACACAAAAAAATAATTATGCCTTAAAATTAAAGAAGAGCAGCCAATATCAGGAGAAAAAATAACAACAACATTAAAAATATATAGGCTATGATGGAACTGTGAAGACACTATAACTCATAAACCATTCTGAACAATGTTAAAAATGTTGACCCACAACACAATGGTTGTTACTGTGTGAAACTGTTTCAGGGTTATTTGTTGCACAGCAATATTCAACCTGAACAGATGCCAATGCAAACGAGCTAACATCAAAGAGTCATTAAACTTAAGGAAAATACACTATATCAATAAACTTCTATCACTAAAGCACCCCACTCCCCACCAAATGAATACTCAATGGGACTTATAATCATACCGAAAGGGAGTATTCCAGAGAGGCAGAAATGAAGAACACGTGAATCAAACTATTTCAACAGATCTTTCACTGATGGTACCTATCATTCACAGGATTAAAACCAAAGATGACAGAAGTTTTCCTGCTTGAAATTATCATCTGTTAACAAGGAAAATGAAACAATTTAAGCATATAACTCTAATGAAACTGCTAAGGTAGTAGGCTAATTGATATGCATGTTTAATATTTTTAGAAAAGTCAGTTAACACAAACACTGTCTCATTAATCGACCCTGCAGTTGAGTTAACTTTAACATTAGTCATGACTTACTACTTTTCAATTATCAGCAATTATGGTGGTTTCCATAAAACTGTCCTTTTATCACAGCATTGTTATTTGTGAAAACAAATACAATGTCAATTTCTTAATTAAGCATTTGGTAATTTTCTTCACTTCATTAGTTATGTTATAATGGTTGGTCATAAGGAAGTAAAATAAACAAATGGGCACATTGTGTGTACACACACCACACCTTCACTAAGGCAACCTATCTCTTGAAAAACTAATTCAGGGCTGTTGAAGTAGTCAGTGGTAGAGTGTTTGCCTAAGATACATAAAGCCTTGTGTTCAATCCTCCCAAACTGCAAAAAATAAAAAGGACAAATATGTTTACTAATATTATACATCCCAAAATTCCAAAGGACAATGTCTACACCAGTACTAGCTTCCTGAGTTTAGGTAATGTCTCACACCAAAAGGCACCAGAATTCTCTTACCTATGATTTGCAGTTAAGACCTATAAATTAAGGACTCCAAAGAAAAATAATTCCACATGAGTTCATCAGCCGTACTCTGGTTACCCTCAACAGTCTTTCATCACAAATACCTGAAAAATACAGTATCCAAATGAGCAATGGTTAGATACAAACCAAGCACAAGAACATATAGAGTAACATTATGTTGATAAGGCATATTCAATAAGCAAACATAATTACACAAACACTTTCCATTTTAGCCAACATGGTTAGCTAAAAAATATGAAAATACTCAATATTTTCCCTGCTAATTTTGTGTGATTTATAAAATCCTAAAACGTTACTTGAAATCCTTCAGAAAGAATGAACCAAAGTAAAAGAAAGCAAACAATATATTCTTCATTCATATCACAATTAAAAAGGGGGGCTGAAAATGTTGTAGTAAAGTATGTGCTTAGCATAACTTTCTACTTATACCAAATGCAACATCTCCTACAACATCTTTATCTAGTTAGTACCCACAATTATGACCTTGTTATTAAAATTTGCTTACTTTATAGAAATTTTTAGTTATGCTTTTTTTTTCCTCATGTGTTAATCAAAATATAATTGCTTGGTACCTACCTAAATTCCATCTTCTTCCTTCTTTTCTTGGATAATCCAATACTATTTATTGTCTTAAGTTGCATATTCTTCATGAAATCATTGAAAAAAATCATTCACAAGGGCCTCTAGGAATACAAAGTTCGATATGACAACCCAATGCTCCAACGATGGTAAGAGGCAAGAATGAAAATAGGTACAAACTAATTGTCTCTTTAACATTTCCTTGTTTTTTAATTGTTCATTTTTTATACCTCTATAAAAATTAAAAGAGGTAAAAAAAAAGTCCTTCTATTCTCTTATCTCTACAGGGGACTATTAAGGTTCTACCATATTCTTCCAAACAATTTTTCTATTTTCATTAGACATGTTCATTTTAGATTTTTTTCAAGTAGCAATTTATGAAGATGTACGCATCTTGATTTTTGTCGCATATAAAAAATTTTCAAACAGAATGATAAAATAGTATTTTAACAATGAGAAATATTACCTCGCTATAAGAATGTCATTACCAAAGTGTAATAAACATTTTATAGTTAACCATTAATATTTCAGCTAGAATAACGAGGCATAGGCATACAAATCTATAAGCAAGCAATTATTTGATGCCTGTTCAATTCAAAACATTGCAAAACATACTTCAATATTGAAATATCTCAGTGCAAAAGTTACATTCATATTGAATAAGCTGTAAGTATGATCTTTCTTTCACTGATTGATATTTCAGTTGTTTACATTATGTTTTTAAGATTAAACAGAATATTTTCTTTCTGGCAAATATTTGAGCATTGCAATAGTCAATTATTACATTTAAAGTATTTTATTTACTCCCAGAATTTGACAGTCTATACCAAATTCTATTCAAAAAGTGAGGATCTATACTTTGGTCAACATCAGAATTTTTATAAAAATAACCCTACTTTATAACAGGTAACACATGACTTGCCTCTGATTATCACATACATGAATTATATATATATATGTATCATGAGAAAATTTCAAAAAACTGTCAGAGAAACCAAACTATTCATAATTGTTTTTTGTTCTCACAAAGATGTACAAACATGGAAACAGATTTGGAAATCAAAGTTATAGAGCTTAGTATTTACTATAAAATTACCATATAGTTAGACATAATAAAAAATGCGATTCTTGAAATATATGCAAGCTTAAAATATACTAGTTTCATCATTTGTAAAATAAAGGGTCTGGGGAGATAGTCAGTAGTAGAGCACATGCTTATCATTCACAATTCTCTGGGATCAATCCCCATCACTGAAAAAACATAAAAATTAAAGTAAAATAAAATAAAATATAAAGCATTAAACAAAGAAATTAGAATAAAGTTAATACACTGGAATGAACAATATCCCAACTATATGACTAAAACATGATTTTAAATGCATATATATGCAAGTAAATTTGCAGAGAATAAAGATAGCCAGGTAACAATAACTGTATCAATCTTTTCCTTCTCAATTTATCCCTTTTTTTAAATTAGAAATCCCTTCTCATAGCTTCTACTTGCTACCTGAAGACAAAACTGTATACCAGGGTAATTGTTTGTTTAAATATATAATGCACACAAACACTAATAATCCCGATCAGTAAGGAAATACAGACACAATTGACTACAGTAGTCTCCCAAGACAGAGAAATGTTAGTCTTAGCATTAATTACCCAATGGATTGTAAAAGCAATTACAGCAATCATTTTATGGAATTTTACAATGAAATATTTACAGATTTATACTTTCTTGAGACTCCAGGCATCTGTCAAAACTAGTTACTTTCAAATGACAAGGGTAACCGTTATTTACAAAGTTGTCTTGAATTTTGTCATGCAGTTCAAGTACATATAATACTATATTAAGTCAAAGAGGTAGAAGTAAATTATCCTTATAAAAGGCCATTTCCTATAATGATTATAAAAATATATTATTATAATGTAGCAATACAACTATGAAATTATGTTATGGGGTTTTAAGTATATAACACAGGCAAATAAGTATGGTTAAAATGTATTATTTTTCTTTTGATGAGAACTCAAAGTTTAAAATACACATCTTTTTAACCTTTTCCTTCCCATAAGTCTATAAACAGATAAAATACATAGACCTGAAGAAACCCACAACTTTGTGTATTTCATTAGCAAAAAATTGCAGCAAACAATGAAACCATGATATTTTACAATGACTTATTTACAAAATTATACTTTGTGAGACTCTATACATCTAGAAGGACAACTAGATGTTGAAAATTAAAATTTTGTTTTTTTACTATTTACAAAGTTGTCTTGAATATTGTCATGCAACCAAGGGAACACATACAGAACACTGTATAGTTCCAAGAGGTAGTACAAAATCTCTTAATCATTTCAATCTTGAATGTTGATAGCAAAGAAAAAGCTTGGAACATCCAGAAAGGCCAACTGGATTTACCTGTCATTTTATTTAAATATTTTTAAATATGCAATTCATACATGGCAAGCTGTACTTCCATGGAAGTGGGGTTAGTTGCATAGTGTCTTCCTATTTTATTATTTTCTATTTCTAACACCCAGATTAATATATGATAATTTTTCTAGCTCCAAGAGCTATTTATGAATGACCAACTTAACAGCCACATTAACCACATATGACCAAAGTACTAATAAATTTACAATACATTTTAAAAATTCATACTTTGTGAGACTTTTGAGACACCTAGAAATATAACATGTTTGAAAATAAACATTTCATTTACCCATTATTTATAAAATTGTGTTTTTTTGCCATGTAGTAAATACAAGAACAATGTAATTTAGAAATACTATAAAACATGTAAGAAAAATGAATTGTATCATGAACCTAAGTTAAGCAAAATAAGATACAGCTATCTGTTACATAGACACATTATATTTACTTAAAATGGATACCCTGCAAGGATCATCATCTAATTTTACTTGCAAATACATGTGGTAAAATATTGCTATCTTCTCTAACATGACAGTATATGTACTAATAACATGCAAGCACAGAGGCTTGTTAATGCAATGTACAAGTAATTTTATAATCACAGAAATATATTCAAGTTTTCCCAAAAGGTGAAATAATACTTTACCATTAAAAGAAAAATGTTTTCTCTCCACTTCTCATCAACTCACATGCATCTAAAAAAGCTGAAATAGTATAGAGCAACTATTACAAACATAGATATTTAATAAACCCCAGAGCTACCCACCTAGTGCTATCAACATCATTTATAACTAGTTATAACATTTCAATTAGTTAAACAGTTTAACAAGTATGGGTTGCAATATATAAATGTTGACCATCTCTACCAAAACAAAAAATAGATGTAAGCAAAAGGATTCTACCTTAAAGGTATGATCATAAAAAATCCATCCTTTTCCAAATACCTTCCAACAATAAATTTTAATATGTACAAAAATGCATGCATATATTAATAAAAAGGCTATTTTTCAAAATTTATATGCATCAGTAATGCCATTATGTGGGAAAATGTTCAAAATGTATAAATTTATATTTTTATATATAGACACATACCCACATACCTACATTCATACACAAACATATGAACAAACTCAGATGTGATACTGGCATTTAGATAACTCTAGCTCAACACAGAGTGTATTCATGCCTCCTCAGAAAAAATAAGGCAAAAAAAGTAAAGTGCAGAGGGAATAAATCAATTCACAAAATGATGATTCTGATCACAAATAATGATTCATAACATGTATATGAAGGACTTAATTGCAGGAAGGATTTCAGAAGTCAGATTTCTTGAAACATGTTTTAAAACAGATAAACTACATACAGGTATCTGTCTAAAAATCCTACTAAACGGAAGCTTGGGTCTTTGAATTTTGTTAACTGTATTTCAATTAACCAAAAGTCCTTGCTGTCCTATATTTTATACAAAAGGTAGACAGCATGTGAATATGTACATAACTAGTAGTCATATAAACCTCATCCAAACACTAACAATAGATTGGTGTAAGAAAAATTATATAAATTTGCATAATATACAAATATAAATAGTAGTGCTTCTAATTAAAAAACAACTTCAAGAACCCAAAAAGGAATGAACAAACAATAATTCTATCTCTTAACTTTTCAGTGAAAATGTTGTTTCCAAAAATATAACTGAATATTGGAATACAAGTTTAGTGATAGAATTCTTGCCTATAAAAATATGAACAATCAAATTTACAAGTCCAAAGTATCTTAAAAATAACATTTAGGCCAGGTGCAGTGGAGCAGGCCTGTAACACCAGTGGTTCCAGAGGCTGAGACAGGAGGATCGTGAGTTCAAAGCCAGCTTCAGCAAAAGCAAGGTGCTAAGCAACTCAGTGAGACCCTGTCTCTAAGTAAAACACAAAATAGGGCTGGATGTGGCTCAGTAGTTAAGTGCTCCTGAGTGCAATCACTGGTAATCAAATTAATTAATTAATTAATTAAATAGATCTTATATATACAAATTAATAATGTACTTTCCCTTAAATAAGTCTCAAATTAGCATGGCCTCTTCATTCCATTTTACCAAAATAAAGTGTTTCTGCCCTTATGTAGCAGTTAATCATATCTGTGATCTGTATGCAAAATAGCATTTATCTATTTAATAATCTACAAGTCATACCATTTCCTACAGCACTTAATGTTTCTACCCTATGACTTAATAAATGGTGTTTTATGTAAATATACAGAAATAAGTATGTAAATGCATGTATAAAAAACTACATATATATATACACATACTGTGTACGACGACAATCCCTATAAATCAAAGATTAAAAATTCAAAGCAAAAGCAATTATACCCTGTGAATATTTTATACTAACAAAATCTCTGTTCACCTGGCTGAATTATACACAAATATTCTGGTGGAAAAAAAATATTTCACTGTAAATATTTAAAGAAATGCTATGTTCATATATGAACAAACAACCAGTGAAACTCCACATCACGTACAATCACAAGAACAGGATCCTAATTAGGATAAGTTATACTCCATGTATGTTTTGTATTTCAAAATACACTCTAAAGTATACATAAAAAATGAATTTAAAAAAATAAAAACTTTTTTTAAAAAAGAAATGTATGTAATATGATAGCACCTGGGTTTTTAAAATAACATCATCTCCATATAATAATACAAATGTTTCAGTGACCAGTCCATGATTTCAGGTCACTGTCACTGTCAGAATACATTAAAATGTAAGTATTTTAAATAAAAGAATTTGAGAGAAAATCCAAATGATACTAACTGCTAAAATGTTTCCTCACCTATGTTCTTTGGCCATGTGGAGATTTTTTTGTTAACATACTTTTTTTGGTTAACACTTGCAATAATATTTCTACCATGTATGTATGATATGAATATGTAAGTGTGTATCACTCATATCCATACAGGTGGATATATAATAATAAATGCTACATATATTATAAGACCATTTCCTATTATATATACCAAAATCTAAAAATTGAGGTCAGGGATCCAATGAAAATAGGCTATTTCGATCTAACATTGCTTTTTGCATACTAGTTCTAGCCTAATAATTTCATAGGTATTTGTCATATATATGTATGACATAATTTATGTTATGTTATTGAAATTTTTAACATTTTTATTACAAAATACACATCCATATTTATCAGCAACAAATCAATGTAGAGTTGATTTAATGAATGATGTTCAGTGGCAACTTAACCATGGTACCAGCAAAAATAGACTATCTTAATATTAGGATATTCGCAAAATATACATATTTCTATATATTGTAACATGGAATAAAGCCTAGAAATCATAAATCTCTGAACACAGGCCCAGTCACTAAAATTCCAACCCCTCTTCTATCCTAAATCCGTATCTTCAATTTACTTAATATAAAGTAGTTTACCAAGTCCTCTAAGCAATGAAGAGAATCATAATCATTCCTCAAATGCAAAATATCAGACATTTTTCGTATTAGAAATATTCCCTGACAGTCTTGTCTAGCATACACATACCTCTGCAATACAAAAGCCCACCTGATTCTCAATGTTAATGTTCATAGAGTTTGATATCTTCTGCAACTGCATCATGTAAAGGAAACATCATATCACACATATTTTAACAGCAAGACATTTGAAAAACATACATATATCCATGAGTTCCATACATGCAGCAGCCTTAATAAAATTCCATATTCAACAGTTCTGTGCATGTAGTATTCCTGGAAAAGAAACCCATAGCAAAAGTCCAATCAAAGGAATTTAATTTATATCATTCAGAGGTAGTCTACTTCTTTATTCACATTTCTACATAGTTTAAACTCATGGCTAGCAATCTCTATATTTAATCAAGAAAATGTCACAAAAAAGTTATACTGAGACACTTTGTAAGAGTGCATTCTCAAATGTGCTTAAAAATGCTTCTAATTAATATATAAAGCACTTTCAATGTTCCCTTCTTCTCTATTATTCTTAACTAATCAAAAAAGGAACCCCAAAATGAATTCCATTCTAAAGCATTTTAGACTACATTTACCAAGCGTGTTTTTAGAAATTTCCTTAGGAAAACTGCTCTTTTATCATGGAAACCATTTTAAAAACATCCTAATAAACTCATTAAAAATCAGTGTGGGGTTGGGGATACAGCTCAGTTGGTGGCGTGCTTGCCTAGCATGCACAAGGCCCTGGGTTCAATCCCCAGCACCACTCCCCAATAAATAAAATAAATAAATGTGTTTGTGGTTCACTATTAGATTTCAGAAAAGAAAGATTAAAACAATATAAATAAAAAGAATAAAAATATGTGCTTAATTTCATTCAGACTTTTGTAGAATATAAGAAATTCATACACATTCATAATTCAATAATTGTATTTGCATTGCAATACTATTATGCAAACACAATTCTCCTAAGTATTTGGTTAGACTCATAAGCTTATTATGACCAGAAAAAATAACTGAATTTGAAGATTCAGAGATGTTTTACATACTAGCAAGAGGGGGAAAAGGATTTGTTTGCTGTGTATGCTTGTGAGTATTACATACGTAAGGTTTTAATGGCAAAAGGTCACTGCGAGAAAAACAAATACTTTTTTGTTTTTTTTGTTTTCAAACCCAATATGTGTAAAATTAAATATATACTTCAAAGGAAATATTAAGTTCAGGCCAGCATTAGTCTCTTGTCTTCCTGGACATGTTGCATAGGGGGAATCTTCTAGCTGAAATCAAGAAATGTTTCCTTTCTATCCATATAATTCTGCAGAGTTGCTTCATGTACTAGAGTTTGAGAAATTTGCACAAAAATTTTATATATTTGAAATATTTTTCAATTCAGTAGATAGCCTGTATGAACTTGCAAAGCTGTGCTTCAGATGGCCATTATGAGAAGATTTTAGAGAGTTGTTGACTTGATGCTGTGGGAGTAGGCAAGTGAATAGAGTAGATCTAGATAAGGTTTTATAATCTTATCTAGATAAGATTTTAGCAAATCGCATACAAAAATATATTAAAAATATAGTGCACCATGATCAAGTGGGTTTCATCCCAGGGATGCAAGGTTAGTTCAACATCGGGAAATCAATAAATGTAATTCACCATATCAATAGACTTAAAGTCAAGAATCACATGATTATTTCAATAGATGCAGAAAAAGCATTTGATAAAATACAGCACCCCTTCATGCTCAAAACACTAGAAAAAATAGGGATAGCGGGAACATTCCTTAACATTGTAAAGGCCATCTATGCTAAGCCCATGGCTAATATCATTCTAAATGGTGAAAAACTGAAAGCATTCCCTCTAAAAACTGGCACAAGGCAGGGATGCCCTCTTTCACCACTTCTATTCAATATCGTCCTTGAAACGCTAGCCAGAGCAATTAGACAGACCAAAGAAATTCAAGGGATACGAATAGGAAAAGAAGAACTCAAACTATCCCTATTTGCTGATGATATGATTATATACTTAGAGGAACCAGGAAATTCCACCAGAAAACTTTTAGATCTCATAAGTGAATTCAGTAAAGTAGCAGGATATAAGATCAATGCACATAAATCTAAGGCATTTTTATACATAAGCGATGAATCTTCAGAAAGAGAAATTAGGAAAACTACCCCATTCACAATAGCATCGAAAAAAATAAAATACTTGGGAATCAATCTCACAAAGAGGTGAAAGACCTCTACAATGAGAACTACAGAACACTAAAGAAAGAAATTAAAGAAAACCTTAGAAGATGGAAGGATCTCCCATGTTCTTGGATAGGAAGAATTAATATTGTCAAAATGGCCATACTACCAAAAGTGCTATACAGAGTCAATGCAATTCCAATTAAAATCCCAATGATGTACCTTACAGAAATAGAGCAAGCAATTATGAAATTCATCTGGAAGAATAAAAAACCCAGAATAGCTAAAGCAATCCGTGGCAGAAGGAGTGAAGCAGGGGGTATCGCAATACCAGATCTTCAACTCTACTACAAAGCAATAGTAACAAAAACAGCACGGTATTGGTACCAAAATAGAAAGGTGGATCAATGGTACAGAATAGAGGACACGGACACAAACCCAAATAAATACAATTTTCTCATACTAGACAAAGGGGCCAAAAATATGCAATGGAGAAAAGATAGCCTCTTCAACAAATGGTGCTGGGAGAATTGGAAATCCATATGCAACAGAATGAAACTAAACCCATATCTCTCACCATGCATGAAACTAAACTCAAAATGGATTAAGGATCTCGGAATCAGAACAGAGACCTTGCATCTTATAGAAGAAAAAGTAGGTCCAGAGCTTCAACATGTCGGCTTAGGATCAGACTTCCTCAACAGGACTCCCATAGCACAAGAAATAAAAGCAAGAATTAATAACTGGGATAGATTCAAACTAAAAAGCTTTCTCTCAGCAAAGGAAACTATCAGCAATGCGAAGAAAGAGCCTACAGAGTGGGAGAAAATCTTTGCCAATCATACTTCAGATAGAGCACTAATTTCCAGAATCTATAAAGAACTCAAAAAACTCTACACCAAGAATGCAAATAATCCAATCGACAAATGGGCTAAGGAAATGAATAGACACTTCACAGAAGAAGATCTACAAGCAATCAACAAACATATAGAAAAATGTTCAACATCTCTAGTAATAAGAGAAATGCAAATCAAAACCACCCTAAGATTCTATCTCACCCCAGTTAGATTGGCGATTATCAAGAATACAAGCAACAACAGGTGTTGGCGAGAATGTGGGGAGAAAGGTACACTCATACATTGCTGGTGGGGCTGCAAATTAGTGCAGCCACTTTAGAAAGCAGTATGGAGACTCCTTAGAAAACTTGGAATGGAACCACCATTTGACTCAGCTATCCCACTCCTTGGCCTATACCCAAAGGACTTAAAATCAGCATATTACAGAGATACAGCCACATCAATGTTCATAGCTGCTCAGTTCACAATAGCCAGATTGTGGAACCAACCTAGATGTCCTTCAATTGATGAATGGATAAAGAAAATGTGGTATATATATATAATGGAATATTACTCAGCCATAAAGAATGATAAAATTATGGCATTTGCAGGGAAATGGACGAAATTGGAGAATATCATGCTAAGTGAGATAAGCCAATCTCAAAAAACCAAAGGAAGAATGATATCGCTAATAAGTGGATGATGACACATAATGGGGGGTAGGAGGGGTTAGTGTTAGGGTTAGAGTTAGGTTTAGGGAGGGCAAGAATGGAGGAAGGAAGGACTGTATAGAGGGAAAAGAGGGGTGGGAGGGGTGGGAGGGATGGGAGGGGTGGGGGGAAGGGAAAAAAAATAACAGAATGAATCAAACATTACCCTATGTAAATTTATGATTACACAAACGGTATGCCTTTACGCCATGTACAAACAGAGAAACAACATGTATCCCATTTGTTTACAATAATAAAAAAAGAAAAAAAAAGAAATCCTTATTTTATGCTGCATTATAGTGGAAGAGTAAGAACTACTTCCCCATCTCTTCAGAATTAACAGTGAAATAGAATAAACTCATTTTAAGAAATGTTTATAAATAGGGGCTGGGATTGTATTCAGTGACAGAGCACTTGACTAGCACATGGAAAGTACAGGGTTCGAACCTCAGCACCACATAAAAATAAATAAATAAAATAAAGATATTGTGTCCATCTACAACAAAAATAATTTTTAAAAAAGAAATGTTTATAAATGAATCCATAATTGAGATTACCTTCAAATGATTTTGTTTTTCCCACTTTAGGAATAAATTTTGATTGTTTTCTTTTATACCAAGATGTAATCATTTTCTTATTATATGGTCATTATAGTAATCAAAAGGACATATAATCAATATATTTTCCAGGTCAAAGAATTACATACGCATTTTCATTCATTTTTATGTGCTCAATTACTCTCTTATCCACTAACACATAAACTCTGTCATATGCTTTCCAATAGCAATGTCCTCCTGTTATCTGAATGGAAAACTTCAAGTGAATCAGTTATACACTATCCTACAGATTTATTCTCCAGTGGGCTAGCTTTAAAGAGTTTGATACACCTAATAAAATTCTCATTCAAAAAAAAAAAAAAACCCCAACTATAAATATGGAAGAATATCTCTTTAATTGATGAAATAGACAACTTTAAAACAGTACAATTTCCCTCACTTTTTAAAAAATTCTAGCATCATGGCACAATTTTAAAAAGGACTTATTCTTGACCTAACCCCTAATAAAGAATAGGATAAGGGTAAAGCTAAAGGGCAGACTTGGCCTTCACTTCACTAGAGGACAAAATTCTTGAACCTACTATTCACTCATGTATTAATTCTATCAATAATTTTGATAAAGTATACCAATGAAACAAAATTGACTATTTTTATTCATTTTATTCATCATTTTACCAATTATGCCAGGCCTTTGCAACAGAGGTGGGGAAAAAAGTACACCATGTCCTCCAGTGATCCCTTAATATTTTCATTCTCCTCATAAAGTAACAAAATGAGAAAACTCCACGGTCTCTTTAAACTACTTTTCCAAATTTTGCCACATAATCATTTCAGGCAAATTAAAATCAACAACAACATGGCTTGTATGAAAATGTCATGATGACTTCAACATTTCTAATGGATGCATTTGTTGCTGTTACTCTGACAGGCCATAATGCACTTGACAGATAAAATGCCTACTTGGTCTATATAATTTGAATACAGTGCCTAGGTGAGTTCATTAAAGAGGGTAATACCTAATAGCTAAGTTAACTAGAAATTATAAGGTCAACTTACAAAAAAACTACAGTAACTCATTCTCAGAAAAAGGACAATTTTAACTAACATTTTATTATTTTATTCAATTCAAGTCAATGTAAAAAGTAAGTCTCTTTGTTTCAAGTTTGGGTTTATTATTCAGCTGTTACATCATGGAAAATAACTGACTTGACCTGAATATATCCATATTTTTATCACTTGTACACTGAAAAGGTCCCAACTGTAATGACTAATTTTATAAAGTTTCTAAGAAAACAGACTATTATAACACTATTCTTATAGAGAACTACCATAAAAGACACTAATGAAGTCATATCCAAAGGAAATAAAATCATTGCAACAAAGAGACTCCTGAGTTGGACGTGGTGCTTGTAATCCCAGTGGGTGGGGAGGCTGAAGCAGGAGGATAAAAGCCTGGCTCAGCAACTCAACATGACCCTGCCTCTATAAAACATATAAAAGGGATGGGGTTGTGGCTCAGTGGTTAAAGACCTCTGGGTTCAATCCCTGGTACGAGAGACAGAGAGAGAGAGAGAGAGAGAGAGAGAGAGAGGGAGGGAGGGAAGGAGAGAGAGACAGAGAGAGAGAGAGAGAGAGAGAGAGAGAGAGAGAGAGAGAGGGAGGGCGGGGGAGAGAGAGAGAGAGAGAGAGAGAGAGAGAGAGAGAGAGAGAGAGAGAGACTAATGTACTCTCATGATCATTGTAGCACTATTCAGAAGATCCAACATATGCATTCAACTGAGATTTCCAACAGCAGATAAATGAAGAAAATATGGTGCGTATATGAGTGAGTGTGTGTGTGTGTGTGTGTGTGTGTGTGTACTATTATGCATCCATTAAAAAAATCATGTAATTTATGTCAACATAGGTAGAAGTGGACAGCATTCTACACAGCCCAGTAGGGTGATAGTTATGGTATGGATATGAGGTATCCCCCAAAACTCCTGTGTTCATACAGGAATAATCAGAGGTAAGATGATTAGATTAGGAAACTTCTAACCTGAATCAATCCACCTTAGTTTGAATGAACTGACTAGATAATAACTGTAGGCAGAAAGGGCATGGCTAGAGGAAGTGAGTCACTAGGGATATGGCTTGGAAGTTTTCATCTCCACTGTGTCCCCCCTTCCATCTTCTCCTTTTCTATTTCCTGATGCTGCCATGAGTTGAGCAACTTTCCTCTGCCGGGCCCTTTGGTCATGATGCTCCACCTCATCTTGGGGCTCAAAACAGTAAAATCGGCCAAAGATAAACTGAACCTCTAGAACAGTAACCCAAAATAAACTTTCACTCCTCTAAGTTGTTTTTGTCATGTATTTTGGTCACAGCAATGTAAAGTTAACTAAGACAGTGAGTATAGTTAGCAACTTTAATATATATTTTATAATAAAGAACTTGAAGAAAATAATTTGAAGGCCTCTAACACAAAGAAATTACAAATATTGGAGACAGGAATGCTAATTATTCTGCCAGATGTGTTAGCTCATGCTTCCAATCCAAACTCATCAGGAGGCTAAGGCACAAGAATCTCAAGTTTGTGGCCAGCCTGGACAACTTAGCTAGACCATGTCTCAAAATAAAACTAAAGGAGGGGTTGGAGATATAGCTCAGAGGACTTGGTTTCAATTCCTAACACCACAAAAGAAAAAAGAAACACTAAATACCCTGATGTGATAATTATATCCTATATTCATATTTTCAAATTTTCTCACTGTAGCCCATAAATGTGTACAATTTTATATGATAAATTTTTTTAGAAAAAATTAAAGTTTACTGACAAAATTTAAAGCCACTATCACATGGCATGAAAGAGCTAAATATAGGTATATAATAAGGGAGGAAGAAAATAATATTTATTGTAAATTTACTGGTTTCTGGGATTTTTTTAATCAAAAGATTGTGGGTAAAAGTCTTCTTTACCCAAAGTGTGTTCAATTAAAATGGATTTAGAATTGGTTGGATTTAGTCAAACTTAGTGAAATTTGAATCTAGTATGTGAACAGCTGAGTCATTCTTAGGAAGACAACAAAAAACTTGCATCTTCAAGGACAACTTTCAAAATTCATCTGTCATTTCCTCATTTATAAATATGCTTAAGAATATCTTACATGACAATGCCCACATCCATATAAATTAATAGTCATATAACAGCACTTGCAGAAAATGAATGCTTCATCTGAATATAACTACCCCATTGTTTTCTAAGTGTTGTGCCTAGGAACAACAGCATCTGCCAACTTATTGAAAATCTAATTTCACACCTAAACCTAATTAAAAGCAGAGACCCCCAAACTGGGACCCAACAAACTGTTTTAATAAGCCCTCCTCCAGGTGAATCATATGTACATAAAATTTTGAGAAGCTCCAATTTAAATAAAGCTGTCTAGAAATGCCCTTTACCCATTTTAATAAATACAGCTAAAACAGACACTTGATCAGAAAATCTTGCTAATCACAATGTTAACAAAAACACAATGCTCCCTTATATGGTCACCTCAAGAAAGACCACAGAATCTTAACTCAGAGAAGGTGGTTGAGACTCACTCTCTGAAGGAATACAACACTGCCATGCAAAGTGATGACTAACTTCTCCACCATGTCACTGTTACAAAATACAAATATAAGCTCTCTCAATGCCAAAAAGTGAAACATCCTAATATTACTCTAAATTTACATATCTACCTTCATAACAACTTAGGACATGTCACAACCACTATAGTTGGATTCCTTACTTCCTTTCCTCCATTCAATGCACCCAAAATCTACTACTAATTCATCCCTTCTATTATTCTTGCCAAATTATTCTAATATAAATTAGCCTGACTGGACTGAAAATTCCTTGTCAGAGATGAAAACTATCATCAGGTTGAATTATCCCCTAACCACAAAAACGAAATGCTTCCCTCTTCCAGAGATTCTTATTTATAGAGAATTTTCTTCAGGTCATTTATACAGAAGAACCACCAACCAAATTGGGATGAAGCTTATACAACAACTACTACAGTGTCCTCTCAGTTGTAACAAACATTACAAGGTCAAAAAACCTACATCTATACACTAAACCTCAACAGATCCTTGTTTCCCTCCTTTCTCATTCAACTGCACACTTTTACTTCCATCAGCTGGAAGGGTAGCTCAACTTTCTCAAGTGATTCAATCAGGATCAAGAATATCATCATAAATCAAAGTTGAATATACAAAGCTAGAAAATATAGCTCAATAAAGGAAAAATCCACAATAGGACTTGTCTACCTTACTTTGAATGTTCATTTCTCCATACCCCAAATAGCTTTTTAAGACACACTCGTCACTTTTTACAGTCACAATATTTGCACAGATATTGCTCATTAGTATGAATATATTTATATACATCCATAAAATTCATATAGACTCTAGCAACTAAGATGACTATTAGATGATAGGGTCTTCATACTTACAAACAGGTTTTTTTCTGAATTAACTATTTAATTAATTACCTAATCCTATATTGTCAACTATAGGTAATAACGTATCACTCATAAAACAATAGGTAAATATTAAGCTGGACATGCTGGTGCATGGTTCTAATTCCAACTACCTGGAAGGCTGAAACAGGAGCATAGCCTTTGAGATTTAGCAAAACTCTATCTTGAAATAAAAAATGAAAAGGGCTGGGGATGCAGCTCAGTGACAGAGCAACCCTAAATTCAATCTTTGGGAACTCCTCTCCAAAAGGATACAGGAACCAATTGGAAGATCATCTAATGGCCAACAATCTAACAATTTGAGCATTGGTATAATTAAAGTATGTAAGTAGTATATAAAATAATGTCTACCTGGGTTCAGTCCCCAATATCATAAAAGAAGGAAATATTACAGGATATAATGAGATAAAATACATAACTCAAGAAATGTTTGATGTTTAGCAAATCTTAATCTCATGTGATTAGCATCATTCCCTTAACTACATAACATTCAAAACTTCTTGCCAAGATACATAAAATGACATTAAAAGTACAATCAGAGGGCTGGAAATACAGCTCAGTTACCACTTGGACACATGTCCAAGTCCCTGGGTTCAATCCCCAAATTGGTTCTGAATGTAACTTAAGCATTGGCAAAAACTATAAATTAAATTTATCATAATCTAAGTAAATAAAAAACCATCAATTTCTCATTCATCTGGTAAATGTAGAAACTAATTCACAGTGATTAGGAACATGCTCATGAAACGTTCATAGGAGTTTGGAACTGAGTGATGCTAGTAATGGGGTGGGGATGCATAGTACAGAGTCCTTACACTCCTCAATTTATCACCTGAAATGCATAATGGAAAAGACAAATCTGAAATCTATCAAGGATATGAACATAAAAGACACTCTACGAAAGGAAAGTATACTAAAATCTTTAACCAACTTTTGTCTACTGAACTGGAAAAAAAAACAGTCCAGTCCATTCTCCTTCACCAGAAAAGTATTAATGGGAAAAACCTTGTAAAATATATGTTCTAAGAACTTACATTCATAATATTTCTGTCTTGAGTCCTTAAACTGACACTTGGCTGGACTTCAGAGTAATCTTATTGAGCTTCACTTCATCATGCTCAGTAAACACAGCTCATCATAAATCCAGTCAAGGTCTTTACCAAGGTTTTTTTAAAATCTAATTTTAAAAATAAATAAAAAAATGAGGCTAGGGTTATGGGTCTGTGGTAGAATGCATGCTAGCATTCAAGAGACCCTGGGTTCAAACCCTAGCACCAAAAAAAAAAAGATCAAAGAATGAATTAATGCATATAAAGTACATCTTCATCCATGGACAGTACTCTTACCTGGTAAAATAATTGATTATTTTTACATGGCAAAGGATATGAAAACACCAGCAATGTAATTCAATCAGCAATAGGAACTATAATTCAAGGGAACAATAGGAAGAAACAAACAAACAAACAAACAAAAAGACACTGGCAGCAGGCAGATAGGCATACTGACACAAATACGCATACACACAGTGATCTACCTTAAGCTCTTTTGTTTTATAGAACTAAATTCAGTGTCTCCCCTCCCAACATCACAACCCCAGTACTGCAAAGAGAACACAAGGGTGGCTTTATCACTGAGCAATATTCCCATCACTTTTTATTTTTATTTTGAGACAGGGTCTTGCCAAGTTGCTGAGGCTGGCCTTGAATTTATAATCCTCCTGCTTCAGCCTCCTAGTATCTGGGTACAGGTGTGTATCACCATGCTCAGTTCTGAATCTAGTGTTTCATAAAAAACTTCCATAAGCAAATTGTTCAAAAAGCTGAAATAGGAACATTCAAACGTCACCACAGAGAGATACAGTACCAATGACTTGCTTATTCTCCCCAATAATTTATTATCAATGAATGTAAGGACATAGAATATAAATTAAAACTACAAAAAAATTCCAGATAAGTATAAATAAATAGTATAAAAGAAGAGAGGTACAAGTCAAAACAAAATCAATGTGGGTCAAAGAGATGAAGCAAAAGTTCAACAAAACAATTCTGAAGGAGTTCTCAGTCAACTTCTAACATCTCTGATACAAAAGGGTTATGGTTAACTGTCCAACTTTTCTTGTGGAAATAATAAAGTCCATTGCTACTATTTTGGATACATTTCTCCTAGTAGACATTTATATACTGATTACAGGAACTGCTTAATTTCAACTGTATTTTTGTTACTAAAGCAAAAATGACATAACTGAAAATAAACTCTTTCAATAGTGATACAAACTTCATATAAAATAGGAAACAGGCATGGTGGCACACACCTATAATCCCAGCAGCAGGATTCCAAGTTCAAAAAAGTACAACTTCCCATCAGCAAACAGATAACAAGCTGCTGAAGGTTCAGATGATCATTATCATTTTTAGAGATTAAATACTTTAAAATTAAGGTCTTCACAATTTTAAAGACATCACAATTGCACACTTAGCAGACAATGGTATAGGGTAAACCTAATTTACATACACACTGAAAAACAAAAATTCCTGTGATACACCTTTTTTTGAGGTATTTGCTTTGTTCTGATGGTCTAGATCCAATTATCAGTAACTGTGATATTGCTTTGTTCTGATGGTCTAGATC
This sequence comes from Sciurus carolinensis, assembly GCF_902686445.1. Lineage (NCBI taxonomy): Eukaryota > Metazoa > Chordata > Mammalia > Rodentia > Sciuridae > Sciurus > Sciurus carolinensis. The sequence continues at coordinate 73,383,019 of NC_062214.1, read as the reverse complement.
CAATTATCAGTAACTGTGATATACCTGTATGTTAAGCCCTGTATTTTAATGATTAGCAAGATGATGTTGAAAGTAAACATGTTAGAGTAGACAGACAGGTAGATATGAGCTAAGGGGGGGATATGGGAAAAAGAATTTGGGGTCTACTCCTGCTGGTCATGTCTCCTAGGAACCATCTCCGTATAGTCCACTCACCAACAGACAATAAGTTTTATAGATTCTCAAATTTCTCATTGGAAAGGACAAAGAAAACTAATCTCTGGGCCTGGATGACCCAAGAGAAAGCTGGAAATACTTAGTAAAAGCACCTAAGGTCATAACTCCCTAGAGTGAGGGACAGCTCACCCAGTAGATCATGTGTCCAGAAAGATGGGAAGGATACCTCATTCTCTCACATACTCTTTCTTTCTTTTCTAGATGGCTGCCCAGATGTCCATATATCAAGATTCAACCCTTAGGTGCAGCATTTTAAACAAATGGGATAAATCTGACCTTCAAGAACTCAAAAAAATCAATTTTATTTTGCATGGAAACTTGGTCATAATATAGAGAACTGGAGATAAAGAAACATGGCCTGATTTTGGAAACAAACTTAAACATCATGCTTTTCCTGCTACAACTAAGGAACATCGACAAGTTCCATATGTTCAGGCTTTCGTGGCCCTTGATAGACAGTGCACAACTCTATAAATTGAACCCAGTTATTATGATTTTCTTGAAAATTCTACCTCCCCACCCAGAGTCCAATATGAGGAAATAAGGGAGGAGCCACGATTGACCCATCCTGGGATGCCTTTAACTACCAAAATAGAACCCTATGTTCCCCACAACTGGGCAAAGTACAATCAGGTCTTGGAGATCCCTGGCCACTTTAACCAGGACCCCTCAGTCTCTAGGCTCTGTCATGTACAAGAGGATGCAGAGCCAACAGGTCATTGTGTCCAAATTCCATTAACCACTCAAGATCTCAGACAGATGAAGGAAGACCTGGGAAGATTCAGTTGACCCTGAAAGGTTTAATAAGGAATTACAGAGGTTAACTGTGACTTTAAACCATACTTGGAGGGACGTAGGTATCCTGAATCAGACTCGCAAGCAAGAGGTACAATAGGGCATGCTGCAATATGATGATGGTGCTCATCTGACAAACTGTTAAGATTCCATGGGGGCAACTACTGTTCCTTCAACCTAACCCCAGTTGGATTATGATGGAACATAAAGGAGAAATCACACAGTTCTATTTTTGTTAAAATGTATGAAACAGTCACATCAAACCTGTGAACAATAACAAATGACCAACATAGATGAAGACCCCAATGAAAACTCTACAAACTTTTCTACAAGTTTAAGGATGGCAAACATACCATCCTTAAACCAGACTCCCCAGATGGAGAATCAGTTTTAAAGGATAAGTTCATTACTCAATCTGCCCCCATCATCAGTTGAAAATTACAAAACCTGGCCAAGGGCTATTACCTTAGGGCAACCACTTCATCTTTTATAACCAATAAAGAATGCAGAGGAGATGGGGAGGGTAAGGAATGGACAAAAGAGGAGAGAAGGACCGAGAGGGAAAAAAAAGAAAAAAGGAAAAGAGGTAATTCCAAGCCAAGTACTGGCCACATTATAGATCAGACAATCAACTCCAGGTTGTACTCAGGAGATCCCATTTCAAGGAAATTGTCATCATCATGGAAAGGGAGCACATCAGAAGAATGAATGTCACAACAGAAAGAAGCCCCCGACACCCTGATCTTTCTGCAACTGCCTGGCCACTTGAAAAAGGATAGACCCAAGGGCCAAAGGAATCATAGGTCAATACTTTATCCACTGCTGGTCCTGGACTCTGCTCTGTCCAGCTCCCCATTAGAGACTGCTAACAACCAAAACACTCCAAAGCTCAATACATTGTACATGGTGAATGAGATCATAAATTTTCTTCTGAATATAGTGTCTGCCTACTCTTTGCTAACCTCCCTCTCTGAATCATTTTTCTGTGTGTCCTGTGGGCCAAGTGGGGGGTAGATGAAAGGCAAATAGAACAAAGGTTCACACGTTCCTGAAGCTGTATATGGGAGAACTTCATGTGCTCCCACCAATTTCCAATCATACCTGACTGTCTCACTCCTATTTAGGACAACAAATGGGAATTTACTTTTCCCACCTCAACCACAGACTTTGCTACAATAGAGGCTCCAACTCAGGCCTTGAGGAATGCAAGTTGAGCTAAATAAACTCTGAGAGCTGGGAGAGTAAAATTGCATTAAGGGCAATTAATGATCTCCCTGTAAAGATTCACCTTAGGGACCCAACTCATTTCCCACATCTGAAACAATTCTCCATCAAACCTATGGCAAAAGCCAGCCTAGAATCCCTCATTGACAAGTTCCTAAAATATGAATTGTTAAAAGCCTTACATTTGTGCTGGGAAGATAGCTCAGCTGCCAAGCACAAGGCCCTGAGTTCGATCCCCAGTACTGCAAAAAAAAAAAAAAAAAAAAAAAAAAAAAAAAAAGCCTTCCATTTGCCCCTGCAATGTCCCTGTCCTCCTCATAAAGAAGGAAAACCTGGAGTATACAATTGTGCAAGTCATCTAGGCCATGAATAAAGGCATAATACCTATACAACCTTTGGTATCGTCTTTGGGATAATCACTCCAGATACCCAATGATTTTCAGTGCTACATCTAAAGAATGCCTTCTTTTCATATCCTTAGACCCATCCTTCCAATATTTGTTTGGCTTTGAGTGGGTAGAAAAAACAGGGTAAGGAACAATACCTAACTTGGACTCTTCTTTCCCAGTTATTCAGAGTAGCACCACTTATTTGGACAAGCTCCATCAAAAGATTTAAAGAGCCTAAAATTAAAGAGACATCAACTTGTACAATATGTAGATGATATGCTGATTTGATCTCCCAACAGGAGTTGGCTTATGAGCCTGTTGTTATAACCTTAAAAATCCTAACCAAATGGTTCAGTTGATTAAACAGGAAGTCTATTACCTGGGCCATATATTGTCCCCAGGTAAGAGGTGTTTACCCAAGAAGTTCAAGGCAACTGGAAAACTTCCTCTCCTGATCACCCAAACACCTCTCAGTATTTTCCTAGGGCTCATAAGATACCATAGACTGTGGATAACTGGGTACAGACCACTGGCTAGGCCCTTTTTAGATATTTTTTAAAGGGAAACATGAACAGAGCCCTAATCTTTTGGGCACCTAAACAGGAACAGGCTTTTAAAACACAAAAAATGTGTTGCTTCAGGCACCTACTCTGTGGCTTCCCAGAACAGACAGATCCTTCCAACTATTTGTGACAGAAAGGTAGGGAGTAGCCTTGGGAGTCCTGTACCAAATCTCGGAACCAAATAATTGTCCTGTGGGATATTTCTCCAAAAGATTGGATTCTGACTCTGGGCTAGCCCTCTGGCCCTGAGCAATGGCCACTAACTGCTATTAGTTTAGGAGGTTTCTAAGATTACCTTCGAACTTTCAGAGAAGGCATATATCCTATAATTTGAATTCATAGCTTATTAGAAAACCAAAGGGCCTCACTGGCTTACAGATGCCAAGTTATTCAAGTATCAGTCAATCCTTTTAGAAAGCTGACATCACTTTATACAGATGCGTTTCTTTAAATCCAACCACCCTGTTGCCCATTCTGGGGGATTGTAGGTAATGTCCCACAGGCATACATGGCAGCAGTCACTGTGTCAATGGTGTGAGCAAAGGCCCACCACTCAGGCTGGACTGGAACGCCATTCAGTGGACTTGTGATGCTTGTCTGTAGCCTTGGGAACATCTGCGATAAGCGGAGTTAAGACCTTTTCATTGGTAAGAAGCTGCAGAGTCTATGTAACCAAAAGCTTGGTGCACAATAAATGGATTTTGCTTCACTACCACCTCGAGTGAGTCCCAGTGTCTGTGTGTAGGTGACACCGTCGCCCTCACCCCTCCAAGGAAGAAACCCCATTCAATAGGGGAGCAAGTGCCTTTTCATTCTTGTAATTTGGTAACTGACCTTATACAAGAGCCAAAATGATTTACAGAGCTCCCCACTTGGTTGATTTGGACATAGTCTAGTTCTCTAATGGAAGTAGTTTTGCTTAGAATGGTATCAAAGTTGCAGGTTATACAATTGTGTTCCTCCAAGTTATCACTGAGACAGAGGCAATTCTTCCAGGAAACTCAGCCCAATGGGCAGAGTGGAAGGCACTCACTTCCATTAGTTAAGAGTTAGCAAAAGGCCAAAAGGTTACCATGTACACAAAATATAGACACTTCTTTTTAGTGGTCTAAGTCCATGTAGTTATTTGGAAAGAATGGCTACTTTGACTGCTAAATCACCCTCGTAAAATATGGACTCTAAAATTTAAGACTCTGAAAGGCAGTATAGTGTACTGGACCAAGGAAGCATCAGGAACATGAAAAACAAAATCATGAGGTAGCACAGGGCAATAAAAAAGGAAACCAGCCAACCAGAGGAGCACCATTACAGAGGTCCTCAGCTTTATCCTCTGGGAAAAGCTGTCCACATCCCAATATACCCAAGAGGGGAAAAATATGGAAGTCACAGAAAATTATTTAACACCTGAATCGTGAAGAATGAAACAGAGTAGGCTAGCTAATGTATATTCTTCAGTCCATTCAATTGAAGTTTTATAAAAGGCTTACTTGACACTTGCTATTTCTGCCCAAGAGTCTCTACCAAACATATAAGAGATTATTCACAGGCAAAAGACCCTCCCAAGAATATGAGTTTGATGGTCATGCCACCTTTGCAACCCCTAGGGCACTAGGCCTCACCACCTAGTTCAGCATATACAATGCCAAGGCACATAATTAGGAGACCAGAAACCAAATTTTACTCACCTCCCTGCTTCCAAGGGCTATAAATTTCTTCTGGTTTTTTACAGATACCTACATGGAGTGGATAAAATCTTTCTTATCAAGACAAATTAAGACCTGGAAGTATCAAAACCCCTTCTAAAGGAGACCATACCCAGGTCTGGTTACTTTGATCTCTCCAAAGAGATAATGGGTTCATCTCTCAGATTACTTAGCAGGTGATAAAGATCCTAAGAATTAAATATTTCCACCACTCTTATAAGAGATATTATTCCTCAGGAGAAGCTGAATGGGTTAACCCATACTATAAACTACACTCTGAGAAGACTCTCATTACCCTGGTTGGAGCTTCTTCCTATAGCCCTTATTTGGGTTGATTAGCTCCAAAAACTCACCTTCAGCTTAGTCCCTTTTGAGATGCTATACAGGAGGCCATACTTACACCCTAACTTGATGCCTGACACTTATAAGGTTGGCCTAAACCAATACGTAACATCTATAAGAAAGTTTTAATAGGCAATATGCACCTATGGATGAGAACAAAGCCAATTCCCTCTTTATAAGCTCTTTATAAGCCCAGAAGTCAAGTCTTAGTCAAGACTTGGAAAGAAGGATTCCCAGGAGTACCCCTAAGAGAAGGGCTACTTTACTTTTCTCTCTAACCTCTCAGTGGTGAAGGTGCTTGGGATTGCTAGCTAAATTCACCACATACCCAGATGAAGCCCTAGCCAACAGAGAACTCTGTGCTTCAAAATCAATATGTGACTATATGTACTTGTGAGCCCATAGAGGACCTAAAGTTCCTTTTCAAAAGGACAATGGGTAAGTAGATCCCTCATGAATTCAGAGGCCCCATGCCTTCTCCTCTGCCCAGTTCTGGACATCTTCTTTGTCAATTCCTAGTTCTTTGTCTCTCTGCTACCTTCCTTGTGGATTAAAACCATTTTTGTTCAATATGCCTCCTATACTCCTGATCTCAGTTCATTCTTAGCTTCATCCTACTCCCTGAGATGTTCTAACATCCTTGCCTATCATTCAAGCAGAGTTGAAAAATCACTAAAGACTGCCAAACTATCCATGCCCATAATGTTTTGCGATGCATGGACCCCACCCTTCAAGAGAGGTGAACAGCCTATACCCACTGGCCCTTTATGATTGGGCTTAGACCAAGACAGAGTTGTCCTGTACCTGCCACTGGGACATGACACAACAATCTCTAACTTCTACCCAGAGGACAGGTACTTTAATCAAGCAACATCTTTCCTATATCTTTTTAAGAGCTCATTAGTTCTAGGGCCACAATTGACCTCTATGACACTTATAAGCCAGACCAATTTGCAATCAGTCATCCCATTCCCCAGGGACTTTAGTGGGAAGACTTCCTATAAACCAATGTAACTTGACCATCAACATCACTGACTTCCTAAAAATATTTCACCTTCACCAGGGATTCTAAACAATCAACTTAGTTTGGCATAACACCCAAATTTTTCAATTGCTAGTCCTTTGTACTGCGGACTGGGAGCCAATTCTGCTCCCGTCCATCCAATTGTTGAGCTGGTGGTACCCCATGGCTTCAACCACATCCCATCCCTATATACTTAAACATGCTGAATGATACACCAAAATATTATTACAAGGCACTATACAAAACTAGGTCCGGTAAATCCTAATTAACTTGAGTGAACCCCTTTCTAAAAATGGCCAACTAGTTTAGGGTATTAGCCTCAGATATCAGACAGGCATGACTTCTTACCACAAATATCTCACTATAAGGAAGTAACAATAAAATATCTAAACACTCATTTTCTAACATAAAAATTTCAGCAGTCATTCTTCATTCATTCACTTAGTGTTTCTTACACAACTATCGTATAATGGTGTTTGGACATGATGATCAATCACAGACCACCAAAGAAGACAAACACACAAATCATCCTAAAACACCAACAGGATCCATGTGAAGGCTTTTAACATACTTACTGTGATCCATAATATATGCTCCACAAATACTCTTTCATGCCTGGACATCACTTAGAACCCTAGGACTCTGGTACTCTTTGTTTTCAAGAGTTGATAGTTTCATTTTTACACATCCTTACTTCCATCTCACCAGGTGCCTGTTACCTTCTGTGATCCAAGATCTTCCCTTTTAGCTTTCAACAACATACAAAGTTCAGAAAAAAAGAATTACCTCAGAATATCAATGAAAATAAAGAACATTTGAAGAAATGGCAAAGTACTATACTAGAATAGCCATATCTATGTGTTCTAAATTTTCACAAAAAAAAAAAAAATCAAGATTTTGTTAAGAATAATGTGCTCTAAAATGTATAGTGAGGCACAATGACTGGATTTCAGATTGTAAACTTAAGCTCAAATTCTGAAATCATTATATTCAGACAAGGTCCCATGTCATCATGAACCTAGCCAAGGCCTCTGCAATATACTCTTATTTCTCCTGATAAGGTTATATTACCTGGAATGGTTTATGTTTCCATCCCAAATGCAGCTAATATGGTTTTCACTGTCAATGCAACATCACTGAGTAGGATCCACACTGATGACACCATGAAATTCAGTAGCCAAATTCTCTCTTCCCTTCAGACATCAATTAAGTTAACAAAGGACATCATAAAAGCCTGAAAAAGTTTCAACACATAAAAAACCCACTTGAGACTCAAATTTAATTCTCTGACTACAATAAAATTAAATAATCATGATAACTTGCCTTGCTTTATTTCATAAAATTCACACACTGTGATTACATGTACAAACAAAACCAAGGGAACTAATATGCAATTATGAATAAGACAGAAACATCAAATTGGATAACATGCACTTTATATTTTTCCCAATTATATAAGTAATGGCTGTAAATTACTGCTTGTTGAAACTGATAAATAGTTGAGGTAAACATACTAAGAACAATGTGTATCTTCTAATCTTTGAAACAAGATGTCAAAGTATACTCACTGTCATGTACAACTAAAAATAACAAATAAAAATACCAAAAATCAACTGCGAAAATTCCAAATAACACTATTATCATATTGTATATAAATCAGTTACCACTTGTAATATTGTATTACAAGGAATAATCTCTAAGAAACTAAACCTCCAGTGCATGAACTTCAGACTTCTAAAATTTGACATAAGATTGAACTAATGAGTTTAAGAAAGTAGAGAGTTCCCCAAGTAACATTAAAAACTCTTTAAGGACCAATCTCAGGGTATGGCCACCTCAGTCAGGGGACTCAGGCCAGGGCCTGGAGATACCTTGGAGTACCTGCAGGTCAGATTGCACCTGAGGTCTTTCTACTCAGTGTGTTAGTGACTGCCATCTGGCTGCCTCCTTGCAGGGTTGCTCCTTTGTGTGAGCACATCCCTGGTGGTCTTTCTGCATGTCGAAAGGACATTTAGATCTTGGGACTGTAGCAAGATGGGGCCTGGGGAAGTTGAAGCCCAGGGCCCCTGGATTGCAGTTGGGTTTGTGTGGGCCAGAATGGATCTGGCAAGCCTGTGGAAAGTCAGAGACTAAAGGCAGTTCCCTGGTGGGGTGTGTGTGTGTGGGGGGGGGAATAGGTTGAAGAAATTGAAGAAAACTGGGCTCTCTCCAGCTCAGTGAGTCCTTAAGTATGCAGGGATGGAAGGGGCCAACTACAACTGCTGGGAAGACTATAAAAGGGTGTAAGGGCATCTTGCTGTTGGCTCACCCACCCAACCAGTACTGGCACCCACTGGACTGGCGCTAATATCAAACTTCGGACAACCCCACTTATCAGTAGAGAAAGGAAGCTGAGAAAATTTTTGAAATTCAACAGAAGCAAACATTCAATTTTCCACTGAGACCTTCCTCCTCTATTTTTTTTCCACCCTCTCTCTCACACCTCTACCATCTTTGAATCCAAATATTTTTCATACATCAATTTACTGAGGAATGGGATGTCTCAATAGTATATGACAGCTTCGTTGTGCATTCTTATATTTTTATTTTTTTTTAATCTGTACATATTTTTTCTCACCTTCCTGTCTCCCTGGATTCTCTTTCTCCCTTCTCTTGCACTAAAAGCCAACCTCTATTAATTCCTCCCTCACTCTTACTATAAATTTTTGCCTCTATCCTCTCTCCCTCTCCCTCATAAACATCACATTTTACACTACTTCTGTTCCCTCATTGTCCATCATTTGAAATGGTAAACCCTTTTAGCAAACATACTGTTTATATTGTAGCCAATAATTGAACCCTTCATTTCTGTCTGTTGTGACAAAATTTTAAGTGCCTTAATATGAGCCATTTGGTTTAAGGTGGTATATAGTTTGCATTGGGCGCTATAAATATTGGTCTCCCCCTTAAAGGTAAGTATTGGAAGTCTTCAGGGACACTATTAGACTACAGAATCTGTACTGCCTTAGCTCCATACCACTAGATGAGAAGACACACACACAACATGAAAAAACAAGGGAACAAAGTACCTCAAACAAACCAAGATGTTCCAACAACAGAATCAATAAACAGCACAGTAAAATGTCAGAGAAGGATATTAGAAAATACATAGTTAGATTTAACTTAACAAGGAAGGAAACAATAAAACAAATTAAAAATTCAATGGAACATATCACCAACAGACTAGACCACTTGGTAGACAGAACTCAGACAATGAAGACAGAATATATACTCTTGAAAATAAAGTTGACCACACAGAGAAGATGGTAAGAAACCATAAACAGAACTTCCAAGAAATATGGGATAACATGAAAAGATCAAATTTAAGATTTATTGGAAAAGACAAAGGTATGGAGATACAAACAAAGAAATGCACAATCTTTTCAATGACATATCAGAAAAAAAGATAGAAATTTAAAGGCTGTGAGAGAAAAAACTCAAATTACAGACAGGGGGAAAACAATTTGGATCTCTGCTGATTTCTCAACGCAGACCCTCAACACCAGGAGGTCCTGGAATAACATATATCAAGCTCTGAAAGAAAAAGGATGCCAATCGAGAATTTTATATCCAAAAAAACTAATCTTCAGAGTTGAAGATGAAATAAAAACATTCCATGATGAACAAAACTAGAAAGCCTGCACTACAGAACATTCTCAGCAAAATATCCCATGAGGAGGAAATGAAAAAAAAACAAAACAAAAACCAGCAAAGGGAGGAACTACACTAAAGGAAAGGTCAATCAAAGGAGAAACTAAGTCAGGTTAAAAACCAAAAATAAACCAAATAGACGGATAATACAAATCATATCTCAATAATAACCCTGAATGTTAATGGCCTAAACACATCAGTGAGAAGACACAGGCTGGCAGATTAGATTTTAAAAAAGGACCCAACAATATGCTGTCTGCAAGAGACTCAACTCCTAGAAAGACATCTACAGACTGAAAGTGAATGGTTGGGAAAAAACATATCACACACATGGATTGCATAAACAAGCAGAGGTTTCCATCCTCATATCAGATAAAGTGGCCTTCAAATCAAAGTTAGAAGGGATAAAGAAGGACATTTCATACTACTTAAGGTAATCATACACCAACAAGATATAACAATCATAAATACATAAGCCCCAAACAATGGAGCAGTTACATATAACAAACAAACTCTTCTCAATTTCAAGACTCAAATAGACCACAATACAATAATACTGGTTGACTTTAACACACCTCCCTCACCACTAGATAGATCTTCCAAACAAAAACTCAAACAAAGAAATTACAGAATTAAGATAATACAATCAATGATTTAGAATTAATGGAAATAGAGTATTTCATCCATCATCAAGCAAATACACTTTCTTCTCAGCAGCACATGGATGCATCTCTAAAACAGACCACATATTATGCCACAAAGCAACTTTAGGCAAATAAAAAAAAAAGAAATACTATCCTGCATTCTATCAAATCATAATGGAACAAAACTATACATACATGATAAAATAAAAAACAGAAGCTACTCCAAAACTGGAGACTAAATAGCATGCAATTGAATGATGAATGGATGAAAGAAGGAATCAAGGAGGAAATAAAATAATACTTAGAGGTAAATGAGAACAACGATAAAATATACCAAAATCTCTGGGACTATGAAGGCAATGCTAAGAGGAAAGTTCATTGCAGTAAGTTTATATATTAAAAGAATAAAAATTCAACAAATAAATAACCTAAAATTACATCTCAAAGCCCCAAATAAAGAACAAATCAAAACCAAAAGCAGCAGAAGACAGGAAATAATTAAAATCAGAGCTGAAATCAATGAAATTGAAACAAAAGAAACAATTCTAAAAATTGACAAAACAAAAGTTGGTTCTTTGAAAAAATAAATAAAATTGATAAAATCTTAGCCACACTAACAAAGTGAAAGAGAGGAAACTTAAAATACTAAAATTTGTGATGAAAAAGGAAATATTACAACAGATACTACTGAAATACAGAAGATAATCAAACTATTTTGAAAATTTATATTCAAATGAAATAGAAAAACTTGAAGACACTGACATATTTCTAGAGAAATATGATCTACCTAAACTGATGCAGGAGGACATATACAATTCAAACAGAATAATCTCAAGCAATGAAATAGAAGACGTCATCAAAAGTCTACCAACCAAGAAAAGCCCAGAACCAGACAGATTCTCAGGCAAGTTCTATAAGACCTTCAAAGAAGAATTAACACTAATACTCCTCAAATTATCCCATGAAATAGAAAAGGAGGAAACCAAAATAAACAAAAAACAAAAAAAAAAAAAGGAGGGAAGCTTTCCAAACTCATTCTATGACGCCTGTTATTACCCTTATACCAAAACCAGTAAAAGACGCATCAAGGAAAAAACTTCAGACCAGTATTCCTGATGAACACAGATGCAAAAATTCTCAATAAAATTCTGGCAATGCATACAAAAACATATTAAAAAGATAGTGTACCACAATCAAGTGGGGTTCATCCTGGAATGCAAGGTTGATTCAACATATGGAAATCAATAAACATAATATATAACATCAATAGACATAAAGACAAGAAACATATGATCATCTCAATAGACAAAGAAAAAGCATTTGACAAAATACAGTACCTCTTCATATTCAAAACACTAGAAAAACTAGAGATAGTAAGAACATACCTCAATACTGGAAGCTATCTATGCTAAACTGATGGCTGACATCATCCTAAATGGAGAAAAATTAAAAGCATTCCCTCTAAAAACTGGAACAAGACAGGGATGTCCTCTTTCACCAATTCTATTCAACACTATCCTTGAAACTCTAGTAAGATAAATCAGACAGATAAAACAAATTAAAGGGATATGAATAGGAAAACTATCACTATGAGGATGACATGATTCTATATTTAGAATATCCAAAAAATTCCACCAGAAAACTGCTATAACTCATAAATGAATTCAACAAGGTAGCAGGATATAAAGTCAATACCTATAAATCAAATGCATTTCTATACATATGTGACAAATGTACTGCAAGAAAAATTAGGAAACTACCCTACTCACAATAGCCTCAACAAAAAATAAAATACTTGGGAATGAATTTAACAAAAGAGGTGAAAGACCTCTACAATTAAAACTACAGAACACTAAGAAAGAAATTGAAGAACATCTTAGAAGATGGAAAGATCTCCCATGCTCTTGAATAGGCAGAATTAATATTGTCAAAATGGCCACACTACCAGAAGTATTGATTCAATGCAATTCCTATTAAAATCCCAATGACATTCTTCATAGAAATAGAAAAAGCAATCATGAAATTCATTTGTAAAAATAAGATACCCAGAGTAGCCAAGGCAATCCTTAGTAAGAAGAGTGAAGCAGGAGGCATCACACTACCAGATCTTAAACTACACTACAGAGCAATAGTAACAAAAACAGCAATATATTGGCACCAAAATAGACATGTAGACCTATGGTACAAAATAGAAGACCCAGAGACAAACCCACATAAATACAGATATCTCATACTAGATAAAGGTGCCAAAAATATACACTGGAGAAAAGAGCCTATTCAAAATAAATGGTGCTGGGAAAACTGGAAATTCACATGTAACAAAATGAAATTAAATCTCTATCTCTCACCCTGTACAAAAATCTACTCAAAGTGGATCAAAGACTTAGGCACTAGAACAGAGACCCTGCACATAATAGAAGAAAAAGTAGACCCAAATCTTCATCATGTCAGCATAGGACCTGAATTCCTTAGCAAGACTCCTAAAGCGCAAGAAGTAAAATCCAGAATCAATAAATGGGATGGATTCAAACTAAACAGCTACTTCTCAGGAAGGGAAACAATAACGTGAAGAGAGAGCCTACAGAATGGGAAAAAGTCTTTACCACATGCCTCAGATAGAGCACTAATCTCCAGGATATACAAAGAACTCAAAAAACACCAAAAAGCAAATAACCCATTCAATTAATGAGCTAAGGAACTGAGCAGACACTTCATAGAAGATAATATAATCAATCAACAAATACGCAAAAAAATGTTCAATATCTCTAGCAATTAGAGAAATACAAATCAAAACTACTCTAAGATTTCATCTTACTCCAGACAGAATGGCAAATATCAAGAATACAAGCAATAACTGTTGGCGAGGATGTGGGGAGAAAGTACACTCATACATTACTGGTAGAATCACTATGGAAAGCAGTATGAACATTCCTAAGAAAACTTGAAATGGAACCACCATTTGACCCAGTTGTCCCACTCCTTAGTTTATACCCAAAGAACTTAAAATCAGTGTACTGTGGTGGCACAGCCACATCAATGTTTATAGCAGCTCAATTCACAATAGCTAAACTATGGAACCAGCCTAGATGTCCTTCAACAGATGAATGGATAAAAAAATGTGGTAAATATACACACTGGACTATTACTCAGCCTTAAAGAATAATGAAATTATGGCATTTGCAGGTAAAAGGATGGAACCAGAGAATATCATGCTAAGTGAAATTAGCCAATCCTAAGAAACCGAAGGCCAAATGTTCTGATAATAAGATGCTGTTTCATAGTGGATGTTGGGTAGGGAAGAATGAAGGACCTTTGGATTATGCAAAGGGGAGTGAGTGGTGGGGTGGGGCAATGGGGATGGGAACAACAGTAGAATGAGACAGACACTATTACTCTATATAAATGTACAAATTTTTTTTAAATAAAATATGTGCAGAAATCTGCAGGAATCACCTGAATGATTAAAATAACAAACTTTTTAAGGACAAAATTCAACTGACCTATAATATGAATATATTATACCATAAATACTACATAACCAACTTTAACACAGCAGTTAAATATTAAATTCCAATTGTATTTCAAACTGATATTCAAACCACAATGAAAACAATTAGACATTATATACAACTTGAATCTATGGAGTCATTAATAACTACACATACCAGTAAATTAGAAAGTTACTATCTGCCTATTTGATGAGACACACTCGTTTGAATATCAGAATGTAGAATGATTTTTGTTTTTGTTTTTTTGCCATATTGAGGATTGAATCCAGGAGTGCTCTATCTTGGAACTATATCCTCATTTATCAGACCTTTTGTTTTGCTTTTGTTGTGACAGGATCCGGCTAAGTTACTGAGGCTGGGCCTGGAACTTGCAATTCAAGTTTGAATAAGTTTTAAGACTTATATGTCAATATATGTCCCTAATGGAGCCCTGAAGAAGCATAGATTTGGCAGTATAAAACAAAAGATTAATACATTTACCTAAAACCCCACTCAAGTATATGAAAATATGATGTCCCAAGTCATCTTCTAGTACATAACCTACCAATAGGGTTCTTGAAAAGTCCAAGAAACTCTAGGCAAAAATGAATGGTATTATCACCAACCAAAATAGCTATTAGAAGTAATAGCTGGGGTTGTGGTTACAGTGCTCGACTAGCACATGAGGCACTGGATTCAATCATGAGCACCACATAAAAATAAAATAAAATAAAATACTGTGTCCACCTACAACTAAAAAAAAATATTTAAAAGAAGTAAGCATCTTACAGAAAAGAGAAATCTTGAAGTTCACCTGAAACTTACAAAAAAAGGTCATCTCTAGTTAAAGGAATAGCATTAGAAAATAGGTTTCATTCAAATTATGCTACACTGTCACTCAAAATCTAAATAATAAGAGGCATACATCCACATCAGAAGACCTAAGCAAAGAGGAAATATTTTCCTTCAAAAGAATTGCATCACAAATTATTACAAGTAGGTTGGTTCAAAGAACAGATGGACAGAAAACCCATGTTTTCATACCACCCACACACTTCTAAGACCAAAAGTACCTATCATGTTATACACACTATCTTAACTTAATGGCTTTGCCTCTTTAGTCAAACAAATTTGCTTTAAAATTATAAACTCTGAAAAAAAAGAACATCAAAAAGCAAGATTGCATCAGTTATTACATGAATTTCTTAAACCAATTTAAGATTTGGCTACTTCCTTACCAGATAGATAGTGTTAATAAATCCTACTTTAGCAGGGATGATGTAAAGTTGGTGACAGTAACTATAGTCACTTTGATGGTTCCTTTTCCTTGGGTGCCCTTGCAAGTACATGATGTAAAAAATGGAACAGATGACATATATGCAATCAACACTAGAAAAACAATCAATAGAAAACAATTACAATCAACTTACCAGTCTTTATGTAGTTAACACCAATCTGTAATAGTAGTACACAAGAAACTAATTACTACCATCAATATGGGTAATTTACTCACCACCTATTAAAAATCTCAGCAGCAAAACCAAAGAACCTTCTCACCCATTTTAAAAATGAATTTTTTATCCATAACAAACTCAAACTAGAATTAGACACTAGGTCATTCCTTAACTATTTAACTTACAGATCTCTATTGATATGGTTCCATATATTGTAATACGAAGTCTAGTGTGTAACTTACAATGTGCTTTTTTTTTTTCATTTTAAGTAAAACAACTTAATTTTCTCAAAATGCAAACCTCTTCTCCCTATCAACAGTCTGCCCTTCATTTAGTACTTTATAAATGAAAACTTACATGCTGGTAGACAATGTTTACTCCAGGATGAGGTCTTCTATTCTGATCTCAGGGTACTGTAAAAGCTGATTAACTGAGGTAAATTTCACAAGGAAAGGCTATCTCCTATTCCACATAATTGAACTTAATGAGCACAGAGTCCATGTAAGTGCCACAATTTCCTTCAGTAAATATAGTATCCTTATAAGACCTTTCATTTTATTTCAGATATTTTGACATAGTAAAGTGAAAAGCAGAAGGCTAATTATGAATTTTAGTATAACCATTTAAAACCCCTGTCTTCTGAGTTTACTTATCTGCAAAGATTATTAACCAACACTGGTCACGCACAAAGTAGAAAGTCAGAAAGCAAAAACAAGTAACACAACCATTTTAATCTTAAGAAAATAATTTGAATAAATTCCTTAATAGGATTTAATACCAGAAAAAAATGTTTTCACTCTGATCTCACCAATATTAATAGGCAAAGAAAAAAATATACAAAAGTACCTCATGGTTTAATTGCTCTATGCATTTATTATCTATATTAATGCAGAAAGGGGACAAAAAGCTCACAAACAATCTACACAATTCACAAGACACATAGCAGGGAGAAAAGTGACTTAGATGAATCAACAATATTTAGGGTCTTGGTGGACGCATTCCTGGGGGAGGTGGACCTAGAAAGGAAAAAATAAAACGAAATTCAATGAAATGGTTAGAAAAATAACACACATACATTCAAAGGCCTAGCTGCCACTCTCAAGTTCCTATAATCCAATTCACCTCTAATTCCTGGTGGTGGGGGCCTCATTCCAGGAGGGGGCATGCCTATTGGCGTCCCTCGAGCAGGGGGAAGCCCAATTGGTGGGCCCATGGGTGGTCTCATACCAGGTGGAGGAGCCATAATGCCTACAAAGAAAACATTTCAGAAATAAAGACCTTGTAAATTGACTTAGGAAAGTTAGACTTCAGCCCAAAGTAATATGTAAAGAAATGAGCTGGGCTCAATCCAGAAACAGGGAAAATCAGCAGCCAACAATAAGGATCAAATAGTTTCTCTTTAAATACTGTTCCTGTTTGCCATCTCTATATCAAACAGAATTCATATTCTTTCATTGAGAACTAGTTATATATTCCCAAAATCTCTAATTGAGCACTTAGGCTGTGCCTTAATCCATTAGCTAAGTCAGTTGAGAAAACACTTCAAGATGGCATATGATTTCTCAGAGACACAAATTAATCTTTTTCACAAATCCCATACCTGGTGGTGGGGTTGCTCTGCCTACAGGTGGGGGTGGAGTCCCCCGTCCTGGTGGGTACTGTGTTGGGGCTCCAGCAATGCTGGCAGTAGCAGCAACAGCAGCAGCTGCTACAGTGCCTCTTCCTTGTGGAGTCATTACCTGAGAAGGCAGAACCAGGAAGACAATAAAAATGAGAAACATGCTCACATTTTCAAACACAGAAAATAAATGATAGATATGTCTTCCTAAATACTAAATAATTACTGCAATTTTATACTTGCCTTATTCATATTTTATTTTTGCAGCACTGGGAATCAAACCCAAGGGCATACACATGTTAAGTGCATGCTCTACCACTGAAATACATTCCATCCTGAGTTCCACTTTTTTTTTAATCTTGGCATTATGACATCAAAGCAGCTGTCTTTTCTCAAATGACATATAGTCATATTTTTCTTAATAAACAAGTAATAGTCTTACTTCTATCAAAATAGCTTTAAATACCCAGTGACCATTTTAAGTAACTAGTTTCATTTCCTTGCTTCTATATTTACCTACCTGTTTGTCCTAAAACATATGCTGCTTAAATAACCACATTTTTAAATGTCCTCAATCCACGGATCTACTCACATTCCTCCAGTAAGCTAAAATCCTTTCCTGGTTACCCACCTGCTGGGATGGACCCCCAACTCCTCTGACGGGGCCTGCTAATCCAGCAGGAGCCTGGGGAATTGGTACACCAGCTGGTACTCCTCTGCCAGCTGCCCTCCCAACCCCAGGACCTCCTGCAGCTCCAGCAAGTGGCACCCGAGCAATACCAGTCTGAAATAAGAAAATTTATAGTGTAAAACTGAATGATTTAACCAAGTTCTTATAAAAATCAGTTTTACCCACCGTGTCCCCAGGCAACCTATCTAATATTAATTTTAGCACTCAAATGGAAAAAATGAATGTATACACCATGAAGGTAATTCTCCACATACATATTTTTCAAATTGTTAGGACACCATATCAAGTGGAAATAAATCAGCAACTCCCATTACTATCTAGGTAACCCAGCACTTAATAATTCATCAAAAAACAGTAGCTAACAAAGTTCTGTACACATTTTATTTAATAAAAGTATACTATACTGTGCCTCGATGGTGCCCCAATTTTAGCCATCTCAATGCAGTATCCTCCCCCATTAAAATTACTTCCTTTTGTATGTCAGTTAAGAACAAAA
The DNA here is from genome assembly GCF_902686445.1 of Sciurus carolinensis. Classification (NCBI taxonomy): domain Eukaryota; kingdom Metazoa; phylum Chordata; class Mammalia; order Rodentia; family Sciuridae; genus Sciurus; species Sciurus carolinensis. Next base: position 73,364,682 of record NC_062214.1, on the reverse strand, counting down.
CAAAACAAAAAAAAAATTACATCCAAAGAAAAAATTTTAAACAGCTCTGTACTGCCCTGCATGTTCCTTACATCTTTAGGGGGTGGTCCCTCCACTGTCATGGATACCAAATTCTCCCCACGCAGCAACACCAGACCTAAAACCCGCTTTTCTTCACGCTCTGGCTGTTTTGCATTCTTTGGCCTATGAATAAGAAAAAAATTGTAGCAAGATGAATTTTAGCAATCCTTAGATTATTCATTCACCAAAAGTACCAAATAAGATAAAAACTAATGCCAAGATTCTCCATAAGAAAATTATTCAGTTTAACCCCCTAAAAGAAAATTCTGACTCAATTAACATGTGTATAAATAGCAAAGCTCCTCTCTATTTTAACTCTAGTCCTTTCCTGGATGTTACACAAATATTACACAAAGTAAATTACTTTTGTAAAATATAGATACAAATGATGAGACTAAGCCTTTTACAACAAGCAAAATTGTCACCTCAATTTCCATACTAAAATGGAAAATAAATTTTTAAAATCATTTTTAACTAAATAAATCTTGAAGCCAAAACTGAAATAACAGTAATAGTAATAGGCAGAGGGGATACCAAACGGTAATTATAACCCAACTGCTCAACCATTGACAATTATTCTCTCTCCTTCAATCTAAGATTGTCACAGAAGGCAATGCAATCGATTAACACTTCTAATTTTTTTAAATAAACATAATTTGCTATTTTAATCATATTGTGTGCAGTTTTATTCCCAGTAATGCATGATTGTTCTTGCAAACTTACACAAATACTTTGGTGCAATGCTTTTAAAGCTCTGACCCAAGTCAGAGATGATGCTGAGAGGTTAGACAATAGACTGGTCCTGCTATAGTTTCTCTACCTATGTAAGTCACCCTTTATAACCTCTACTTCAGCTCTGTCCTTGGATTTTCACTGCCTTTGCCTCCAACTATTACCCAATCAGCCTTACTTGATTTTCCTGAACTCATCACAATCACAGAGGATCAAATTCATATGCTTGTCAAAAGCCTTAAAGGTGCCAATGAAGATTCGGCCATCTTGCAGGATACATCTCATTCTATAGTCAATGTGCTGCAGCATCTTGCTACTCTTGCCCACAGTCTGGAATTATTAAAGGAAATGTCAATGATCAACTTGTCTCATTTGTTCCCTAACTCCCATACCAATCCAATTCTGTTTTCCTTAAATAAACAATTTCCTTTCCATGTCTTTTCTCCATTTCTTCTCACTTACTAAATATACTAGACCAAATTTTGACCCAGGACCATTAGACTGTTCTAAGAAAACTTTGACTTCTTAAAATTTTAGGCAGTTTTCCCATCATGACTCAACATATTTTTTTCCACAGAGATCCCTCAGCTCAGTCAGTTATCTTTTAGAGCTGTAATCTCTTCCCTTCCCAAATACATTACTTCACATCATCTGATTTCATAACTGTTTTTTAACCTGAACAAGTCTGTACCTCAAATAAAACTGCACATGCCATCAACCTAACCAAAGCACAATACAGGGTATTTCATAGCTCTGTAAAGACATTCAGATCCATAACACCCACAACAATATTCAGAATATTCAAATTCTTGTTTCTCTACATTTTCTTCTTTCATTTTTGTTGCCCTACAGCACCATTTTAGATATCATAGTGACCTTCCCATGTGAGATTTTAATATGGGGTGATGATCTCCCTATATTAATATAATGTGATTCGTTGGGGGATTAAAAAGCAAAATAGAATATTAAGGTTTTTCATACTTCAAGAATCAATTCTGATACTCTTGGAGAATGCATGCTCTATATTTTCAGAATCATGGAATTTTCATTAGGATACTGTATCCAGATTGTCTTCATCTATACTAATCAACTCAATCTTCTGTCCCAGCAACTTGGGAGGCTGAGACAGAAGGATTGCAATTTTAAGGCTAGCCTTAACAACTTAGCCAGACAGTCTTAAAAAAAAATAAAAGCAAATAAAATAAAATAAAATAAAGGGTTGGGGACATAACTCAGTAATGGAGCACCCCTGAGTTCAATCTGTAGTACTTCAAAAAAGGAGAAAAAAACTTTTCTACATAGTCTGTAATTCTTCAGAAATCTGACCTTAAGAGTACCAATGGGCAAGATGGTTCCTTAAAACAGCAATGATCACCAAAAACTACTTCTGTATTTTCTCACATCATAAGTTATCTATCTCTTCTCAGCATGGTTTCCATAACTTTGTACAAGACACCAAAGGTTTCTCATCTCCAGTTTTTTTAAGTACAATAAGAATGCATATCTATGGATATATTCTCATTTCTAACTTTCAAAAACCCAAAGTTCCACACATCTTGGGAAATTATTCTTTTGGGCCCTTACCACCCTGTACCTTAATGTACATCTTACCATGACTGCTGTTCCACCAAAGCCGATGTCAACAGTAAAATTTTGGGATCCTTAACACCTAAAGGAAGGCTTGGTACAGATAAAGGTATGATGCAGGTTCTCCTACAAACAATGCAAGCTGGGCAGAAGCTTCAGAAACAGTAGATAGAGCCTGCAGAGGAAAGCATGTTATAGCTGCACTGCAATCTATCATGTTTAAACAAGTAATTCTGCACTAAAATCACTACAACACACATTCAAAACACCCATCCTCTCATGCTGCCATACCAAGTCTAACAAACTTCAGTATTCCTTTATCTTAACTCCCACATTTGACACACCCAATGTGATAACTCATTTATTTTATATACTAATTCTTAAATGTCAAAAGTAAGCATGAATTCCCATTCCCAAAATTCACATCAATATCTCAATTATTCCTGAATTTATTAAAAAAGTGGGTTTTTTTGTTTTGTTTTGTTTTTTTGCAGTGCTGGGGAATGAACCCAGGGTCTTGTGCTTGCGATGCAAGCACTCTACCAACTAAGCTATCTCCCCAGCCCTAAAAAAGTGTTTTCTTTTAGATTAACCTCCTAAATATTTTCAATTTTCAACTGCAATGTTCTCTCTCTTTCTTTCCCCTAAAGCCTGTTCAAAATATGTTAGGTAATCTTTCCTCACCGAGTATGATATGAATCTGCTTAAGACTTCTATATAGTCAATTATAGCCAGAATAATACAGGGTCTCAAACTATTGATCATAATAATTGCAAAGTAAAATAGCAGCATCACATTGTATGATGGATGAGCAGTCAAAGATCTTCTCAAATCAAAGGTCATAAAAGCAAATAAACAACTTAAGATCCGTCATCATGGAAAATCAAACTTGTAAAATATAGACTTTGAAATGATTAAACTTGAGACCTGCTAGAGAAAAAGTACAAAATATATGATCGCTAAAGAAGTAACAAGAGAATATACAAATGGAACATTTGAATATTCATTTACAAAACAATGTCAATTAAAACCACAAGACTAGGGTACAACGGCACATGCCTATAATCCGTCCAATATGGTAGGCTGAGGCAGGAGGGTTGTAGGTTCAAATTCATCCTTGGCAACTTATCAAGACCCTATTTCATAATAAAAATAAATAAACAAAAAGACTTGGGGATTTGGCTCAGTGGTAGAACACTCCTGCATTTAATCCCCAGTAACACAAAAAATTAATTAATTTAATTTAATAAAAATTAAAAAACACACATGCAAAAATATTTCCTTCAAAATTTTTATTTAATAACAACAACAACAAAGGAAAAAAAAACCTAAGGGAAGTATGAGAACCTAAGTACGTTTTCAAGGTAATAAATACTTCCTCACATGCCCTTAGAAAGTAATAACAGAAAATTTAAGAATCATACTGCAAAAAATATTTTAAAGAAATAAAATTCATACTAAATTTATATTCTATGCTCCACACTTGGATAATTATCTTATTAAATTTTCAGATACCAAAAATGAACCTCTAGTTAGATACAGTGGCACAAGTCTGTAATCCAAGCTACTCCAGAGGCTGAAGAAAAAGGAAAAGAAATTTGAGGCCAGTGTGGATACTTTAGGGACATCCCATGTCAAAATTCTGAAAGAAGTACTAGGAATATAACTCAGAGGTACAGCAGTTGTATTTGTGAGTCTCTGGGTTCAATCTCCAGTACTACAAAAAAATTTTTTTTAAATAAAAAGAAACTCCTGGTTGAATAGCACTCATACAAAATGTTTGCAAACCAAAAGACCAGAAGTGTTTCAGATTTCATGTTTTGGACTCTAGACTATCTGCATACATATCATGATACATTGAGGACAGTAACAAAATCTAAATGTAAAATTCAAATTCATTTGCTTCATATATACCTGAAAAGTCAAAAAAGTTCCTAGGTTAAAAAAAAATTAAGCTGTGGACACCTACTTATTGAAAAATGTCTTTACTCTAGAGAACAGCTGGGGACAGTGAACAGATTCCAGTGTTTATTCACAAGTACTTGTAATTACTACAGAATGTTGAGCATAAAGGATACAATGAGATCATTTCTCAGATAAACTATCTCTTCAGATTTCAATTTGAAATGATGGACATAAACAATCCTAGTTAACTCATGTTGAAGAGTAACATTTCGAAAAACAAAATATCTATAAGAGAATTCATCCGTAAACCCTTTCTAACACAAATAATAAATGAGTACATATGTTTTGTGTGTCTGTTGTGTGTGTACAAATAAATTCCAGGAATAGAGCCTTGGAATGTTAAAAAAGAAAAATATTTACAAAATAAAACAGTACTAAATCAAAATCAAACTTGGAATGTCGTTTTTCCCATAAAAAAAAAGTGAGCAACCAAAAGAAAAGACAGACTAAATAAATGTACATCACATTGAAAAATTATGGATAGTAGATCTTTATTACATTACTGATTCAAAGAGTTTGAAAATACATTGGAGAAAACATGAAAGTGAGAGAAAGACAATAAAAAAGAAATAATTAGTAAGTAGCATGGGAAAATACTTAGATTCTGTAGCACTCGTTGAAAATGAATGTGAGATACATTTACAATTTCATTTATGCCAAAACAACTAATTCTGGTCAAAGTGTAAAGCAGCACACTATATTTTGAAGGTTAAAAAAAACTAATACCGTAAATACTTGCAAACTGGACACACACACAAAAATGAATTCTCCCACAAAAGGAAATTATAAGACATTCATAATACCCATTTATAATAATTTTTCATATAAAGTTCAAAATCAAAATAAAATATGAATAAAACTTCCTGAAAAGCATGCACTATGAAGTTTGGAAATAATACCAAAATGTCAGGGCAAGGATGTTAAGGTCAGGTTTCTATTGTTTTAAACGTCATAAGATGTGCTTATTTTATGACACTGATCATTACAGTATGAACTCTAACCTGTTATTTTTTTCCTTGAAATCAGCTACCTTGATGTTCCAATATTGCTTTAACCACCTCTTGGTGTCTCAGCTAAGAAGGCCTGTCTCAGTTCCGCCTGAAAATCCACCACAGGTACTTGTTGCTGCTGAGAACGCCTTGGGTACAAATGACACCTATTATAAGAACACAATATTTATATATAGAGAGATGTGTGTGTACACACACACACACACACACACACACGCTATATCTCAATAATAAGATATTTGTCCATATTCAGTTGTATGAAATAAAACACAAAGACCCTTACATTACAAAGATTATCCTTTAGGTTCATGAGCTAACTATAACACAAAGCACAAAGTCTTCGCACAAAGATATGTGCAAGAAACTTGTAGATACTAACCCAATCTGGGGACATTCTCAAAGAATTAAAAACCTAAGAGCTTTCACCCCCATAGAAATACTATTAGTTAGTACCACCATCACTCTCTTTCCAATTATTCTATATGGAAATAATGCTTTCGCCCTGCAATAGAGTGAGGGTATTTGCTACAGAATTTTTAGTTATACATTAAGGCTGTTTCACCTGAACCATTTGCCTAACAAATAACTATGTAAAGTAACTTTTAGGCTCCATGAAGTTTGAGGGCTTTCAAACTACGTGATTCAACCATCTGTATTAATAATTAGAAAATTCTATAAGAAAGCCCTCCACATACCCTTATGGGTCAGTAACCTTGCTATGAATCTGACTGTAATAAGAAAGATATCTAGGAAATGGGCATGGTGGTACAGGCCTGTAAATTCCAGCAACTCTAGAGGTTAAGGCAGGAGCATCACAAGATCAAGACCAGTCTCAGCAACTTAGCAAGGTCCACAATAAAAATCAAAAACAACTGGAGATGAAACATAGTGGTAAAGTACTCTAGATTCATTCCTCAGTGTGTGCACGTGCTGTCTCACAAGCGTGGGCACACACACACACACACACACAAACACAAAGATATAGGAAATTATAGTTTGCTGATCAAGAGGAAAGGCCTGGTTTAGGGCATGGGTTGACACCAGCAATTTTGCCATTGTTGGTAAGGGGGGAAAAAAAGGATAAAAAAACATGAAAATATTCAATAATAGCTGGATTTAGAAATGGGATGATAGTACAAGGTTTTCACTTTTTTCTATTGATCTTCCATAATTTTTAAACATGCTGATATATAATAAAGAATTTAAGCCAGGTGCCATGGCACACGCAGTAATCCCAGAAACTTAGGCTGAGAATCATAAAGTCAAGTCTAGCCTGAGCACTTTGGCAAGACCCTCAGCAACTTAGTGAGACCCTATCTTGGCATAAATACTAAAAAGTACTGGGGATGTAATTCAGTGGTTAAGAGACCCTCAGTTCAATTCCCAGTACAGAAAACAAAAACGATGAAAATTATTAGCTGGCCTCTGTCCCAGGTTGCTAGGAAGTCACATCCAACTTTTTGGAATTTACCAAAAGATAAAAGTATCTTTGTTGTTCTTGGTGATTTATGCTAATGAGATGATTCAGAATGGGAGATGGTAGGTTATTAATGGGACAACTATCAATGAAGATTCAGCTTAATAGAATATACAAGTACTTGGTTCATGAAATTCTGAGCTTACATAAACCATAATACCAATTCTATTAATACTACATATATATAATCCTATAATCTATTTACTCTAAGGATGAAGAGAACTGGGAAAATTATACAATTTCCCTAACTCAATACTCAACTCAGATCCTCCTCCCAATTCAGGACTGTGCAGTTGTAATATATAATATACACAGGAAAACTCAAGTTATGTTTCCTCAAAATCAAAATGTTTCCACTGATACGGACAAGATAAAAAAGATAACTGTAGAAGGCATACCTCATCCCAAAAGAAGATGAACATGAGATCACTTGTATTAATCTAGGTTGAGATGTATAAAATAAAAACTCTAACAAAAGAAAACAAACACAATGGACCAGTTAAATCCAGATATGTTAGAGCACTTCTATGTATTAAGGAGGCTGAGGTAGAAGAATTACAAGTTCAAGGCCAGCTTGGAAATGTTAGTGAGACAGTCTTGAAATTAAAAAAAAAAAAAATGTAAATCAGGCACAGTGGCACATGCATGTAATCCCAGTGACTTGGGAGCCTGAGGAAGAATAATCCCAAATTCAAGGCCAACCTCAGCAATTTAGAAAGGTTCTAAGCAACTTAGCAAGACCCTCATTCAAAAGATTGTTTTAAAAAAGGGCTTGGTATGTAGCTCAGCGGTAAAAGCACTCCTGGGTTCAATCACCTGTACCAAAATGTAAATAAAAATGAATAATTTTTAAAAATTAAGGGGATGTAGTTTGATGATAGAATACCCCTGGATTCCATCCCCAGTTCCATCAAAAACAAAAAACAAAAAACAAAAAGAACTTTGGAGCTACAAAACTCTGAAGAAGAAAAATCAAAAATAGTTAATAATCATCATGAAAGACAAAAACATACAAAATATTTATAAATACTAAATATAAACTTTTATGTAATATTCTATTCAAAGCAACCTTCAAAATGTAAAAGTTGTGATCAAAGAATACATTCAGTCAGGTGTGGTGATATATGCCTGCAATCCCAGCAATTCAGGAGCCTGAGGCAGGAAGATCATTCAATTAGAGACCAACAGGGCAATTTAGCAAGATCCTGTCTCGATATAAAAAAAGTCAGGTGTGGTGGCATATAGAGGTAATTCCAGCTACATAGGGGGTGGAAGCAAGAGGATTGCAAACTCAAGGCCAGTCTAAGCAAACTGGCAAGACCATGTCTCAAAATAAAATAAAAAGGGTAGAGCACTTGCCTAGCATGGATAAGGCCCAATCCCCAGGGACTCCCAAAAAAAAAAAAAAAAAAAAAAAACCTACTCAAAAAAGAATTTGAATGTCTAAAAATTAGAAGAAATGAGGAAAGCTTTATTCTGTTGGGAATGGCAGCACACACCTATAACCCCAGTGACCTGGGAAGCTGAGGCAAGAGAATTGCAAGGCTAGTCTGTAACTTTAGTAAAACCCTCAGCAACCTAGCAAGATCCTGTTTCAAAATTAAAAAAAAGGACTAATGATGCAGCTCAGTGGCATAGCACCCGTAGGCTCACTTCTCAGTACCCCCAATAAATAAAAAAAAAAATGAAAATGTGCAAACCTTTGACAATTTTTCACATATTCAATGAACAAGTGACAAAAGTTAACATGTAAAAATGTTACGTACCTCCTATAATTTAAAGAAAACTATAGTTAAGGAAATAAATTATTAATACAGTATAGTTTAGAATGATTGTTCATACCATCACTGTTAAGAGCCAAGAAATGCAAACAAAATAAATATCTACCGAGTAGGTTAATGATTAAAATAACCTGCAATCTATAAAATAATTATATATACAGCTATAGCAAGATCCCCAAGACATATTGTCAGAAAACAATCATAAATCACAGTGTCATGTATATAAACACACACATGTGCATGCATAGGATGAATTCTGAAATGATAAATACCAAATACTTAAAAGTTATCTCTGGAGTGGGAAGGGAAATGAATTGATAGTGATTTTAAGAGACTCTCCAGGCCAGGCACAGTGGCACACGCCTGTAATCCCAGTGGCTCGTAACAAGGGTTGGAGATGTGGCTCAGTGGTTAAGCAACCCTGGGTTCAATCTCTGACATCAAAATAAAAAACAAAAAAGAGATGCTCCAGTGCCCCCACACCAAGGTCCTGTGTTGGGGCTCAGGTCTTGGGCATGCTAGGTATTCTATCACTGAAACACACCCCCAGGAACCAGACTCACTTTTTTGACTGTATATTAATGCATAATTAATACTTTTCATTTGGAAAAAAATAACAAAACAAGCGGAAGGTAGGAAAAATGCTATCTATTGATACTATCAAAATTTTAGTGTCAATCACAAAATGCCAGATTCAGTATGCATCAGGTTATTAAAGATGTTCAGATATTTTTAATTTAAATTGCCCTTCTAGAAACATAAATTATGTCTCTGTATCCACAGGTATGGGCACTAAATACAGAGAAAAAATTTAGACTTTAAATTTTTAACTAGATAAACAAACTAACCAAAGCCTAAATATTAAAGAACAAGAATACATGAATTAATGTTACTTCAATGTATAAAACACTTTACAAACATACAAAGTGTTTTAATAACATAAATAAAAATCAAAATATCTTAAATATACAATGAAAGATATAGAATTTTATAGAGATAATACCCACCTATATATATAAAGAAAAAAAATTATACTAAAATCAGAGCTTAAGATAGGCCAAAAAAAAGATAATCTCACCATTTTACTATATCCCTATATTATATGCATCTGCTTCTTTAATTGTTTTTGTCTCTTCATTCCATGATACTTTTGTTCTAAACTAAAACATGATTCTGACCTAAATTGGTTTTCAGTTCAGACTGTACTCACTCTTGATTGCTCAGTGAGGCTGTCCTTCTACGTTTGACTTGGACTTCCACCTCTGGCACGTGCTGTTCTGTAGTTCGTCTCAGGTGTAAGCGATCCCTGAAACAGATAAAGAGAATTGTTTAGTACATCCCATCAATTTATGAAACTATTTATGATCAACTTACAAAAGTGTCCAAAAACTAATTAAAACAAAATAATACTAAAATATTGGAAGATCTTTACCCTTCAAACAATCAGGATCTTGGCTAGTATAGCCAATCGTATCAGAAATCTGGTTTTTAAAAGATTAGGAAATTAAGTACATATACTCTTCCATTTACATTTACACATCTGTACAGAAAAATTCTCTCTTCTCTCTCTCTCTCTCTCTCTCTCACACACACACACACACACACACACACACACACACATACACAGAGGCATACACTAACATACCACCACTATATACATATTCTGGCCAAAAGTAGCAAAGCTGATTCCAAAACTGACTTGGGAAGCATATTTTTAAAATCCTACTAAATAATATTTTTGTATAGTGAAATTACAAAACATTCACTAATTGCAAAATGTCTACTTTTAAAAAAAATAGAGATTGAATTAGAACAAATTATATTCCATGCTTTTATAATTATGTCAAAATGGATTCTATTGTCATGTATAACTAAAAATAAATATTAAAAAAAGCCTTTTGTACAAATTTTGCTTTAAGAATGCAAAACAAGGATTGCTTAAGCAAAAAGCTTCCACCATGTTGAGACCTGCAGACCATTTCACAAAATGGCTGTTTTATGAAACAGAATCAAATCAACCACTGGGGGCAGCCATGTTAGGAAATGTAGGAACCACTTATAAAACTGCAATTCAGAAATGCGAAACTAGAAGACAGAAAAGGTCTTTCATAAGTCAAGCAACTAGTGTTTCACAAGTAGTATGCAAAGGTCCACACCGAAAGTCAATTATCTGAACCCTTCCTACTATTTTTTTTGTTTTTTTGGGGGCGGGGGGTAGGTAACTGGAAATTTAACCCAGGGGTGCTTTATCATTGAGCCACATCCACAGCTCTTTTTATTTTTACTTTGAGACAAGGTTTCAATTTTTAGGGCCTTACTAAAATGCTAAGGAGGCCTTGAACGTGGGATCCTCCTGTCTCAGCTTTCTGAGTTGCTGGTATTATAGCTATGTGCCACCACACCCAGCATCCTTCCTACTTTTAAAAGTAGTGTCTGATTTTTAGAATAAAACAGGTTACCAATAACTCCCTATCATTTTATTGCTTTAAGAACTTTAAGTGTTCAAATTAAGCCACAAAAATTATTTTTAAAAATCATGTATGAACTGGGGATATAGCTCAGTTGGTAGAGTACGTGCCTCAATGCATAACACCCTGGGCTCAATCCCCAGAATCACACACACACACACACACACACACATCATGTATGTCACCAGGCATGGTGGTGCACACCTATAATCCCAATGGCTTGGGAGGCTAGGGCAGGAGGATTACAAGTTCAAAGTCATCCGCAGCAATTTAGTTAGGCCTAAGCAATTCAGTGAGATCCTGTCTCTAAATAAAATATAAAAAAAGGGCTGGAGATGTGGCTCACTGGTTAAGTGCCCCAGGTTCAATTCCTGGTACCCAAAGGAAAAATAAATCACATATGCCTACATATTAAGATTTTTAAACAGTAAAATTTACATGTTGCTAATTTTAGTGACCATGGATTAGGTCCTTTAAATGACATCTGAAGGACAAGCAAACTAATAAATAAATTTGATTTTAATGAAGGGCATTAGAAACAGTGAAATGCAGCCAGATGAAGTGGTGCACACCTATAATCAGCTCAGCAGGCTGAAACAGGAGGATCAACAATTTAGCAAGACCCTAAACAAGTAAGACCCTGTCTCAAAATTTTAAAAAAATTTACAAATATAAAAAATTAAAAGGGCTGAGGATGTTGCTCAGTGGTAAATTGCCCCTAGGTTAAAATCTCCAGTACCCTACCCCCTCAAAAAAGGGGAATTATAATCAGTAGGAAAGGGAAAAAAATTATAACTTATATATCTGCTAAGAGTAAAATATTCAAAACAACAAAGACATAAAACAAAAAGTGGAGCAGGGTCTTTGGAATGATAGATTAATTTATGGTACTGATAGTGATTTTCAGAACTTTACATGAACTTCCAAACATCAAATTTATATACATTAAATATCTACATGTTTTTGTATGTTAATCATATATCAAGAGTATTTTTATTAAATTTTATACCCAGAATATGAAGGAACTCATACAAATTCAACAATAAAAAGGTAAAATCTATTTTCAAAACAGGTAAAGAAGAGCTGGTAATGTAGGTCAGTGGTAAGAGTACTTACCTTGCATACATGAGGTCCTGTGTGTGATGCCCAGCACCAGTTCCTCCCCCCCCAAAAATCAAAATGGGTAAAGGATCTGAAGACAGTTCTTCAAATAAGATATATAAATGGCCAAATAGCACATGAAGTTCCTTCTTCATTAGGCAAAAGTAAATCAAAACCACAATAATATACTACTTAACACTAGAGTTGGGAAGGAGATAAATAAAATGCTAGTTGGTATGTATGATGCAGCCCTTGGCACTACATAAAAAATGTTAACTGTGAGACAAACATAATGATCTAATAATTCCTCTACAAGATGTATGATAAAAAAACAATAAACTTGTAGCACATTAATGTTCCCAAAGGGGTAATTCACAATAGCCAAAAAGCATTAACTTAAATGCCTATTGACTGAAGGATAAATAAAATATGTCATTGTATGATATATCCTACACAATGGAATGTTATTGACCCAGAGAAAAGGAAATACTGACATATGCTGAGTTCAAAAATATACTTAATAATTAAATACATTCTATTAATTTAACACAATAAAAGGAACTATCAACAAAATTATTCTCTATCCATTATGGTATAACTACAAATACTCCATTATCGAAAAAAAAAATCTATACTTTTACCCCTTATCAGTTCCTCAGAGTGAAAAAATCTGAGTTTAGTTAAGAAAATTTATAAAAAAAAAGACCGTTATTTCAACTTTCAGCCTAAATATAAAATAACAAAATCATGCATGAACTTTATTTCAAAAATGTTGGTTGTGTCAGATACAATCATATAGGTTAAGGTGCATTTATAAACTTCTTTACTGTAGTCTCAACCAGAAACCAACATTATAGAAAATTAACCAGTTTAAGAAAAAAATGAAGTTATATATAAATAATATTAAAATTTTTACTCCAAGATCAAAATCCAGAAATACACTGAAAAGTAACACTTAATAGGATCCCATAATTTATTCCTATGTCATTTCCTATAAAATGTTTAATATACTTTATATTTAAAAATTCAATGAAGACCTCAGTGATTTTAAAAAATTGATAACATTAGATCCTTCCCATCTGCACTTCCTGAAACACAAGCAATTATAAAAAGGAGAATTCTGAGCCAGTCAGCACTAAGAAATTGCTAGAGAAAAGGGTAATACATATGTACTACTTTTACCAGTTTCAGAGGATGTCATCATTAGCACTATTACTCAAGTTCCATGTTTCTTAGCCACAAAAGTAGAGGGAAGGCAGCTATACAGAGGAAACAAGATTAAAAATTTTATTGTCCTTTGTCATGATGGGGCAGCACTTATAACATGCTTAAGTCAAGAATTCTCCCTAAAAAAATGGCTAAATAACAGGGTAGTGACAGATAAAACATATTTATAATGCTATATATATTAAATGTGAAATTCTTTGGTAAACAAAAATGAACAATTAGGAAGACAAGTGGGTAAGACAGATAAAAATGTAAATAAGGGAAGTAAGACATCAATAAAATACTAATCAAATAAAAGAGAAAACCAAGTTAATAATACAAGTTCTGTGAATAAACCAAGTTAACATCTTGCTTTAAAGAGCAAGTTTCCCTCAATCAAGCTTCCTTCATCTATATCACAATAAGAATTTGCATTCCTCATTTTCAAAAAGCTCAAGAAAGGAGGCAAACATTCACTGAACAGTTCAGAGACCTTAAAAATCTTCAGATGCTTTGAAACAGGATGAGGTCTTTCCAAAGGGATCTACCATGTTGCAATGGTGAGCCTGAGTAAAAGACTACAAAATGGAGAACCAACTAAACAGTTTGTAAAGAGTCAAATGATCCAGAAGTTAAACCAAAATGTATATGAAGCAACATCCTCCTACAAGCCAACAAAAATGATCAAATGATAAATAATGCCAACAAATTTCCAAAATTCTACTTTTCTAACTGCTAAAAGTAGAAAATTCCAAAACAAAGCTTTTCAAGCTAACTAGATCTGCCTTGTTAATTTCAACTGAAGAAAACCAGACATACTATTTACCATACATGAAATGAAAAATATAATAAAATGAAGGTAAGCACAAAGGAAAACAAAATCTCTTAAGAAAAAAATATTTTAAAAAGTTATAGAATGTAATAATCCTATTATTTGGTTTATTTTTTCACATCAAATTTCCCAGTAGCTCCAACTTCAAAAATTATCAAAACCTTTATTTAAAACTTCTTCTGAAGGCAACAGTCTTGGGCAATGATTCCGATCCCACGCACACCCCCAACCCAATAGGATTCTCACCATTTTTCTGATTCTCTTTTCTTCTCTTTGAACATAGGAGTCCAAGATGGTTCAATGTTTAAAATGCCTCTCCCTTAGTTTAATAAAACCATCTTTTTGGTGGGCTAAAAAGGGGCATCAGAAGATTAAAATAAACTACTACGAATGGCAGATGCAACTGTTAAATTATCAGATCTGGAATGCAGAAAATCAAAAGCTACATATTGGGAAGGGGAGTGTGTAAGGGGTTACTGAATGCACTTTGAAAATAAACCATACAATATAATAAAAGGAAAATCTACAAGGTGACTTTGAAAACAAATTTGTTGACATCTCCACCAGTAATAGAAGCTGCCTCAAGCAGCACCATCAGGTCTTGGGATGGATGCACATAGACCCCCACCACTTCCAATCTACAACAGCACAGAAAAGCAGGGTCACAAAGCAACTGTGGAGACTGCAAATTCCCAGTCTCTCCTTCATTTCACACCCCTTCATCCATCACAACCCTACCATGGCACTGTGGAGAGGGGGATGCTGCCAAGCCTGCTGAGTGGAGTATGTGTAACCCCGTGTCCTTCCCCTCACCCTCCACTGTGACACAGTAGGGAAAGAGAGGTAAAACAGCAGCTGATATAGCAGTCAGGTGAAGGGGAGGTCTTCCACCCTCTCCAAGCCAAGGCTGCATAACCTCCTCTCTGCTTCCAGCCCCATAGCAGGCAGAGGCAGCTGTCCTACCTGCTGCGCCTGCGCACCCTGCACCCTTCACTGCAGCACTTTGGGGAGGGGGCGGACACCTCACGTAAGATGCCGCCTATCCCGCCCATGCCTTTTCCAGAGCATATGGTTGAAATTTCAGCAGGGCAAAAATGAGAAGACAAGCACAGTCCCACACCTGCTGTGACTTTATGAGGAGGGGGCGACCACCCGCCCCACCCTGCTGCGCCTGCGCAGACTAGTACCTCTGCAGCAGCGGCCATCTTTGGGAAAGTGCACAATGGCGGTGACGCGAAATATTACCCTCTTCCGATCCTGAGATAGCCTTTGAAAACCATATTATGAATAGGAAAAACAATGAAAAACAGTGCCCCGTGGCATCCCCTCACATATTTGTCAGAAGATGTACGACACTAATATGTGCACGCCATTTCCCTTTCTTACAAAATAGACAAGAAAACCAAAACCAAATTTCTGCAACCAGCACTTCACTGTACAGGCATGGCAGGTTAAAAAAGCAAAAAGCACAATCACAATATGCAAACTGCACCACGCCCAAAGATCACATGAAAATTAATGTTCCTTCAAAGTCTCTACATTTGTCTGCAACCATCTATCTTCTCACCCCCTTCCCCTTCACACCAGAGGTCATTCTGCTGACCCACCCAGTCACTTCAGGCACTAAGCTGGCCCTGCCATTAGGGTCATGCACACCAATGGATACTCCCCCACACTACCACAGCCACTGTGAACACCTCACTGGCCCCCACTATATCTACCACCACTTCGCCTTCATGAGCTCCCACTCCTCCCACTCATGTCAGTAACCCTGGTGGCCCCAACGACACTACGGGATGTCCAACCTACCCTCTGGCCCTCAGCCCTCCGGTGGCCCTGTATTACCCCCTGAACTGCAGCTGTATCACCTCTGTTACAAGCAAAAGGGCAGACTATCCCAGTACCCTGTAGATACCCAGTGCCCTATAGATACCTGCTGCACCCTCTCCCACCGCCAAAATTACTCCACGGTCACCCCGGCATAACCCCAAAACTGTACCAGGGTCCCCTCAGACAACGGCCCAAATTGCGTGTCATTACGTTCCTTCCCTAAAATCACTACAGTCCCTCAGTGTATCCACTCCCATCTATGCTGCGGTAATCTCGCTGTATCCCCTAAGCGAAACCACTAGGTACCGTGGAACTGCGCACCACGGTCACCTCCCGAATGGCCCTGAAACTGCGCGGCACTGTATATCTTCCCTTTTCCCGAGCCGAGCAGCAAATCCCACCCCCTATCATGGACACCTCAGCTTACCCTCCTGGGCTTCGGTCACCGGCAATATAACCCCACACCACACCGGCAACCCACAGTAACCACCTCAGACTTGAAAGGTAAAGGTTCACCCACGAAAGGACCTGTTGCGGCATCAAAGGACAGAGGAGAGGATGCGGCACAATGCCGCATGACACCAAAGGGCAGAACAGATAAGTTCCAAGCTTCCAAAGGTGTCTGATCTGGTTCTCCAAAACAAAGGGCTGTAGGCCCAGAATTTCCAGTATTATACAATACTCCTAGTCCTATGAACCTGGAGCATTTAGTGGACAAAAATGAATGTTCTCCAGGCTAAGAGAAGCCACCAAAACGGCTGACCTTGCTCGCTCCATCGCGTCGCTGACCGCTCCTCAGGCCGAGGCGCCAGGCATCTCCAGGGGCCGCTCGGCTCTGCGCAAGACTACCGCAGCGCAGACTTACCGCACCTCCCGACCTGCGCATGCGCACCAGCTCCCCCTAGTGCTGCACATGCGTGTCTATTTGCCGCAGTGCAGAGGGCCCAACGTCCTCTGACCAGAAGGACCTGAGTGGAGTGCGTTATCGGACCCCAATAGTTCGCATCTCTGATGCCTTAACAGAAGGACCTCAGAAACCACAAGCATCTAGAGTTAATGGACCTGTCTGCCTATTTTTATTTATGTATTTTAATTTTAAGAGTATAATATTAGGAACTTCTGCTTTTTTGAAAATATGTGTAAAGCCGTCAAGAAATAATCCTTCGTTCCTAAGGTGTCACTGGCCAAATAGTCCTGACTTACAGTCTCCATCAGGCTTTTCTCTATGCAATACACAAAAAGTGGTTTGGAAAAATTACATTAACCAAAACCACAGTCAACACAAATATGCCAGATACTTGAGACATCCAGAAGAAAATATTTCTATCTTTAAAAAGATGCTACATTGTCGAAAACTTGTGAATTGTTTTCCCCTTTTTGAATTTCTACTTCTTTTGTAACCCTTCACAATTATTCCCCAAAATCAGAATGTAAACTCTTCAATATCACATGGATAGATCATTCAATTAGGAAAACTGGCTTCTTGTAAAACAATAGGACTCTATCTAAAGTCTAAAATATAATGGTTTTCCTTGCCTATTAAATTTGGGAACATTTAAAATTTTAACCAAATATCAGTGATAGTGGAGTGGAGGAAAATAGGCACTAATGAGCAAATATAAATAAGGTTTTTTACCTTAATAATATCCTGTCTGCAGATTTAGATGTTTATGTTCCTTGGGAAAGGACAATGACAAGGTTTAAGAAGCTACGGAAATAATCCTAAAAGTATATTTGCATAGTGTTTAACATATCTTTGCCTTTTCCCAGTTGTCCATTTCAAAGAACTTGGAGTGAAAGGAGACTAATGGGGATTAATTGGCTAAAATTTCTTCCCTACCCCTCTAAAATGCTGCTGAGTTCCTAGTGATCATAGAATCAAAGAAGTGTGCACAGATTTCCCCATAATAAGCTATGTAATGAGAATCAGAAAACAAGTTAAATAATTCCACATATATACATAAGTAACAAAATACATTATTGAGGTTACCAATAATGATATATTTGGCTAAATTATATAAAACTGCCAATATTCAATGGGTTTTTTTAATCCTTAATAAATTATTTATGATTATCTAATCAAGACAATAACATTGAATTTACTTAGTAGAAGGATCTTTCTATTAAGTATTGAGTATTATCATAAAGAATGAAATCATTTCATCACATAACAGCAAAATACCATAAGAAATGCCATGTGGGATTCAATATAAATTGATTATAAAATTCAACATAAAGATTATTAAGTTTGTCTTTTTTTTTTTAATTCTTAGAAAGTTCACATCAATTTCATTTGGGAACAGGAAAAGTGTGACCACTTCAGAATAATCTTAGTAAAGTCATATGTGGTATTGCAATTTTTTTTTCATTATCTTTTTTTTGACAATGATTATCTTCTTTCTTTAAAAAATTTTTTCATACATGTATATAGGGTCATAATCTCTGTCTCATTCTTCCCATACCATCCTTCCCATACCCACCGTCCCCACCCTCCACTCACTCCCCTCTGCACAATTCAAAGTTCCTTCATTCTTCCCTACCCACCCCCACTATGGATCAGCATCCGCTTATCAGAGAAAACATTCAACCTTTGGTTTTCTTGGGATTGGCTTATCTCACCTAGCATGATATTTTTCCAGTTCCATCCATTTATCAGTAGTTTTTGAGCTCTAAAAATTTGAAACTTCTACTACTTCATTTTTATTTATTTGTATAAAGTAATGTGGAAAGTTGACTATTGGAAATGAACAGCAAAAATAAAATGTAAAATTAACATATGAAATGTTTTTATATAATCATGTTTATTTGCACTTGAAAAAATTATCAAAGAATACATGCAATTATAGTCTAAGTAATGAAGACCATACCTTTGGATTTCGTCTCTTTTGATTCAAATTCTAGTCTTGATTCTTGAGAGCAATGTTAACTTGGTCAAGTTACTTTGAATTTCTGTACATTGTTTTCCTTATCTGTAAAATTAGGGGGGAGGTGCTTTATTATACAATGTTAAGTAAGTTTATATGCATGTATATTTAGATCAAATCCCAGTACAGACTCCAAGTACAGCAGATAGTTCTTAAAGTTACACCAAGTATTACAGTAGTACCTCTTGGAGGGTGAGAATTGGAAAACATTTGTTGCTATCTACTGTCTAATGTTATTATCAACTAATATCTTTCAATTATTCCATTTTTTCTAAAGAATATACATAATCCAGAACCAAACTCTTAAGGGTTTGAGTTTAAGAGACTAAAACTGAAACTATTCTGGAAATTTTCAAAAACTGATCTGACACCCGTATATTAAATACAAAGATCAATTCAAAATGGATCACTCCTAAAAAGTGCAAAATATAAATCACTCAGAAGGAAACCAAAATGTATATTTGCATGACCTTGAATTAGGCACAGTAGATATGAGACCTAAAACCCAACCAACCAAAAATATAAATTGGATTTTATCATAGTTATATAGTTATTTATTCACAGTTAGTTACATTTGCTTCAAGGGATACCATTAAGAAAGTAAAAAGACAAAAAGCAAAATGGGAGAAAATATTTGCCAATCGTAAAGCTGATAATTGTATATATAATATAGAGATTATGCAAAGTCAAAACTAATAACCAACCCCCTAATTTTCTTTAATTGACCAAATGATTTAATTAGACCATTCTCAAAAAAAATAAGTATAGGGGGCTGGGGTTGTGGCTCAGTGGTAGAGCGCTTGCCTAGTATGTGTGAGGCCCTGGGTTCAATTCTCAGCACCACATAAAAATAAAATAAAGGTATTGGTGTCCACCTACAACTAAAAAAATAAGTATATAAATAGCCAATCAGCATATGAGAAAATACTCACCACCATTTGTCATTAGGGAAATACAAGTGAAAAGCACAATAAGAATTCACTTAGGGCTATAATTAAAAAGATAATACAGGGACCTGGGGTGTAGCCTTGTTGGTAGAGCACATATTTAGCATGTGCAAGACCCTGGGTTCAATCTCCAACTAAAAACAAAAAAGACAATAAGACTGGTATGTAGCTCAGTGGTAGTTCATTTGCCTAGCATGCATAAGGCCAAGACAATAACAAGTGTTGTGGAGTAGATGGAGAAATTAAAATTCTCAAAGATGCTGTGAGGAATGTAAAACAGTGCGGGCACTTTGGAAAACAGCTTGGAAATGCCTAGAAATATTAACCATTAAGTTACCATGATACCTACTCCTAAGTATAGTACCAAATGAAAATTTAAAAATCTATACAGAAACACATATATGAATTTTCATAGAAGCTTTTGAATAATAATCAAAAAATGGAAACAACTCGAATGTCTATCAACTGATAAAACGATAAACAAAATATGGCATGGTATATGCATGCATATAATGGGATATTGCTCAGTCACTAGAATAAATGAAGTAGTAACATGCTACAATATGAACTCTGAAAATATTGTGCTAAGTGAAAAAAAAAACCCAAAAGCCTACATAGTATATGATTCCATTTCTATTAAATTTTCAGAACATATAAATTCATATTGATAGCACATTAATGATTGTGGGTAGATCAGGGAGCGTGAATGTGTAGTGATTGCTAATGGTTGTAAGGATTCTTTGTGGGCTGAAATTAGAGAGTAGGGACAATTGGAAAATATTGTGCATATAGTAAAAAAGCATTGAATTACGTAATTTAAAAGTGTGCATTTTGGGACTGGGAATGTAGCTCAGTGTAAAGCTCTTGCCTAGAAGGTGCAAGGCCCTGGGTTCACTAGCCAGCAGTACAAAAGTGGGGGAAAAACACATTTTAGGTGATGAATTATAGATAAGTTTTTAAAAATCCTAATTGAGAAAGATATTTATAAGCATGTACCCAGTAATTGCTAAAACAGTCAAGAGCATCAAAATTAAAGTCTAAGAAGTTGCTACAACCAAAGAGTTCAGACACATGAATGTTAAACACAATGTAACATCCTGCATGGGAACCTGGAACAGAAAAAGAACATCTAAAGAAACTGAAGACATCTGAATAAAGTACAAAGTTCAGTTAATAATAAGGTTTCAATATTGTTGCATTAATTGTAATAAATGTATAAAAAATTGTAAAATGTTAATAGTGGGGGAAATTTGTGTGAGGTATATGGGCACTCTACTATCTTGAAAAAATTCTGGAAATGGATAACTGTTCTGAAATAAAAAGTTAATAAAGGAAAACAAACAAAACAAGCTGGGTGTGGTAGTACACTCCTATTGTTTGAGCAACTCAGGAGGCTCAGGCAGAAAGATTGCAAATTCAAGGTGCCAGACTCAGGAATTTACTGAGACCCTACCTCAGAATAAAATATTTTTAAAAATTGAAAAAAAAAACTGGATGTAGCTCTATAGTAAAGAGACCCTGGGTTCTTTTAATAATAATAATTATTGTTATTATTATTGTTATTACATATTAAAATTTGAGGAAGGGTTCAATTCCAGCATCATGGAAAAACAAAACAGAACAAACAAAAACATTGCGGACATGGGTTGTTAGGAAGAAGGACAAAATTGTGCAGACAACAATGTTGGAAATAATACTTTAGAGAGATTAAAATATTCTTTAATGACAAAATGAAAAAACTCAGAAACAAATTCATGACAATAAAGTTATAAAGCCTAAATGGTAGTGGTTTCAGTGGTGTGTGTCTATGAACCCAGCTACCCAAGAAGCTAAAAGAGAAAGATTGTTAGTTTGAGACCAGCCTTGATAATTTAGTGAGATCCAGTTTCAAAATTTAAAAATAAATAAATAAATAGGGCAGGGTTTGAACTGCATTCTACGTGGTCTGCCATTATCTTTTTCATTTATTTACTGTACAAGCACATAACTTGTCTACTATGCACCAACTACTTACCCTTATAGGCATTTAACATTAATCCAAAAAACAACCACATGAATTAGTTTTTAATCTACATTCCCTCACCTTTTTTTTTTTTTCCTTTTGGTGATGGTGATAATTTTGAGGGTCTCTCATACATGGTAGGCTAGAACTCTACCATTGAGCTACAACCCCATGCCCATTTTTCAAATTTCTTCTCTCCTTCCCTACTTACCCTTCTTTTTCTCTCTCCTTCTTTTTTCCCCCTAGTACTAAAGAGTGAACCCAGGGGTACTCTACTATTGAGCTAATCTGCAGAACATTTTTAATTTTGTAACAGGATCTTGCTAAATTCCCTAGGCCTGACATAAATGTGTGATTCTCCTGCTCCCCAAATAGCTGGGATTACAGGCATGCACCACCATGCCAGGCCCTTTTTGAAAATTATCAAACAGGCTCAGACAGGTAAAGTATCATCCTCAAAGTCACACAACTCCCAAGTGTGTGAATGTAGATATAAGCTGATCTCTGATTCCTGCATAATGACTTTTTCTTTTCATTCTATTTTTTTCTGTTTTTGCAGTCCTAGGGATTAAATGCAGGACTTTGCAATACTAGGCAAGGCTTCTACTACTGAGGTATATTCCCAGCCCTTAATAAACTATTATTTATTTTGAGACAGGGTCTTTATAGGGAACAGACAGACATGAGTGGTGGGAACATGAGATTAAGAAAATAATTCATAAAATGGCCCACTGTACAGACCCCACAAGCTTTCCTTTCAAGAAGCAATTTACTTACATCTGTGCCTGGTTTAAATGAACAGGATATATAACATTCCTCAGCAAACAACTTTTCATCTGCAGGAGAAATGCAGGCCTAAGATAATGTCAATAAGAAGAACACAAGTTACCCTGAAGGGAGGGACTTTTGTGACCCTTACACAGATCATATCCTGGAATTCAGGAAGACAAGGATAATTCCCCTTAATCATAGAATGAATTCATAAGAACAGACTCCAATTAGAACTGGTCAGCATGGACCAAAATGACCTAAAGTGGTCATAGCACCAGGAACTTGAAAGCTTGATGCCATTCTACTGTCAGTCAAAAGTCAAGAGGCAGACCTGGGTGGGACGCTCTGGAAATTTCCCTGGGATCCCCAATAAAACTGGAAGGCACAAAAGGCATGCCTTCTCCTTGTCTTCCTGAATTCCAGGATATGATCTGTGTAAGAGGACTCACTCTTTCCCTTGAGAGTGTACCCTTTTCCCCTTTTCTAGCCTTTCTATTGAACTTGTGTCTGGTACTGAATGACATGTCTGAAATCTTTTTGACTTTATTATAAGAACTGGGGTTTGAAGGGAGGCCTTCACACTACCTCCGTTTCCCAGAAGTTCTCAAACCTGTAACACTCTCACTACATTGTCCAGGCTGGTCTCAAACTTGTCATACTTCTGCCTCAGCCTCCCAAATGGTTCAAATTACAGGTGTGTACCACCACGCCCAGCTTAGTGCAATGTCTCTTAACCACCACTCTACTGAAGGATTCTAGGCACTATCACCCCAAAATACAGTTTCATAGGAACTTAGAGAAAGCAGATGCTGGAAGATGTACTCTGATATCTCATCTGTTTAAAGTATAGAACCACCAAGAAAGAAAACTTTCTTCCATCCCTAGCTTGAGTTTTATTAGTGAAATTCATACCACAAAAAAGACTGAAATTTGTCAACATTCATAGACAGCCTTGCCACACATCATCGTCTTCTATGTCAGCCCCATTTGATATTACAAAGGGAAACACTTAAAAATCCATTGCCTATCCTGTGGATCCAATAGACTTGAACCCAGTAAGTAAGTTTCTCCAAGATCACTGAGTCCTTTAATATCATTTACTATTCCCCTAAATATTATCTACAACTCTCATTCTCCTCCTCTCCTATATACAGAGTATATATAAGCTTTTAAAATCATTTTGAACTAATGAATAATTACATTTTGTGATTTATTCCATTAACAAAATAAATTTGTTTATCTTTTACCCTATTTAATCTGCCAATTATCAACTCATTCCAATGAATCTTATGAGAACACAGGGACTTTCCTTTTGTGCCTACATCATACTTTCTTTCTTCATTATCAATTTTGTTTCACAATGGGTTTGTACAAATTCAAATATAAAAATCTAAATCCTAAAGATAAAGATGAGTGAATAACTACATAGGACACACATATTGAGCATTGGAGCCCAAGCACCACCCCAAAAGGCCTCTTTGCTCAAAGCTCAGGGTAATGGGCAGCCTGATAGGTTCTTTTTTTTCCCTACATGAATAATCTGTTGCACAGGAAAGTAGTCAAGAACCTGCCTAACAAGTAAAGAAATCTTTGCTACAGACCCTTTCTCCCAAACAGAGTAGCAGCTGGGGGAAGACACTATTAATAACAGCCTTCTTGGAAAGTTCCAGAACAAGTTCCATAAAAGGCTGAGCAGAGGAATAAAGTACCTACTCTTGAGAATGCTCCAACTGAAATAAAAGCAATAATAACAACAAAGTGCTCTTAATTCACAGCCCCTGCACACATTCTCACTATATCTACATTTGGGGAAAGCAATTATGCCAAATCCCATCTGCTGCCTGACATTTTTTATGTGGTTCAAGGAGATGATCGAAAGAAAACTTTAGTTGGGTTCCAACAACTTGGGAAGCTAAGGTAAGAGGATCTCAACTTCAAGGATGAGTAATTTAGCAAGACCCTGTCTCAAAATAAAATATGAAAAGGGCTGGGATGGAGCTCAGAAGCAGAATGTTCCTGGGTTCAATTCATAGTACCAAAAATAAAAATAAAATTAATTTAATTTTTAAAAGAAGAGTAAAGTTTATTTTGTAACACATGAAAATTATATAAAGTTCACATTTCAGTATCTATAAATAAAGTGTTACTAAAACACATCTATTCCCATTTGTTTACTTATTGTCTCTGGCTACAGCTGTTCAGTCAAGTAGTTACAACAGAAACCATATGGTCACAAGGCTAAAAATATTTGCTATTTGGCTGGCATGGTAATTTTACACATCCACTTGGTTAGGCCATATTCAACAGGTATTTGGTCAGTCACTGACCTGGATGTGCTAAGCTGATATGGTTTTAGATGGAATTAACATTTAAATGACTAGAGTTTGAACTCTTTTCTGGCTTCCATGAGGTAAGTAGCCTTCCTATCCCATGAACTTCACCATGATGTTCTGCCTCACTTTGGGCCCAGAGCAAAGGTATCCTCCTCTAAGTTGCTCTGGTCAGCTATTTTGGTTACAGAGATAGAAACCTAACTAACAAAGGATAAAATACCTTGAAGGAAGAGATATGAGGAGAGGAGTCAAAATGCCAAAACAAACAAACAAATAAACAAACAAGCAAACAAATGAAAAATAAAAACAAAATAAATAAGGAGAGAGGTAGCGGTGATGTGGGGGGTGTGGGAGGGAAAGGCACAAGAGGGAACCAGACACTGTGAAGTTGAATGAATATGGAAGGTTAAATTCTTTTTTTGACTCTATTATATTGCTAATGTAACATTTGTTGAATTTTTAAAATAATACATAAAAGATTGAGTATTTTAAAACTAGAATATAAGGTTTGTACGTTTCTTAGTTATTTGCATTGAAATATAATTTTCATCTGCAACACATATTCAGCTAGTGGATGACTCCTAACTCAGGCAATTGAAGAACGGGAGAAAAAGACTGAATAGGAAAAGACAAAAAAAAAAAAAAAAATCAAAGGATCAACCAATCAATAGACTCTGAGTAAGACAGATTACCCTTCATAATGTGGGTGGGCTTCACTTGATAAATTGAAAGACTTGGGAGAAAACAGAATAAAGTCTCTCAGGAAGATGAAATTCTGTCTTTAGACTGATTTTGGTCTAGAGCTGGAACATGAACTCTTCCTTATGTCTCTAGACTGGCCTGTGGATTTCAAACAATCTCCATAATCACATGACTTGATTTCTTTTTTTCTTAATATTTTTATTAGTTGTTGATGAACCTTTATTTATTTATTTATTTTTATGTGGTGCTGAGAATTGAACCCAGTGCCTCACACATGCTAGGCAAGCACTCTAACACTGAGCCACAATCCCTGCACCATGACATAATGTCTTAAAAAAATAAGACAGTGAGATAGAGTGAGTGTAGAGGCAGGGAGATAGAATCTGAGTATATACACATCCTATTGATTCTGTTTGTTTGGAGAACTCTGACTAATACAGATTTTGGTAGCAAGAGAGGCTCAAGAGGAACAAATATTTTTTTTTCCTCTTAAAGTACTGGGAATTGAACCCAGAATCTAATGCATGCTAGGCAAGTGCTTTATTACTGAGCTATATCGCAAGTTCTTTTTATTTATTTATTTTTTCCTTTTTATTTTAAAATAGGGTCTTGGGCTGGGGATATAGCTCAGTTGGTAGAGTGCTTGCCTTGCAAGCACAAGGCTCTGGGTCCAATCCCCAGCACCACAAAAAAATAAAATAAAATAATAAAATAAAATAGGGTCTTGCTAAATTGCCCAAGTTGACCTCAAATTTGGGATCCTCCTACCTCAGCCACCTGAGGGATTATAGATGTGACCCACCACTCTCAGCTAAGATTAACAAATTTTAAGGGTGAATTTTCTGAATCAGTTTTGGGGTTTCTGGAATTGGTTCTCTAGTCTGAAACTATTTAAAGGCATTAATGACTATTTCCATTAGTAAAGAGAGTACGAATAGTCTTTGGGATGATGTGACACTAGAGATACTCCAAATCAAACACTTCTAAAAGGCAAGGCTCTACCCTGGCATGGTGGTGGCATACCTGTAACCCTAGTTACTCAGGAGGTAGAGACAAGAGAATGGAAAGTCTGAAGCCTGCCTGGCAACTTAGGGAGAATCTGTCTCAAAATAAAATAAAAGGATAGGGTTGAGGCCCAGTGGTAGAGGGCTTTCCTAGCATATGGGAAGTTCTGGGCTTAATCACCAGTACCCAACACACACACACACACACACACACACACGCACACACAAACACACACGCATACACAGAGGCAAGGTTCCTGGTGAACATGTATATGATACCCACAAACACTTTTGTCAAACCAACAAATACAATGAGATAGACTGGTTGCACCTAATTTTACTAGACAAAGTAGGGAAAGAAAGGAGTAGGCTGAGGGATTCATATTTCCAGATTGAGCACTATGACTCAAAAAGCTAATTTTGAGTGGAGCACAAAAAAAGAGAAGCTTTGCAACAGGCACAGAATGTCTTATAAATTTATCTGTCCCTTGGGTCTGTGATTCAGCAGATCCAATGGTGCTTGAAGTGGCAGTGGCAGATAGTAATGTTGTTTTGTGTGCCTTTTGCAGGTCTATATAGGTGAATCATAGCTCAGGCCCTTAGGATATTGGAGCAAAGCCCTGCCATCCTTCTGTGAATTACTCTCTTTTGGGAAATGGGTTTTGTCCTGTTCCTGTGCTTTGCTAGAGACTAAATGTTAACATCAGACCTCTAAGTTATTATGCAACCTGAACTACACATAATGAACTGGGCTATGCCTGATCCACCAAGCCACAAAGATAGGCATGCACAGCAGCACTACATCATCAAATGAAAGTGAAATATATATATATAAGATTGAGCCAGAATAGGCCCTGAAGATGTAGGGTAACATGAAGAAGTGTCCCAAATGCCCACAGTCCCCATAGCCTTCTCTCTCCTAGCAGCACCTGATCTTATAGGGAGTTCCCTTCAATCAGATGACAGAAGAAGAGGAGATTCAGGCCTGGTTTACAAATGACTATGCTAAATATACAGGCATCTCCAGCAAGTGGACAGCTGCTGCACTACCTCCCTTCTCTGGTAATCCTTCAAGGACACTGGTAAAGATAAACCCTTCCAGTTGGCAGAGCTTAGAATTAAGGAAGAATATATACAGAATGTGCACCTGGTTGTTTATTTTTCTTGGGAGGATAAATGGTCAAATATGCAATCATATATAATTTATGGGTTATGGCAAGTGGACTTAAAAGGAACGCGTTTGGAAAATTGATAACAAGGAGGTCTGTAAAAAATACATGAATAAGCCCATATGCATCAGCAAAGAAAAAAAGACGTTAAGATGTTTCTGTCTCATGTGAATACCAACCAAAGGGCAACCTCAGCAGAGGAGGATTTTAGTAACTGAGGAGATAAGATGACCTATTCTGTGGATACCAGGCAACATTTTTTCCCAATAATCTTTGCATTGCCAAATCAGCTCAAGAATAAGATGGCCATAGTGGAATGGATAGAAGTTATGCATGGGATCGGCAACATGGGATTCCATTCACCAAGGCCAATTAGGCCACCGTCACCAGTGAAGATCCACTGTACTAGCAGCAGAGACAGTTAGTCCCTGATATGTCCCTGTTTCACGGGCTGGATCAGCATGCTTACTGAATCCAACCCAGGAAATAGTGCCTTATCAGGGACTCCCTGTTAGCATGTGATGAGAAAGGGCCACTTCCATCACAAGAGAGATATCAATTTGTTCTTATTAGAATGAATGGTTTATTCTGGATAAAAAATCTGCCTTCCTTACACATAATGTTTCTACCCAAATTATGATTAGAAAATTTACAGAAAGCCTTATCAACCATCATGGTAATCCACACGGCATTGCTTCTGATCAAGGAACACACTTTACAGCAAAGGAACTGCAGAAACATGCCCATGTTTATGGTATTCACTGATCTTTTTTCGGTCCCCAACATTCAGAGACATCTGACTTGATATAATGGTAGAATGCTATTTATTTTTTCACTTTACCACTGAGTTACATCCCCATCACTTTTTATTTTGAGACAGGGTCTCACTAAATAGCAGAGGCCTGCCTAGAAGTTAATGATCCTCTTGCCTCAGCTTCCTGAGTCACTGGGATTTCAGGCATAAGCCACCCTGTCCAGCTAGTGAACACACAGCTGCAGCACCAGCGAGGTGCTAATACCTCTCAGAGTAGAAGAAAGGTTCTCCAGGAGAATGTATATGCTCTGAATTAGTGTCCAATTTATGGCACTATTTCTTCCATAGTATGGATTAATAGGTCTAGAAAATATAGGATGGAAAGGGGAGTGGTACCCGCTCACTCTTATCCTAGTGACCCATAGCACAGGAAGTTTAATCTCCTGTCCCCACACACTAATGCTCTGCTGGATTAAAGGTCTTAGTTATATCAGCAGTAATACTTCCTGCAGGCTGGGCAAGGTGGCA
The DNA here is from genome assembly GCF_902686445.1 of Sciurus carolinensis. NCBI lineage: Eukaryota > Metazoa > Chordata > Mammalia > Rodentia > Sciuridae > Sciurus > Sciurus carolinensis. Next base: position 73,335,499 of record NC_062214.1, on the reverse strand, counting down.
CAGTCCTGTAATCCCAGTGGCTTGGGAGGTTGAGGCAGGAAAATGAGTTCAAAGCCAGCCTCAGCAATAGCGAGGCGCTAAGCAACTCAGTGAGACCCTGTCTCCAAATAAAAATACAAAATAGGGCTTCGGATGTAGCTCAGTGGTTGAGTGCCTCTGAGTTCAATCCTCAGTACCAAAAATAAACAAACATACAAACAAACAAAACAAAACAAAACAAAAAGAACTTCCTCCAGTAGGAAAACAGTAATTCCACTGAACTGAAAATTAAGACTATCATCCAAGCTGGGTGCAGTGGCATGCACCTGTAATCCCAGTGATTTGGAAAGCTGAGGTAGTACAATCACAAGTTCCAGATCAGCTCAGCAATTTGGCAAGACCCTCAAAGACTTAGTGAGAACCTGACTCATAATGAAAAATTTTAAAAAGCTAGGAATGTACCTCAGTGGTAAGGCACCCCTTGGTACAATTCCCAGCACAAACAAAAAAGACTACCATCCAGCCATTTTAGGCTCTTCATGCCTCTGAACAGGTAATTATCACACTGGATGGAGGGATTCATACTGCTTATCAAGAGGGGAAACTAAACTGCTACTTCACAAAGGAGGTAAGGAAGGAAGAATATATGTAGAATGTCTCTTTGTATTATCAAGTCATGTGACTAAAGTCAATGGAAAAATTTTAACCCAGTTCAGGTATGACAAATGGCCCAGATATTTCAAGAATGAAAGTTTAGGAGCTGGAGATATAGCACAGTGGTAGAGTGTTTCCTTAGCATGTGCAAGGTCTTGGGTCCCATTGGAGCGCAGTAAGTAAGTGAGAGAATATATGCATACATACATAAATATTTCTGTCACTCCTTCAGGTAAATAATTACTAATTGTTAAGGTGCTTGCTGAGGACAAAGAGAATTAAAAATGGCTAGCAGAAGATAGTTACAGATAGCAGCTTGACTACATGACAGTTACAGAAATCAGGACTACAATTTTTAGTATTTCTACCTAAACATTAATTAGTAAGTTTTCTGTGTGTGTGTGTGTGTGCAAAATGATTTGTTTTCTTCCCTTTCTTATCCCCTTACTTTTTAGCATGATTTATATTATCTTCATATCAGAGTACTTACCGTATTGCTAACTTCGGGGATGGGGGCAGTATTAGGGATTAACCCAAGGACATTGTCTGCACTATTGAGATACATCCTCAGTCCTTTTTATATTTTATTTTGATGCAATATTTTGATAAAATGCTCAGGTTGGGCTTGAACTTTCAATCCTCCTTCCTCAACTTCCCGAGTCACTGGGATTACTGGCATGTGCCACCACACCTAGCTAGGTATTATTAACTTTAAATCATCAAGAAAAGAGTTGATATATGACCTTGGATATTAGGTAAGTATTCTCCACTAAGCTATACCCACAGTCCTTAAAAAATATTTTTAAAAAATAATGTAAAAGATCTCCATGTTCTTGGATAGGAAGAATTAATATTGTCAAAATGGCCATACTACCAAAAGTGCTATACAAATTCAATGCAATTCCAATTAAAATCCCAATGATGTACCTTACAGAAATAGAGCAAGCAATCATGAAATTCATCTGGAAGAATAAGAAACCCAGAATAGCTAAAGCAATCCTAGCAGGAAGAATAAAACAGGGGATATCACAATACCAGAACTTCAACTATACTACAAAGCAATAGTAACAAAAACCGCATGGTATTGGCACCAAAATAGACAGGTAGATCAATGGTACAGAATAGAGGACACAGACACAAACCCAAATAAATACAATTTTCTAATACTAGACAAAGGTGCCAAAATTATGCAATGGAGAAAAGATAGCCTCTTCAACAAATGGTGCTGGGAAAACTGGAAATCCATATGCAACAGAATGAAACTAAACCCATATCTCTCACCCTGCACAAAAATCAACTCAAAATGGATCAAGGACCTTGAAATCAGACCAGAGACCCTTCATCTTATAGAAGAAAAAGTAGGTCCAAATCTTCAACTTGTGGGCTTAGGATCAGACTTCCTTAACAGGACTCCTATAGCACAAGAAATAAAAGCAAAGAATCAATAACTGGGATAGATTCAAACTAAACAGCTTTCTCTCAGCAAGGAAACTATGAGCAATGTGAAGAGAGAGCCTACAGAGTGGGAGAATATGTTTGCCACTCATACTTCAGATAGAGCACTAATTTCCAGAATATATAAAGAACTCAAAAAACTCTACACCAAGAATACAAATAACCCAATCAACAAATGGGCTAAGGATATGAACAGACACTTTACAGAAGAAGATCTACAAGCAATCAACAAACATATGAAAAAATGTTCACCATCTTTAGTAATAAGAGAAATGCAAATCAAAACTACACTAAGATTCCATCTCACCCCAATTAGAATGGCGATTATCAAGAATATAAGCAACAATTGGTGTTGGAGAGGATGTGGGGAAAAAGGTACACTCATACATTGCTGGTGGGGCCTGCAAATTAGTGCAGCCCCTTTGGAAAGCAGTGTGGAGATTCCTTAGAAAACTTGGGAATGGACCTACCATTTGACCCAGCTATCCCACTCCTCAGCCTATACCCAAAGGACTTAAAATCAGCATACTACAGAGATACAGCCACATCAATGTTCATAGCTGCTCAATTCACAATAGCCAGATTGTGGAACCACCTAGATGTCCTTCAATTGATGAATGGATAAAGAAACTGTGGTGTATGTATATACAATGGAATATTACTCAGCTATAAAGATAATAAAATTATGGCATTTGCAGGTAAATGGATGAAAATTGGAGAATATCATGCTAAGTGAGATAGCCAGTCTCAAAAATCCAAAGGACGAAGGATCTCATTGATAAGCAGATGATGAGACATAATGGGGGTAGGAAGGGGGCAAGAATGGAGGAAGAAGGGACGGTATAGAGGGAAAAGAGAGGTGGGAGGGATGGGGGGGAGGGAAAAAAATAACAGAATGAATCAAACATCATTACCTATGTAAATGTATGATTATGCAAATGGTATGCCTTTACTCCATGTACAAAGAGAAACATGTATCCCATTTGTTTACAATAAAAATAAATTTTAAAAAAATGGTGAAAATCTGAAAAAAAAAGTACATTGAGTATAAAGGAGAATCATGCTTGTGTTGGTAGTTTATTTTATTTATTTATTTATTTATTTTTAATCTAACAAAGTTTATTTGAACAAGAAAAGAGAGTTCTACACTGGAGTAACATTCCAGACTAAAGATGGTCCTGAATGCCCACCTGAACATAGTAAGCTGTATTTATAAGCAGAAAACAGGAAATGACTTACAGGGATTATCTGACTGGTACAGTTTCATGTTTGCTTTATTTGGGCATATTTGAGCAGATTTCCACCTAGGATTAGCTAAGGGTTCAGCTGTTATGATTGACTGAAACTCAGTTGTTTGGGGCCAGTGTATATTCTGAAGTTAGGTTGTAATTTGTTTATGCATAAAATTAGGTTATTGTTTACTATGTATATTGGCCACTCTTGGGCAAATTTATCACCCAAGTACAGAGATGAGTTTAGGCCAAACTTAATTCATAGCACCTAGAGCAGTGTCAATGTTTAATGAATTAATCGATGAGCCAAAGCAACAAACACTAGTGGTAAGTAGTTCAAAGTACTTAGATCCAAAGTTTAGGACAGAGCTGTTTTCAGTCCTATCTTATTGCTGGGCTACAGAACACATTTTTATAAATTATTATAAGATCTGATCAGACTATCACTGATTAAACTCACTTTGCAATGTACCTGGCACAGCAATGCCCATAAGAAAGTATTTAATAAATTCATATCGGATGAGAATGACAATCTTTTTCTCTTAACTTGTTAAAGTGCATACACTATTAAGTTCACATCAATATTGATTTTTAACAGGCTCAAATGAAATGGTTAGGCAAGTTAAATTAGAAGATATCTATAACTCAGATATATTGCTCATTTTGAAAAATGAGATTAATCTAAATTTCTAAAAGGGTCAATTTAAATTAGCTTTACAGACCAAAGTTTTTCAACATCTCAACCTTGGACAAACTTGAATATACTTCATAATTCCATAGGAAGTAAAGATAATAATAATAATAATAATAATAATAATAATAAAACATCAACTTTCTCTATCATTGTTCTAAATTTTTTAAAGGAATAAGAGAAATTAATTGGAACTGTCACACTGAGAAGAAATTTGTTTCAAAATAGGCAACCAATAAATATTTTCAGTTTATACTGCAAATATAGAAATAATGGTTGTATTTTAAATGTGATCAGTGATTAGAAATGATCACAATTTTCCCAATATTTTATGTTTATTTCTATAAACAAATTTTTATACATATTAGTTTGCAATTTTAATTTAAAGCTCTAGTTTGAAGAGCCAGGTTTAGTGGTACACACCTACAATCCCAGCTACTTGGGAGGATCAAGCAGAAGGATCTCAAGTTTTAAACAACCATGGGCAACTTAGCAAGATCCAGTCTCAAAATTTAAAAAGGGGACAGTGACAGAGCATATGCCTACCATGGGTAAGTCCCTGGGTTCAATTCCCAGTACTAGGGAAAGCAAACAAACAACAAAAATCCTCTAGTTTGAAGCCGTTATTTGTTAGATTCCAATTCATACTGTTTATTTTTTCTTTTCTTTCTTTCTTTCTTTTTTTTTGCATTCATTATTAACAAAAATTTCAGAAAGATTTCTGCATAGATAAGTGATAAAATACTCTCACACCATGTTTGGAAGGTAGTAATTTGCTTTTAATTTTTGTGTGCATGTCTGTGGTGCCAGGGATTGAACCCAGGGTGTGTTGGTAGTTTAAACATCCAATGACCACTCTTAATAAGGGCTGCAAATATCTTCTAAAATCTTCCAACAGCTGATTCATTATCTTTCAACCAGTCCAACTTTGGGTTTCTCTGCTATCATATATAAGATATAAGATTTATAATAAAGGAAAATATATCATAGCAATAAAAAAAATGTAAAAAAATATAGACCATCAGGGGAAATAGGATTACCTTTCTTCTCCATTTTAGGCAGATTCATCTGTCCTTGAGTACACACCCACCATAGTAATGAAGTAATTCGGACTTTGGGGATGGCACCAGAAGATCTCAGAAATGTTTTATCTCCCAAATTAACAAGTGAATTACAACTCCAGACAGAGAACATGTGGAATGTAGCCTTTGAATCACCCCTTTAAAAGACTCCTATTCTTGCTGATGGGCAGAATCCCAGTTTTTGGGACAGGAGTACCCTATGTTTCTCCTTTGCTAGCAAAGCAATAAATCTTTTTCCTTTTTCTCAAAAAAAAAAAAAAAAATAGACCAATGAAATAGAATAGAAATCCCCAAATTAAACTTTTGCTTGTATAGTCAAATGATTTTTGACAAGGGTGCCACAACAGTAACAGGTTCACTTGTTGCTTGACTATATCCCTTGTTGTTTTGAAACTTACACGTTTTTTTTTCTTTTTCCCTGATCTTTTACCTAAACTTCTCTTCCCTGATCTTTTCCCTAATTTTCTCCTTCCTCATCTCTCCTCCCTAATCTTATTCTCTCGGAACGCATCTGTAAAAGTCCCCTGTCCCTGCTGATAGGCAGATTCACAGTCTTTGGGACAGGAGACCCTGTGCTTCTCCTTTGATAGCAAAGCAATAAACCTTCTTTTACCTTTTTCTCAAAACTCTGTCCTCTGTCCTCTGTCCTCGTTATTTGATTGGCATTCAGGACAAGGACCGAGCTTTCAACAACAAAATCATTCATTGGGGAAAGGAAACAATTTTCAGCACATAGTGTTGGAAGATGGATATCCACATGCAAAAGAATGAAATTGAACTTTTTTTCTTTATCATATACAAAAGTTAGCTCAAAGCTAGAGAAATTTGTATGGACTGTTGGGTGTTGCTGTTTTAAAAAAAATGGGGGAAAGGCAATGTAAATATATATATTGAAATTCACATTGTACCCCATCAAAATACATAATTTCATGTTTGCATTATCAGTTTGAAATTAATTTATATAAAAAATAGACCAAAGACTAATGTAAGAACTAAAACTATCAATGTTTTTGGGAAGAGTGTTTAACAATATTGAATCTGGCAATTATTTTTTGGATATGACACGAAAATCTAAGCAAGAAGAATAAGAGAGATTAGAGTACATTAAAAAATTTTAAGCTGGGTACTGTCTTGCATCCATATGAATCCCAACCACTCAGGAGGCTGAGGCAAGAGGATAGCAGGTTTGAGACCAGCCTAGGTAACTCAGCAAGACCTCGTCTCAAAATAAAAGTGAAAAGGGGCTTTGGGATGTAGTTCCCCTAGGTTCAATACCCAATATCACAAAAATAAATTTTAAAACAAATAAATAGTAAAAATCTGTGCATCTAAGGAGATGTTCTACTAAGTGAAAAGGCCCACAGGAATTGGAGAAAATATGTGTAAATCTGTATCTGATAATGAACTAATTAATATCCAGAACATACATACATACACAATACATATATTCTAAAATTCAAAAATATTAAACAAACAAAAACTTTCCTGATACGTGTGGTGGCCCATGCCTTAAGTTCCAACTACTTGGGAAGCTGACGCAGAAAATTTGCTTAAGGTCAGGATTTTGAGGGCCAGCCTGGGGCAACACAAACAAGACTTGTGTCACAAAAGGAAAAACAAATTAAACAACAAACAAAAAGCTTATTAAAACGTGAGCAAAGGACTTGACTAGAAGTTCTCCAAAAAAGATAAGATAAAGGAATGGCCCAATAGTACATGAGAAGATGTTCAGGCATCACTATTATTATGCAAATGAAAGTTAAAACCACAATGAGATACTACTTGATATCCATTATTTTTTATTTTGTATTTATTTATTTTTGGCAGGGGATTTAACCCAGGGATACTTTACCACTCAACTACATCCTCAGCCCTTTTTAAAATTTTTTATTTTGAGGCAGGGTTTCACTGCTTAGGGCTACATTGCTGAGGCTTGCCTTGAACTTTGATCCTCCTGCTTCAGCCAGAGAAGCTGGTGTATTAGAGGTGTAAAATGCTTGGTCATTTGAGAGTTTAGAAACTGCTGAAGAGACTGCTCCTCCCAAGGTTAGCTAATTCCTAATGACAGTTGGCCTGTGATCATGTCTTTCATATGCAAACTGATCAATCCTAGTTTAAAGCTCTAGTAACCTCTTTATTTAACTCTCACAAGATAATATTTCCCTTACCCTCAATCACTGCATCACCATGCCACTACAGACCTCCAGTAGCCCAAGTCATCCTGATGATGCAAACTAGCCTATCCCACACTGTTTACTCAGGCACACCTGATTCTCCCAGGGATTGCAAAAGGCAGTAGCCTACACTTTTCCTTCCACTTCTTCTTTGTTCCTGAACTGAAACCTGGTATACCTTGCTTAATGTGGACTGATGTGTTGTTGATGTGATGTGGCATGTATCCACTTCTATGGAGAGAGTTTAAATAGTAAAAATCTTCATTCTGTAACATTGCTCATGTTATCACTCAATCTCTTTTATAATATTAACCTTGAGCACCAGGAGTCACAATTTAACTTCTGGGTATATACCCTAAAGAACTGAAAGCAAGACTGAAAAAATATTTTTGAAGCCATACACAGCAGTATTAGTCACAAATAGGCAAAGTTGGAAGCTACAACAGGTGTTCATGGGCACATGAAAAAATAATGTGGTATATGCGTATAATGGAATATTGTTTCAGTCATAAAAGAAAGAAATTTTGATATGTGCTACAAACATGGATGAATCTTGGGGACATTATCCTAGTGATGAAACTCAATCACAAAAGGACAAATACCTAGAATATTTGAGATATCTAGAATAGTCACATGTCAGAAACAGAAAGCAGAATGCTGGTTGCCAGGGGATGGGAGGATGGATGAGTTACTGTTTTAGTGGGTAGAAAGTTTCAGTTTTGCAAGAGGAAAAGAGTTCCAGAGAGGGTTGTGATGATTGCACAGAATGTTAAGGGACTTAATGCCACTGAGTCAAACACTTAAAATGGTAAATTTTATGTAATGTATATTTTATCACAATAAAATAATCACAGCATTATCACATAGGAGTAAAAATACTAGAATCATAAAAATGAAGATGAAAGATATTTAAATATTAAAAATGTCAACATAATAAACATTTCCAGGGAAATTATTTTGGTTTTAATTATTGACTTGTAAGTTATTTATAAAATACCTTTTTATCAAAAATGAATTCTGATAATTAAAAATACGTAAAGGGCTAGGGGTATATCTCAGTGGTGGAGCATCTGCCTAGTATGCCTGAGGACTTGAATTCAATCCCCAGAATCTCTCTCTCTCTCTCTCTCTCTCTCTCTCTCCCACACACACACATAAAGTATCTCTTTATTCCCCACTCTCCTGATTACAACCATTCCTTATCCATTTATAAGACTTTGGGTTTGATACCCAGCAAAATCATCACTCTCTCTCTCTTCTTTAAAACTCCTCTGATTGCATTTGCTCCAAATAGCAATACATTCTGGAGATGACATATCCTTGACATGAATTGAATATGTCATCTCCAGTTCAGACTTCTCTCACTTCCCACATCACACTTGAGAGATGAAATACTTGTCCCCCAAACCCTGTCCCATTACATACAAATCTCAGCTAAGACTCTTGCATTTAGCCTACAATCTTTATCCTTCTGATTTCAACTTGGCTAGCATAACCTCCATGACATCTCTAATGAAAAATCTGCAGAGAGGTAGACCCCTTAACATAAAGAGGTCTACATCAGCACTTCTATTTCAAATAAACCTGTAACAGTGGTTCACTTTATGCTTTGAATATAACCCTTACTGGTCTGCCACAGCAACTTATTTTTAAAATGGACATGTTTCTTTCTCTTCCTCTCTTACTGCTCCTCCCAAATCTCTCTCCTCCTCCCTAATCTCAGGAGAAACAGGATTACCTTTCTTCCCCAACCTACAGAGATTTATCTATCCCTGAGTACACACCTACCACAGGAATGAAGTAATCCAGACTTTGGGATGGTACCAGAAGATCTCAGAAATGTTTATCTCCCAAATTAACATGTGAATTAGAAAGCCAGAGAACATGTGGAATGTAGCTTTTGAATCACCTCTTTAAAAGCCCCCTGTTCCTGCTGATGGGCAGAATTACAGCCTTTGGGACCAGAGTACCCTGTGTTTCTTCTTTGATAGTAAAGCAATAAATCTTTTTCCTTTTTCTCAAAACTGTGTCCTTGTTATTGGATTGGTATCGGGGACAAGAACCAAGCTTTTGGCAACAAACCCACCTATTAAAGAAAAATTCAATTTTCACCAGATTGAAACCTTTAAAATAAAATGTTGTCATTGCATGATGGTATACACCTGTAATCCTGGCAACTCAGGAATCTGAGGCAGGACAACTGCAAATTTGAGTCAGCCTAGGCAATTTAGGGAGACTGTCTCAAAATTAAAAGTATAAAAAGGTCTGGGGGTTTAACACAGAGGTAGAGCTCCCCAGGGCTCAATCCCCAGTGCTGGAAAAATACAGTTTTGTCTTGCTAAACTTTGATCCCCTTCAGGGCACACAAAAGCAACACAGGCATTCAACAAAATAATTGTTATATTGTACAAATCAGAAGTCAGTAATTTTTCTGCAAAGAGACAAATACCAAATAATTTACATTTGGAGGGTCACAGCTTAAAATTACTTAGCTTCACCACTGTAGTGTAAAAGCAGCTATAAACAATATTTTTTAAATGGGCATGACTATATTCTAATAAAACTTTATTTATGGACACTGAAATTTGAATTTTTGAATTTTATATTATTTTTGTGAAATAGTGTCCTTCTTTCAGTTCTTTTCAACTGTTTAAAAACATAAAAATGTATTATTAGCTCACAAGCAGTCCCAATTTGGATACAGGCTATATTGGCTGATCCCTGGTACAAATGTATACAGATTAAATCAGTTCCTAAATTTGTCTCTATAATTCCATTCTTCCTGTTCTCAAAATTAGCCTGCAGACTTCCCCACATCTTATCAGAGGATGGCCTGATGAAAATCCTTCATGCCATGTCCCCCTTACTGTATGGGGCCTGCTGCCTGCCAGTTAAAGTCTTTATTCATCTTTTTTTTGGGGGGAGTGTTATAATAAAATGCCTGAATCAAGCTACTTATAAGGGGGGAAAAAAGCCTTCTTTAGCTCCTAATTTTTAGAGTCTAAAAGTTCAACTAACATGGTTCAGATTCTGGCAACTGTATGATGGCAATGGTGGGAGGTTGTGAATGAGGAAGGGATCACTCTCAATACAGATAGCCAGTGAGAAAGTTTATGGAGCTTGACTCGGGCTTTTAAAACAATCTTACAAGAACTAACCAGCCTCCCCACTCCACTGAACACATTAATTGCTTTAGAAAGCAGTCTTCAATTAACACAGGAACCCCTAGAAAGGGTTCTCAAAGGTTCCATTACCTCTCAATACTGCATCTTTAGGACCAAGTTTCCAATATATATATGAACCTTTAAGGAATACCCAAATCATAGCAGATCCTATACCGATCTCATTCTTCCTTGCTCCTCCTTATGTGAGTTAGGTTTCCTGCACTTTTGGCACTCCCTCTCATGTGTTCAGGTCCCTTGTTTATGAATATCCATCAAATCCTTCTACCTCCATAACTAAGGAGCACCAACACAGTCACTGTCTTCCCTAGAAGTCTCCTCTTGGCCTTTTTCTTTTGGGCTCCTAAATATACCATACTTACCTCATTGTCCTCTCACAGATATCATGATTATCCAGTTGCTTGCCATATATTTTATACCACCTCCTCAAGGACCATAGATTGGCCACACTTGGCAAAGGGGCTGGCGAAAATGAACTTCTAACCAAAAGTGAAGAATCAATGATTTTTGCCGCTGAGAGACATATTATAACTGACAGATTCTTTCCTTGAGCAAGCTCTAGCCAGACTCCTCTGAGCTAGGCCTTCTCAGTGAGGCCTTGAAGAGCTGAATAAAACACTAATAGAGTCTCTAACAGCCAAGGCTACCTTCCTTATTCCTCTTTAATCTTTTTAATGATAATCTGAGAAAACTGAAGGATCTCAATTTGTTGTTCTAGCCAGGATCTGAAGATAAGGCCTCTATCTTCTGGCTTCGCAGGAGACTAGGAGCCTAAATTCAGTGAGCCCATTGAGTGGGTCTCAGTGGTGAACACTGTAATCCCAGCAACTCAGGAACTGATGCAGGAGGCTGCTAAGTTAGAGGCCAGTCTAAGCAATTTAGCAAGATCTTATCTCAAAAAAAATAAAAATAAAAAAGGGGTGGGAATGTAGTTTGGTGGTAGAGTGCCTCTGCATCTGTAGATACATTTATAAACTAACAAATATCCCAGTCAGCAAACCTAGATATGGGTTTCATATAGACCGCCCTGTGCTATTGCTTTTTTGTAATTTTTCACATCTCTGACTCCAATGAGCCTCCATTCAATGCCCCTACTTCCTAATCCTTCATTTTCTCTTTAAAATAAACAGTTACCTCTGTACATATTAAAGTTGAATTTTGAATTCTGTTCATGCTATAATCTCTTCCCATTATAATAGTTATTACTGATTAAATCTGTCATTGGTCACTTAGTATCCAGCTTTATCTTTAGAAAAATTAAGAAATGCATCGAGCATGAGTTCAATCCCCCCTACTGCCAAATTAAAAAAAAAAGAAGGAAGAAAAATGGAGAAGACTTTCAGTATTATATAACTAGTAACATTGCTAGTAATGACAGGGGCTAAGGAGAGGTATTGATCGCCCACTGCCCGCAGGGAGAATCACAATGCGTCCGCTCTTCTTGCTCACAGGAACCAAAAGGCGTTTATTCCGCACTAGTCTCAGACTTATATCGAGGACTATCAGCCTATCAGAGAGGAGAATACCAGGACAGTCAGCACTATCAAGGAACAGTCTCCAGGGCAGCTACCAGGATCGCGTCTCATGACACAGCCAAACAGACTTACTTCCCTAAAACTTGTTTATGAGTGCAGCTATGTCTGGCAAGCTGCACAGGCACCATCTTAGAGATCAGGCCAGGGTGCGGCTCTGGGGCCCTCAGAGCCTGCCCCTGACACAGAGAGGCATATCACCAGTAAAGTCAAAGTAAAAACCCAGATGAGACAAAACTAATTGTGAAGCTCATAGTAATGGAAGAATATAGGGAAAAAAGAACATATAGCATATATAGAAGTTTTTATATTTTGTTTTAAGCTCAGTTCCAATTAGAGAACACATGTCTGGGGATAATAATCTATATTCTGAGATTTTAAACTTAAGGGGCATAGGCAAAATGAAATACAGCATGAATAAAATATCCTTTACCATTATGTAAACAATATAATTGTCCATGATCATTGAATAATTTAAAAACCAATAAATCACTATTCCATATTTACTCATAGACCAATAACAAGTGCAGATCAGTCTTGGATAAACCAGGTGTTGTGCATTTTCTTTGTGCAAACTTATTACCACCTTCATTTTTCTTCCTTCCTTCCTTCCTTCCTTCCTTCTCTCTTTCTCTCTTTCTTTCTTCCTTTCTTTCATCCTGGGGATTGAACCCAGGGTTGTTTAACCACTCAGTTATATCCCCAACCCTTTTTCTTTCTGATTGTGTGACAGGGTCTTAAAGTTGCTTAGAGGATTGCTAAACTGCTGACGTTAGCCTCAAATTTGTGATCCTCTTATCTCAGTCTCCCTAGATTATAAGTATGTGCCACTGTGCCCAGGCTTCATGAAATTTTATTTGAAAAATAAAATATGTACTGCATTGGGCACTGTAGCATGTGCCTATAGTCTCAGCTACTTGGGAGGTTGAGGTCAGAGGAATGCTTGAGGCCAGCAGATTTCTTGAACCCAGAGTTTGACACCAGTTTGAGCAACGTAGCAAGACCCAAAGACAAAAATATGTTTTCTCCTGTTGTAGAGAGTGATGCTGACAGAAGAATCACAACAGTGATCCTTCCCCTCAACCTCTCCACTTCCAACATCCAACACTATGACAGTCATTATAACAAACAATGTATGTGATTCTGAACAATGCATAATAGTTGATAATGATAATAAGCAACTAAAAACTGATACATGTATTCACTATATTATACTTTTTATTATTAGGTATATCCATCCTATTTATTATTTTTAATTTTTCTGACTTTGATATTGAGGATTGAACCCAGGTCTGTTTTTCCTTATGAACCTACAATTTCCTAATCCTTTTTATATATTTTATTTTAAACAAGCGATCTTGCTACAGTCTACTGAGTATTCACTAAGTTAATGATGCTGATTTCAAACTTGCAATCCTCCTGCCTCAGCTTCCCAAGTCACTGGGGAATTAAGGCATGTGCCACCATACCCAGCTTATTCCTCCTACTTATCAAAATACTTTATAGTACAATAGTTTTCCATGTTGGTCATGAGCAAGTAGCATCATACATCTCATGCTTACCAAGTCACTTGATTGCATCGTTTTCTCTTGTGCTTAATATAATCTCATTTTACTATTATAGATAGCCAATTTTATACATATGCACACCTATATACTACATTCATTCATGCATACATATATGTAATGTGTGTATATACTGTTTATAACATACATGCACACACATATATACACATACATATATACATATGCACATACACACACACTTATAATCTACACATACCTATAACCTATGTGTGTAGCAGTCTATGCCAACTAGGTTTGTCTATATATTCTCTATAATGCTTATACAATGGACAATGTTGAAATCAGCTAAGATGCATTACTCAGATAATACCCCTGTTATTAAATGACACATAACTATAGTTATAAGACATTATTTGGGTGATGATTTTAGTAAAAATTTTGTTCTGCTGACCACAAAGGCATCACTTAAATCCAGTCTGTGTGTATGTGTATTTGTATGTGTGTGTGCTAATGGGGATTGAACCCAGGGGCACTCTACCACTGAAATACATCCCTAGCCCTTTATATTTATATCAGAATCTAAGTTGTCAAGCCTGGCCTTGAATTGATGATTCTCCTGTCTCAGTCTCTCATTGGGATTACAGTCATGTGTCACAATGCCAGGCTTAAATCCAGTCTTGAGGACAGTTTAGACAGACTCAAACTGAAGACATTCTATAAAATACATGGCTAGAGTGCTTACAAAAAACTAGTAACATGAAAGGCAATGGAAGGCTGAGGAACCATTACAGATTAAAGATTAGTTTGCTCCCTTGAAAAAAGGTATGGAGGTTGGGCATGGTGGCGCATGCCTGTGATCCCAGCAGTTCAAGAAGCTGAGATAGGAGGATTGAGAGTTCAAAGCCAGGCTTAGCAACTCAGTGAGACCCTGTCTCTAAATAAAATACAAAAATAGGCTGGGGATGTGGTTCAGTGGTTAAGTGTCCCAGGGTTTAATCCCTGGTAGAAAAAAAAAAAAAGATATGGAATCATGATGCTATCTATAGTCTTTTTAAAACAATATTTTTAGTTTAGATGGACACAATACCTTTATTTTATTTATTTTTATGTGGTGCTGAGAATCAAACCCAGTGCTTCATGCATGCGAGGCACATGCTCACCTCTGAGCCATAGCTCCAGCCCTTATTATAGTCTTAAATGAGATTTTTTGTTTGTTTGTTTGAGCCAATCCCCAGCAACTGTTCTCCCCATACTGTTGTTTTTCATTTGAGGCAGGGTCTCCCCATGTAGCCAAGGCAGGTCTCAAACCTTTTAATCCTCCTGCCCTTAGACTTCCTAGTTACTGAGAATGTAGGCATGTACCACCCTGGCTTAAATGAGATATTACCTGGAAAAAGTGCTATCAAGAACATTATTGGATACTGGGTACAGTGGTGTATGCCTGTAATCCTAGCTATTCCAGAGGCTAAAACAGGAGGATCACAACTATGAGGGCAGTCTGGGCAACAGAATGAGAACATGTCTCCAAGTAAAACTGTTAAAAGAGCTAGGGAATGTAGCTCAGTAGTATAGTGCTTGCCTAGTATATGTAAGGTGTGACAGGTTGACATATTTGACTTCGTGGAAATGTTATAAGCCAGGTTTATATGGGTAATGACTAAACAGACTCCATAACTGAGACTCTATGTTATGTAGGAAATAATTTTCCCATGGGAACATCCCACTTCTGTACCCATCAGTAGCTTAGCATGACACGTTTGGCAACACAAAATGGCAATTCTTGTATAATGAAAAATAATTTTCTTTTGATTCCTATTTTTCCTAAACAATGTACCATGTCAACAGTGATTTCAACAGTGATTGTCTAGATGTTAGTAATCATTCTTTAATTTGTACCTAAGTAAAGTCATTTTGACCCACCTCCCCCTCTGCTAATGGTTTCAAATCTCATTATGTTAGTTTGTTGTTTTGAATCATAGCAGCAGTCACTTATGATTGATATACTGACTTCTGTTCTTTCGATAGCCATTTTTGGGGCATTGTATGAGATAGTCAGCCGACCAGCTAATAAAGCCTCTCAAATTTGGACTTCTAAGTGATGATCGGTCTGTTCTTAAGTTGTGCCCCACAACAAAGGGCCTTGATTTGCTCCCCACTACTGAAAGAAAAAAAGAGAACACTATTGGGGCAGGTGACAGCACCACATTAAAAATAAATGAATAGGGCTGGGGATGTGGCTCAGTTGGTAGAGTGCCTGCCTCACAAGCACAAGGCCCTGGGTTCAATCCCCGGCACCACAAAAATAAATAAATAAATAAATAAATAAAATAAAGGCATTGTATCCATCTACAATGAAAAACATAAAAAAATTATGGCTGTTAAATTTCCTAAGTTAATTGCTGTGCTGTGTTTATCTAAATCTTTGTCTTTGTTCTTAGGAAATAACATGAAGGGCATGATATATGCAAACTTCTCTCAAATTGTTCAGAACCAAACAACAACAAAACAACATCAACAAAAGAAAAGTTGACACATAGAACAGAAGAGAGAGGAAGAAAGAAAATAGAGAACCAGAGAGAAAGAATAAGAGGGAATGGGAAAGGGATCAGGAAGAAAAGAAAATGATAAATAATGTGAAAAAATATGAAAATGAATGAAACTGAGGAAAGGATAAATGTGACTTTTTAATATTCTAGGAAGTTCTTCAAATGTAAATTTGTTTCTAATAAAAATTTAAATAAAATACACAAACGCACTTATTTGTTTATAAATAAAACCAGAACCCTGTATGCTTTTGCAAACTTTACATAAAATTCCTCAAGAATAGACAATACCACAGTTGTCTTGGCCTGAGGTAGGGTGGCAGTGCGTGAGAAAACAGAGATCTAAGTGGAGTGCCTGTATATTTTAAAATTAAAACCTATAAACTTCTGAAAGAAAGATTCAGAATTATGCCAGCGGATAAGATTGTAACTGCATCTGTTCTAGGCAAGTGGGGATTTGTGGCTATCAAGAATGGAAAGCAGGACTTTTTCCACTGCTCATGCTCTTTATGTGCTTTGCTTTTAAAACTCAATGAACATATTAGTTTTTCAAATATACAAATACAAATTAGCATGCATAATTACAGAAGCAACTAAATTTTCGTTCATATAATGAAGATTAGAAACTGTCAACATTATTGGAATAACCTCACAATTAAACATAAGCAGCTATTTAAGATTGAGGAGGTCTATTCCATGAGTATTACCAAAAGCATACAGCTAAGTATCTATACTTGTTTCAGAATCCAACCTTTTCTCACCAGCTCTACTGATTTGAGCCACCATCATTTTCACCTGGCATTCAGCCCCTCCTCCTAACCCTGCTTCTAAATGATTTGCTATAATTAATTTAAAAAGGATCTCCTGCATTTAAAAGACATTAATTCAGAAAGGAAGGATACAATTGGGTAGTTTTGAAATTTTCATATAGCAAGAAATTGGCAAAATAGGAAAACAAGAAGAGGGGCCTGGAGCCAGAAAAGTGTGGGGGAGAGAACTTTGCAACTGGGGACAGCAATACTACTTTTGAGAATTGAAGAACTACAAAAAAGCATAAAGATGCCTTTTCTGTGATTGACATACAACATTGGAAAAATCCTTTTTCCCAGGGGTCCTTTATAAACTAATAATCTATCCATTTACCATGCATTTGTAGGCATCAGCAAAAAGAAAAAAATAGTGCTGGAAATTTAGCCTTTCCTGATTAAACCCTGATAACTTCAGTATGAGCCTTCACACATAATGCTATTTAATCTGATAAAGAAAATAAGCATATGAACTTTATTCTCATTATGTTCACAGCCCAATACAGTTGGAAATAGCTTAAGGGAATTGGATTTAAGTAGCCAGAAAATCACCACAGCTAAGCCAGAGGACTTTCATCTCCACCCAAATCTTCTGACAGATAAGCAGGTGTTTTTCAATAATCCTTGCTTGTCAGTTTTCACATTAAGTGTAAAGTTTTCTCTGCCAAGTAACTCAACAAGTGTTGATTGGGACCAGGAGGAACTGTCTCTTTCTCTTCTGCCCACACATTTCCCATGAGGAATAAGGTGGTTTCTGAGGAAATTTTTCCACTTAAAATAAAAAAATAAAAATAGAAACATAAAATGAAAGCACAAAAATCATCTAATCCTAAATTTATCACATGAAACCCACCAACTGAGAAGAGCCCAAGGAATTTCCCAAGGAAAACAATTCCTCTTACCTCTTCATAGGTAACCCCTATCTTGACTTTTTACAGACACTTTCTTCTGACTGTTGAGAGATGAAATAATGCCAATATTTTTGCCTAGATTATTATGCTCAACATTATATTTATAAAATTCATCCAGGTCTTTATATATAAGTAGATTTTATATTTTTATTACTATGTAATTGAAATCCATTGGATTCATATACTATGATTTATTTACTCATTCTGGATTATTTATGGGTTTTGTTATTAAAAATAATGTTGCTATGAAGATTTAAATACATGGATTTTCATGAACTTTGCATGTAATATTCTGTAGTCTACACTGCAGAGCTGAATGGAAGGTGAATAAGGCACACCATACATTTTTGTACAACATAGTACATGGTTTTCCAAAATATTATAATTAACATTCTCATGAGCAATGTTTGAATTGAAGAATTATCATTTCCACTCCTCCAGGTACAGACTATTGAGAGATGTGAACTTATATAAATCAATATACATGAATTTAGCTATTTTTAGCAGCAGAGTTTTGATAACTGCAAACTAGACAAAACCCAACTATCAGGAACAGAAGAGATTCACCTACTATGGGATAAATATATGGTGTAACTATATAAGATGTGAGTGTACACATGTTGATACACATATATACTACATATGTGGAGTAAAATATATATGTATAGTGATAGAACACTTTCTGCAATGAAAATAAATGGATTTTTACATATCAAAGCTAATCCTGAAAATATAATATCTTATCTGTCAAACTGAACATTCCATGGAAAACAAGAATAATGGCTGTATTCAGAAAAAGTACTCAATAGATGCTAAACAATACTGGTAACATGTACATTGCCTGTTATATTCAATCTCTTACAATCTTGGACTCTGCTCAAAAGAGCACTTATTTTTATCAACCAAGCAGTATCACAGTGAATTGTCCTACATGTCTATGCCCTCCTACTCTCCAGCACTGACGATGTGACTGGCAAATGCAAAGCAAGAAGCAATCCCTGCACCTCAGTTAGGAATTGATGAGAGGCCCAGGTTGAACATAAGGTCATTTACTAAATTCTAGGCTTCTCTCTGCCCTTGGTATTCAGTTTTGTCTCTCTGGATGGACCCCTTGAAACACATGATGATTTAGATAAACTGACTGAATTAAAAGCAATCCCCATGCTGCATGTTTCTGTATCACCGTTTGTTCCCTTCTTTTACCTGGTAAATAAGTTTGGTTCTCCTTGAATTAACAGAAGGAAGATTCTGCTGCCTGAACACAGACAGCCATGCTTCAGGTGCTACTCTGCAGGAACACTTCCTGAGGGAAATCCTTACAGATTGTTTATCAGGCACTAATAGCATGCACCTACATAGTAAGGAGTTCCCCAGGTAAATCTCTGGAAAATTCTGCTCACCTGCCTAAATGTCTACCTTATCTGTATCTGAAGTCTTCACTTCAGATGATGATGATGTATTGAGATGAATCTCTCAAAAGAACCTTGGTGGTAACTAGAATGTTGTGACTGTTTCTTGGTTCTATAGCACTTTCAGAATTTTGTATCTCCTACAAATTGTGGAATGTTCCTGCCCCGTCATTTAGCTATCAGAGGTGGTTGGAGAAAAACAGAATACCTCTAGGGAAAACTTGTTTTGTTTTGGCAGTATTGGGGACTGAACCAGGCTCTGGGCATGCTAGGCTGTGCCTCCACTAAACTATATCCCCAAGCCAAGGACATGCTCTTTAATCCCTTTTCATATTGGAAGGGTAGCACACTTGAATAACACTCCATAAAAAAACTTAAATGGTAGCTGACTTAGAACACAATCATTATCATCCAAATTCTTTCTGGTTGAGTTTTGCTTCTGATACTTGAGATTTGGGAGGCAATCTAGTGCATGAATTCTGAAACTAAAATGAACATGAATCATTATGATTTCTTATTCAGTAGGTTTGTGGTTAAGTTTATGACTCTAAGTCATTTCTCTATTCCAACCCCCAGCCCTTGAAGTAATTTGAGTAAAGCATTCATTTACATACTGAAACTGGAATTCAGCTCTTATCTCTCAGATTTGGTACACTTCAGGGATTTTCTGTACTCGAAGTGAGGGAAGTCGGGCTATGTTCTCATGGTGTTCCGCAGATCAATCCCAACACCTGTTAGAAATGCAAATCCTCAGGTCACAAACCAGACTTTGTGAATTATAACCCCGTGGTTGGAGGTGGCACTTAGTGTTTAAACAGCTCTCAGGTGATGCTAATGCACCCTCAAGTAGGAGAACAATTGTCTTTGCCAGAGGGATATAGTAGAGTCAAGTAGAACACTAGAGAAGAGCTAATATACAAAAATTGGGAAAGGGTTGAATTGTGGAATTATAAATAAAATTATAAACTGCTTGAGCAGTGTGAAAAATGTTTCTGATTAAAAGCTTTAAAAGTACATATAACAGGTAGAGGAGGGAATAGACTAAATAGAGCATACCTGTAAATGGAGGGTAAAGAGGTAGATGCTACGGATACTTAACATTTCTATTTAAATAAGTAACTTCCGTGTCTGGTGAAAGGGACAGCAAAACCTGTGGAGGAAATTCTGTTGAAGGACCATATTCAGGGAATTTTGACTTCTCAATTCTACTCTTTCTTATATGCTGAGGTCAAAAATCACAAAGAGAAAATACAAATACTAACTCATTCAAAAGATGAACAGGGGCTGGGGTTGTGGCTCAGTGGTAAAGTGCTTGCCTAGCATTTGTGAGGCACTGAGTTGGATCCTCAGCATCGCATATAATAAATGAATAAAATATAGATCTATCAACATCTAAAATATTTCCTAAAAAGATGAATATATAAATATAGAATTCATGTAAAATGTGTTTTGTGTTCCTTGGAAAGCAGATGGGGGACATGGAACAATGCAATAAAACTTGAATTCCTGGGCTGGTGGTTAGAGTGCTTGCCTAGCACGCAAAAGGCTCTGTGTTTGATCTCCAGCACCACATATAAAACAACAAAAATAATCTTCACATTGATAAAGATTCTATGCTTAATCAAATTTTAGTCAGGATCTGGAAACTCTTCCTAGGTCCATCTGCAGACTTCTTTATAAAACTCAGTTTTAGAAAAGAGCCTTGCTAACTCAGTTTAGCAAGACACTCCCACTCTGGATATCTGATTAGGTTTCTCATCCTCCACCCTCAAGAGATGATATCTGACATCCCTTACCACTTAGTAATTTTCTATCCACTGACTTTTCACCTGCTGTAAATTCCTCCTTGCCTATCCTGTATTCTGAATTGAGCCCAATCTCTCTCCTCCACAGGAAGATTGTTGTAGTGATCTTTTTACCTATTCCAATCAGCTTTACCAGGCTTCAAAAATATCAGTGAATAATTTTAAATTACACACACACCAGAAACCAAAACAAACAGCTCTATACTGATATGTTAAGCAAAGCCCATATGATCCTTTCAGATGAAACATGCGGCACTCTGGAAATGTGCTCTAAAAAGTCCTTGTTTCTGGTCTCTGTCATTAGAGATAATCTGTTTAGAAATGCGATAGACCGGTAGGTAGAATCACAAGCAAACATTTGTAACTTTAAAACCTGTATTACATAATGTACATTAGTAAGAGAACACATGCAAATTCATTTTTTGAAAAGCAAAACCCTAAACATGAAAACGAAAGAACAAGACAAAAATATAAATAAAACGTCGCTCTCGGACAACCACGGAAACACAAAATAGGGAGTGACGTCAACCCCACGCCCCGCCCAGCTGTGAAAACCCAAGGAAGTTCGACCTCTGCGGGCCACCATTATCTGCAATCGCTACGTCCACCTTCCTAGAGTGCGCCGAGGCCAAGACGCTGCGCAGAACGATGGCGTATTTCCTGTTGGCGGCTCTCCAGCGGCCGCAGCTCTGAAAACTGGGCTGTGCCAACGCCTCACAGGCTTGGTGGGTGCTGAACTGGAACAAGACCTCAGTCGTAGGGGTTTCAAAACAGGTTCCGCTGGCCAGAAACAAAACAAAACAAAACTTTTATATTTATTTATATATAATTATATATGTATATTTATGATTTCTTAAATTCATCTTCTCAGGATGGTCCAAGAGTAGAGTTTTAAATAATTAAGACAGCATAATATATACGATAAAACATAGATCCTTTGAGAAATACTTGATCCAGAAAGAATTGAATCATTGACGGGGGTGGGGTGGGGAGTATGTCAAAAGGAAGTTTTCCTTTCTTTATAGTCCTACTTTGACAAACAGAATCGTCAAAAAATTTGTTTCAAACTTGACACATACTACATCTTAAAAGACACTGCTGCTATGTGATTTAATTCTATTTCAGTTATATAGTCTACATAATAATACAGACAAGACAACGAAACAGACATGAAAGCACTTTTTTCTTTTTGGTCATATTGGGTATTGAATCCAGGCCCTCACACACTAAGTGACAAATGACCTACCATGAAGCTACACCTGCAGCTCTCATCAATTTATTTCCTTCCTTCCTTCCTTCCTCTCTTCCTCTCTCCCTCCCTCCTTCCATCCCTCCCCACTACTTCTTTCCCTCCCCTCCCCTCTCTCCTTCCGCATTTCTTTTTCTTTTTTCTTTTTTCTTTTGGCACTGAGAATTTTACCCAGAGGAGCTTTACGATTAATTTGCATCTCCAGTCCTTTTTATTTATTTGAGACAGGGTCTCACAAAGTTGCTGAGAGTCTTGCTAAATTGCTGAGGCTAGCCTTGAACTTGCAACATTCCTGCCTCAACCTCCCTAGTTGCTGGGATTACAGGTGTGCACCATCACACCCACTCATCAAGGCAATTCTTAAGTGTAAATTTGTTTAGAAAGAAACCAAAATGCAGATGTTGCAATGTGTGATTACAATAATCAGAAGGCTGTGGTACATTTTCATTTCCAAATTTTTGAATTATTTGAGTTTGTAACAGCACATATTTCTCTTTAAAAAATCAGAATGGCTGAAAAAGGTATGTGTAAGTATGCATATCACATATGTATATAACTCTGGAACTAGTTGACTATCATCCCTAAATTTGTCACAGGAGTTTTATGTTTTTGGAATTAGTCTCTTAAATATTTTATAATTCCAATATTCTTTGGTTTAAAAAGTTAATTTCCAGGGCTAGTGGTATAACTCAGTAGTAGACTGTGTTTAGCAGGTTTGATGCCCTGGGTTTGATCCCCAGTAAAACACACATGCGTATTACATTAAATTCCAAATAATAAACAAAAAATTGGGGACTTCATAAATTAGGAATTTGTAATACCAACTGGCTTACAGTGCGTGTGTGGTGCAAGAGATAAAAGTCTGCTATATTTTTTGAAGATTTAATAAAACCAAAAGGAGAGAAACACTGGGAAAACCAGTCAATTGAACAATAACATTAGGGTAGCAGAATAAGCTTGAAAGAAAAGGGAATGTGATGTATACAGAAAGGGTGATGAATTCTGTGCTTGACCAAAATTTACTTAGGCTTTTTTATGGTGCTGGTGATTGAATTCAGGGTCTTCTTTATGCTAAGCATGCACTGTACTACTGAGCTACACCCCAAACCCTCTAGTCAGACATCTGAATTTTCTCCCTGGTCCATTTGTGTATTTCATTGTAAAATATAGTTTTAGCAAAGAACTTTCATAAGTCAGATTAGTGAGAAACCTCCTTCCCACCCTTTATTACTAATCACCTTCAGTATGTTATCAGTTTTCTTATCCTCCATCATTCCCCAGATGATGTCTTATCACTCTGTCTTCAACTATTCTTTTACATGAGTTTAGCTGGTAACTGCCTTACCCTTGATGTTTCTTCTTATTGATTTTGCATCCATTGACTTCCCCCTCTGCTTCTTAGATATAAATTCCCACTTGCCTGTGCTATATTCTGAATTAAACCATGTTTCTATTCCTCACTGCACAATCCCATTACAGTGGTCCCTATTATTTATCACAGTCATCCTAATAATGTCTTCCATATTGTGTTTTAAGAAGTATCACTGAATAATATTTTTTTTCTTTCAGTTTTGATGCTACAATTTGTATAGGATAAAATTCATCATGGGAATCTAGACCCATTACCCAGGACCTTAAGTATACACATTTGAAGACTTTATCTTCACTGATGGATTATTGATTCAAGATCCACTGGCAGAGTCAGATACCTGAATCACTGCTATGGACAGATATTCACTGACTCTGGTAAAGACGGATTTTGATTCTGATGATTTGAAGTCCACTTGGTAAAGTGGGGGTACCAGTCTCAGACTTCTTCAAAAGGTACCTTCTGGGATGGAATATTTTCTTTATGGCCACTTGTATCAAGTGGGGATTATCCCCTGACTCTCTGTACTGCAAGTCTTTTTCTTTTTCCTGTCTCTGATGAGAGGCAGAATATACCACTCCAAAACATACAGGATTGAGCTAAATACAATTAAGAAAAAGAAAATGCAGGAAAGTTCTCTGTTCTCCTTCTACTTACCTAAAAGCAGGATATAGAGTAGTCCTGGTAGACAATTTTACCAAGGAGGACAAAGGTTAACCACTGAAGACAATTTAGATCCTTATCCTGGAGATTTTACCAGAAGACTCTTAACATCCTTTACTAACATTTATCTGCTGTTTATTTGCCTTTCCACACTTTTCTGCTTCAAGGTCCAAAGTTCTTTGTCTTGTTACTTTATAAAAATATACTCTTCTCTGTAGAAGATGCTATATAAGCTGGAATTCAATAAAGCAACTCATTCTCTGGTTGTCATATATATATATATATATATATATATATGTGTGTGTGTATATATATATATTAATAAAGTTCTGTGACTTAGAGTGTAGCTCAGTGAGAGGTACTTGCCTAGCATGTGCAAGACTCTGGGGATTGCAAAAAAGTAATAAAAGGATTACATACCGTTATGGGTTTAGAATAAAATTTAGGATTAAATGGTGTGGGGTTTTTTTTGTTTGTTTTATATTTTTTAGTTGTTGATGGACCTTTATTTAATTTATTTATTTATTTATTTATTTATTTCTGTGTGGTTGAGAATTGACAGAACCCCTGTCACTGAGCCACAACCCCAGCCCTGTTTCTTGTTTTACCACTAGGTTTCTTATAGAATTGCTAGCTTTATACAGGTTAATTCTAGAATTCCTAAAACATTGTCCAATCTCTCTTGGAGTCCTGTGGATATATGGAACCTATTGGACATGTGATGCCAATGCCATAAGTTTTGTTTAGACTAAGTTCCTCAGCTGTTCTGATATAGTTTACTAGGTGTTCTATGATATAAGATCTTGGAAATATTATAGATTATGGTTATATATTGGAATAGGACTGAGCTTAAAATTATTTTATTTATCTCTTAAATAGTTTCTGTATTCAGGAGGTGAACCACATTTCCATCACAATTAGTCAAAAATCTCAGATCATCAAAACATTAGTGGTTTCATTACCTGTTTTCCATTGCCCTGTTTTAATCCTACAGTTAGATATAGATGATGGGAGTTTCCAGGTAGCAGCAACCCAATTTAAAGGGTTCTTTGTAAATTAATGTCATTTTTCCCAAGGATGTGAGATGTTAGTCAAATTTTCCATCTGTAATAATTGGTTCTAATTTAATTATTTTTGATCCAGATAGTATTATATTCCACCCTTTAGATAATAAGTGTAGGAGTCATTGGATTTGTGTGTCAGGATCTGCCTGCCAGAACTCTATTCTCAAATTTAGTCATTCTCTGTGTTTTGTCACTTACACGGTTTGTCTTTTAATTTTCAGTAATTCTATGAATTACTGAAAATAAGTCACACACACACACTTACACATATGTCACAATTTGTCATATTGGAACATGTTGGTTAATGCCAAGTATACATCTAAAATTCTCAGTATATCTTTTAATTATGTTAATGTTATTAGAAGCAAGTCCAAAATATTTGTTGGAGGAATTGTATTTGTGGAGCAATTGTAATTGCTTCACATCTATTGGTAGATTTTTTAAAAATATTTTTTTAGTTGTTAATGGGCCTTTATTTTATTTATGTGTGGTGCTGAGAATTGAACCCAGTGCCTCACACATGCTAGGCAAGCAAGCATCTACCACTGAGCCATAACCCCAGCCCTACTGGTAGATATTGATTTCATTAGAAGGTAAACATTATCATTGCTCCAGGGTCATGATACAGGTTTTCCTAGATGAGTTTATGTGCATGACTAGGCCCAGCTGCAAAGATCTATATGAACATCACTTTAACCTCCTCTGCCTTGAGAGAGTAAAACATGACTAAAACAAACTTTCATATTTCCTCACTAGTGGAATCAAAAAAGATATCCTAATTATATGAAAATTAGATATTTTATGGTTTGGAATTAAAATGTTCCCCCATAAAGCTCATGTGCAGGGCAAACGCAACAATGTTCAAAAATCTGATAGTGAAGATTGGATTTTGAGAGATGTAACCTTATCTGTAGATTAATTCATTTGATGGATTAATAATTTGAATGCACTACTGTGTGGTAACAGGTAACAGTAGGGAGGTGGGGTATGGCTGGAGGATATAAGTCACTGGGAGTACAACCTTGGACTGTGTCAGTTCCTGACCCCTTCCTCCCTCAAACTCTCTTTCTTTCAGCTTCCTGACTTCCACAAACTGAGCATCTTTCTTCTGCCTCACCCTTTTGCAATGATGTTCTGTCTCATCTCAGGCCCAGAGCAACAAATGTGACTGGCCATGACTGAGACTTCAGAAACAGTAAGCTGAAATAAACTTTCCTCCTCTAAGTTGTTCTTGTATTTTGGCCACAGCAAAGAAAATCTGACTAACACAGATATATGTGTGCTCACTGTCACTCAACCTGGCACATACTTTTGATGTGATGCAACGATGTTTCACTATTATAGGATGCTCTTTTACAGTGTAGAAGTTACAGAAGAAGAGAGAAGAGAAGAATAAGAGATAATGAAAAAGAACAGAAAAACAACTACAGTATGCCCCAGCAATCCCTCTACTGTTTGTATAACTGTAACATGTAAGTAGTGTTCTCTGGCCACTACCACACCCCCACCACCCTGCCCCCTGCTTTCTTTCTTTGTTCTGCCTGAGAAACAGAGACTGCTTTGACTATCTGTGATCCAGCCAGCTGTTTTCTCCTACATACTTTAAACCAATCTGGGACTACAAACATGCCTGTTTTCTTAGGTTGTACTTGAAAGGATAACCACATTGCTAAGCAGGTAGAAACTACCATTGGGCCTAAGCCAAATTTCTTAAATCCTCATATAAAGTCCATACCTGACTCTCTCGTTAGGGATATTGCCCTTTCTCTGATCATAAGGATCACTGTAGTACTCAGCTTTGAACTAATCACTTTGGAGTTCAGTGCTTCTTTTATTTGGAATCCAGAACTCCTTTCTTGAGATGGTTTGGGGAAACCGTTTGTGAAAATCATTTCTGGGGCAATTCCAGCTGAGGGTTTTCCTGGACAGAGTAACTGCATAGTGAATAATATTCCAAAGAAATGGGCTGGGGATAAGAGGAACTGACTGGAAAGATACCAGGATGATTACAAGGGGTACTGTTGCCTGCTTGATTTTGCAGACTCTCCCCAGGGTACAGGGATATTCCAAAAACTTCAGCAGGCTTGTCCAGCCTTATGGAGGGTTCCAAATTTCAAACAGCCAGCAAGGACACCAAGCCCTTAGCAGGGATAGGGAGGATAAGTTTGTCTTTTTTATGGGCAGGACACCTTCCTAAAGATGCTCAGTTGGAGGAGGAACTGGAACTTGACTTCCACTACCACTCTATTAGTTACCCACAGGGCAGGTAAAGGAAAATGTACTGGCATGCCACAGTCTTAACTTTTTGGTTAAATTAAATACCTGAAGCATATTTAGGCACTGTGGCATATTTCTATAATACCAGCTATTCAAGAACATAAGGCAGGAGGATCCCAAATTTGAAGATAGCCTAGGCAACATAGGGTGACCCTCCAACATAATAAAATCTAAAAAGGATAGAAGATGTCACTCAGTGGTAGAGTGCTTGCCCAGCATACACAAAGCCCTGGGTTAAATTGCCAGTACCACAAACAAAACAAAGCAAAACAAAACCTTAAAGCCTATGTTTCTTTCATTGTCAAATCCCCCGTTTTGGGTGCTAAAAATTTGGGGTAGCTGGGGGTGTATCTTAGAGGTAGAGTGCTTGCTTTTCATGCATGAGGTCCTGAGTTCAATCCCTAGCACAGAAGGAAGGGAGGAGGAGGTAAGGGAGGATGGGAGAGAGAGAGAGGAAGGGAAAGAAGGAAGGGACAAAGGGAGGAAAGATTCAAAGACCAGAGGGGAACACCTGACTTTTGGCAGAAATCCAAAGGAGTTCTTATTCCTCCTGGCTAATAAGGTATGGAACAGAATAATTATATCTAGACACGAGGCAGAAAAGATTAGCAATGTCACAGCACTCTTTTCATCAGGAAATACCTACATGGATCCCATGCATATCTCCAGCATTGATGGAAACTTATGTTGCCCTTAGTTTGTAGAACTAAAGGTCCTGTTGGGGCCTGTAAAATACACCTTAGTTTTAAAATTAATCCAAATACCACACCCAGAGAAACCCTGTCAAGTTAAAGAGAAAGTAGGAACCTACCTGAGAATACTTGCTGCAAGGATGAGTCCAGTGTGGGCCAGCCACCCAGGTAGACTGCTGCAGATATTCAGTTGGCCACCAATATCATATGGGTTGAATCATGAATGGTATATAGTGGCCAATGGGTGGAGCTATAAGTTGTGTGCTTAGTGATTAAAGAGACATACCCAGTAACTCAGTGTACTGATTTCTAGGTGGTCATTGAAGGGTTGACACTGGAAATAAATCAGTAAGGGGATTTTCCTTATTGAAAATTTGGGCTGTGGTTTGATAATTTTTATGGGCCTTGAGTAGGACTCCCATTGTGGGAAATTGGTTTATGAATATTTGGTAGGTGCAAAAAGCCCAGTGCAAGTCATGTGGCTATAGAAGAAATCAGATACTGCCTTAAGCTCAAACTCAGTTCCACACAAATATCTGAATTTTGCATTCTTCTTGTCCCTGGCAGGGAACATCAACCACATAGAGGATGACTCTTGAAATAACCTAGACAGAAAATGACAGGAGATAGGATATTGGGTGGAATGTGTCACTGGGCTGAATTGGTGTCCTTCTTTCCCTAATACAGAAGACCACCACCACTAACCTGGACCTGATCCCATTTTCCTTTTAGATGAAGGGCCTTGTTAGAGACATTGGCAGTGGACAAGCAATGCCTGGGTTATACACATGGGCACTGCAGTGGCATTAGTATAGTGGAACTATGGGAAGCAACTATTAAAACAAGAAGTGTTATAAAGAATACCCTGGCAGTGGTTGTCATTCTGATACATGTGGGATGACTTTGTGTGGATCACCTCTACAAGTCTCCCAGGTCTGTTGTGAACAATGTAACCACTATAAGGAGACTCTGGTAAACAACACCAGGGTCCTAGCATGCTTTCCAAATCTGAAATGCCAGCACACCATTAATGACATAGATTGTTTTGCCATAGATAGGTCTTACAGACAGGGAATGTACAGGACTTCACCTAGTGGCTCTGTATACCAATGCCATTTGGCCCTGGCTTTTCATGTGCATCAGAATCTCTGACCCAATCCCTGTTCCCCCTCAACATGAAGGGGCTGATGGAGTAAGTCTGATATTTTTTATGGAATTTTTTCTGACAGTATTGATGCTTCCAGGAGTTTCTTTTATGCCTTTTTTTTTCTGGTACTGGTGATAGAACCCAGGGGTACTGAACCACTGAGGAACATTCCCAGTTCTTTTTATTTTTTATTTTTATTTTGAGGCAAATTCTCACTAATTTGCTTAGGACTTCTCTAAATTGCTGAGCCACTGAGATTACAAGTGTGTGCCACCATGCCCATCAAGTTGTGTTAAATTTTGAATGGTGGGAACCTTCATGATTTTGAACAATGTCAAGCATGGTTTGGAAGCCTTGAAATAGCTCCCCTGAAGAAAGTTGTCCTATAGCTCTGCTTTAGCAGTATGTTAGACAGTCTATTAACTGTACAGGAGGTACTCTTTAAAAACTTAATGTTTTGTATTTATTCCAGATAAAGAAGTTGAAATTAATCCATCTTTCATTTACAACAGCAAGTACAATAGAGCAACCACACAGAGGATGACTCTTGAAATAAACTAGACACAGAAAGACAGATGCGTCAAGATCTCACTTTTATGTGGAATATAAAACTTTGAACTAATAGAAGCAGACAGTAAAATGTTGGTTCTCAGTAACTGGGAGTGTTTTTGGCTTAGGAGGAAAAAGTTCAAGAGATCTGTTGTGCAACATGGTGATTATAGCTAATAACAATGTATTATATACTTGATAATTGCTAAGAGAGTAGATTTTTAAGTGTACTTAACCACACACATAAAAAGATAAGCATGTGAAGTAATGCAGATATTAATGAGCTTGATTTAGCTGTTCTATAATATATACATATTTCCAAACATCATATTGTACTCATTTGGCTAAGAATTGTCTTTCCTTTCTTTTTTTAAATATTTTTTTTAGTTGTGAATGGACACAGTACCTTTATTTATTTATTTTTATGTGGTGCTGAGGATTGAACCCAGTGCCTCACATGTACTAGGTGAACACTCTACCCTTGAGCCACAACCCTGGCCCCTCCTCCATCCCTCCCTCCCTTCCTTCCTCCCTTCCTTCCTTCCTTCCTCCCTTCCTTCCTCCCTTCCTTTCCTCCTGCCTTCCTTCCTTCCTTTTCCTTTTTTTTTTGTGTGTCTGTGTGTTGCCGGGAATTAGACTCAGGGCCTCATGCATACCAGGCAAGAACTCTACCACTGAACCACTGAACCACTGAACCACATCCCCAGTCCTAGATAAGAATTTCTGGAGCTCCGAACTGGGAGTGTAGTTCAGTGGTAGAATGTGTTCTTATTATGTATTCAATCCCTAGTACAAAACAAAAACAAAAACAAATTCTAGAGTCCTAATGAATAAATTTATATTTCATAAAACTCAATATCAATTAAAATATCAATTATATGGCACTTAATGTATTAATGAAGAAGATCATATGCATTTTACAAATGTTTTTGTTGGAAACATTGCTGGTTCTTTAATGTTTTGTTTTAAAAGATTTAAAAAACCTTTTAAGCTATGAGCAGCTTATAGAATCTGGTAGCTATACTTAAAACAATTGAAAGTATTTCTTTTTCTCCCTACCTGATCCTTTCAGAGTTTGTAAATTATTAGTGAGTATTCTTATTTCCATAGTAATATAGTATTTGTATGAGTTCAGTAAGTTTGTTCTCTTTATAACGGGACATAATTGGAAAGATTTTTTATATTACCAAGACTTTGACTATAATATTTGAGAACAGGACATAAAATGAGAAATGACCAGTCAGCTTTAAAAAATAAGGCTGGTTTTAATGAGCTAATACACATAAAATCCCTTTGGAAAACAAATGTATGTCACCTGTATTAAACTATTCCCAACCTTATAGGGGAGCAAGGAATGTAATACTCTTGCAGACCATGAGGTTTATGAACCTCAGCAAATTTCAAGGACCTCGAGAAGAGAGGAATTCACCTATATATACAGGTATTCAGAACCAAATCTTATGGCAAGTTTTTAAACCTGTTTGCCTAGTCCTGAGAGAATTCTAAAATTCTAGCTTGAGTTTATTAATGAAAAAAAAGGGGGGAGACTTTTAAAGAACCTATAAGATCAAGCATTTTTTCTTCTTTCATCTTTTTTCCCCATTCCCTTCCCCTCCTTCTCCTTCTCCTCCTCCTTCTCTATTCTGTAGATTGAACATAGGGTTATGCCTCTAGCCCCTCAATCATTATACTTGCTGAACTTATATGAGTAATCATAAACACATATGAATAATCATGAAAGTATAATGACACTATGGACTCTGGGTAAAAAAAAAAGTTTATTTTCATCATCTTCAATAGAAAACATATGTTTCAATAGAAAATAAAATTTATACAAAAGTCACCATCCAAACAAATGGCTTTCTTCTGCTTAAAAAAGGACAAGGAAAAAATTATCTTCTACTCTTAAACAGGTACTAAAGACAGAGACCCTTGAGAGCTGACCTTGATAGAAATTCTTACCTTTCACTGACTTAAATATAAGTTATCCTATGATCTCATCTGTAGGCTCTGGACTAAGGTGTTTCAGCCACCCCATCTTGCATGCCAAAAACAGAAATGGTGACCCAAAGACTCCTAAGTCTGCATTTTTATGGACAGTCATGAAGACATTATCAGAGAACAAAAGGGTCTAATCTAATGGTAATACATTTTTTTTTGGGGGGGGGACTTACTTAGGCCTCTTTGTTCAGATTCTTTTTCTTTCCTTTTTTGTTTGGAGGTGGAGTTAATAGGGATTGAATCTAGGGGCATATTACCACTGGACTACATCCCTAGACCTTTTTACTTTTTATTTTGATACAAGGTCTCTGAGTTACCAAAGTTAGAGTAAAACTTGTGATTCTTCTTTCTCAGCTTCCCAAGTATCTGGGATTAAAGCTGAATACCACCACACCTGGTCAATTTTTTTTAAATCTCTGGGTATAGAACAGGACCTTTCTGTAATGAGTCTTTATGACTCACTTTCAGTAGATGTAAATCAGAAAGTTCTTTTATGAACTGCTTCAAGGGAGAAAGACGGGAGAGATTAGAGTGTGATATTCCTGCTTATGCATTTTCTCAATTTCCTTGAACTTAAAATACACAGTATGCCAA
Source organism: Sciurus carolinensis (assembly GCF_902686445.1). NCBI lineage: Eukaryota > Metazoa > Chordata > Mammalia > Rodentia > Sciuridae > Sciurus > Sciurus carolinensis. The sequence continues at coordinate 73,302,913 of NC_062214.1, read as the reverse complement.
GTTGCCATATTTTGGGCTATCATATTTTGATACCTGCCACTCCTATGAGACAACAACATAAGCATGTAGGGCTACACATTTAAGAAGCAAATGGAAGCTAGGTGTTTGTGCCATTGTTTGGCTGGCCACCTATGCCAGCCCTGGTCTACCTCTCTTGAGAGTTCTTGATGCTTGCTACAGATAAATCCATTATAATTTAAAATGAATCAAATAGATTTTCTTTTTCTCCTAACATAACAAAAGTCTCACAGAAACAAAATTTTACAGAAACAGAAAATGTCATGGTTCTTAATAAATTGTAAATGTGCTTGCTGCTTCTCATAACTGCAAAAGGGGCAGTTCTAACATATTTGAAGTATATTGTTGTTCTTATATTTATACAGGGTTAAAAGTGTCAGGCTCCAATATCATAATCAAGTCAAGAAGAAGAGATGCACCATTGACTATGTTGGAAGTAGCTTTTCTGTGTTTATATAATCTCCTCCCTGCCTTATTATGTACTTTTACTAAACCATAACAAGAAATTAAACAACCCTAGCAGCATCTGAAATAAAGTATTTTACTCCTTATGGTGTGAAAAAAATCAAATAATTACTTTCACATTTTTACACATGGAATCAAGGCACATCTTTCTTTAGAATAAAAAAGTTTCACAGCAAACAAAAAACAAATCACTGCAAAGCTTAGATGATATATGAAGAAAATGGTGCATGTGCCCATGTGTGTATGTACAAACATATACATTCATTAATAAAAATGTTAATCTTTTCAATTTTTGATTATATGTCCCTTCCGTCTTACTTTCTCTACTATCATACAGCTGAATATGGAAGTATGTCTGGTGGCCATGGAGTAGAAATGCCCCTGGATGGTCAGAAAATAGGGAAAAGAATAAAAGGAGAAATTCTATTAAGTGAAATTCAGTGTACTAAAAATTCCAAAGTGGGGAATCATGTTGGGAGATTGCCTAAGATTCACAAGAACATTAACAGTACAAGTGTCAACTACAGTTTATAATCTACAATGCATCCTGACTGAAAACCCAAGTGTTGGAAAAATCTGAAAGTCAAAAGGGAGCAAGAAACTTTTTAGAAATCCATCCCTCATTTTGATTAGGTATGGTCAAGGTATTGTGGTTACAAGAGAATATGCTTATTATTTTGCAGATGCTGACTAAATGGTTTAGAAGAAAAAAGTCATAATAGTCTCTTATACTGATCTGTTATATAAATTATATACATAAAAATGTCCAATTGTAATAGTATTTATATTTGTTCATATTTTTATTTTCATCATTGTTCATTCTATCTCTACTCAAACAACAAAGAGCATATGTGGAATGAAAGCTGTTATAATAGTCTAATTGAAAAGGGGTTGTTATATACTTGTCCATCAAATATGGAGCAAGTAATTAGCTGTGTGAAATATTATATGAGTTTGAAAATATTATTATCATCTTCTGTGTGTTTGAATATTTTCATAGTAGTTTCTAAAGCTTTTAGAAATTTTGTCATCCTCAAAATAATAAAAATAGGTTGACAGTGACATCACAAAAATTGATTTTATTATTATTTGAAAAAAAATTTGGTGCTGGGGATTAACAGTACTATGCACAGACTGAGCTACAACTCTAGCCCTAAACACAATTAAAATCCCTTCCACGTATTAGAAAAAAAAAAATTACAAAGTAAAATATAAAACAACAACCCTTAAAACCTTTAGCAATCAAAAAGCTAGTTTTCAGAAATAAAACAACCAAAATTAATGCATAAAACAATAACACTCCAAAAAGTACTAGTGGAAAGTTAGTAAAATTAACAAAAAATGATAGAGCTGGATACTAGTTAAAGTGGCAAGGATGGATTTTAACTACTAATAACATAAAATAGTGAAGATTTCAGTTCATCTCTGTCTCAAAAAAAAAAAAAAGGCCTGGGTATTTAGGTCAGTGGTAGAGCACCTTTGGGTTTAACTTGCAGTACCACCCCACCCCCACCAAAATACAGAGGTTGACCAATGTAAATGTGATTAGAGCAGATGTGTCTGCTATCTGACACTTATATTAACCTTTTCTCCTCCCCCAGACTGGGAGGTAAAGGCCCTTTCAAAAGTCTTGTATATTTTTTGTGTATATTCAAAAATTTATTTGAGCTTCTAGTTTTCTCAGTCAGGTACTTTACCAGGAAATAGAGTCATTTAAGATCTGTGTAATTATTAGAACTGTTAGAAATTATAGTAGGGGTTGGGAGTGAAGTTCTGTGGTAGAAAAATTGCCTAGCATGAGTAAAGCCTTGGATTCCAATCTCAGCAATATGGAAAATTTTTTTAATTAAAGGAAAAAAAAATTGTGAGAATGTTTGCACAAGTCTTTTTGGACAAGGGAGGTGGTGCTACGCTAGAGTTTGGTCAAGTACAGAATTTTTGTCAGTGGTAACATGCCAAAAAGAAAAGAAGGAAGACAGAAAACAGAGAAAGGAACAAATATAAAGCTGAGAATGAACAAGACACATTGAGCTGATACTAATACTATTTGCCAATGACATATTAATAATCTACCAATATTAGCTTGGTTAACTACTGATATATCCTCATGGCAAACATCTGATGAGGGGAATATGGTTGGAATGGTCTCTGCTTGGGAGAGAGACTCAAGAGGTTCGTGAAGAGCTATTGAGACCACAATCATACATATACTAGGCAGTGAGAAGCATCTGTAAAGGTCCAGGTCCTGCCTTCCACTGCCCACACCTTGTACTGTCCAGCCAGGCTCACCTGCACTGCTGGCCTCAGGTCTTTCTCTATGCAGCTTCAGGCAGCGCCTTATCTGCAGATTTCTGTTAGGCTATTTTCAGCATTCAGTGTATGCATACCAGTTAGCCATACTCTGAATTCTCTCCTTTTGTCTTTTTCTTTTTCTACTACCCACTTCATACTCCTTCTCCTCCCCTTCTCCTTTTTTTCAGTCTTGCTATTGTTGCTCAGTCTGGCCTTGAACTCCTGGACTCAAGAAAGAGATCCTCCTGACTCAGTTTCTGGAGTAGCTGGGACTGTAGGTAGGGACTCACTGATCCACTATTAATACCTACCTGAACAGTGTCTGAGGGGACAGGAACTTGTACCAAGGGTGGGATGGGAATCTCAGCGATGAAGAAAAGAAGGTGAATAGGACAATCAAGGTTCCAGAATCCTGTCCATCCAACAACTTGGGGACATGCCTGATTTTCTTCACTCATTTCTCACTACAACTAAACCCCTCCTAGTAAAGCACAAGGGCCTTCTTGGTGGATAAGGACCATCATCAATTGTTCTTTCTTTATTTGAGTTTTAGGTGGACACAATACCTTTGTTTTATTTCTATGTGGTGCTTAGGATTGAACCCAGGGCCTCACGCATACTAGGCAAGTGCTCTACCACTGAGCCACAACCCCAGCCCCGCTGATTGTTCTTAATGTCTTCTTGAAAGGTGTATCTTATAGACATGACCCAGACATTCAAAATTCTATAGCACAGGATGCATTTCTCTATGAGTTACCCCTGCACTGCTTCCTAATTTGCCCTCTTATAACCTACCCAGTCCCCCTATGCTCTGCCTTCCCGCCCCTGCCACCCTCAAATATGACTGTTCCAAACTGACCTCTTCTAATACTCTGGACTGTGCCATGGACACACCTTTTGTCTTGTGTCCTCCAAGTTCCAAGTGAAACTCTTTCTCCTGCAGTTAAGTTTTCTGTAAAGTTTTTTGAATACACACTGGACTGAAATATTGGAGAATATGACAACTCTGTATATGTTGTTCCTCTGTGAGTCCCTCACATGTAGTGGACACAGAGCAATAGCACATGCTCTCCTTTTATTCAAGCTGAAAAATGAGCCTATTTTAATCTTCTGGAGTATGAACATAACTTTTTCTGAAGATGCTAATCCAGTATTGTATGAAAAACATTCTGCTTCTCCACAGGTCCTGCTCATTCATAAATCAATTCTATACTATAGATCTCATGATGCATTATTCCTTCTTATCTCCTCCGTGCCTCTCATTTCCCCAGCCCTAGTACTACAGCTTTGATTGAAAATTAGTTGGGCATCTCCTGAAAAAAATAAATCCCTACATTGAACACACAATTTTATTGGCAAGAATGAGAAGGAGGGAAAATCTTCACGCAGAGAAGTGCTTCATGAGACTGTCACCCATGTGGACTCTCAATTCCCTTCCTCAAAACATCTGTTAAAGAAACAATAACATCCAGTGATACTTGTTAAAGCATGATAGGGAGACTTTATTCAGGACTGTGATAGATAGGTACAGGAATTGCAGCAATGGAAATTTTAAAGTGGGGGTAAGAGATTTGGCTCAATACAGCATATAGCATAGGCAAGTGTGAGCATACAGCCAAGGATCAGGGTCAGGGAGAGTGGATGGAAAAATTTTAAGATGTAACATCAACAATAAGGGGAATTATAACTAAGATGACCTAATAGGATTATTCCAGAATACAGGCCAGAATGATCATATTTTACCTGGGGGATGGTGGAGGATGAGGAACTTGTTCAGGTATCAATCAAGGGGTAGGGGTTGCTAAAATTATCAGGGTTCTTGCTAAAACTAGATTTTAAAATGAAGTACACAAATGGACTTAGAAGGATCAGGAACCTAACACAAGGTTAAGAAGAGAATCAATACATTCTCTAGAATTAGAAGAGAAGAAAGTCTATATACTGAGGTGGCAGAAACAGAAACCAGTTACATTTTGAGTCCATGAAAATACACCTGCTCTTTGAAGAGTAGTGACCGGCTCATACACAGATTTTTTCATGCATATGCAAACTAAACTCATCACAACTGTATTATGAGTTATTTCACATGCTGGTACATAAAATGTGGACATAAAATGCAGCATGTGGACAACACTCTAATAACAACAATGCATGAAAAAGTCACCTCAAATTTCTTCCTCAGCAATGTCTCCTTCTCATTCATCTCTGCTTTGTCCTCTTGTTTGGTAGTACCATTTTGCTTTTGACTGAGGTGGTACAATGTTGCAGAGATGTGGGAAGAAACCAGTAAGGAAAACAAAGAGTAGGAACATATCTTATAGAAATATCAAATTTATAAATTGGATGATCTACATTTTATAAATACAAGTTTCTGCTTATCTAGAAAAGATGAGTCAGATAATCATGCCATCTTTTGAGAAGATATTAAAAGTACTTTGGCAAGGACTAGCAACACTTTAAAGAAACACTTTTAGATCTTACAAATCTGTCCTAAAGAAATTTAACTTCAATTTATATGTCTAGGCATACTTATCCCAACATGGTTCCTTTTAAGTAATAATAATAATAAAAATTAATAAAATAAAAATATCAAGGGCTGGGGAGATAGCTCAGCTGGTTGAGTGCTTGCCTCACAAGCACAAGGCCCTGAGTGCGATCCCCATTACTGCTAAAAAAAAATCAATAATACTAAAAGGAAAATAATTGTGTGTCATTCATATACTATGGAAACATGCAGAAGGGTACTAGAATTCAAACACAGGGCCTTGTTGCATGCTAGGCAAGGGCTCTAGCACAGAGCAACAACCCTGGCCCTTATTTATTTATCTATTTAGTTAATTATTTCTTGAGACAGGGTCTCCCTAAGTTGCCCAAGTTGGCCTCCAACTTGTGATCCTCAGACCTCATCCACTGGAGTAACTGAGATTACAAGCATGTGCCACTGAGCCTGACTAGGGAAACCTTTAAGAGAACAAAATTTAAAAGAATCCAAAAGTTATCCATAACAAATTCTCAGGGGCTTCAAAATTTTCATATGGTGCTGTGTACACCAGTTCAGTAGTGAGGAATGTGGTCTGTGCAGATTAAAAATGGGGTTAACAACCTTACCACTTTATGCTCTCCTAATTTCGCATTCAAGCCCTCCTTTCCTCTTTGTGTATTTATATTATACAAGGTACACACTGACCACAAATATTAAACTATAACAGACATTTATTAAAAAGCACCAGAAATAAACTACATTCTTTATAAATACTGTACTAGCAATGACTTGTACTATACAATGAGTATAATAATACACAATGAAGCATACATACACACGTATGTTTACAAAACTTTGAAGTTATAGATCTTGAGGTGTTGCCATTGATAGCTATTACTATTGAAAGTGCAATTGCAGAAGAACCACAGGGACAAGGGATGTATTTGGAGATCATGTGTTTAGGGGGGAGTGGGAGGAGCTACACAGAACACCCCTCTGCCCTATCCGTACTGTGCTTGTGCCATTAGAATGGTCCTTAAGGAGTAACACCTTTTTCTCCAGCCAGGTGACCTTCCTGAAGTTCCTAACTTGGGTAGGGACAATGCTGCTCTGACCAGGTACTCTGGGTGTGGGCTAGGCAGAGTGGGCTGGCAGAAGCTGGGGAGGAAGAGGCAGGCAGGCCCTGATTGTCCCAGAAATGCCCCTACATCTGAGCCTACCAGGCAGGAACTGCAAAGCCTCTGGATTATCCAGAAGTTTGGATTGCCTCTACTATGAGAAATGGAAGGGTCAAGTACTCTTAATGTCTCTATGATAGTATTAATTATTAACATTTTGAAAATCATTGACAAAATTGAAAACACATACTTGCTAAAATATTACAGGTAGGATAACCACACAAACTTTAGATAATCATTTTTCTTCCCATTTACCCAAATTTTATGTGATATGTATACCTTTGAAAATGAAAACTTTTTTTTTTACAAGAATGCAATAGAGTTTTATTTTTAAAATGGTGAAGCAAAACAAATATTCATTGAAAGAAAAATGGAGACATAAGTCATACTAGAGGTTTTTCTTTCTTTTTTTTTTAAAGTGTGAAAATTTAAATATATTTAAGCTCTGATTCTAGTCTGACTGAAAAACAAAAGGGGTGATCATGAGCCAGGAAAGAACAAACTTCTATATTTGACACAATCATTCAGTACATATAAAATAAAAATACAAAATCAATTACAGAGACACAACTCAGAAAGACAATAAAGCAAAGGATATGAAGAGGTAGCTAGAATATGATGAACATGGAGGGACTTCTATGGTTTGACTCTAGAGTGCACCTCTTGGTAACTTACATGAATGAGGAGAAGGTTAAATGACAACCCAAACAGGGTCCAATTCTGGCAGGTGAATTTATTGACTCTACTCTGGTTCTCCTTTATATGTATAGATATGTATAGCACATGTCTCTAAAGCCTAGGGTTTGTTTTGGCACCTTTTCAGAGGGAAGGATTGGCAATTACATAAATGGCATTCCTAAGACTGATAAAGCTGATGAATAATTAATAAACCCAGAACTCACAAATATGGCAAAAAATGATTTGAAAATCTAGATGTGCTTCATATAATTGTTAATATTCCTACAGTGCTTCAAAATTTTTAATGCTCAGGCTTTTGTGGGACTGTGATTTGTTTGTTTCATTCTACTAGACATGCATTATTGTCACATCTTAAACTACATCCTTTTTGTTGCTGCTGCTGCTGGAGACTGAATACAGGACCTACTGCATCCTTTCCATGGCAATGGGAATCCTTGTCACTTGGCTGAATGTACACTTGATTGCTGTATCTGGGGCAGCAAACTCATTCTCTGTTTTGAACACCTGCTATCATCCACTCAGAGCAGAGTACATGCTATGTGGTTCTTTAATTTTTTAGAAGATAAAAAGTGAATGGAATGTTGCATCAGGTTCCCTTTCAAGTTAGGCATGCCAAATATGATTTTTTATCTTTGTTGATTAAAATACTTCAGTGGCATTCTGCTGTATATAAGTAAAATTGATAAGAGTCCTATCTACCAATTTATGCCCATTTTTTGCTCATTATTATCTCAAATTCATGAATACGACACATGGTTTCTTTGCAAATCACTAACAGGTATGCTATTTCTTACCTGATTACCTTAGTTATGTACTACCCGGTGTAGATGAATAAGGTATTTAAGGAATTCATAATGATGTTTTGTCAATGGCAGACTGCAGATAGTCTGGTGGTCTCAGGATGTTACCTAGTGATATCTTAATTGTCTTAGTTTATATAAGTATACTACAACGTGCTCACAGAGATGGAACTGCCTAACAGAACCTATCTTCATCATTAATCAACACTTGACAGTATTTCAAAAGTCTTCTGGACCAAACAATGCATTTTTAAAAATAGAATAAAGAAAGTTTTTATCATGTAAATTTCATGGAAATTTAAAATATGATTCCTGGAGTGAAAGTTCTCTGCCTGATACCTGGTAGGCAGTTCTAGTCTGAGGATTGAAAATGGAACACTAAGTGTGCAGAATTCGCTTCTCTCCCTCCTCCTTCTCCTCCCCCATCTTTTCTGCTCTCACCCTCAAGTCTTGCAGTTGTCATGGTGACAGCAGCAGCTAATTAAGTTCACAGAGCAAAAGTTAAGAGGCAGAAGGTCTCACTACTTGGAGGAGTTGTAGGTCCATGAGAGTGGAGACAATCTTCATTTTTTTTTTTTCTGTTTGTTTTTGTTGCTGGGGATTGAACTCAGGGCCTCTCTATGCCCCTTGTAAACATGCACTCTACCACTGAGCTACACCACCAATACCCTCATTGCTTTATAATTTTTCTCTCTCTGTTCCTTGACCATGGACCCTAGACATAAGTAAAATATGGGCCAGAGGATTAAAAAGGGGAGCCAAAGGGGCACTGAAATACTGAGAAGTTGTGAAAAGAGTGGGGCTTTTGAGAGGGACACCTTTGAATTGTTTGTGCACTTACAAGTTCACCCCTTCTCTTCAACTGCCTACCTGCGGATCTTATCTTAACTGGCATATCAAAGACTTACCTGTCCAGGTCACACACTAAACATTGTGAAGGCCAAAGAGAAATAGTTCAGGCTTAATGAGTCATCTTGTCTCTCTGAAAATTATTGTACTTTTTGCTCTAGTAGTGTGAAGACATCCAAAAACAATTCATGAATGAATGGTGAATTTTTATTCCAAGTTTATTTATAAAAATGTGTGGTGGACAGTTTTTGTCCCTTAGGTAATTAAAAAACAAACCAAAAAATACGTGATGATGTTTACACCAGAATAAGGGTGATGAACAGGGAGGGTTTCTGCAGGCAGGACTGAGGTTTTGTGTTCACATTCCAACACTAATTGCTAACTTAATATTGTAAATACATTTTACCCAAAGCCTCTTAGAACTGACTGACAAATTAATCAAAGTAGTAGGGTACAAAATCAACATAAAATAAGTATCTTTCCTATAGACTATTAATGAACTCCTTGAGGAAGAAATCAGGAAAACCATCTCATTCACAATAGTATAACAAACAAACAAACAAAAAATCTTAGAAATAAATGTAACCAAGGATATGAAAGATTTCTACAATGAAAATTATAAAACACTGAAGAAAGAAATTGAAGACAACACTAGAAGATGGAAAGACCTTCTATATTTGTGGAATGATAAAAGTTAATATTGTTAAAATGACCATACCAGTAAAAGGGATCTACAGATTCTATGGACTCTCTACCAAAGGACCAATGACATTCTTCAAAGAACTAGAAAGAAGATCTTGAAATTCATATGGAAGCAAAAAAGACTTTCAATATCCCAAAACAATACTGGGCAAAAACAGTAATGCTGGAAGCATCACAATACCTGATTTCAAAATATATAATAGAATAATTTTAATAAAAACAGTGTGATATTAACATAAATATAGGTATGTAGGCCAATGGAATAGAATAGAAGACCCAGGAATAAAACTGTACATCTACAGTCATTTGAATCTTGACAAAGGAGTCAAAAAACATATGTTGAAAAAAAGACACTGTGCTGACGATATAGTCCATCACATAGAGTGCCTGCTCACATGTGCAAGGCCAGGGTTTGAGTCCCCAGCACTGTGGGATTGAGGAAATAACAAACAAACAAACAAAACCAAAAAAAGACAGCCTCTTCAACAAGTGGTGCTTTGGAAAGTAGGAGAATGAAACTAGATCACTCTTCTCATCCTGTATTAAAATCAACTTAAAAAGGGATCAAAGAACTTAATGTAAGACCAGACACTGAAACTACCAGGAGACATGGGGGAAACACTTCAAGATACTGGTAAAGACAATGATTTCTTGAATGGGACTCCAATAACTCAGGAAATAATAGCACGAACTGACAAGTAGGATTACATCAAATTCAAAAGATTCTCCATAGCAAAGGAAACAATCAACAGAATGATGAGACAGTCTATAGAATGGGAGAAAATCTGCTAGCTATTCATCTAACAGAGGATTAATATCCAGGACATATAAAGAATTCAAAAACACTAACACCAAAAGTAATTTAATCAATGAATAGGCAAAGGAGCTGAACAGGCACTTTCAAAAGAAGTAGCACAAAAATGTTTAACATCTTTTTCCATCAGGGGAAGAATGCAAATCAAAACTACTCTGAAATTCCACCTCACACAAGTAAGAATGGCTATTATCAAGAAAACAAACACACAAAAAAGAGCAAATACTGAGAAAATGGGGGTGGGGGGAGGAATCCTTATACTCTTTCAATGGGAATGTAAATTAGTAGAGCCATTGTGGAAAACAGCATGGTGGTACCTCCAAAAACTAAAAGCTGAGTTACAATACAATCCAGCTACACCATTCCTGGCCATATATATCTGAAGGAGTAAAAGTTAGTACACAAAAGAGTACCTGCTTACCCATGTTTATCACAGCACTATTCACAATAGCTAAATTATGCAGTCAGACTAGATGTTCATTGATGGATGATGAAATAAAGAGAATGTGGTATATATACACAATGGAATATTATTCAGTCATAAAGAAGAACAAAATCATGTCATTTGCAGGAAAATGAATGGAACTGGATATCATCATTTTAAGTGAAAAAAGCCAGACTCAGAAAACAAGTATTGTACATTTTTTTCATACATGAAATCTAGAAAGGAAAAAGATAAACATGAAAGTAGAAATGAAACTACTAGGGAATGAAAACTGGGAAATGCAGGTGAGAAAGGGTAATAGGGAGGATGGATACAATGAAAATTGTATCAAACAACTACCATTTATCCACAAGCCAACCCCTTTGTTATTAAATAACAATATTTATAAATTCCATGGAAATGTCATAATAAAGCCTATTAATTATAACAAAAGCATAAATACATTTCACTTTTTGTTCCTCATCTAAACAATATTTAAACCCATAGAATACACTCAATTATCTCTTTTCTTTCCTTCCTTCCTTCCTTCCTTCCTTCCTTTCTCCATTGACCCCAGGGGCACATTACCAATGAGCTACATCCACAGCCTCTTTTATGGTTTTATTTTGAGGCAGGGTCTACTCAGTTGCTTAGGACTTCACTATAATTCTCTTGCTTCAGCCACCAGAGTTGCTAGGATTACAGGGGTGTGCCACTGCATGCACCTGGTTTGAACATATAATGTCTATTTCAGAACAATACTTGACACAGACTAACTCCTTAGCACTAGCTGAAATTATGTATGCTGTATTATATACTTTAATGCACTGACAAATATTCTTTGCTTAACAAAACTTTAGTTAGGTACCTGAACCTTCTAAGCCTTTCCTTGTAAAATTCCTTTATAGTAAGAACTCTTAAGTTAGTTTAGCATGAACCTCCCACCCTGATCATCTCCATATTCTCCTTCATCTCTCTGGCTACGATCAGGTTTTTTAGGCTTTTTATTCACAGTAGTTATGCTGTTTGATCACCCTCATCTTAGCAAAAGCCCTACTTCCTGTTGTTACCTCTTTGTAATTTCCCATCCACAGAGTGAACTCTGCTTCTTGGTTATAAACTCCCACTTGTTCATAGTCTGTTCAGAGTTCAGTCCAACCTCTCCTTCCCACAGCAAAATCTCATTGTGATAACCCCATAAATATGTACATTTTGTGTTTTTACATATCAGTTTAAAATAAATTTAAATTAGAAGACAAATAAAACAAAATAAAATACTACCAGAGGGACTTATGACAAAAAAAATTTTTTTTTTTTTTTTTTTTTGGTACCAGGATTGAACCCAGGGACACGTAAGCACTGAGCTATATCCCCAGCCCTTTTTTAACTTTTAATTTTGAGACAGGTTCTTGCCAAGCTGCTCAGGGCTTCTAGCTTTGAATTTTCCATCTTCCTGCCTCAGCCTCCCAAGCTACTAGGATTACAAGTGTGAGCTACTGCATGCAGCCTCATGATAAAATTTTAAAATATTTATGCTCCAGTAAAAGAAAATAAGCTATATACAATATATCAAATGATTAAGCATGGTCATCTTTGAGGAATCACAATAAGAAGGATTTCCACTTTGTATGATTATTTTTCTGAAGATAGAAATTATAAATGCCAAGCAAATGCTTTACCATTTACCCACATCTGCAGTCATATTACTTTATGAGATTTTCTAAGTAAACAAAAAAAGTAATAATATATTTTATAAGCATGTTATAAAAAGGACATTGAACATTTTAATGGTGGTTAGCATATTGCAATTTTCAGTTGCTTGAATCAGGTGGGATGTGGAATTTCCATTAATATTTTTTCCCATTTTCTATTCTTCTTGTTAGCATCAAGTAAGTATTCCTCTTTCAAAACAATAAGGATATCCAAAGTCCCTAAAAAGTATACAAGATTACAGAAAAATAACAATAGCATCAAATAACCAGTAAAGTCAATCTTAGTGTCTTTATGTGGAAGTTCCCTCACTTTTGCTTAACTTCTCTAATATTGCATTAACAATTTATCATAAAGCATGTAGGTGAAATAAAAATAACAACGAAAAGCAAACATGTGATTTTTGGGATTATATAAACTGCAGTGTTGTTTAGAATGATTAAGGAGCTTACTGAGTTGCTGGGTCTGGAACTCCAAGGATCAAAGGTGGCATCTGTAAATAAAGATTTCCTGGATTGCCTCAGGGCCCTTGATTTACATATATGGTCTGTTGCTGTTTTCTTGCTCCTGTTGCAAGGGTGAGTAGCTGCAGTAGAGAACAAATGGTCCACAAAGCTTAAAACACTTACCTATGTTTTACAATAAGTAAAATTGCTGATCTCTGAGTGTGGGGAATATTTTTCTAAACAAAGAAAAATTCAGCACTATGAGAGTAGCATGGTTGACAAAGTGGCAGAATCAATTAGAAAAACTTCTGGGATTGAATGATCAGTTTTAAGGTTTACGGAACAAGGATCCTCCTTTGGAAAAACAAGATCTTGTAGGTACTTTAAAACACACGTGAGGAAGTTCTTTCAACCTTGTACACTTAAAAAAAAAAACAGTATTTTATAACTTTTATAATATTGAGAAGGGGGTATTTACCGTGAAACCTCTACAAATCCTCTCGTGCCAAAGGCATTTTTGTAAGAAAATAATATAAAATTAAAAAAGAGGTAAATAAATGATTAGAAGAGCCCGTTTCTTTTTAAAAAATGACTCAGTATTATTGGAAAATATTTGAATGTTTCAGATGAACATAAAAAATAAATGGAAATCACTAATAATGAAAAAGCACACAATTATGGTTTCAGGTTAATGTTTATAAACCTATAAAAAGAGGAGAGACCACTGTAGAAACACTACAGTACCTAGTTTTCTGAGGAAAAAACACAACAAAAAATGACCAACCGACCAGAGGTTAATACAAAGTTAAAAAGTGAAAACCAAAACAATAATACGAAGCCTAATGAGTTTTTCTTTTTCCTTCTTCTTTTTTTTTTTTAAATGGTAGGTTACAAGTTAAAGTCTTTGTAGTGCAAGACATCCAAGGGAAATTTCCAGAGGTCTGTCACTTTAAGAGAACAGAGCGCCAAAACCCCAAGGGCTAAGGGTCAGCCGTTTACTTTCAGTTCTTCAGCGCAGGCACAACAGGACCAGCCCCGGCGGGCTGCCAACTCCCCCACTCACCACGTGAACCTCCCACCGCGCACTGCAGGCTTGCTGCCTGCGCTGAAAAATGACGCATTTCCGGCGGGCTGCCTGGCTCGTCCGGAAGTGCTGATGGCAGCCGTTTGTGGTGCCACACGGATTTTAAAAGCGGGCTATCGCGGCTACCACCAGGCCCCTCCTCGAGACTGAAGCAAACGCACTCTTAACACTCTGTCACATTGTAACATGTTTTGCAACAAACAGCCTTAACACTAAGATATTCAACCTATCAAACTTTACACTAAGATATTCATTGTATCAATTATAGTGCTAATGAAGAAAAAAATGGTGTGTGTAAACACACCCATAGACAGTTGTTCAAGGACGAATGTACCATGGCAGTCAACAAATTATTTCACAAATATAAACTAGGTATGCATCCATGGCAACATACGCCTGTAAATCCAGTCTAAATGAAATTACCGGCCTTATAATGTTCACATCCAACCTTGAACCCATACTTCTGTGTAGGAAGTAATAGGAAAAGGGACCAAGCCCAGTCCTCCCTGTGCCCTCATATGAAATCATTATTAATTGCATCCTCCCACAATGCAGCAATTATTAATTATGTCCCAGTTTTGAAAGAAACATTTAAAGAATTCTTTTCAAATAAACAGTATTATCTTGTTCCTGGACCTCCATTTTTGCCTGGAATGTTTTATTTCGCTTGCCATTGTCCCCCTCTTGTTTCGTTGGATGCTAGGTGGCGCTGTGAGTACAGGGGTCACTGATTTCCAAAACCATAGTGAAGCATGTGCTTCTGAAATACGAGGTGTTTGGAGCCCAGTGGTCTCCTTTAAGGAGAGTAAGCTGGTCTGACTCAACATTTTTCACATGGAGATTTAAATAGATCAAAAGAAAGTTTAACCCTGATGACATTAACTTTTTTTTCTTTTTCTTTTGTGGCTGCTTTTCCTGTACTTTAGACTAACTCATTTTTCCTTGCCCCCACTTTTGTCTGGATAGCATTTGCCTCTAAAATCTGTTTTTGTTTTTGTTTTAATTTCTTCAAATTTACAAGTCTCCCAAATTCTCATTTTATAATTGGACCAGTTGTGTTCTTAAGTATGCAGAGCTCCTACTAGCTGATTAAAAGAATCACAAAAGAACTATAAAATCTGAACACATTGACAGGGAATAAAATTCCTCATACTGTCTTTGTGATGTCTCAATCTTTTTTTTTTTTTTTTCCTTCTCTAATGACCTGGTATTGTTAGGCAGGTTAGTGAGCCATGAACAGATGGGTACAGGGAAAGGACAATGAAGGACAGACATAAGGTCTATGCATTAGGAAAAATCCAGGAGTCATAAAACTAAAAGAGCAGGGAACCTTATCTAAATAGGCAAGCATTTGGGAATGAGAGCTAGATAGTCCAACTTACCCCACACATATGAATACACCACCAGTGAAACTCCACATCATGTACAACCACAAGAATAGGATCCTAATTAGAATAAGTTATACTCCATGTATGTATAATCTGTCAAAATATGCTCTACTGTCATGTATATCTAAAAGAAATATATGTAAATATATATTTCATATATAGTCCTTATATATTATATAATGTAATATACATTTATTCACATATATAAATATAATATATATATTTAATCATATATATGTGTATATATGATTAAAAAAATCCTTGAGGGAATTATTACTTAAAATCCTGGGACCCCATTCCAATCAGATAAGCATTAGAGAAGTGGGTCTGGTATGTCAAGACCTCTTCCCAGCTGCAGTTAGTTATAACCCCTCAAAAAGCATGACGGTTTCCAAAAAAATGCCATCATCATCTCTTGTAACTAAGTTATTGGAACCCTCCCTTATTACAAAAACGATGTCACAACTACCCAATAACACTGTCAACCAGAATATTGAAACCATAACAAAGAAAGCTCCCTGAGGGCTATCCAACAACTAATAAACCAATTAAGGGGGATAAGGGGGATAGGGAAATTCAGGCAAGAACAAAGATCTCAATTTCCTTAAAAGCTCCAACCCTGTGAGCATCACACCACCCTCTCTTTGCAGCAGACTGTGCAGTTCCTAAGCTGTATGTTGCACTTGCTTCTCACTCTTTTTATTCAACTTTTGCTTACTACTGTGTTTTGCTCAAATTCTTCCAGCACAGTCACAGAAACTGGCACCCAAGGACTGCAGTGGCTCAGCCCAGTAGGCCCCCAGTCCTATAACGATATCTACTTGAATAATAATTCTTTCATTGTGTTCCCTAACTCTAATTTGCATGGTTTTAAGTTACTTATGCTCCGTGTATTCAATCATAAATTGCTTCCTCGAAGAAACAATGCAGGCATGTTAGGCAAGTGTTCTCCCACTGAGCTACATACCCAGACCTACAATCTGACTTTTATTGCTTATTTGATAGAATTTCTGCTTTACTGATGTCTCAAATAAGGGAGAAATTTATCCTTGCTATTTGTTAATTTGTCCATGACCTACATGTAGTAATATGCATCTGACATTCAGGTTTTTTAGTTTGCAAAAATAAATGGATAGAACTGGGGTTGTGGTTCAGTGGTAGAGTGATTGCCTGGCATGTATGAGGCACTGGGTTCAATTCTCAGTACCATATATAAATTAATTAATAAAATAAAGGCCCATCGATAACTAAAAAAAAAAGGGGGGTCAAAAACAAATTGTCTTCCCATGTAATCATAATGAATAATTGGATAATGAATTTAAAAATGTATTTTACAATACTATAAAAACACAATATGCTTAGAAATAAATCTGACAAAATACATGCAAAATCTGTAATCTGGATATATTTTAAAAATCGATGATATTATTTAAAGATGATCTAAATAAAGATAGAAATAGGGCATTTGCCATGGATTGGAAGAATCAATATTACGAGGTCAATTCCTAGAAATGTACTTAAGCATTTGCAAAAATCCCCAGTCAACATTCCATTATAAGTTTTTGGAGAAATTGACAAGTAGATACTATATTTTACAGTTTACATTAAGAACTAAAGGATTTAGAAAACTACTTGTGTGTGGGGGGTATGGGGGCAGGTACTGGGGATCCAGCTCAGGGCATCCTGCTTATTGGACAAATGCTCTACCATTGAGCTTTCCCAGGAAAGTAAGGATAGAGAATAGCCAAATCAATTCAGAAAAAAGAGGAACAATGTTGGATGACACATCCAACCTATTTCTTTTTTTTTCTTTCTTCTTTTTTTTTTTTTTTTTTTTTAAACTGGGGATTTAGCACAGGGGCACTTTACCAACAAGGTTTTAACTCAGGGATGCTTAAGCAGTGAGATACATTCCAGTCCTTTTTATTTTGTAGTTTGAGACAGGGTCTCTCTAAGTTACTTATGACTTCACCAAGTTGTTGAGGCTGGCCTGTAACTTGAAATTCTTCTGCCTCAGCCTCCTGAGTAACTGAGATTAAAGTAATGCACCAACATATTTGGCTTATACAATCTATTTCAGGGGTTAATATACAACAACTTTAATGAAGATAGTGTGACACTGGCTACACAGGAGGATGAGGCAGAAGGACTGCAAGTTCAAGGTAAACCTCGACAACTTAGTGAGACTTGTCTCAAAAAATAAAAATTCCTGAGGATGGAACTCAGTGGTAGAGTGCCTTTGGGCTCCATATGCAGTACTGAAAAAGAAATAAATTAGTGAATAATCAATTCAAAAAACAAATAAGTGTGTTATTAGTGTAAGGGTAGACATTAAGATAAATGGGCAATGTAACAACCAGAAGTAGACGTACATATATATTGTCAGCATATTTTTGAGTAATGTGCCAAATTGGGAAAGGATAGAAGTTACAACAAATAGTGCTAGAATTACTGGGGATTCATATGCTAAAACAACAAAACAAAAACAAGAGTCTCTAATTTTGCATTATATCCAAGTTAATTAAAATTTAACATAGATATAAATGGAAAAATCTTACCATATGAAATTTCTATAGAAAACATAGCAGTTGGTTATGGTTTGGAAAAAAGATGTTCCCCAAAAATCTCCTGTATTGATGCAGCAATATTCAGAGGTGATGTGATCAGGTTTTTGAGACTTGTAACCTAATCATCTCATCCTAGTTTGAATGAATTAATGGGGTATAATTGTAGGCAGGTGGGGCAAGGCTGGAGGAGGTGAGTCACTAGGCCATTCCCTGGAAGGGTTCATCTTCTCTGTGACTCCTTCCCTTTTCTCTGACTCTCAGCCTCCATGAAGTAACAGTGCTTTTCTGCAATGAACTTCTGCCATGATATTCTGCCTCAAATTGGGCCAAGAACAATGGAGCTGGCCTCCCAGAAACTAAACCTCTGAAATGATAAGCTAAAATAAGCATTTGTCCTAAGTTGTTCTTGTTAGGTTTTTTGATCACAGCAACAAAAAAACTAACTAACATTAGCTAATCTTTTGACATTACGTTAAGAAATTATTTCACGGATAGGCAACAAGTATTATACAGTGAAATAAGTAGTTAAATTGTACTTAATTAAAATAAAAATGTTGCCCTTAAGACATGTTAAGAAAACAACAAGAAATACCACAAGCTCAGAGAAAATATTTTCAATATATAACTGATAGGGTGTTATGTAAAGAATTTGCATGTAATTGTTAATAATAATGATAACAGAACATCAAACACTATTTTAAAGCATTAAGAGTGATATTTAACCAAAGAATGGATATGAGGGCAGATCAGTCCATTGAAATATAGCCAAAACCATTGCTATTAGAAAGATATGTATTAAAGTCTCAGTGAGATGCTATTATGTGTCTACTATTATAATTAAAATTAAAATATATAGAGTTTGGAGTAGAGTTTACTGGTGGAGTGCTCAACTTATATGTATGGGTTTGATTCCCAGCATTGCATATATATGTGTATGTGCGTGTGTGTGTATATACATACATACATGATATTTATATATTATTTTACTTACTATATATAGTATATTATTTATACAATCATACACCCAAACACTGACAATGAAAATGCTGCTGTAAGGAGCAACTGGAATTCCCATATTTCACTGTTGGGAATGCAAAATGGCAGAGACTTTAGAGAGTATTTCGACAGTTTATTATGAAGTAAACCATATAGTGATTATACCATCTGGCATTCTATATGGTCTTAGGTATTTTCCCAAGAGAAATGAAACCACTTGCTTGTAGTACAGTATTTAAAATAATCTAAATCTTTAAATAACCCAGGCATCTATGAAGTGGTAAAAAAGATTAGAAAATTGTGGCACATTCATTCAATACAAATCAGCATTACAAAGGAAAAAGTGTCTGATACATGAAACAACATGAATGAATTGCAAAAGTATGACTCTAAGAAAAGGAAAACTAGACCTAAAACATTCCATAAACAATGATTTCATTTATTTGACATTCTAGAAAAGTCAGTGTTATTGAGTTAGGTGTGATTGGTTACTGCCAAGTTACCTTGATTTTATCAGTAACTATCAAGGCAAAGTGAGAGGGAAGAATTACTTCAAAGAAACACCTAGAACTTTTTGGGGTGATACTGGAGGGCAGTTCTATGGGTAACCTGGGATGACCCACTTCTCCCTCAATTTTCACTTGCAGATCTCAAGAATAACTATAGGAACTGGGTATGCAGTATCCTACAGTGGGGAAGAACTGCCAGGGACAGGCTGGGCTTTGTTCCTTTCTCCCTTTGAAGCAGGATATTCTTCAAAGCTTCCCAGTGAGTTGTGTTGGCTTTTGGGGTCCCCCAGCTGTAGTGAATTGGGGCACTTGCAGTCAATACTCATTTTAATAAGCTTTTTCACTGCTGTGACTAAAAGACCTGACAAGAACAATTTCAGAGGAGGAAAAGTTTATTTTGGGGCTCATGGTTTCAGAGGTCTTAGTCCATAGAAGGCCAGCTCTACTCCTTGGGGTTCGAGATGTGGCAGAACATCATGGATGAAGAGTGTGGCAGAGGGAAGCTGCTCATATTTGATTATCAGGAAGCAGAGAGAGTCTCCATTCACCAGATACAATATATATGCCCCAATGACCCACCTCCTCCAGGCACACCCTACTTACCTTTGGTTACCACTCAGTTACTCCCATCAGGGGATTGATTCACTGGTTGGGTTAAGATTCTCATAACCCAGTCATTTCTCCTGTGAATCTTCTTACATTGTCTCACACATGAATTTTTGGGGGACACCTCACATCTCATAACAATACTTCATCTATTCTGGGCAGCATTTGGATGGATGAAAACTTTGAGGACTGTGCCACAATGGAATCCATGCTTTTAAAAATTTTATTTTTCCATGTTTTTATTGGTGCATTATATTTATACATAATGGTTAGATTTGTTGTTGCATATTCATACATGAACACAAAATAACAATGTGATTTGGCCAATATCACTCCCCAGTATTCTTTACTTTTTTCTTTCTTTTTATTTATTTATTTTTGTCTCTTACTGCCTATCTGTAAGTAATACATCTGCTTCACATAAATCATTGTGTGAGAGTATTTTCTGTCTCACTAGACTCAGGTAATTAGTAAAACTGCAGCCCAGGATGCAGTGGGCAAAATTGTTTGGACTCCTGTTCCTACTGGTTGGCATAGTGATGAAATCTGATCTTTCATAGGTTAAAAGTCATTTCTTGGGTTTTGTTATTAGTGAACGTGATTCTCAATATTGGTTCTGTGAACAGGGTCTGGTCTGACAGAACAATGACTTTCTGTCAATGTGGGAAGGGCCCTTTAGTCCCCAACCCTAGGTGGAGACAGCCTGGGGGCATAGAATATGGACATGCAGCTATCTGAGTTATAAGGATGGATGGTGACAAGAGGGATGTGTCATCTTGCCCCTCACAGATGTAAATGAGCTGACTCCATGGACCAAGGCAGAGAGAAAGGAATGTGCAAATAAGGGACCATCATCTGGTTATTGAGCAGTTATGGGATCACTCATTACAAGATCCTGAGAGCTTGCTAAGTGGGTACTCCTGAGGCATGAGAAGGAAAGCAACATGTGCACTGTTGACCATCATGGATGGGGAAACTCACTATAAAAAGTACAGATATGGAAGAAGGCCTAACTAGTATGTTTGTTTGACAAAGGGACACTGGAAATCTAAGAGTCTTTGGCTAAACAGTATAGGTAAGAATGAAGCTAAGGTCTTCAAGTTCCCTTTGGAGGCCAATGGCCCTGTATTCCTTTCAAAATAAGAGGGGATTCAGGCAGGGTGACTTGTGCCTGTAGTTCCATTTTCTCAGGAGGCTGAGGCAGGAGGATAGCTTGAGCTGAGGAGTTTGGGGAACTCCCATCTGACCAACATATCAAGATCCTGTCTCTTATAAAAATGAGGGTAATACAGACTTCTGTTAAGTTCCTGAATTCTGGATTCACATGACTATGTTTTGGGGGCCCCTTAGGTGAAAAAATAAACTGATGAGATTAGGAGATTTTGGGACAAAATTCATGAGATTTACCTGCAAATAGTGCTTTATTCTGTTTGTGGGTGGGCTCCTTGGGCCACTTCATGTGCTGGAGACTAGGTTTCTCACTGTTAAGTGCAATATAGGCATTGATATTTCAGCTATTGTTCTGTACATAGAACATCACCACTGAGGGTATACACCCTCATAGCTATGTAATGAGTCATAACAGTGGGGCATTTTCATTCTTGCCTGCCATCTAAACTATTCAACCCCTCCCTGGGTTATTCAACCAAAGAGGTATTGCATACCAAACGGAAAGGAAGACATTACACTCATCCCTTGGTTTCAGGATGCTCCATGGACATAAAAATATGCAAATTATTTAGTTTCATATACAGGATATAGTATTTGCATGTAACATACACTTTTAGTTCAAATATGGAATGTCCCACAAAGCTTGGTCCCCAATGCAGCAATATCCAGAGGTGGGGCTTTTAGGAAATAATTTGACCATGAGAACTCTAACCTCATCAGTGGATTAGTCCATTTGGTGGATCAATAATATTAATGGACTTACTGGAAACTTTAGGCAGGTGAGGCATGGTTAGAAGAAGTAGGTCACTAAGGTCTTGCCCTTGGAGACTACACATATCTTGTTCTCACCTCCCATTTCTTTCTCTGCTTCCTGGTTTCCATAAGTTAAAGAGATTTCCCCTGCCACTCCCTTCCACCAAAATGCTCTGCCTTGTTGCAGGACCAAAGTAATGGAGGTGGCCACCCATGGACTAAAATTTCTTCAACTGTGAACCTAAATGAATCTTTCATCTTTTAAGTTGTTTATGTTTGGTATTTTGGTCACAAGGATGAAAAGCTGATGAACATGCACGTTATAATTACTTATAATTCTTAATACAATATAAATGTTATGTATTGTTCAGGAAATGGTGCCAAAAAAATGTCTGCACAAGTACAATACAGACACAATATTTTCTTTCAAATATTTTTGACCTATGGTTGGTTGAATCCACCAACAGAATCTGTGGATACAAAGGGCTGGCTGTATTTTGTTAACTCAAGACTTCCTTGGTACAGATAAAAATGTTACTACACACCATGTTGTTAGGTAACTGTCCAGTTTAGCTAGAGACCTCTAGTACTCAGAAGTCATGAGTGCCAAAGCTACTTGGGCAAGAAGACAAAAATATATCCCAAGCTACAAAAAATTTTTGAGACAGGGTCTCACTAGATTGTCCAGGCTCCTGGACTCAAGTGATCCTTCGCTAATGGTCTAGCTGCCTGGTCAGGAAAATGGCTACTAAATGAATGGACTATTAAAGTTTCCCTAGTATGAGAACAAAGAGACTATGTTAACAGCTTTGCTGTCTGGAAGGGACAAATAATATGTCATTCACGTGGATACTGAGACTACCATAGCTGCCCTAGATAGGAATTTATGATATCCCGTGGGACTTCATTCTGCCCCAGCAGCCTCCTGTACTACCTAAACCACATGACAATGGGAACTCACTCATGGATCATGATGAACTGTACATGTACACTGTGTTTTGCAGTCCAATGGAACAGTTGAACAAAGGGACAGCTGTTTCACAAAATAACCAGACATCAAGTAGCATGGTATTCTTAATCTGGCAATATGAATACTAACCTTAGCATTCCAATGCAAGGGAAACATGACATTTCTGTGCATGTTGGGAATCACTGACCTTGATGGAGATGGAGGTAGAAGAGAGAGTTGCCTGATCAGCTGCACCTGTGAAATACCAATTTCAGTGTTCCCAACTACTCCTTTTCCTTTAGAAAGCATATTCTGGGGGATGGTTTTGCATTTAAGAACACACAGAACCCTAGACAGGTTCCCCTTGCTCTAATATGAATGTGTTTATTCAGCGCTCTCTCCATCTTCTGTCAGGGAGAGGATTGGGAGTAACAGGTTACTAGGATCTGTGTAGTGGTTCCTGGGGCATTCCATCTTTCTAGCTGGGTCTGTGATATTATCAAGAAAGTCAGATTCACATAGGACATGACCTTTGTTCCTGGACTGAATGACTGAAATAAAAATTGGTTAAGCAACAAAAACTCTGATGCTAGTAGAAGCACTAGTTTCAGGACAAAGATAGACTGACTGGGCTATACTCAGTCCAACCTCTATACTATAGATAGGGATCATTTGAGATCCTGAGAGGAGTGGGGTGGGGGGGTCACTAAACTGTCAATCTGTGTTTTATAGGGGTATGGCACCAGAGAACCTGAAAGCATAGGTCTTTTTAAAAAGACATTCCCAATCTGTGGCAGTGAAGGAAACTTGGTGGTGGTTGCATGAAAGTATGCACTTGCTGAAGCTTACTGAACTGCCTACTGAAAAATAAAGAATTTTGCTTTAATAAAATCAATTTAAAAACTAAAGAGTTGTTGAATCAATCTCCATGTAGTCTTTTTCTTATACTAGGAGCTTCCCAAATATGAAAAATATGATTAGACCCTGCCTACAGATTTTTTTCAATTTACTCCTCCTGCAAAAAGATGAAAAGGGCAAGAGTTCCAGCTACAGGTTCAGATAAGTCCTTTGCCCCAACTCCCACTCATAGTTATATGAACAGATCATTCTTCCTGCTTCATGACTCCTAGACATCATTACTTCTTGGATAGTGCTTCTTTTCCTTCTGTAGCCTGGTATATTTTTATGCTATTGGCAAAATCTGCATGTTGGTTCTGATGGGACACAAGAAACATTACTCCAAAATATGGGATCTTGACACACTTGGCATTTCATTTTGTTATTTTATTATTAGTTTTTATTTTGTGGTACTGGGGATTGAATTCATGGTCTCAACCATGCTGGGTAAGCACCCTGTCACTGAGCTACATCCCCCACTCACACTCAGTATTTTAAATGGAATGTAATAGTGGAAAATCTACAGGTAAGAAGATTTCTCTGACCTTTTCCTGACCCTCATCTCCTGAAGAACCTCATGTGACATGTGTACTGTCCTATACCCAGAGAGAAGGAATAAACACAGAGAAAGATTGGATATACAAATGGATAGCAGAGAGGTATGCACAGAGAGAATAAAACACGTGAGTATGCAGTTTGAGATGGCCACTTGCAAGCCAGAGAGGGAGGCTTCAGAAATCAGACATAAAAACACTTTTAATCTTGGATTTCCATCCTCTAGAACTATGAGAAAATAAACTTCTGTTGTTTAAGCAGTCTGTGGTGCTTTGTTATGGCAGGCTCAAGAATCTGATACAATGCTCTAATAATTCTGCCATCATCTCACTTTAGAAACTGATTCCCTGACTAATCAATTCCTAAATACTTCTACTCTGGATAAATAAAATATACTGGACTTAGAGTCTGCTTCTCTCTTACCATTAAAATTTTTAGTTATATATCTTGCTAAGTGATTTTCCTTCCATTTAAGAGTCTTGATTCAAAAAGAGCCGATGACTAGCAAGTGAAGGGGAAGTAGGCAAGTATTTATTATGCGGGTGACCTAGTCCACTTTCTGTTTATATAATGAAATACATGCAGGTGTGTACTTCATAAATAAAGCTTACGATATTGGGGGCTGAAAATTCAAGATCAGGTAGCCCTATCCGTTTTTCTTGTGAGGACCTAAGGGTGATGGCATCACAATAGTGGAGGTTCATGTGAGGACTGGCAAAGATATTCAGGAGTTAGATTTACTCTTTTTTTTTTTTTTTGAGTGGGAGTACTTGGGATTGAACTCAGGGGCACTCGACCACTGAGCCACATCCCCAGCCCTAATTTGTACTTTATTTAGAGACAGAGTCTCACTGAACTGCTTAGTGCCTCACTTTTGCTGAGACTGGCTTTGAACTTGTGATCCTCTTGAGTCGCTGGAATTACAGGCATGTGCCACCATGCTCTTTTGAAACAACTTTCCTCATGGAAACTAACTAGAGTCTTGTAAGAATTACATTAACATCTTCTGAGGGAAGTGTCCCAGTGACCTAATTACTTCTCACTAAGCTCTACCTCTTTAAGGTTACCCCAGCTCTCAAATAGTGCCACATAGGGGTTCAAGCTTTCAGCATAGGAAACATTTTTTGGTACCTGGGATTGAACCTAGGGGTGCTTAACCACTAAGCCACATCCCCAGCCCTTTTCTATAAATATATTTATATATACACTTATATAAATATATACGTATACACACACACTACATATATATATACATATATATGTGTATATATATATATTTATTTATTTTTGAAACAGAATCTCACTGAGATGCTTAGGACCTTGCTAAGTTGCTGAGGCTGGTTTTGCACTTATGATCCTCCTGCCTCAACCTCTGGAACCACTGGGATTACAGGTGTGCACCACTGCTACCAGTTCAGTATATGAAACTTTGAGGGACACATTCAACACAATTTGTTGAAAAGATTGCCTTTTCTAAATTGAGTGCTTCTGACCCTTTTACAAAAATAATTTGACTACATATGATCTGAATAAATAATTATGAATAACAATATAAAATGGCTAACAAGTTATGAAAAAATTACCAACATCATTAATCATCATGGGATTGAGAATCACAACCACAACGAGCCACCTTCTCAAATCAGTTGCAATGGCTATTATAAAATGTAAATGCAGAGAAAGGATAACTTTATATGCTGGGCAAGGCCACAAATTAGTGTAGCTATTAGGGAAGATGAATGGATTAAAAATGTTTTATGTGTATATATATATATATGTATATATATATATATATATATAAATTTTAAGATTTTATTTTATATATAACAAGTCTTGAGATATATGTATCTATCCCAGGATATATGCATGTGTATATATCCCAATATATTATTTATCCTTATGGATAAAGAATGAAATCCTGTCATTTTTGGTTACATGGATGAATGAAGGACATTGTGTTTAAGTGAAATAAGCCAAGTGCTACATACCACTTGTTCCTTTTTGTATGTGGAAATTAAAAAGTTGATTTCAGGGAACCACAGAGTAGAATTATGATCACTCAAGGTTAAGAAGGATAGGTGGAAGAAATAGAGGCTGGATAATAGATATCAAAATGCAGTAACATAGGAGGAATGAGTTTTAATGTTCTACAGCACAGTTAAGTAACTATAACTCACAAAATGTATACCTTTTATAAAGTACTAGAAGAGAGGATTTTGAGGTTCCCAGCATAAGTAAATGATTAATGATTTAGGAAACAGAAATCCTAATTACCCAGACTAGGTCATTATGTATTATATATACATATGGACTTGTCATACTGTACCTTTGTTGATGTGAACACTACTCTGTGCCCAGGAAAGCTTGTTGATCTGGGCAGTAAGATACCAAAGACACTGAAGAACATGATAATGAAGGAAATGGAGAGGGGAAACTGGTCACTTCTCTTGTCTCTAATCTTTAGGTGAAACTGAAAACAGAGTGACCTTAGTTGTAAAGCAGAAGAGTGTACTCATAAGACATCTGAAGAAATCCATCTGTGCAGTGGATATGCAACCTATGCTATGTATTTCCCCTGCTTGTAGGCATGGAGTGACACTCCTCTGTATCCTTGTATGCCAACAATGATGAGTAATAAAATGTTCAAACCTTCTCTGTTGAGTCCCCTGAGTTCTTTCTTTGGGATCAGTAAGAACAGTATTCTTGAGGCATTTATAGCCCTGGGGTTGAACAACCCCTTAAATATATATAATTACTATATGTTTGCAAAGTAATTCTTGACAAATAATAATAATTGTGTTTTTAAAAATTCAAATATAACTGTTTATCCTGCATTTTATCTGGTAAATATGCAAACTTATAATATTGTTTACAGAAATGGGAGAGAAATGCTAAATTCCTAAGGACACAAATACATTAAATTATTATTTTTTGCAGTTCTAAAGATAGAACGCAGAACCTGATACATACTAGGTAAATGCTCTATCACTCAGCTACATCTCTAACTCATAATATTTAATTCTTGAATATCATATTTTAGGGAATGCAAGGTAGAAGGAAATATTTTCTCTATAGAAATTCTTGCTCTATTTTGCACAGTATATAAATATTCTTTCAGTATAAGTAGACTGCATTCTGCAAGTCTTGCTCTTGGATTTGTTTTTAAAATATTTTTTTTACTCCAAAGATTCAACAAATAAAACAATCTCTGAGGTCATATTTTAATAGGCAGAAAGCTCCTTCCTTTATCATGAAAGTAAATACATCCTCAGAAACAGGTTTTGTTGTTGTTGTTCTTTATCTTGTATCCTCACCATGAAATTAATACAAATGACCTGCACTGATTTATGACTGTGACATTAGGGTTTGAGTGTAGATTAGTGGAAGAGAACTTGTCTAGCATGTGTGAGACCTTGGGCTTGATTCCCAGTTCTACAAAGAAAAAATAATGTGACACTGAATTGAATAAGAATATAGTACAGTTCCTTGTCCATTTATTTACTGGGGTTTTGTTTTTGAGTGTGTTATAAGTTTTTTGAGTTCTTTATATATATACCTTGGAAATTAATGCTCTATCTGAGGTGCAAGTGGCAAAGATTCCCACCTATACTGTAGGCTCTATTTTAATGATCTTGATTGTTTCCTTTTCTGTGAAGAAGCTTTTTAATTTGATGTCATCCTTTTTTTTTATTATTGATTTTACTTCTTGAAGTTTAGGAGTCAAGTCAGTTCAGTCAGTTCTTGAGTCAATATGTTGGAGAGTACAAGTAACAATAAATGTTGGCAAAGATGTGGGGAAAAAGGTACACTCATACATTGCTGTTGAGACTGCAAATTGGGGCAAACACTCTGGAAAGCAGTATGGAGATTCCTTAGAACACTTGGAATGGAACCACCATTTGACCCAGTTATCCCACTCCTCAGTATATATCCAAAGGATTTTAAATCAGCATACTACAGTAATGCTGCCACATCAATGCTTATAGAAGCTCAATTCACAATAGCTAAGCTATGGAAAGAACATCAATGCCCTTCAACAGATGAATGAAGAAAGAAAATTTGTTATATATACACAATTAAGTATTAGTCATAAAGAAGAAAGATTTAGGACATTTGCCAGTAAATAGATGGAACTGGACACTATCATGCTAAGTAAAATAAGACAGTACCTAAAAGCCAAAAGTCAAATGTTTTCTCTGATATGTGGAAGTTAACACACAATGAGGGTGGGGTGAGGGAAACAATAGAAGCAAGTAGATCAGACAATGGGGAATGGAGGGAAGGGATATGGAGAGGAAAAGGAAAGACAGTGGAATGAACCTCACATATTTTTTCCACATACATATATGAAACGTCACAGTGAATCCCACCATCATATACATCCACAAAAATGGGATCCCAATTAGAATAAGACATATTCCTGTGTGTAAAATTATATCAGAATGGATTCTAATGTTATGTATAACTACAAAGAACCAATAAACATAAAAGAAAACATACAGTGGAAAAAAATAATACAGTACAAATCATTATCTGGTAATTGTGTATCTTTATAATTTCAGCAATTTAAAAAGAAAAGTTCATCTGAATGGCATTCCTATTTTATACCTATGAAAATAACTATTTGTTTACTTGCAATGGAGCTGAGGATTTTGAAAAGTTAGTCTAGATTAAGGATTTAACTTGTGCTTTATGTAAATCATTGATCATGTGAAAAAACTGTAAGTACAAACAATTTTCTAGTGATTGAGTCTATCAATCAGATTTTCAAAAATATGTGAAAAAAATCTGTAAGCAAATATAGGTTAAGAATCACTATTCTCTTTATGTGTATAACTTTATGATATTTCGAAAAAAATGTGGAAATTGTTTGAGTGTATATGTGAGGGTTTATTTCTGGGATGTCTATACAATCATATTGGTCAATTTGCCTGACTTCATCAAAAAACCATAATATTTTGCTTACTATAGTTTTGTAGTAGGTTTTGAAATCAGGGTGTATAAAACCTCTACTGTGTTTTTTTTTTCAAGATTGTTTTGGCTATTCAGGGTCAGTGATATGCCATATAAAATTCAGGATCCTCCAGATGTGGTGACTCATGCCTATAATCCCAATGGCTCTGGAGGCTGAGGCAGGAGGATCACAAGTTCAAAACCAGCCTCAGCAACTCAGTGAGGCCCTAAGCAACTTAGTGAGAGCCTGTCTTAAAATAAAATATAAAAAAGGGCTGGGGATGTGGCTCAGTGGTTTAAGCGACCCTGGCCTCAATCCCTGGTGCCAAAAAAATAAAAAAATAAATAAAATTTCAGGATCCAATATTATTTCCGTATTGCCAAATATTTTCTCTTGATCGAACTGTAGTTGGGTCCTGTGAGCTCTCTTCTAGACTAGGTTTCAAATTTGGATTATAAAAACGATAGAATCAACAGAATTTATTTTATCCACTCTCCTCACTCCACATTAAAATACTCAACAAACAGTAATACAATATCTAATAGTTGAGGGCACAACTTTAGGATGACTAAAGGCTTCCAAAAGAATTTATTGTAGTTAACACCTAACTATAGCCGCTCTGCAACACTTCCTTACCTCATTTACAAAGAAAGGGTTTGAAAGTGATTAAAATCCTTAACCTTTCCTTTTGTCTCTTTGAGATGCATGTTTCTTTCAAGTCTGTCTTTCTCAAGGTCCTGAAAGCAACTGCTTTGAAATGCAACTATTAGGAAGAATAGCAACTCTGTTCCCAGTCTCCTTGGGAAGATAGAGTCCTTTCTTCAATAACTGTCAGCCAGAAGACAGCCTAATCATGTAAATTGACCCGCCTTCTGTAATTTTCACTTTCCTGGCTCTGGCTAAAGCCTTACTTCTCCCCTCCACCTTTTTCCTTATTCTCTCTTTAAAATACCCTTTCACCTCTGCACAAATCAAAGTTGATTTCAGCTCCCCTTGGACCTTCCTTTCTATTGCAATAGTCATTACTAATTAAACTATGTCCTTACCACTTTAGTTAGTGTCTAACTTTTTTTTTTTTTAAATCTTTGACAATGCCATCATCTTGTATGATTTTTGTTTGTTGATGGGGGAAGAGCACTTGGACTTCATATTTTACTTTAAAATCTTGGTATTCCAGGGGTTGGGAATATAACTCAGGGGTAGATGCTTGCCTCACATGCATGTGGTCCTGGGTTCTATGCCTGGCAATGCAAAAAAAAATGTTTTCTCAGTGAACAACATATAATAGGTTCTTTTACTTTGGGGGTTGCCACTTGGTATTACGGACAACAACTTGAGACCATATTCCATATAAAAGTAAACCCTGCAGTTGGATGTTTATCTTGGTCAAGCCATGGGGGATATGTGTGAGATTTTAAGGCATTTGTTCCAGTGTGGTGTGGGAAGAATTAACTGCTGAAGGACAACAGAATGGAATGAGGCACCTTAAAGTAAGGGAACCAGAGGGGTCACTAAAATGACAGATTCCTTGCTAAGTGAATAGGATCTGCGGAATCTGGCTGCAAGGAGCTGTTTCCTATTTCTGCTATTTTCTGTGTGGCTTTGGGTAAATTTTTAAACCTCATTCTGCCTTGCATTTCTGATTTGTAATACAGCAGAGTCCTGATGTGATATTTTGAGGTGCAGAGGTGATAATCCATGTGACTATTAACTTTATAGTTAATATATGCTGGTATCTACATTGTCCAGAATGCATGTGGACGCTATTCAAGAATGCCATGCCTGCATGGTTGCTGTGTGGGAACTGAGCCTTAGTGTAGGTTTTGTCTTCTGGAAAGAACCCCCTGAATCATTTTTTTTTTTTTTTGGCAGTGACTTCTTTACATATGAAGGTGACTCTTCAAATTCCTTTCTTGACTCCTTTTCTTGATTCTACCATCCAGAATCAAGTGGTGTTTAGCCAAATTGAGGACAGGTAAAGAAGGTACATGGTTTGTTCTGTGTGGCATTTTCTATCTGCTCTGCTGCTCATCAACTTCAGAGCAATTACTTCTCAGAAAAAAATGATACCAAGAATTATTGAGCATGAGTATATACTATTGTTATTAATGTATTTATATCCTACATACCTGTTGTAGTGCCATGGAACATATAAAGAAATGAGGTAAGTATTTATTTTTGTCATGCTGGGGATTGAACCCAGGACCTTGTACAAGAGAAGTATGCACTCTACTACTGAGATAATCCCCTAATTCATGTAATCAGATATTTAATAACTGGCTAGTAGTGATATATCTAATACGTAGTAGAACCATGAAACCCACACCATTGACTCTTCACGTTTCTGTTATCAGCTTCTTACTACTGAACATGTTTTAGGTTCACATAAAGCTGGAAAGACTAGTTGAGATTTCACATTGCCTTCCATCTCTAGAAGCCCAGAAATACCTAGAAGCAGAAGAGGAAAGTATTATAGGCATTGATAATGGCTAATTCAAGATTTACATCAATACATGAGAAATAGAGAGGGGTAGAGAGAGAGAAGTCAGCACACAAGAGAGAGATATCAATTTAGTTTCCATGAAGACAGGGTTGTTATGTGCTATCATTTAGTGAGACACAGAGCCCAGAAGTACAGGGGCAGTCCACAAGAAAAAGGCAAAAACGTAGGGGAGGCACTTGAATGAACTTGGCCTTCAAACCTTTGATCTTGTTCCTGATTGCAAAGAGACAGAGGTCTTTGCATGACACAGTTGTCTTTCAACGAGCCCAGGGATGAAAGGATACACTTTACAGATGATGCAAATGATGTCAGTCAGTTGACTCACTCCCTGAGAACCTTTACCTGCCTTTCCTATGATTTTTATTATGTGTAGCTGATGAACTAACTATATTATGAAATAATTTGAGTAGAGAGAGCTTTCTATGTAGAAGAACAGAACACAAATATCATTGTAAGTAAAAATAAGCCAGTAAAGTTTATATATATCTATTTCCCTGGAAATCTCCAGTTTCCTTTATATTTGGGAATCAATTTGCCTCTGTCCTTTATTATATAAATTCTACAGTTAGGTAGGTTGCATAGATTGTAGCATTATATATATGAAGTGAAATTAAGTTAAAGAAGATTACAGGCTCATTTTTTTATCAAGAAATTTTTTTTAATCTTGAAATTATCTGAATATAGTATTGATGTCCAGAGTAGCTGACTACAGCATTAATTGACGAACAAAAAAAAAAAACCATCCATTGAACTATCGTAAAAGTACCTACAAAATGTCAGTTGTGTTGGTGTATTTGTTGCTAATATCTCATAAATCTTCAGCATTCATTCATCATAGATCTTCTCATAATTCTTAAGCAAATAACCCCTCACCAGAATATTTTGTAGATCATTAGATTGAGGGCTGTATTACTCTCACAGCAGATCCATGCTCTTCAGTCTCAGACACACCCTGTGGAACCTTCCTTCACTAGAGAATGTTTCTCTCAACAAAGTCATACTGGCATTAGTGTCCTCAGCATTGTGGGCCCTACATGAACTAGTGTGCAAGTTCAAGTCCTAATTTTTTTCCTAACGTCTTACTTTTTTGCATCTTGGTGGTTTGAAGTGAGATAATTCCTGTTCAACCCAGATTAATGAATACCATCTACACTATCCAGGACACTTACTATCTATTCACTCATAAACTATCAGAAAGCTGTCAAAGGTTCCCCCTGAAATGATGGACCTGAACAGATAAGACAAATAATAGGAAGGTGGGAAAACTACTGACTCAAAGTAAATTAAAATTGGAAAAAGTCACAACATGAACTTTAAAAAAAAATTACCTTAGATGATAAGATAAAGACTGCGATTTCATTATTTTAAAATATTTTTTAGTTGTCAATGGATTTTTATTTATTTATTTATATGCGGTGTTGAAATTGAACCCAGTTCCTCACACATGTGAGGCAAATGGTATACCCCAGCCCTGCAATTTAATTTTTTAAAAGCCAGCAGTACAAAAATATGTGCTTCCTATAGCACATGTATGCACATATTTTGTGATTGGCATGTTTTATTTCATTGAAAAATGAAAAGAATTCAAAAATCACTCACCAAAGAATAAGAAAATAACACATCTATATTATGATGCATCAGTAAAAGGAAATATCACACAGATATTTACAAAACCAAGATGGAAGGAATCAAAATCTCTAGCATTTTGATAAGGAGGAAATAAAAAATATGAAATTAGCATTCATAGGGTAACAAACTGACGGGTCTCTGCATTCACAATGGGAATCTGAGTGTTCCACCCATAAAAATTTATGTCTTTGTGTACCTTTCCCAATAAACAAAGTGATACAATGACAATTTTCACAATCTTCTTAATCATGAAATTCTGAGCAGATTTTGCCTTATGGTTCCCAAAACAGTCTCTGCCCCTCTCCTTTTCAACAAGAGGAAGTTCAGAGGAAGTTTCTGGAAAACACCTGCTTTCCCTAAAAAATTTAGACACCCATCCCAATACTAAGGAGTGAATTAGAAAGAATGAATATGATGGGAAAGAGATTTTGAAAAATGATTATATATTCACTAAATTTTAAAAGACAAATGAAAAGCATTAATACATAATGCTAAAAATGAATATGGTTGTAGATGATGTCTATGTGATCAAAAACAAAAAAAAAAAAAGGAAGAAAAGAAGGGAAGAAAGGAGGAAAGAAGGAAGGGAAGAAGGAAAGAAATTGCATACAAGTGTTAGAGACATTTGTAAATCAAAAAAATTTTTTTAAAGCAAGAATATTACCAGGCCTGCCAGCAGCGGTAACATGTTGTTGGTCAGCAAGTAGAATGACTCGAGAAAATGCGTTCTCATACAAAAGAACTGCATGCCGCAACCAACCACTAATGGAGGGCAGGGAGCAGTTGTCCTTACCCCTGCAGACCCCACAGCGAGGCTCTGAGCTCAGCTGCATTGGCTGTGGCACCGCCCTGGGTGGGCGTGGTGTGGAGGGGGCAGGGTCATCTGCACTTGCGCAGGAGGCACCCAGGGATGAGTCTCCAGATTCCTGCCACTTCTGGCTGTTGCTGGGGAAGGAACCAGAAAGAAGGGAAGCAAAAGAGAAACCTTGTCCTTTAATAATATTCATTGGGAATGCAGAAATAATTGAAGCTGAAGCAGTGCTGGGTGGATTGTGTGATTCACAAGAACATTAGAAACATAAGTATTAAGGTCACTGTTCTGAAATTGGAAACCCTGTTTATGAAAGGTACACATGGCAACTTTGGTATAGGTAAGGCATTTAGGTTTCACCCTTCTGTTTCTTCATTATAAAAATGTACAATGGACAAGAGGGTTCTGTAGGGAAAGTTCTATGTTAATTGAAGTCTCTAAGTAACTAACACAATGTATTTGTACAGAGACATTAAAATGAAAAGATAAAAGAATTTAAAGTCAGACACATGCTACAACAGAGGCTTTTAAGTTTTTTTTACAATAAAGAAATGATAATGTTTAAGGTGGCTAGAATGCTAATTACCCAGGTTTGATCATTATATAATGTATACATGTGTAGAAACATGACATTGTACTGCATAAGTATATATAATTATAGTGTCACCTAAAAAGAAATATGCACATATATATATAATCAAATAATTTATAAGAAATATCAGTGGGAAGCTGGGTGTGGTGATGCCCATGTGGAATCCCCAGCTACTCTGTAAGGTGAAGCAGGATGATTTCAAGTTCAAGGCTGGCCTTGGCATCTTTAGAAGAATGTGTTTGAAACTAAACTTAGAAAGTATTTATAATGCCTTTTATACTTTATGTATATGGTGTAGTATGTGTGTGTGTGTGTGTGTGTGTGTGTGTGTGTGTGTCTTTTTTGGTGGAAATGCATTCTTTACCTACTTATGGGAAGTTGAGATTCCTGGATGGGGCCCCATCCTCCCAGTTTGGTTCTGGAAAGGACATGAATTTCCTCCTCTATAAAATGGATTTTCCATCAGCTTCAAGGCTTGGAGACCCTCTTCATCCTCCAAAGGAAGATTGCAAGTTGAAATGGTGCCTGTGCCTCCATAGGCTCCACTGTAGCTCCTGGCCTTCCTTTTCCCTGCCTCATCTCCAGTGCATCACATGATTGAGAACCATATCCTTAAAGTCTTCCAGGCAACATGGGGACACAGACCCTTAGTGAAGGCCACTTTCCAGGGACTCACACATTCAGGGAACAAAATAGTTGACCTGGAATGGAGAGTGCCCAAAACTAGTCTCAAAGGAAACTTGTGGACAGGTTGTGGGAGGAGACACTTCCTAAGAGGAACCAACAAATTTGTGCAGAACTTGAAGGACTTTGCTGCACTTCCCTGACAACTTTCTGGAGAACCTGGCCACTCAAAGGTCTCACACCTTCTCTTAAAATACCTTCAGGTGGTAAATTACCACAGTCCCGAAAAAGTCAATGTGGTCCTCAAATGTCATCATCTGCTGGTTCACCTCAGCAGCTTGCATGGGGAAGGGTGGAAGTCAGTTGATGTCCTAAAGGTTGAAGTCACAGTCCTGTTGAGAACCTCACTCACCTGGGAATCTTCTATGTGGCACCTGTGACTAGAGAAGACACCCTGAGATTGGATCTGCAGCTTGGAGTCATGGATATACTGGGGAAATCCTAGAATCACCCATTGGGAGTGGCCTTGCTCTGAGTTCCAGCATACTCCCTCATTCTGCTCAAACAGTGCTTCTTTCCAAATTGCAGGTTGCTGCCTTTCAGCACTAGACTTTTCCTGCTCACTGTCTCTGGACGAACCAAAGAATGGGTCATTTTGGTTCCCCAAGACCTTGCAGAAATCAGAGTTGAGCTCATCTCAGTCATAGGCAGCACTATCTTGCCCAAGCTACTAGCCTGCCTGTTGTCACTTATAACCAGGGATGGGAACTATCACTCTGTCACCTGCCACAGTCCTACATATTGCCTTGATCACCCTTTTGATGATGAATTTGGAGATTTGAGGAAACTGCCTATTTTAATTAATTTTCCCTCACTGTAACCAAATACCAGAGAAATCAACCTACAAAGAGTAAAAGTGTCCCCTTATAAGTGGATGATGATACATAATGGGAGTGGGGAGTGGGGATAAGAGAAGGATGGAGGAATTTGGATTACATAGAGGGGAAATGAGAGGGGGGAGGGGGCAGGGGTATGTAAGATGGTGGAATGAGACAGACATCATTACCCTAGGTACATGTATGAACATGTATGTAGGTGTGAATCTACATCATGCACAACCATAGAAATGAAAAGTTGTACCCCATTTGTGTACAATGAATCAAAATGCAGTCTGTAAAAATAAAAAAATAAAAAAAGAGTTAAAAAAAGAGTAAAAGTGTCTTTTGGCTCACGGTCAGTTGGCTCTATTGTTTTTGTGCCTGTGAAGCAAGGCAGTACATCATTATAGGATCATGTGTTAGAGCGATGATACTCACCTTAATTTGTATGGGAAACAAGAAGAGAAAGAGGAAAGAACCAGGTCACAATATCCTCTTCAAGGGCATGTCCCCAATCATTTAACTTCCTTCTACTAGGTACCACTTCCTAAAGGTTGCTCTACTCCCAATGGTGCCACAGGATGGTGACTAAGCATTCAACACGTGGGCCTTTGGTGGACATCCCAGATCCAAATTATATAACTGCAGTCCACTGTGGTGGTGCATGCCTGTAATCTCAGCAGCTCAGGAAGCTGAGATAGGAGGACTGCAAGTTCAAAGCCAGCCTCAGCAACTTAGCAAGGCCCTGTCTCAAAAAATTTAAAAAAAATAAGTAAAAAGAGGGCTAAGGATGTTGCTCAGTGGTTAAGCACCTAAGTGACTCTGGATTCAATCCCTGATACAAAACAAAACACCCCAAATCAAACAAACAAGCAAAAAACAAATTAAAGAATTGCCAATGATCAACCAGGTGTGGTGAGGCATGCCTGTAATCCCAGTGGCTTGGGAGGCTGAGGCAGGAGAATCACAAGTTCAAGGCCAACCTCAGCAATTTAACAAGGCCCTAAGGAACTTAGTGAGATGCTGTCTCAGAATAAAAAGGACTGGGAAATGTGGCTCAGTGGTTAAGTGCCGCTGGGTCTCAATCCTGGCACCAAAAAAAAAAAAAAAAAAAAAAAAAAATTGCCAATGATTAGTGGTAGGCATTTCACAGTGCATCCAAGAAAGCCTCAGTTTCTCTTGCAGACAAAAGGTATTTTAAAGATTTGATGTAAGCAAAAACATTGGACACAGACTGAGGCAAGCTTAATTATTCTTCTATTCTTTCCCTGGGGTTTTTGTTCAGATTTAGAACATGGAAGTAATAATAGTGCTTTCTTCGTATAATGTTGGGTGAATTGAACAAACTAAGTGTGTTGACTAACAGATTATCTATATTAGCCAGTGAAGCCTGAAATTGCTAATACTAATGGTGTTTTCCAAGTAATTAAAGATGCATCAGCAGGCACAGTAGTATATATCTGTAATCCCAGTTATTTGGGAGACGGGACAGAAAGATTGCAAGTTTGAAGTTGAGACTCTCAGCATCTTAGACTTTGTCTTAAAAAAAAAAAAGAAGAGAAAAGAAAAGAAAAGGACTGGGGATTTAGATCCTGGATTTGATTTCCAGCACCAAAATAAATAAATAAATAAATAAATAAAAAATACATCATTGGTGTTGATTGTAAAATGCATCATTGTTTTACATCACAAGGAACAATACTGCTGACAAGCTATAGTGCAATTGCATCTTATCATATAGAATTTTTACATTACAATTATTGTAAAAGTCAAGTTATATAAAAACGCATATGTTTTATACCACTTTTTTTTTTTTTTTTTTTGGTACCAGGAATTGAATCACCCAGGGGCACTTAACCACTGTATATCCCAGTCCTTTGTTTTTATTTTGAGACATGGTCTCACTAAATTGCTTAGGGCCTCACTAAATTGCCTGGAATTTGTGATCCTCCTGCCTCTGCCTCCCAATTCGTTGGGATAACAGGCATGTGCCACCATGCCTTGCTTATACCATTCTTATAATTACATGTGATAGAAAATATAAGCAAAATACATTAATAGACATTACTAATATTTCTACCATCCAGATCAAATTATTTCTCTGGTCCTATGATTTTTACCCAAATTATTAACATCTGTGCTAATCAAAACATTGTTGATGCCACATTTTTTGAAAGTGTCCTAGGCTAATTTCTGGGAGATGATCTTTACATCCTACTGACAGCCATTCTGGTAAAGTTTTATTCTGATGGTATCACTGAAGATGCCAACAGGAAGTTTTTAGACTAAGTTTATGCATGTGTATGAGAATAACCACATTATGATTGCCTTCCAGGCAAGTAAGTTTTTACAATAACAAATTTAAGATATATCTGTACGTGCCAGATGTGAAAATATGCACTCTAGCATCAGTAAAATAAATTATTTTTTTACTCTGTTTTGCAGCATAAAACCATCTATGTAAACAGTTATGCATCTGTCTCCTGTTTCTCTTAACCCTGAGCACTCAAGAGCTTATTAACCCTCAGCTTTCATTTGAAAAAAAGTCACTCCTTGTCCAGATGTGCACGTGACTACGTAGCTAGTTTACATACTCTGTCCCTCCACACTTCTATTTCTATTGAAGATAAAGAATTTAAATGAGTTTTTTCCCTAAGGAGTGAAGTATGTGCTTGGAAGGGTGAGAAGTTTCCTTGAATTACAAATGCTCAAATTAACAACACCTAATTATCTGCCATCCTGATGTAAGAAGTGAGTTGAGTTTCAGTTTGTCTTTAGGTTCAAGGAGTTAGTTCTCTCACAGAAGCTATAATTGTGTGAAAAAAAAAAAAAAGCCTTGTGGTTGCAGAACATAAAAGCAACAGTTCTCTGTGGATACCTGTGGAGTTCAGCAAGTCCCATAGCTTTGTAGACATGGTTCCTTGAGAGAACTCTGCTGCTGTCCAGTAGAATGCTATGACCTACAGACTACTATGGAATCCCTTTTGCTTTTACTTATTTATTTATTTTTGCACTAACTGGCAAACTGATGAAAAAATTTGTGAGAAAACATAGAAGATCCAGCATAAGTAAAACAATCTTGAAGAGAATGTTGGATTACCTAATTTCAAAATTTACAGTAAGATGATAGTAATTAAAACATCATGATACTGATATAAGGAAAGCTATATGGGTAAATGGAATAGAAATGTGCCCCCAAATTAACCTTTAAATATAGTCAACTGATTTTTCAAGGTTGCCAATGCAAGTCAATGGAGAAAAATATTGTTGCTGGTACAAATTGATATCCACATGAAAATTGGAAACTTATCTCACATAATGTACATAATTGACTCAAAATGTATCATAGATCTAAATGTAATAATGATGTATTTAAATTATTCTGTTAACTGATAGGTAAAAACACAAAAATATACAAATATAAGGGGAACAATATGATGTTTCTATATATGTATATATTGTGCAATGCAAATAAATCAGGATAAACATATCTGTCTCCTCAAACATTAATCATTTCTTTACAGTGAAAAACTTCAAAATCTTTTTCTAAGGCTACCTTAAAGTGAATGAAGTCAATCTGAATGAACTACAGACAATGTCAGTCTATTTATATAATGCTCTGGAAAATGTAAATCAATAGAAAGAGTAAACAGATCAATGATTACTAGGGGCTTGGGAAGGAAGAGGTAGGATAGGTGAAGTACTGGGAATGTCTTTCCTTTTCTTTTTTTTTCCTTCCAGTACTGGGGATTGAACCCATGGACACTGAGTCGTATCGCCATCCCTTTTTCAAAATTATATTTTATTTTGGGACAGGGTCTCCCTAAGTTGTCAAGGTTGGCCTCAGATCTGCTATTCTATCTCAGCCTCCTGAGTAGCTGGCATTACAGGTGTGTACCATCATACCTGGCTAGCAGTTCTGGGAATATCTCTTTCTTTTTTTTTCCTTTTGGTACTGAGAATTGAACCCGGGGTACTTAACCACTAAGCCACATCCCCAGCCCTTTTTAAAATATATTTTTAGACAGGGTCTTGCTAGGTTGCTTAGGACGGTGATAAGTTGCTGAGGCTGGCTTTGAAGTTGTGATCTTCCTGCCTCAGTTGCTGGGATTGCAGATGTGCGCCACCATTCCTGCTGGGAATTTCTTTATGCCAGTGAGGATATTCTGTATGCTACTGCAAAGGTGAAAACATGATACTGTTTTAAAAATCCTACATAGCCTGTACTACAAAGAATTAGGATTAATGTTTGGAAATTTAAAAAAATTTAGAGGTTTTTGAAATCCCATGGAGGTGTACAGACAAAATACTGTATGACAAATGCATCGAATCACATCAATGTAGGTCATGGTGGAGAAGTGGGCTAATGGGGTTACCTGGGAAAGTAATGGAGATATCAAGTTTAAAGGCAAAGTATGTGTACATAACATTATTGTTGGGACTAATGACACGTTAACTAACTCAGGCTGACTCCTTACTCCCTGGTGAGTGAGCAAGATCAAGGCTCAAAGGTGGTTTCAAAGGTTAATGAGATAAATCGGACCACCGTCAGGGATTGGTTAACAACAGTTCCGCGAATGTGATCAGCTTGTGCTTGCCATATAGTCCTATGGGACTCTCACCTGTGTGAACCCCACCATGCCTTGCTGACCTTTAAGCTGATTGGTTCCTGCCTAGCCCCCACCCTACATAAAAGCTCTGTGATTTCCTCAATAAATGAGTTCCTGCTGTGATTGGTCTCCCTGACGCGTATGATTGTCCTCCGCCCGGAGGGCTGGGAGTGGGTGGTCAGTCGGCCCTACCTATCCCGGTCTGACCTTGTTGGGGAGTGTCCCCTTTCCTTGTCGCTGGTCGAGAAGAGCAAGGGGGCTTAAGACCCCGACAGTTATGATCTAGTTTGTATAGATCTTTTCTTGGAAGTAAGGATTAATAATTCTGAAACCACTGTGCAAGTAGCTTTGGACTCAGGTTAAATAAACAAGGTCAGCGTCCTCATTATTAGAATGCAAATAATTTGGAGTGGGTAAATTGATGTGATGCTGGATTAGATCATGTAGTGCTGGAGACATTAGTAGGAATTCAAGTTTAATTTAATATGGATACATATGGGCATATTAGATAATATGCATACGTATGCATGCATGAGCTAGGATATACACAAGCATCTCTTTGCTTGGTTGGCTGGCAAGTCTTCAAATTAATGGGTGCCCCAGTAGCAATGAGTACCCCAAGTACCTACCTCCTCATTTTTATTTTCTAAAGAAAGAAGGACTCCTTAAAGAAACAGTAAGTACTTAACATGGACTGGAAATAAATACAATTTGCCTGCACATTACAGTACCAGAAAGTAAGAAAAGGGAAAGAAGAATAAAACCAACCAATTCACAAAAGAGAATTAAACTGCAATGATATGTATTTCAAAATGGTACAGGATCTACCTGAGAGACCTTACAAAGGCCAAGACCAGAACAATATGAACAACAATACAAATAAATTAGTATAAGTATAGTTAAAAGT
Organism: Sciurus carolinensis; assembly: GCF_902686445.1. Lineage (NCBI taxonomy): Eukaryota > Metazoa > Chordata > Mammalia > Rodentia > Sciuridae > Sciurus > Sciurus carolinensis. The sequence goes on along the minus strand of NC_062214.1, from coordinate 73,261,052 downwards.
AATGGCCATAATTTCATGTTTCCTATAAATAATTGATTAAATAAATATGTAATAAATGGTGGAAGCCAGGCACATTGCCCCTGGAGAATAATTTCAAAACATTTTTTTCCCAACACTGTTTATAAAGAGGGGGGTGTGACCTCCTGCTTCTTAACTATGTACTGTGCTTAGTGACTTAGTTTCAAAAAGTACTATATAAAAGGGTAAAAAGAAGAGTAATTTTACTGTGGGAAACCTGACAAAAACTGTCTTGTCCAGGTGGTCAAACTAACAGTGGTGATAAATCACACTGATAGCATAACCCCTTGGTATGATGTCATTAGAATGACATTTTCAGAGTTAGGAATGATGTCCATGCCTGCAATCCCAGTGGCTTGGGAGGCTGAGGAAGGAGGATCATAATTTCAAAGCTAGCCTCAGCAATTTAGGGAGGCCCTAAGCAACTTAGTGAGATCCTGTCTCAAAATAAAAATAAAAGGGACTGGGGATGTGGCACAGTGGTTCACCTCTGGGTTCAGTCCCTGGTACAAAAAAATTTTTTAAAAAGAATGGCATTTTCCATTTGTGGTCTCTCTTCCTCAAACCCACAACTTCAGTATAATCATGAGAAAAATATCAAGGAAATCCAAAAGTAGGGATGTCAATGTAATAAAAACAAAGTCTGATAAATGGCCATAAGCATAGGCGTTTATGAAGACATTATATCCATATGCGTGATATGGTATCCTCAGTGGGACTGCAGAACAGAAAATGGTCCTTAAGATCATAATGTATAACATTGCTTTATTAATTATAACAAATGTCCCATGGCAATATAAGATGTCAATAATAAGGGAAGCTATGTGTTGGGCATTTGGAAATTATCTGTTCTATTTTCACAACTGTCATGTAAATCCAACTTATTTTAAAATTTAAAAATGACCTTATTTTGTAAAGTCCCTGCCCAGCTAAACAAAGAGAGCTTGGTTGGCTGGCAAGTCTTCAGATCAATGGATGCTAATTACTAATATTGCCAATGTCCCCTGGTATACCACCTCAATTCTGTTCTTTTCCATATTCTGTAAAGTTTTCTATTATTTTGAGTTTTCCATTTGTCATTCCCTTTTTTAAAAAAATTTGTCTCTACCTTTGTATTTTTAAATAATATTTTATTTAATTTTTCTTGATTTCAAATTCATATAGTTGTGTCGAATTTAATGTATATCCTTAGGATAATCATGAAAAGTCATTAGAAAAATCCTTATTATGGGATATTCCAAAAAATATCTGACTTATACTTTTCAAAAGAGTCAAGATCATGAATAAATCAATGAGGAGTGAAAAACAATCACAGATTGGAGAAGACCTGATCTAGCAGGTAGACTCTAAGATGTCACCTAATGATTCTGACAGTTGAAATATGTGGAATTGTATTATAATCCATTTCTGTGAGTATGGACATTAACTGTGACTTGTTTAACCATAGAATAATGCAAAATGGATGAAATGTCACTTGGGTGATTATGTTACATAAAATTGTGATTTTAGTCTTGCTAATGCATTCTCTTCCTTTATGATTTTGAGGAAGCATTCTGCCATATAGAAACTCACATAGTAAGAACTGAATGCCTTCCCTGGTCAATAACCAGCAAGGAATTGAGGACCTGGTCCAATTGCCTTTTTCAAGTTACATTAAAATGAATCCAAGCCCCCTTTCAAATAATATCACATCTCTATAGGCAGCATGAGTAACTTATTATAAGAATACAATTCCAATTGTTCCCTTTGGCCACATGTATTATTGCTGTCATTCATATCACTTACATGTAATCAATCATTCAGGTCTACACATAATCATGCACACTCAGATACACAACAAATTTCTTTCTTCAGAGTTCTATAGTTTTCATTAGTTCTATAGTTTTCACCTCCTTGGTCTGATTTATACCTAATTACTTTATTTATTTATTTTGTGAAAATTAGTATGGACACTCTAGAAAGCAGTATGGAGATTCCTCAAAAAAATAGGAGTGCAACTACCATATGACACAGCAATCCCACCCCTTGGTATTCAAAAGATCTAAACTCAGCATATTACAGGGATGTAGCCACATCAATGTTTATAGCAGCACAATTCACAACAGCCAGGCTCTGTATCCAACCTAGGTGCCCACCAGTAGATTAACAGATAAAGAAAATGGAGGGTTTTTCAGCCATAAAGAAGAATGAAATTACAGCATTTGCTGGTTAAAAAGATGGAACGGGAGACCATCATGCTACATAAAAAAAGCCAGACCCAGGAAGTCAAAGGTCAAATGTTTTTCTCTGATATACAGAAGCTAAATTTAAATAAGAGTGAAAAAGGGGTGGGGAGAATCCCATGAAAATAGGAGGGAGATCAGTGAAGCAGCAGAGGTGACTGAGGGGAAGCGGGGTAGGGATGATAAGAGATAATAGTGTAATGAAATTGACCAAATTATGCTATGTACATATATAACATACCATAGTCAATTTCATCTTTATGTATACCTTTAAAGCAATAATTTAAAAAACTATAAATAAATAGAAGGAAGACCAGTAACGAAAGAGAACAAGTGTAGGGAAGAAGAGGAAAAGAGGAAGTACTGGGTCCTGAAGTGAAAGCAAATTTCATTCCATGCTTATATAATTAAGTCAAAATGATCCCCAGTGTTACATATAACTGTGTAATATACTAGTAAAAAACATAAAAATAAATGTAACTAATATGCTAAGAAGAGAAAATAATACAAACTGCTAGATTAATAGAGAAATGGCAGCAAACAAGTGGAAGATTAAAACAGGATGTGGATGGGTGTGTGGCTCTGCATCAGAGCATGTGCTTAGCATGTATAAAGCCCCAGGTTCAATACCCAGCACCAAAAAAAAAAAAAAAAAAATCCAACTCTATCAGTAATCACTCTGAATGTCAATCTTTCAAACATACCAATTATAGACACATTGTCAGAGTGGACCAAGACCCAACTATATGTTGTGTAGAGGTCAGTCATTTACATATAAATACAAATATGGAGAGATACACATTAAAGTCACATTATCTGACATTAATTAGAATGGTTATCAGAAAAGGAAAGATAACAAATTTTGGAAAAGATGTGGGGAAAAGGTAACACTTGCATACTGTTGCTAGAATATTAATTATTATAGCTATCATGGAAAGCATTATTGAGGTCCTTCAAAATATTAAAAATAGAACTAAAATATAACCTAGCAATCTCACTACTGGGTACATATTCAAAGGAAACGAAATCAGTATGTCAAAGGGAAATCTGAAGTTTCTTGTTATTGTAGCACTATTCATAATAACCAAAATATGAAATCAATCTGTGTCCATTAACAAATGAATGGATAAAGAAAACATGGTATATGTGCACAATGGAATACTATTCAGTCCTAAAATTGAAACCCTGTCATTTGTGACAACATGGATGAATCTGGAGAATATTATGTTAACTGAAGTAAGTCAGACACAGAAATAAAAATACAGCATGTGCTCACTCATATGTATAATAAGAAAATATTTGTCCTATAGAATAGAGAGTAGAATTGTAGTAACCAGAAGTTGGGATGGTGGGGGAGGGCTAAGGAGTTATTGGTCAAATAATACAAAATTTCTGTTACAAAGGAGGAACACATTCAAGTGAGCATTGCTCAACATGGTGACTATAGTTTATAACATTGTATTATTGAAAAATGAGAGTGGAGGTAAAGTGTTTTTATAACCAAATGATAACTATGTGATGTAATGCATATGTTATTAGCTAGATTTAATCATTTCAGAATATTTATATACTTCAAAACATGTTATAGATAGCAAATACATATAATTTTATTTCAATTTAAAAAACAAAAATAAAATAAATACAATATATAAAGATGAATATAAATGAAAAGTAAATGAATGAAAGAAAATAAACCATGCTAATAGTAATCAAAGGAAAACAGGAGTAACATTAACTTCCAAAAGCATATACTATATAGTAAGAAAAATTACCAGGGAAATAGAAGGGTATTACATAAGGATAAAAGGGGCAACTTTCCAAGGAAATATAACATTCCTAAAATGCATATGCCTAAAAACAGATTTTGAAACTGAGGCAGGAAGATAGACCATCCATAGGCAAATAGGCTAAAGGCCTCAGATAAGGGAAAGAGGGAAGGAAACCATGACATCCTGGAGGGAGACACGGGGCCTAAGAATATCCTATCATTGCCTCTGACAGCTTCAACCATAATGACTCCTCCTTAGCTAGAATATCCTGTTGCTGTTGCTGACAGCTTCAACTGCAAAGGTTCTTCCTTAGTTACCCCTATGTCTATTCTTAGCAACGGCCAACCACAAAAATATTCTCTAAAGCACTTCCTCTTGTGCCAACAAACTCTCACCCCCAACCCATATGTGGATCAAGGCCTGAATATTACTCTCTTCAGATTTGTTGAAGAAGACACAATAGAGAGAGTTGATTGGTTCCTTTCTAAATCCTATATCCTGCCGATCACCTATAAGGACAGATCAAGCCCATAAAAAACCCCTAGACAATTTTGTTTATTTTTTTGAAGAACCAACTATTTTGTAATTTTTTGTATTGTTTCTTTTGTTTCAATTTCGTTGATTTCAGCTCTGAGTTTAACTATTTCCTGTCTTCTACTACTTTTGGTCTTGGTCTGTTCTTTTTCTAGGGCTTTGAGCTGTAGTGTTGGGTCGTTGATTTGTTGAGTTTTACTTCTTTTATTAAATGCGCTCCATGAAATAAATTTTCCTCTAAGTACTGCTTTCATAGTGTCCCAGAGATTTTGATATGATGTTTCTTTGTTCTCGTTTACCTCTAAGAATTTTTTACTTTCCTTCCTAATATCTTCTGTTATCCATTCATCATATAATAGCATATTGCTTAATCTCCAGGTGTTGGAGTAGTTTCTGTTTTCTACTCTTTCATTTATTTCTAACTTCAATCCATTATGATCTGAGAATACAAGGTAGTGTCTCTATCTTCTTGTATTTGCTGACATTAGCTTTGTGGCATAATATATGGTCTATTTTAGAGAAGGATCCATGTGCTGCTGAGAAGAAAGTGTATTCGTTCTTGGTTGAATGGTATATTCTATAAATGTCTGTTAAGTCTAAATTATTGATTGTGTTATTGAGATCTATGTTTTCTTTGTTCAATTTTTGTTTGGAAGATCTGTCCAGTGGTGAGAGAGGTGTGTTAAAATCACCTAGTATTATTGTGTTATGGTCTATTTGGTTTCTAAAATTGAGACGGATTTGTTTGACATACATGGATGAGCCACTGTTTGGGGCATAGATGTTTATGTTTGTTATATCTTGCTGATTTATGCTTCCCTTAAGCTGTATGAAATGTCCTTCTTTATCCCTTCTGACTAACATTGGCTTGAAATCCACATTATCTGAAATGAGGATGGATACTCCAGCTTTTTTGCTGAGTCCATGTGCATGGTATGTTTACCTTTAGCCACACTAACAAAGAGAAGATGAGAGAAAACCCAAATCACTAAAATTCGGAATGAACAAGGAAATTTCACAACAGACACGACTGAAATACAAAACATAATTAGAAGCTATTTTGAAAATCTATACTCCAACAAAATAGAAAATTTCGAAGACATCAACAAGTTTCTAGAGACATATGAATTGCCTAAACTGAACGAGGAGGACATACACAATTTAAATAGACCAATTTCAAGTAATGAAATAGAAGAAGTCATCAAAAGCCTACCAACAAAGAAAAGTCCAGGACCAGATGGGTTCTCAGCCGAGTTCTACAAAACTTTAAAGAAGAGCTCATTCCAATACTTCTCAAAGTATTCCATAAAATAGAAGAGGAGGGAACCCTCCCAAACTCATTCTATGAAGCCAATATTACCCTGATACCTAAACCAGACAGAGACACATCGAGGAAAGAAAATTTCAGACCAATATCCGTAATGAACATCGATGCAAAAATTCTCAACAAAATTTTAGCAAATCGCATACAAAAACATATTAAAAAGATAATGCACCATGATCAAGTGGGTTTCATCCCAGGGATGCAAGGTTGGTTCAACATCAGGAAATCAATAAATGTCATTCACCATATCAATAGACTTAAAGTCAAGAATCACATGATTATTTCAATAGATGCAGAGAAAGCATTTGATAAAATACAGCACACCTTCATGCTCAAAACACTAGAAAAAATAGGGATAGTGGGAGCATTCCTTAACATTGTAAAGGCCATCTATGCTAAGCCCATGGCTAATATCATTCTAAATGGTGAAAAACTGAAAGCATTCCCCCTAAAAACTGGAACAAGGTGGGGATTCCCTCTTTCACCACTTCTTTTCAATATCGTCCTTGAAACTCTAGCCAGATCAATTAGACAGACCAAAGAAATTAAAGGGATACGAGTAGGAAAAGAAGAACTCAAACTATCCCTATTTGCTGATGATATGATTGTATACTTAGAGGAACCAGGAAATTCCACCAGAAAACTTTTAGATCTCATTAGTGAATTCAGTAAAGTAGCGGGATATAAGATCAATGCACATAAATCTAAGGCAGTTTTATACATAAGCGATGAATCTTCAGAAAGAGAAATTAGGAAAACTACCCCATTCACAATAGCTTCGAAAAAAATAAAATACTTGGGAATGAATCTCAGAAAAGAGGAGAAAGACCTCTACAATGAGAACTACAGAACACTAAAGAAAGAAATTAAAGAAAACCTTAGAAGATGGAAAGATCTCCCATGTTCTTGGATAGGAAGAATTAATATTGTCAAAATGGCCATACTACCAAAAGTGCTATACAGATTCAATGCAATTCCAATTAAAATCCCAATGATGTACCTTACAGAAATAGAGCAAGGCAATTATGAAATTCATCTGGAAGAATAAAAAACCCAGAATAGCTAAAGCAATCCTTGGCAGAAAGAGTGAAGCAGGGGGTATCGCAATACCAGATCTTCAACTCTACTACAAAGCAATAGTAACAAAAACGGCATGGTATTGTTACCAAAATAGAAAGGTGGATCAATGATACAGAATAGAGGACACGGACACAAACCCAAATAAATACAATTTTCTCATACTAGACAAAGGGTCCAAATATGCAATGGAGAAAAGATAGCCTCTTCAACAAATGGTGCTCGGAGAATTGGAAATCCATATGCAACAGAATGAAACTAAACCCATATCTCTCACCATGCACGAAACTAAACTCAAAATGGATTAAGGATCTCGGAATCAGACCAGAGACCCTGCATCGTATAGAAGAAAAAGTAGGTCCAGAGCTTCAACATGTCGGCTTAGGACCAGACTTCCTCAACAGGACTCCCATAGCACAAGAAATAAAAGCAAGAAATTATAACTGGGATAGATTCAAACTAAAAAGCTTTCTCTCAGCAAAGGAAACTATCAGCAATGCGAAGAAAGAGCTTACAGAGTGGGAGAAAATCTTTGCCAATCATACTTCAGATAGAGTACTAATCTCCAGAATCTATAAAGAACTCAAAAAACTCTACACCAAGAATGCAAATAATCCAATCGACAAATGGGCTAAGGAAATGAATAGACACTTCACAGAAGAAGATCTACAAGCCATCAACAAACATATGGAAAAATGTTCAACATCTCTAGTAATAAGAGAAATGCAAATCAAAACCACCCTAAGATTCCATCTCACCCCAATTAGAATGGCGATTATCAAGAATACAAGCAACAACAGGTGTTGGCGAGGATGTGGGGAGAAAGGTACACTCATACATTGCTGGTGGGGCTGCAAATTAGTGCAGCCACTCTGGAAAGCAGTGTGGAGACTCCTTAGAAAACTTGGAATGGAACCACCATTTGACCCAGCTATCCCACTCCTTGGCCTATACCCAAAGGACTTAAAATCAGCATATTACAGAGATACAGCCACATCAATGTTCATAGCTGCTCAGTTCACAGTAGCCAGATTGTGGAACCAACCTAGTTGTCCTTCAATTGATGAATGGATAAAGAAACTGTGGTTTATATATATACAATGGAATATTACTCAGCCATAAAGAATGATAAAATTATGGCATTTGCAGGCAAATGGATGAAACTGGAGAATATCATGCTAAGTGAGATAAGCCAATCTCAAAAAACCAAAGGACGAATGATATCGCTAATAAGTGGATGATGACCCACAATGGGGGGTGGGAGGGGTTAGTGTTAGGGTTAGAGTTAGGGTTAAGGAGGGGGGCAAGAATGGAGGAAGGAAGGACTGTACAGAGGGAAAAGAGAGGTGGGAGGGGTGGGGGGAAGGGAAAAAATAACAGAATGAATCAAACAACATTACCCTATGTAAATTTATGATTACAGAAATGGTATGCCTATACACCATGTACAAACAGAGAAACAACATGTATCCCATTTGTTTACAATAAAAAAAAAAAGAAAAAAAAAAACCCTAGACAATAACACTGTCTAGATAATAGGCGACCCTATCTTGGGTCTCTTCCCTCTTTGGAATCTCTGCTTTCTTTCTATTACTCTAATAAATTGTTATTTTGCTCTCCCTCTTGTGTCCATGGATTTTATTCTTTGAATTCAGGAGAGAAAGAAACCACCTGACATCTATGCTCTATACTACAAAACCACGAGAGGAAGTAACTTGAAAATTTGAAGAGAAAATAAACACACTATTGTAGCTGGAAATTTCAATGCCCCTCCATCAGAAATAGATTCAGCAGGCAGAAAATCAGTTAAGACATATTCGAACTCAACAGCACCAAAACTGACATCTACAGACTGCTTTATCCAACAATGACAGAATTGACTCTTATTAATCCCACAGTACCAGTCACCAAGATTGATCACATTTTTATCCATAAAGCATACCAAATGAAATTTAAGAGAAAGGAATCAAACTATGTATTCACTCATACCACAGTAGAATTAGAGTAGAAAATGATAAAAGAAAAATAACTGGAAAAGTCCAAAGTACACAAAGATAAAATAACACAATTCTAAAAAACATGAGTCAGAGAAGAAAACTCAAGATAAATTTTCAAGTATTTTGAATTAAATTTAAAAAAATGGAACTTGTCAAAATTTGTGGCATGCAATGGGAGATCTTCGAGGGACATTTCTAGCATTAAGTATATATATATTAGAAAAGAAGAAATCTAAAAATCAATTGTTTAATTTTCTATTTTGGGAAACCTAAAACTAGAACAAATTAAATCCAAAAAGTGGAATAAAATATATAACATTCTAAAGACAGTGAAAAATAAATTATAAAGGAACTGAAAAAAATTTAAAGAACATTGATATTTTAATAGCTTCCAGAGCATAAAAGTACTCAAAGGTAACAAGTAAAGAAAACCTCATGGCTGGGGCTGGGGCTCAGTGGTAGAGCGATTGCCTTGCACCTGCAAGGCACTGGGTTTGATCCTCAGCACCACATAAAAATAAAGAAAGAAAGATATTGTGTCTACCTCCAACTAAAAAATATTTTAAAAATTTAAAAAAGAAAACCCCAAAGTAAATTCTTGTTTATGAGCATGAAGAGGTGACTCCCTCATGAAATCACCTGAAATACCTTCAAATGATTAACCAAAATCGTATTAATGCATGCTAATTTCATTTGGTTATTGAGTTGGAAAGTACTTATTTTTGGAAAATACTTTTTTTTTGGTACCAGGGATTGAACCCAAGGGTCCTTAACCACCAAGTTGCATCCCCAGTCCTTTAAAAAAATATTTTATTTAGAGACAGAGTTTTGCAAAGTTGCTTAGGGTCAGCCTTGCCAAGTTGCTGAGACTGACTTTGTGATCCTCCTGCCTCAGCATCCAGAGACACTGTGAGTACAGGCATGTGCCACCATGCCAGGCTGGAAAATACTTTATGAATAATCCATCGCCAGTGAATTTAGGTATTTCAAGGTATACAATATGGAGAAGATAGAACAAAGTCTGGAGAACAAAGTGACCCAATTTCATCAAGCTGTTCTCCATGTTCAGTGTTAAGAACAGGAGAGAAGATACACCAGCTCCCATGCAGACAGTGTTGCCTTGTGCCATAGTGACCTAAGACATGGGTCACTGAACTATGGGAACAGTCCAGAAGAAAAAAATAGAGAGAGATCATTTAAATGAAATTGTTAGAATCTTTCTCAGACATGGCTGTCTTGCAGTTAAGACTAAGGGAGAAGGTCTATCCGTTAGAGAACAGGGAAATGACATGTGTATATAAGCTAACCACCCCAACTGGATTCAGACTTGTATTTCTAAGATTTTTGGCAACATTTGGTTGATAAATTTACTATAGTGTTTTGAAATAATTCAAGTAGAATTTTCTGCTTAAGAGCAAAACAGTTACTGTGAAACAAAAGATAAGTCAATAAGGTGTATCTGCTCTACTTGTTTCTCCAGAAAACCTCAGGTTTTCTATAGGGTAGAAATTATCTTGCCTTTGTTCTTTACAACAAAACAAAACAAAGCAAAACAAAACAAAACACTGTCTACGTAGTTTGTGAGAGTACAGGGTTCCCTATGTTCCACAAAATCAAGGTTAACTATGCCATAGCATAGAACAACATTGAATGAAGATGAGGGTATTTTTTTTTCAATCAATATCTGGCCTTAAAACTCTCTGTATATGATATTAAAGCTGAGAGTCCCCAACTACACGCTTACATGGAAAAACAATATTGACATATTAATTTGAATTAATGAGTGTCAGTGCTCTTGGTGTATTGGTAGATCATAAAGATAGAACACACATCTCCCAGAATATTTTTTGGACCATGAATGTGAAGCTGTCATTACTAGCATAGCAGACATAGTCTATTGATTCTTAGAAACATCTTCATTCAGAGAACATTATTCTCAACACAGTCTTGGGGGTATTAGTGTTCTCCACCCTGCAAACCCTGAATAAATCCTGGTTTGCATGTTGGATCCCTGCATGCTTTCATCCTCTTCTTGCTTTTGTGTCTTGGAAATCCTTGTCCAACCCAGGTTGAGGAATCCCATTTTCACTACCCAGTATACTCAGCATATATTCACATACAAACCACATCAAAGGAGTGTCAAAAATTCTCTCTAAAATGCTACACTTTAAAGATCAGCCCACTAATCAGAAGGTAGATGTTTCTAAGTCAAAGAAAATGAATATCTAAAAATTTCACAAACATGAAAACCTTTTAATAAATTTTTTTAGTTGATAAGAGAAAATAAATATGGATGGCAATCCCCTTCTTTGGAGATCATATTAGAAAAAAAATATATATATACTGCCTGTGGAGATATATATATATATATATACACACACATTTTCTAAATGGAATTTTCATCTAACTGAAAAAAAAAACTAGTAATCACATGTCAAAAGGTAAGAAAATAACTCAGAACTGTATTATGATCAGTTGGTACAAGAACATGTCATGCAGATATTTATAAATGCAAGGTGGAAGGAATAACAAACTGTAGCATTTTGATAAGGAGAACATAAAAAATATGAAATTAGCACTCACAGGGTAACAAAGTGGCTGGTTTCTGCATTAACAATGGGAATTTGAGTGTTCTACCTCACAAATTTATGCCTTTGTGTACCTTTCCTAATAAGAACAAAGTCACTGAAACAATGACAATTTCCACAATTTTCTAGTCATGAGATTCTGAGCAGATTTCGCCTTATGGCTCCCAGAACAGTCTCTGCCCCTCTCCTTTCAACAAGAGGAAATTTCTGGAAAACACCAGGACAGACTGTATAAACTGTGTAACATTTGCTGTCCCTAAAAAATGTTATAGCCCCATCCCATTAGGAGTGAAGTTGGAAAGATAATTGGAAAAAGATTTTGAAAAATGACATAAATTCACTAAATTTTAAAAGACAAATGAAAAGCATTAATACATGATACTAAAAATGAATATGGTTGTAGATAATGTCTATGTGATCAAAAACAAAAAAAAAAAAAGGAAAAGGGAAGAAAGGAGGAAAGAGGAAGGGAGGAAGGAAGGAAATCGCATACAAGTGTTAGAAACATTTGCAAATCAAAAAATTTGTTATAAGCAAGAATATTACCAGGCCTGCCAGCAGCGGTAACATGTTGTTGGTCAGCAAGCAGAATGACTGGAGAAAATGCGTTCTCATACAAAAGAACTGCATTCCGCAACCAACCACTAATGGAGGGCAGGGAGCAGCTGTCCTTACCCCTGCAGACCCCAGAGCAGCGAGGCTCTGAGCTCAGCTGCATTGGCTGTGGCACCGCCCTGGGTGGGCGTGGTGTGGAGCCGGTGTGTGTGTGTGTGTGGGGGGGGGCTTCTTCCACTGGGGCATCTGCACTTGCGCAGGAGGCACCCAGGGATGAGTCTCCAGATTCCTACCACCTCTGACTGTTGCTGGGGAAGGAACCAGGAAGAAGGGAAGCAAAAGAGAAACCTTGTCCTCTAATAATATTCATTGGGAATGTAGAAATAATTGAAGCTGAAGCAGTGCTGGGTGGATTGTGTGATTCACAAGAACATTAGAGACACAAGTGTTGTGCTAAAGCAATGTTCTAGAATTCTAAACCTTCCTCCTAATCAAGGTACACCTGAGCATATAGATGTATGTGCAAGGCCTGCACATTTGCCCTATTTATTGTAGAACATCACAGTGTATGAGAGAAAGAACGTTATAGGGAATAACCCTGTGTTAAGTGAAATCTTTTATTAAGACATTGTAAGGCTGGGGTTGTAGCTCAGTGGTAGAGTACTTGCCTAGCAAGTGTGAGGCACTGGGTTTGAGTCTCAGCACTGCATATAAATAAATAAAATAAAAGATCCATGAAAAACTAAAAATGCATTGAAAAAAAAGACAATGTAAGACTTGTACAAAGATAGAGAAATTAGTGACTAAAAGAAAGAAAAGCTCAAAAATGGACACACACATATAAAGCAAATGAGTAAGAAAATATGGATTTTTTCAGTTTATGTGCACCCATTGGGAGAAATCAAATGTACTATTAATCTCATGTTATGCACAAAATCAATTCATGACAAAGGAAGAGGGTAAATTTATGACAAAGCCACATTGTAAACATCCATGTTTCACATATATAATGTCCTGTCTTTCCTACTTTGACCAACTATGTATGAGTTTAGATACTGGTAAATAGAATTGTCCCCTGCTGTTCCCTGATGAACATATGGACAGAAGAAACTCATATAAATTGATAATATTGGAAGTTGGCTAGTTCCAATTTGCTTCTAGTTTCAGGCTCTAGAAAAGCTAAATCAAGTACACATGAGGTCATGATCTCAAATACATGTATCATTCTTCCATCAAACTGTAACTTCTATTAAGGCTGGAGTGGGTATGAGGTCTGGGTTTTTGCCTCATGATATGATCTGGCTTTGGGATGTATCAAATCCATCTTTTTGAGCATTCTGGTCTGGGTAAATCTCTGTGAAATGGTTATAGGTTATTTAGTAGTTTGCAGGAAATAATAATACCCATGTTATCAGAATCATATTTGGGGATTTGGTGCTCATCCCTGTACCCTCTGTGCCTGTGATATGTTTGTACAGTTTTTGACTATTGCCTGCCCTCTCTTGCCAGCACATTCTGAATCACTTGCTTTCACCTGCCAAAAATTGGGTGACCAAAGATTCATTTACAGGTGTGTATAAACAGGGACTTTCATAAACCACCATGTTTATAAATAATTTATTTGGAACTCAGCATATCTGTGACCACGATTGTACTTATCCTGTGGTTTTTGGATTTGCCAATAGGTAACAGAATTCCACAATGTGTTAACAAAACATGTGATGCTAAAGAATTAGTGGTGGAGTTTGTGGAAATGGCAAGAACTTAATTATCACAGGATTTTTTCAAAGATACAGTTGTCATTTGAAAACTTAAAGAAGGAAACACTATACTTCAGAGTGACTCTCTTAATTTAAAAATGTGATTTATGATCCCTGTCACTGAAATTTCTCAATTGTGGCTTCTACTGTCCAGAAGTCATATCTTCTAAAATCTGTCATATGATCTGGCAGAAGTTTTGCCTTATGATGTCAGAAAATGGACTTTCTGGGGCATGTCCGGCATAGGCATCTGTGTTTGAAAGAAGTAGTTGCTGAGAAAGCAATGACTGGGAAATAGGGAGGGTGATAGGGAAGAAGAAAGAGGAGGAGAATCCTGAAGCTTGTGAGGACATCCTTGAAGCAAGTGCAATTTGTGTTTGGAATGGTGATTTAGTAACTACACTTCATGTTCGTTCATTCCCTGAGCCAAAGATGTTTCACTTGTGTTTGGGTTTAGGTTTTCCTGGTAGTTCCAAAATAATATTTTAAGAAAGATTTTTTAAAAAATTCTGAGCTAATTCAAAAGTAAACAAGGAATTCAAACTACTTCAAGAAGAAAGCAACTCTATAAAATGTGCATAGGATCTGAATAGGTATTTCTCAAAAGATATATGCAAAAATGCTCAACATCTCTGATCTTCAGGAAAACACAAATTCAAACCTCAGGGACTGGGGATGTAGCTCAGTGGCAGTATGCTTGCCTACTGTGCAATGAGCCCTGGTTTCAATCCCCATCACTGCAAAATAAAATGAAATAATAAAAATAAAATAAAATCTCAATGAGGTCTCACCTCTCACTCTTAGACTGGTTACTGTCAAAAGGAGGAATGATAACAAGTGTTAGTGAATATATGAAGAAAAGGGAACTGTTGTACTCCACTGTTGGGAATATAAATTAGTGCCATCATTTTGGAAAAAAAGTATGAAATTTCTTCAAAAAAGTGAAACTAGGGCTGGGGTTGTGGCTCAGTGGTAGTGTGCTTGCCTGGCATGTGTGAGGCCCTGGGTTCCATACTCAGAACCACATGCACATAAGTAAAATAAAAGATCAATTGATAACTAAAATAAAAATAATTTTAAAAAGTGAAACTATAGATACCATATACTGCAGCATCAGGTTTGTACACAAAGAAACTGAAATACACATGTCTAAGAGATACCAGCCCTTACATGTTCACTGCAGTATTATTCACAATAGCCAATATATGTCAACAACCTAAATGTCCATTAACAGATGAATGAGCTAAATGTATGTTATAAATACATGATAGCATGTTATTGAACTTTATAAAAGAAGAAAATTCAAGCTGGGGTTGTGGCTCAGTGGCAGAATGCTTGCCTAGCATGCATGAGGCACTAGGTTCGATCCTCAGTACCACATAAAAAAGTTAAACAAGATAAAGGTATTGTGTCCATCTACAAATAAAAATACTTTAAAAATTCTATCATTTGCAACAAACTGTGTGAACCTGAAGGACATTATGCAATGTGAAGAAAATCAGGTACAGAAAATAAATAATGTATGATCTCATTTTAATGTGAATCTTAAAAATAAAACTTATAGAAATATAGAGGAAAATGGTAGTTGCCAGAGGCATGCTTGGTGAGTGTGTCAGAAAAATGGAGCTATTGTTCAAAGGTACTAAGTTAGACAGATGTGATAAATTCTGGTGATCTATTGCATAGTGTGGTGATCTTAGCTAATAATAATATATTAAATATTTCCAGAAAAGGATTTTAAACAGAAAAGGATTTTAAGTGTATTCTCCACAAGGAAATGATAAATGTTTTAATTTGTGTTTTCCTGAAGATCAGAGATGTTGAGCATTTTTGCATATATATATATATATATATATATATATATTAGCATATATATATGCTAATTGGCCTGATTTGATAATCCCACAATGTGTTGTGTTTGTATATACACACATACTACATTTGTATGTAAATATATACAAATATTATTTGTCAAGCAAAAATAAAATAAGAAAAAAAAATTTTGTTAGTTTTCTCATTGCTGTGACCAAAAGATCTGACAATAATGTAGAACAAAAAGTTTATTTTGGCTTAGAACTTTAGAGATTCAGTCCATGGTCAGCTGATACCATAGCTCTGACCCTGAGGTGAGGCAGAACAGCGTGGTGGAAAGGTGTGGCAAAGGAAAACAGTTCAGGATATGGCAATGAAGAGAAGCAGGGGTTGGGAGTGAGACGTCTTCTCACCAGGGATAAAATATAAACCCTAAATTCGTGCCCCCAGTAACCTACTTATTCTGGTCACACCCTACCTGCCTGCAGTTGCTGCCCAGTTAATCCATATCAGAGGATCACTCCACTAACTAGGCTGTAAGTCTCACAATTCAATAATTTCACCTCTGAATAGTTTTGCATTGTCTCATTCATGAGCTTTTGGAGGATACCTCATAACTAAACCAAAATATTTCACCATTGGTCCCCCAAAGCTCATTCCCATCTCACAGTGCAACATATATTTAGGTTATTTGCAAAGTTACCATAGTCTTTTCCTAATAGTTTTAGTATAGTTTAAAAGTCTTCTCTGAAACTCCAGGAAAACTCTCAGTATGAACCCCTGTAAAAATCAAAAGAAAGTTACATATATCTAATTTATAATGGCACAGGGTAAACATAACCATTCAAGGGAGAGATAGGGATGTAGGAAGAAGGAATGGGACAAAAGCAAGATTGAAATTCAGCTGGACACAAGGTTCTGTAACTCCAAGTTCAGTGTCTGGGGCACATGGCATTGTAATGTTTTCTCTAAAGGGTTTGTGTCCCTCATCTCATGGTCTTGTTGTTTGTAGCCCATATGGTCTTTCTTTTATCTTGCCTTTGCTCAATCCCTGCAACTTTCCTTGGCAGACGTCTCATATTACTAGCATCTGTTCATCTTGTGAATCTCCACTTCGGCTTTGGCTTCCTTCTCACATCTTCACACATTGCCTGGGCTTCAACCCTGTTATACTTTGCCTGACCTCTTATCCTTTACTTTGAAAGCTAGATGGAAACCTCCATGACCTCTGAACTCCAACATCCTGCATTCCTGCAGAACAGGCACCACATGATTGATGCCAAAATCTACTACCATCCTGAACAGAAGCCAAGTCTTCTGGAGCCATGGCTGCTTGCAGCTTCTGAATGCATGTGTGGCTTAGCATAGTGAATTCACATCCTAGGCCCTCATATGCAAGCAGGTTGCCTTTGTGTTCTCTTCTCAAAAGGATTTTTACACCCTTATTCCTGAGATTGTTGTGGTATTGCTAATTCCTGAGATGCCCCCAAACCATTGTCCCTATTATCTCTTGGTACAATACTTGACATTTCTTCAGTGGCTGTAATCCCTTTAACAAGTGTATCTTACTTAGCACCAGTATTGCTTGCACTTTTCTGAACAAACTGAAAGTTTTTTGTCTTTCTGCTCCTAATTATTACAATAAACTTGGTTAAAAGCCATTTAATATCCATTCCGCCCTCTGAATGCTGTGCTACCTTGAAATTTCTTCTGCCAGATTAATTAGCCCATCACCTTTAAACTCAACCTCATAAAAAGTCTCAGGAAATGGGAAAATGTGGACAACTTTTTTTTTGTCAGAACATAACATGAATGACCTCTAGTCCAACTTCCAATAGAGTCCTTCTCCTCTTAAATCTCATGACCCCAGTCTTTACTGTCCACAGTACTAGTCTTTATGAGCATTGGCATTCTAGTCTTCGGAGCTTTTATCAGAATAACCCATTTATCTTTGATTATAACATTCTAAAACTTTTAAAACTTTTATCTCTAAACTTTTCAAAATCCCTCCTCTGGGAAACCAGCTTAAAAGGTTTCTGAAAAACATCACCAGATTAGTCACAGCAAGGATCCCACTTCTCAGTACCAATTTATGTTTTAGATAACTTTTTCATTTCTGTGTCTTGACAAAGATATAGCATAGTAGAAGGAAAAGTTTGTTTTGGCTCACAGTTTCAGAAGGTCCATGGTCTGCTGACTGATTCCATACCTCTGAGCCCAAGGTGGGGCAGAACATCATGGTAGAAGAGTGTGGCAGAGGAAAACAGTTCAGGACATGAAAATCAGGAAGTAGGAAGAGAGAGATCAGCTCACCAGGGATAAAATATAAACCCAGAAGTCATAGCTTCAGTGACCTATTTCAAGTCAAACCTTACCTGCCTGCAGTTACTGCCCAGTTAATCCATATCTAAACTATAACCAAAAATAGCCATAGTATATTAATAAAAAAATAAAAGGTTCATCCTGGCACCAAACAAGTCTCTGAACTATAATGTGTATTTTTCTATCGAGGGTCCAATCTGTTTATTGTCAGGTATATTGCTTACTTAGTGCTGCATGACTAATTACCATATAATACAGTGCCTCAAAACCACACATATTACTCACAGTTCCTTTGTGTCAGGAACCAGTTGTAGATAATGGGGACTACTAAGTCAGCTTAAGTGCCTCATAACTCATCTACGATTATTCCCTTCTAGAATACTTTTTAAGGACCCCCCAACATATCTTCCACATCCTTTTATTATTTGTACTAATTGGTTATACATGACAACAGATTGCATTTTGACTCATTGTACACAAATGGAGCACAACTTTTCATTTCTCTGGTTGTACACAATGCAATTATACATGTATAAAGCATAATAATGTCCATCTCATTCCATCATCTTGTAATCCCACACTTGGGAGGCTGAGGCAGGAGGAATGCAAGTTCAAAGCCAGCCTCAGCAACTTAATGAGGACTTAAGCAATTTAGCAAGACTCCTTCTCAAAATAAAAAATAAAAAGGACTGGGGATGTGGCTTAGTGGTTAAGTGGTTCAAACCCCAGATAGATAAAAATCTAACAATGAAACTGAGAAAAAAAAAATCTGTTTAAAACAGCATCAAAAAGGAATACATTTTAAAAATACATGTGAGGTATGTGCAACAAAACCTACACACTGTATTGAAAGAAATTAAATCCTAAATAAATGTTAAAAAATCATTGATAAGGTGGTTTAATACTATAAAGATGATAATACATTCTCAATGAATCTTCAGATTCAATACAATCCCAGTGAAATATAGGCTATCCTTGAAAAATACTTTTGCAGCAATTATCAAGATGATTCTAAAAGTCATATGGAAATACAAATGTTCCAGAAGTACCGAAAAATACTTTTTTTTTATTTTGGTATTGGGATTGAACCGAGGGGTACTTTGCCACTGAGCTACATTTCTAACCACTTCAAAAAATATATTTTTGGTGATAGGGACTTTTACTATGTTGTTGAGAATTTTACTAATTTGCTGAGGCTGGCTTTAATCTTACAATTCTCCTGGCCTTAGCTTCCTGAGTTGCTTAGATTACAAGTCTGTACAATATTAAAAAGAAGAAGTAAGTTGGACTTCTTAATAGGTAATTCCCACCTTCAAAACTTATTATAAACTGATGTAATCAAGACACTATAGTGCTCGTTATATTAGAGACAAAGAGGTCAGTAGAAAAGTTGTTTGTCCAAAAGTTAATCCTAGCATTTATGGTAATTGATGTTGCAGTGTTGCCATGTCAATTCAATATGGAAATATTTTTTCAACAAATGTTTTGGGACAATTAAATATTCACATACAAATTGACTTTTCTTCACATCATGTACATAATTGACTTGAAAGAGATGTAGATGTAGGAGATGCAGTTAAAACTACAAATCCCATAGAAAACAATGTAGGAACAATTTTCTCGGTCTTACATGAATCAATGATTACTAGGATATGACATCAAAATACATAAAAGAAAGAAAAAAGATAAATTTTATCAGAATTAAAATTTTTGTGATTCAAAGCACGGCATCAAGATAATTCCCAAATAATGGGAGAAAATGTTTACAAATGATATAGCTTTTAGGGGTGCATTGTGCAGAATACATAAAGCATTCTTATAAGTCAAAATTAAAAAGGGCAGTTAAATTGTATGAATAGGTATTTCTCCAGAGAAACAATGGAATTGTCCAGTAAGCATATGAAAATATATTTAATACCTTTATCCCTTAGTAAAGTGAAAATTCAATCCATCATTAGATACATTTCAGGGACTTTTACATTCCAGACAAGAACCTATCATTGAACTTCACTCCCTGGCCCATCCTTTGCAAATCTTATAGGCATACTTTAAAGTGAAAAAAGCCAATGTGAAAAGAATACCTACTGTATATTTCTATTATACAACACTTTGGAAAAGGTGAAACCATACAAATAGTAAAGATATAACTACTTATTAAGGTTTTCAGAGGAAGGGTTGAATGTGTAAAATACAGAAGATTTTTGTGGCAGTGAAGTTATTCCCTAAAAAGAAATTATGGATTAATGATACTATCTTTCAAATCTTAAAGACATTTACATCATAGAGTCATCTTAAGTGCCTCATAACTCATCTACAATTATTCCCTTCTAGATGACTTTTTAAGGACCCCTCCAACATATTTTCCACATCCTTTTTTAAAAAAAATATTATTTGTACTAATTGGTTATACATGACAGCAGAATGCATTTTGACTCATTGTACACAAATGGAGCACAACTTTTTATTTCTGTGGTTGTACACAATGCAATCATACTTGTATAAAGCATAATAATGTCCATCTCATTCCATCATCTTTCCTATCCCCATGCCCTTTCCCCTCCCCTCACTCCCTTCTGCCCAATCCAAAGTTTTTCCATTCTTCCCTTGCCCCAACCCATTATGGATCAGTAACCACATATTGGAGAAATCATTTCTCTTTGCATGATATTCTCCAGTTCCATCCATTTACATGCAAATGCCATAATTTCATTCTTCTTTAACACTGAGTAATATTCCATTGCGTATATGTACCACAGTTTCTTTATCCATTCATCTACTGAAGGGTATTTAGGTTGGTTCCCTGGTTTAGCTATTGTGAATTGAGCTGCTATAAACATTAATGTGGCTGTGTCCCTCAGTATGGTGAGTTTAAGTCCTTTGGGTATAGACCGAGGAGCGGGATAAGTGGGTCAAATGGTGGTTCCATTCCAAGTTTTCTTAGGAATCTCCATACTGCTTTCTATAATGGGTGCACCAATTTTCAGTCCTATCATCAATGTATGAGTGTACCTTTTCCCCCACATCCTCATTAACACTTATTGTTGCTTGTGTTCTTGATAATTGCCTTTCTGACTACAGTGAGATGAAATCTTAGAGTACTTTTGATTTACATTTCTCTAATTGCTAAAGATGTTGAACATTTTCTTCATGTATTTGTTGATAGATTGTATATCTTCTTCTGTGAAGTGTCTGCTCAGTTCCTTGGCTCATTTAATGATTGGGTTTTTTTTTTTTTGGTATTAAGTTTTTTGAGTTTTTTATATATCTGGGAGATTAGTGCTCTATCTGATGTACCTGTGGTAATGATTTTTCTCCCATTCTGTAGGCTTTCTTTTCATGTTATTGATTGTTTCGTTTACTGAGAAGAAGCGTTTTAGTTTGAATTCATCCCATTTATTGATTCTTAATTTTATTTCTTCCACTTTAAGGGTCTTGTTAATAAGTCAGGTCCTAAGCTGACATGATGAAGATTTGGGCCAACTTTTTCTTCTATTGGGTGCAGGGTCTCTGGTCTAATTCCTAGGTCCTTGATCAATTTTTAGTTGATTTTTGTGCAGGGTGAGAGATAGGGGTTTAATTTCATTTTGCTCCTTATGGATTTCCAGTTTTCCCAGCACCATTTGTTGAAGAGGCTATCTACATCTTCTTGATCTGTATGATTCAGCTTTACTAATATAGTGCCTTTGGTACATATTTCCAAATAATTATTAGTTACCATTTCACCAATTTTTAGTATTTTTTTCCTTTAAAATTTAACACAGTTATTATTACCCTTATTTTAGCCATGACATGGTTTTCATTCTCTGAGCAAAGATGGACTTGTGCGATACCATCTCTTGTTACCTTCTGGTAGAAAACTTGCATCAAAACTTTCAGAATAAATGTTGATAGGAAAGGAAGAGATCACAAAGACACAGATAGAGAAGATAACAGACTGGAGATAGGGAGTAATCCTCAACCCCCTCACAGCACAGAAAAGTGGCAGTGAAGGAACATCTGACTGGAGAGGGACGTTGCCCTGGCAATCTGTGTCAGTGAAAGGGATGTTCCTGTACCACAGACCAACCATTGAGAACCCACAACCATGGGTCCCACACTTGTAGACAGTCACCAGGGTCTATGCCACTTTGTAGAGGACCCTGCAGAAAGGATCAGGTGTGCAGAGGCACATAGTTAGAGTGACAGCTCAAAGCTACGCATCCTGAGCCCTACATGAAATAAAAACAACCAACAGACAGAATCACATACTCCAAGTATCCAGACTCGGGGCCTTGGGCTAACAAATGAGAACAGGTGGGTGGGAGGTCCATAGAAACAAGGGGAGTGGCTCCTGTGCCCCAGAAGCAACTGGGGAATCCAAAGTCAAAGAGTAATGGGAACCTTCTAAAGGTCTTAAATCTTGACGAAATCCAAACTAACACTCAATAAAAATTTTCTTCATTTGGGCATGGTTTATTATAGGTGGCTTTGTTGTTGACTTATATATATATTTTTCATTTTCATTTGGTTGTTGTTACCCTACTATACATTACTTCATCCACAACCCATTTGATTGTGTTTCTTCCAATGTTTTAAAGCATTATTTGTAATCATTCTCTATACTTTTGTTTTCCTATCTTAGGTACATTTGTTCCTCTTATTCTCTGTTTCCTCTTATATTACATGCTACTGCCTCAAATTCCCCCATCCATCATTTTCTTCTTTTTACCTTTTGAGTATTATCCTTTACTATGTTATTTCATTTTTTTGTCAGACTTATTTTGCCCAATTTTTCTCTCCTCTCATTTTGGCCCCTACATTATGTTATAGCAATTTTATTATATTTAATAACTAAAATAACAAATTTTTCATCTTATTCCAGAACCCTATTACAAGTTTATAGCAGATTAGAGGAACTTTGGAGAGCACTATCAACAAGTTTGTGTTTTTTTGTAAGATTGAAGAATATGTGGCTTTGCTCCAAAGTGATTGCACTACATAACATTCAGGACTGGGGCCATAGCTCAGTTGGTAGAGTGCTTGCCTTACAAGCATCAAGGTCCTGGGTTCGATCCCTAGCACTGAAAGAAAAAAAAAAAAAAAAAAACAGAAAATATCTAAATAGCATTCAGTGTCTTTTCTAAAAATAGTGCTTATCCTGAGAACAGCAGAGCATATATATTTAGCAAAAGTATCAATACCTTGATATTTTCCCAGCCTGAGGCTTTTGAGAAAAATACCCTCACTAAATAGTCATTGCATACAAGAGGAAGCAATAATTATCCCAGTATATGTGTATACATACAAGCGGTATGAAAAAGGAAGGGAACAAGCCACCCCAAAATGCCTACAACAAAAACTGACCCCCATGGATGCCACCATCCATGTCAGAGAAAGAATTTAGAAAGTTTATGGTTAGAATGTTCAACAAGCTAAGAGAAGATGAAAGAAATGAACTTAGGTAGACAATAAAGGAAGTGAAAGATAATTTCAGTAAAGAAATATGGATTTAAAAAGAATCAATTGGAGAATATCATGTTAAGTGAGATAAGTCAATCTCAAAAATCCAAAAGACAAATGATCTCACTAATAAGCGGATGATGACACATAATGGGGGGTGGGAGCGGGGCAAGAATGGAGGAAGGAGGGACTGTATAGAGGGAAAAGAGAGGTGGGAGGGGTGGGGGGAAAGAAAAAATAATGGAATGAATCAAACATCATTGCCCTATGTAAATGTATGATTATGCAAATGGTATGTTGTTACTTATGTACAAACAGAAACAACATGTATCCCATTTGTTTACAATAAAAATAAATTAAAAAAAAATAAATAAAAAGAATCAATAAGAATCCTAGAAATGAAACAATAAATCAAATTAAGAATTCAATGGAAAGAATCACCAATAGATTAGACCATTTTGAAGACATATTTTCAGGTCTTGAAGACAAAGTATGTAATCTTTATTTTCATTAATGAATATTATTATTTATTTTTAAAAAAAATTTTTATAGACAGCATTTTGATTCCATGTACACAAATGGGGTACATCATTTAGTTTCTATGGTTGTACATGATGTAGATTCATACCATTCATGTAATCATACATGTACATAGGGTAATGATTCTGTCTCATTCCACCACTATTCATAACTCCCTCCCTCTCATTTCCCTCTACATAATCCAAAATTTCTCCATTCTTCTGTCACTCCCCACCCCCTAACTCCCATTATATATCATCATCCACTTATCAGGGAAAACATTTGGCCTTTGTTTTTTTTGGATTTGCTTATTTCACTTAGCATGTTATTCTCCAATTCCATCCATTTATCTGCAAATGCCATAATATTATTCTTTATGACTGAATAATATCCCATGGTGTAACTGTATGTATATATATATATATATATATATATATATATATATCACAGTTTCTTTATCCATTCATCTGTTGAAGGGTATCTAGGTTGGTTCCACAATCTAGTGGATTGAACTGCTATAAACATTGATGTGACTGTGTTACTGTAGTATGCTAATTTTAAGTCCTTTGGGTATAAACCAAGGAGTCAGATAACTGGGCCAAAAGGTGGGTCCATTCCAAGTTTTCTGAGGATTCTCCACACTGCTTTCCAGAGTGGCTGCACCAATTTGCAACTCCACCAGCAAAGTAAAAGTGTGTTATACTCCACATCCATACCAACATCTATTATTGTTTGTGCTCTTGATGATAGTCATTCTAATTTGAGTAAGATGAAATCTTAGACTTGTTTTAATTTGCATTTATCTAATTACTAGAGATGTTAAACCAAAGTGTATAATCTTGAAAATAAAGATGTTGTGAAACCATGACCAGAATATTTAAGAAATATGGGATAAAATTAACAGAGCAAATTTAAAAATCATTGTGGTAGAAGAAGGCTCTGAAATGAAAATTAAATGAATGTACAATCTCTTCAATGAAATAATACTAGAAAATTTACAAATCACAGGAATGAAACAGAATCTGAATACAAGATGCATGAGGAAGTCCAAATAGGCAAGATCAAAAAAAGACCTCCTGAAGACACAGCATAAAGAAAATACCTGATATACATGAAAAAGGTAGAATTTTAAAAGCCTCAAGAGAAAAATGTAGGTTACATTAAGAGGTAAACCAATTCAGATTTCAAGTGATTTCTCAACCCCAATGCTAAATGCCAACAAGGCTTGGAATAATATGTACCAAGCACTGAAAGAAACAGGAGGTAACCAAAATTACTATATACAGCAAAAAGTATCATTCAGAATTTAAGATAAAATATAAACCTTTCTTATTTAGTCATAAAAAAGGATAAAACTATGGCATTTTCAGGTAAATGGATGGAGTTGGAGACTATCATGCTGAGATAAGCCAATCCCAAAAAACCAAAGGCTGAATGTTTTCTCTGATAAGTGGATGATGATACATAGTGGGGAGGAGGGAGTGAGGGAAGAATGGAGGAAGGATGGATTGTGTAGAGGGAAATGAGGGATGTGGAGTGGGCAGGGGGAAGGAAAGACAATGGAAGGAGACAAACATCATTACCCTATGTACACGTATGATTACACAAATGGTGTGACTCTATGTACAACCAGAGAAATGATAAGTTGTACCTGATTTGTGTATAATGAATCAAACAAATAAATTAATAAATAAAAAATAAAAAGACAAAATAAACCTGAAAGACCTATAAAGGAAAAACATATAGAAACCTTTCATGATAAGCAAAAACTAAAGGAATTCATAACCACTAAGCTTGCACTACAAAACATACTCAATTAAATGTTTCATGCACAATAAATCAAAAATAAAAATGAAAGCCAGGATAGACATGAATCATACTACAATAGTCAATTAAAAGAAAATCAGTCAAATCTGCATTAAGCATTAGAAATGTCAAAGTGGCAGAAAATAAAAATCATCTTTCTATAATCACATTGAATGTAAAGTCTCTAATCATAAGATATAGAGTGTTAGAATAGATAAAAAAAAAATAAGACCAAACCATATGTTGTTAACATGAGTCTCACCTTATAGACAAATACATCCAGAAGCTGAAGTTTAAAGGATGAAAAAAATATAACATGCAAATGAAACCAAAGGCAAGCAGGGGCAGCTACTCTCATAACAGACAAAGTAGACTTAAGACAAAATTAATTATAAGAAGTGAGGAAGATAATGTCATACTGGTTAAGGGAATCATCCAATAACTAGACATAATGATTATAAATCCTTGTTTTCCAAACAACAGTGCATCTATATCTCTCTATCTATCTATCAATCATCTATTATCTATATCACAAACCCTTTTAAATATAAAGAATAAAGTAAATCACAACACAATAATTCTGGGTCATTTTACCACACTCTCACCAGACATAAACTAACTAAAAAAGACTATTAATCAAATGGACCTGAAGTAGAAGTACTTTGGATTAGACAAGGGGGAATGAAGGGAAGAGAGAGGAAATGAGAATAGGAAAGATAGTAGAATGAATCAGCCATTACTTTCCTATGTGTGTATATGATTACCCAACTAATGTAATTCTACATGATGTACAATTAGAAGAATGAGAAATTATACTCAATGTATGCATTATATTTCAGAATACATTCTAATGTCATGTATAACTAATAAGAATGAATAAAAAATTAAAAATACCTCTCTAGAATATTTTATCCACTGGTATCTGAATTCACTTTCTCCTCAGTGGCACATGGAAATTCCTAAAATTGAGCATTTATTAGGGTTCAAAGTAAATCTTAGCAAACATAAAAAATAGGGATAATTTTTTGGATCTTATCAGATCACAATGGAACGAAATTAGAAATCAATGAACTATTTTAAGACCTGGAGATTAAATAATGATAAAATGAATCATCACATAAACAGAGTTAACTATAAGAATCATGTAATTATGTCAATAGATGCAGAAAAAGCATTTGTCAAAATTTGGCACCCATTCATGTTTAAAACACTAGAGAAACTAGGGATAGAAGAAAATTACCTCCATACTGTAAAGGTTATACATGCCAAACTCAAGGCCAATATCACCCTGAATGGAGAAAAACTGAAAACATTTCCTCTAAAACAGGAACAAGACAAGGATGTCCACTGTCACTACTACTATATAACATAGTCCTTGAAATTGTATCCAGAGCAGTCAAGAGAAAGAAATTAAAGTAATATAAACAGGTGAAGAAGAAGTCAAATTCTCTGTTTTCTAACAACATGGTCCTATATCTAGAAGACCCAGAATACCCTGATAGAAGATTTCTAGAGCTAATAAAAAACTTCAGCAAAGTAGAAGAATGAAAGCTCAACATAGTAATCCACAACTCTTCAATATTTTAATAATATATCTGCTGAAAAAGAATTAGGAAAACTATCCTATTCAGAATAATGTTAAAAAAAACTACTTAGGAATAAATCTAACCATGAAGGTGAAAGTCCTCTATATGAAAACTGTAGAACACTGAAGAAGTAAATTGAAGAAAACCTTAGAAGGTGGAAAGAACTGCCATGTTCTTGGATAATTAATAATTATCCAGAATTAATATTATCAAAATGACCATGCTAACAAAAGTGTTATATAGTTTCAATGTAATCCCCACCAAAATGCCAATGTCATTCTTCACAGAACTGGAAAAAAACATTTCTAAAATTCATTCGGAAGAATAAGAGATGGAGAATAGCCAAGAAATCTTGAGCAAGAAGTGTGATGCTGGAGGCCTCATAATACTGGACCTCAAATTATACAATAGAGTAATAGTAACAAAAACAGCATGGCATTGGCATCAAAAGAGACTCAAAGACCAATGGACATAAACCCATATAGATACAGTCATCAGATACTCAACAAAGGTGCCAAGAACATACATTGGAGAAAAGATAACCTTTGAAACAGATGGTGTTGGGAAAATGATATCCATATGTAGAAGAAGAAATTTAAACCCTACATATCACTATGCAAAAAAGTCAACTCAAAGTGGATCAAAGACCTAAAAATTAGACCAGAATCTTTGCAACTGCTGGAAGAAAATGTCCTCTAAACATTCCAGCATATTGGCACAGGAATTGACTTCCTTAAAAGACTCCTAAAGATTGAGAAATAAAACCATAAATCAATAAATGGGATAGCATCAAATTAAAAAGCTTCTGCACAGAAAAGGGAACAATTAAGAGTGTAAAAGAGCCTATATAATGGGAGAAGATATTTGCCACCTGCTCCTTTGAGAGGGGATTAATATCCAGACTACATGAAGAACTCAAAACACTTAACACAATAAAAACAAATAATCCAATCAATGAATGGGCAAAAGAACTAAAGATACTTCTCAAAAGAAGAAATACAAATGGCTAACAAATACATAAAAAACTGTTCAACATCTTTACCAATCAGGGAAATGTAAATCAAAACTACATTGAGATATCATTTCACTCCATTTAGGATGGAAATTATCAAGAATACAAATAATAGTAAGTGTGGATGTGGGAGAAAATGTACACACATACATTGTTGATGGGGCTGCAAAATAATACAACCACTCTAAAATGAAGTATGGAGATTCCTCAAAAACACTAAGACTGGAAACACTAAATAGCTTAGTTATCACTGTCCTTGATATATATCCAAGATATCTAAAATCAGCATACTGTAGTGATGCTGCCACATCAGTGCTTAATAGCAGCACAGTGCAGAACAGTCAAGCTATGAAACCAGGCTTAGTGCTTGTCAACAGATGAAAGGATAAAGAAAATGTAGTAAAAATACACAATGGAGTATTACTTAGCTATAAAGTAGAATGAAAATGTGTCATTTGCTGGCAAAAGGATGAAACTGGAGAACTCACACTAAGTAAAATAAATCAGATGCAGAAAGTCAAGGGTTGAATTTTTTTTCCTTATATGCAGAAGATAAACCAAAAAAAAATAATAATAATAAAAAATGAAAAAAAAAGAAACAGGGAGCAGGAATCCTGTGAAAATAGAAGAGAGATCAGTGCAGTGGAGGAAGGAGAAGAGGGGGAGGGAAGAGGGACAGGAAAAGGGGAAAATGGTGTAATTAATCTGATCAAACTTTCCTATGCACATATGTGAATATACTTCAGTGAATTTCAACTTTATATATATCCTTAATGCACTAATTAAAAACTATAAATAAATAGAAGAAAAATCAGTAGATTGAAGGAAAGGGAACAGGAAGGGAAAGGAAGGGAAAGGACAAGTAATGGGGAATTAATTGGGCAAATTATGCTTCATGCTTATATGATTAAGTCAGGCTCAATCCAAATGTTATGTATATCTATAATGAACTAATAAGAAAAAAAAATCACACAATGTTACAGCTTCTATTTTAGAAACCTCTTCACTGCCATTAGCCTTCATGCTACAGAAAGTGATGTGAAGATATCCATGACCTGGATTAAAATCTGATTCAGAGTAATCAGAATCAGAATGTCCAGATATTTGTGAATTCATTTATGAACTAATTTTAATATTGCTTTTATTCTGTGTGAATAAAACTACTAATTTTATAATTTTAGAATTTTTTCAGTAAATGTAAAAATAAATCAGTTTTGTGTGTAACAGTCTATTTGACACAGTTATTATTTTTTGCTTTAAATCCATCTTAAATCTTTGATTCAGTGATCTACAGAAGATGCCCCTGACGGGCACACCTGCAGGTACTGTGCCTAAAGCAATTCTAGCCTTCCCTTTAGAGTCTCAAATTCCAGGGCAAATGTCTTTCTCTGTGAGTTACATTTACAATGTCCCTTTTTCACTTTATCATTGCCGTCTAGAAGCACACAGTCAGGAGTATATCAAGCCATCCTCCATGTCCTGTAGCAATTATGGGAGAGAATGATGATGCCAACTCCCTTGTAGGCAGAGTGGTGTGTGCCCTCTTTACTTCTCCAAGATGTGGTTGACAGAATTGTGGAAGTGGTCCAGAAAAAAAGGCAAAGGGAAAAGAAGAAATCATTTGAATTAACTTGAACTTCAAACTTTAAATTTTATTCCCGACTACAAGAAAACAGAATATTTTACATGACATATCCATTGTCTCATCCTTAGAAAAGGGGAGACAGTGAAACACCGGGTACATTCATTCTCCCTTTCTGTTCCCAAAGCCCTAGTCAAGTTCAGGGGACAATGAACAGCAAACCTGGACCGGAATATTCAGATCCATGTCATTTTGAAGGACTCTGACTGACTTGCAATACACTGGGAAATAGGGCAAGCTAATGTTATCTGTAGAAATTTGTTTTCTTGCATGCAGTCCTTGGCATGCTTGTCACACCAGCAAACTGAGCAAGCTAATGCTGATGACGTCACTGTTCTACAGTCCAACAAATAAAACCCTTCTTTTAGTGGTGATTGGTGTGGAGTATAGGGCATGGTGGAAATGATAAGTGTCATTCATCTGCCAGTCACCATAGGACAAAATGAGAAAGGGACAAGAGGGAGGGAGAGGAGGCATTGTTTGGCAAAGCACAATAAAGGAGGGAGGTGCTATCTGTTCAGCCTATCACCACTGAATCTTCTCTGTAAACCTATCTCAATAAAGTCTTATATCTCCTATGCCATCTCTGGGTGTTTTCTTTGGTCTCCTGGCAACCTATTCCACTGCCTTTGCACAACTGTGCTGTGGATGTGATAGTTATCTTACTACAATCCCAAGGAGGAACAGTATTCATTAAGGATGTAGGAAATAATATGTATGAGTAGGTTGAACAACCCCAGTAGGGTCCCAACTTGACCTTCCTGTATAATGTTATTATGTGTGGCTGATAAACTAAATACATTGTGAAATATTTCAAGTAGAGCTTTCTATTTACAAGAGCAGAAGAAAATTATCATTAAGAAACCATTAAGGTTTATATAAAATCCATAGCATCCATTTTCTTTAATAACAGTGGTATTCCCATTCAATACAAGAAAGAGTAATGCCAGAAAAGATTCTTTGAAAAATGGTCATAAATATGTTTAAACACAGGAAAGTACTCATATTTGAAACAAAATATAAAATTTGTTTTACTTGATATTTATGTGCTCTCACCCAAAACTAAATTTATACCAGTCTTAAAAACATTTATGTGACAAGATAGAAGGCAAGAGTTTCTATTATCAGGTTATGCCTGAAGTGGTTATCTTATAGTTGAGTGGCAAGCAGGATGAATTTACTTTATACAAATGTATTTCCTAACCTGCACTGGAGGGAGGGCAGGGAGTTGCTGACTTTGCTAATGCAGACCCTACGGAAAGGATCTTAGCTCAGCTGTGCCTGCCATGGCCACAATCTAGGTGATTTTAGTCTGGAAGTTAAGGACAAGCCTGCTGGGTCCTTTGTGATTGTGCTAAAAACACCAGGGATGTCTGTACTTGTATCTGCCCTGCTGGTATTGCTCATGGAGTGAAAGGTAAGCTCTAGAAAACAGGGAAAGACAAGGCATGAGAGGTGAGACTGAATGACATTCACCGAAAATGTACAGAAAGAAAATACAAAATGGGGATGGTTTGGAGAGATTGCCTAAGATTCATAACTGATTTAGAGACATAGTGTTGGCAGCATTGTTCTAAAGTTCTAAACTCTCCTCTTTATTAGAGATAGCGGAGAGCTTCCTCTGAGGCCACTGCCCCAGGTTCCTGGAGGTCTTTTCTCTGGGCGCTGCTGCTGCTGTTGATGCTATGGCAGTCACCCTCGCTGTGGCCCAGAGGTCTCCTGCCCTTGAGGTTGCTTCAGACACCCGATTACCATCTACACTGCTGCCACTGCTGCTGCTGACACCGCTGAACCAAAGCCCCTGCTGCTCCCTGGAGGTCAACTGGACGTCTCCTCTCTGGGTGCTGCTGCCATTGCTGCTGCCACTGAGCTGCAGTTCTCCCACCTGCTGCCAATGCCACCAACTTCTGCAGCTGCTGCTGACCCCCTGCCTGCTGCCACCCACACTTGCTACTACCACTTCCACCACTGCCCAGACGTCCACTGCCAGGAAGACTTCAGGTTTCATTGCACGTGGCCTCATCCATTTTGGGACTACAGCCAGAGACTGGGGTTCATTTAGGGTGCTGTGGGTTTGCTACCACTGCCATTTTGGGGCACAGCTGCCCCTGTCTGGGTACAGTGGCTCAGACCTGGAGGTTCAGTGTTGGGGTGCTTATGGGTTTGGCTATGAATGGGTTGTTCCTCCTGGGAGTGCGGGTTACCCTCATTTAGCTACTATATCTCAGGATTGCTCATCCCTGGTGGTCTCTCTCTAAATTTCAGTAGCATTGAGATCTTGGGATTGCAACATGGCCAAACCCAGGATATCTGAGGCCCAGATTGGTGAGGTAGTGATGGGGTCTGCCAGGGCCGTCCAGGACCAAATGGATTCTCAGCCAAGTTCTACAAGACCTCCAAAGAAGAATTAACACCAATACTCCTCAAATTATTCCATGAAATAGAAAAGAGGGAACCCTTCCAAACTCATTCTATGAGGCTAATATCACTCTGATACAAAAACCAGACAAAGACACATCAAGGAAAGAAAAGTTCAGACCAATATGCATAATAAACATAGATGCAAGAATTCTCAACAAAATTCTGGCAACTAGCATACAAAAACATATTTAAAAAATTGTGTACCACGATCAACTGGGGTTCATCCCCAGGGTTTGTTCCACCTATGGAAATCAATAAACATAATTCGTCATATCAATAGACTTAAAAACAAGAATCATATGATCATCTCAACAGATGCAGAAAAAGCATTTGACAAAGCAGAGCACCCCTTCATGTTCAAAACGATAGAAAACTAGGGATAGTAGGAACATACCTCGACATCATAAAAGCCATATATGCTAAATCCAAGGCCAACATAATTCTAAATGGAGAAAAACTGAAATCATTCCCCGTAAAAACTGGACAAGACAAGAATGCCTTCTTTCACCACTTTTATTCAACATTGTCCTTGAAACGCTAACCAGAGCAATTACACAGAAGAAAGAAATTAAAAGTATACAATTAGGTAAAAAGGAACTCAAACTATCACTCTCTCCCAATGATTCTATACTTGGAAGATCCAAAAATTCCACCAAAAATCTTCTAGAACTAATAAGTAAATAAATTCAGCAAAGTAGCAGGATATAAAATCAATACCTATAAATCAAACACATTCCTACACATCAGTAATGAATCCACTGAAAAATAAATAAAGAATACTACCCAATTCACAATTGCCTCAAAAAAAAAAAATAAACGAAACACTTGGGAATCAATCGAACAAAAGAGGTGAAAGACCTCTACAATGAAAACTACAGAATACAAAAATAGAAATTGAAGAAGACCTTAGAAGATATAAAGACCCCCCCCATGCTCCTGGATAGGCAGAATTAACAT
Source organism: Sciurus carolinensis (assembly GCF_902686445.1). Taxonomy (NCBI): domain Eukaryota; kingdom Metazoa; phylum Chordata; class Mammalia; order Rodentia; family Sciuridae; genus Sciurus; species Sciurus carolinensis. The sequence continues at coordinate 73,227,692 of NC_062214.1, read as the reverse complement.
TGTCAAAATATCCATACAACCAAAACGTTATACAAATTTAATTCAATACCTATTAAAATTCCAATGACATTCTTCACTGAACTAGAAAAAGCAATCATGAAAATCACTTTGGAAAATAAAAGACCTAGAATAGCCAGAGCAATCCTTATCAAGAAAAGTGAAGCAGGAGACATCACAGTAACAACCTCAAACTATAGTACAGAGCCATAGTAATAAAAACAGTATGGTATTGGCATGAAAACAGACATGTAGACCAATGGTACATAATTAGAAGACAGAGACAAATCCACATAAATTCAGATATCTCATACTAGACAAAGGTGCCAAAAACTCACTGGAGAAAAGAGAGATTATTCAACAAATGGTGCTGGGAAAAATGGAAAGCCACATGTAACAAAATGAAATTAAACCCTTATCTCTCACCCTGCACGAAACTCAACTCACTGTAGTTCAAAGACTAAGGCACTAGAACAGAGACCCTGTGACTACGAGAAGAAAAAGTAGGACCAAATCTTCACCCTGTTGCCCTAGGATCTGACTTTCTTAACAAGATCCTAAAGTGCAAGAAGTTAAATTAAGAATCAATAAATGGAATGGACTCAAACTAAAAAACTTTTTCTCAGCAAAAGAAACAATAAATAATGTGAAGAGAGATCTTACAGATTGGGAGAAAATCTTTACCACATGCACCTCAGATAAAGCATTAATCTCTAGGATATATAAAGAACTCAATAAAATTAACACCAAACAAACCCAAAATAACCCAATCAATAAATGGACTAAGGAACTGAACAGACACGTAACAGAAGAAGATATACAATCAATGTTGAATATCTTTAGCACTTAGAGAAATGCAAATCAAAACTACTCTCAGATTTCATCTCACTCTAATCAGAATGGCAATTATCAAGAATACAAGCAACAATAAATGTTGATGAGGATGTGGGGAAAAAGGTACACTCATACATTGCTGGTGGGAATGCAAAATGGTGCAACCATTATGGAGAGCAGTATGGAGATTCCTAAGAACACTTGGAATGGAACCACCATTTGACCCATTTATCCCACTCCTCAGCCTATACCCAAAGGACTTAAAATCAGCATACTGCAGTGACACAACCACATCAATGTTTATAGCAGCTCAGTTCCCAATAGCTAAACTATGGAATCAACCTAGATGCCCTTCAACAGATAAATGGATAAAGAAAATGTGATAAGGGCTGGGGATATAGCTCAGTTGATAAAGTGCTTGCCTTGTAAGCACAAGACCATGGGTTCAAATCCCCAGAACAAACAAACAAAAAAAAAAAAACAAGAAAATGTGATAAGTATATATATATATATATATATATATATATATATGTGGAATATATATGCACATATATAATGGAATATATATATTATATATATATAATGAAATATTACTCTGGTTTAAAGAAGAGTGAAATTCTGGCATTTGCTGGTAAATGGATGGAGTTAGAGAATATCATGCTAAGTGAAATAAGCCAAATCTAAAAATCCAAAGGTCAAATATTTTCTCTGATATGTGGAAGCTAATTCACAATAAGAAGGGGATAGGGAAGAATAGAGTTACTTTATATTAGGTAGTGGGGAGTGAAGGGAGGGGTAGGGTCATGGGGGTAGGAATGATAGTAGAATGAAACAGACATTATTACCTCATGTACATGTATGACTGCATTACTGATGTGATCCTGCAATATGTATAATCAGAAAAATGGGAGATTATACTCTATATATGTATGATCTATTAAAATGTATAAATGAATTCTACTATCATGTACAACTAATTAGAACAAATAAAATAAAAAATAAAAAAATAAAAAGATATAGCTGAATATATTGGTGTAGCGGTAAGGCATGCAGGTTTTCACCCTCTGCTTTCTTCATTACAGAATAGCACAGTGATTAAGGGACTGAGAACTGAAGGAATCTCTGGAACTAAGTAAATTCTCTCCATAAAAAGACAATTTGCACAAAGACAGAGAAAAAGTCAATGAAAAAATAAAAGAGCCCCCAAACTGATACATATGTATGTAAGCAAATAGTTCATAAGAAAAGCTAATAGACAATAGACGAATTTTAGTAAATGCTGCAGGATATTGAATATCCTACATGGGGAGTAAAATGCCATTTTTCTATAGTGCTGGGGATTGAACTCAAGGCCTCACACATGCTAGGTAAGCATTCTACCACTGAAGTACACCCTCAGCCAAAAATGTACCTTTAAACTCACATTGAACACAATTTCAATTCCATGGGGATCATAGATGTAAATATAAAAATATTTAATACATTATTTAGAATGTAATTTAGGAAAACGAGTTCTTGACAATGGTGTAGGGAAAGAATTCTTAAATCCAACCTGAACTAGAAAGTGCTTGCCATGTATGAGAAAAAATAATTACATATATTTGCAGTACCCAGGGAATGAACCCAGGAGCCTTCTACTTCTGTAGCACAAATCCATCCCTTTTTAGTTTTTCATTTTGAGGCAGAGTCTATATTACCAAGGTTGGCTTCAAATTTGCAGTCATGTGCCACCAAGTTCAGTTAAGACAAAAAAGTAAAACAGTTAATGTGAATAAAGACTTTGGAGACAGACTGGGTCAAGCTCAAGGTTCTTCTGTTCCTTCTTATGAGATTTGAGTTAGTTCAGAACAGGACCATGGGAGTGTAATTATATTTGCCTCTTGAAACATTGTGAGGACTAAATTAACTAATAAAACATAAAAACTATATGCTAACAGCAGGTTGGTACTGACAACTCAGTCTTGCTAATACTGACAACTTTTTCTTGTTGGTAGTACTGAGGACTGGACCGAGGGTCTTACACATGGAAGGCATGAACTCTACCACTGAACTACATTTCCAGCCCTTTTTGTTTTGAGAGACAATCTCACTAAATTATGCAGACTGGCTTTGAACTTGAAATCTTCTTGACTCAACCTCCCAAATCACTAGGATTAAAAGCATGCACCATCACAGTGGCTAACTTTTTTCTAGGAAATTGCAAAAAGTATCATTTTCATCAATTGTGAAATGCATTATTATTTTATCTCACAATGAAAGAATAAAACTATTGATAACCTATGACACAAAACTTCTTATAACTTAAGATTTTTATCTCATAATTGAATTTAAAATAGATATTAAACTTACCTTACTTTCATGATTACACGAAATGGGAAACAAAATCAAAATGCATTAATGAAGATATTCCTCAAATTTGTCTTTCAGATAAAATATTTCTGACTCAGTTTTCACCTCATCTTGTCCATAATTGCCCCCATGTTGTTAAAATCTGTTAATAAGAGTTTTGTTGATGCCACATTACCTGGGAATGTTCTATATTACTCAAAGATTACCTGTTTAACCTCCTGGCAGCCACCTCTGCAAGTTGTGGAGTTGAGAATATCACCAGAAGATGATCATGACAGATTTTTAGGCTAATTTCATGTGTGTGTACACAGGGTGAACACATTATGACTGTCTTCTCACTAATAGTGTCTTTACAATATCAATTTTATATTTAGCCCTATTTGAAGGTCGTGACAATGCACACTATAGGATGAAAGGAATATACTGGTTTTCTTTGTGAATGATGAATTTTCTGTGTAAAATATTGATGTCTTAATTGCTGTATTCTGGTGTGTTGTTCTTGTGGAAAAATGCTTAAAAATTGTTCCTATGACATGAACAAATATATTACCTTTTACCTTCTGATTTCATGTATTTCTGTTTTAATCAGATTTTTGCTGCTATGACTAAAAGACCCTACAAGATCAATTGTAGAGGAGGAAAAGTTTATTTGGGGGCTCACAGTTTATATAAGGCCAGTTCCATTCCTCTGGGCTCCAGGTGAGGTAGAAGATCATGGTGGAAGAGTTGGTGGAGGGAAGAAGCTCACATGATGATCAGACAGCAGAGAGAGAGATTCCACTCACCAAATACAAAATATATACCCCGAAGGCACACAAGCAATGGTCCACCTCTTCCAGCCACACTCTACCTGCCTTTAGTTACCACTCAGTTTATCCCATCAGGGAGTTAATTCATTAATTGGGTTAATGCTCTCATAACCCAATTATTTCTCTTCTAAACCTTCTTACATTTCTCACACATGAGCTTTTTGGGGATACCTCATGTCTAAACCATAACAATATCTACATCTATATTAGAGGTATTATATATATGTATATATAGTTAATATATATTTTAGATATATTAGTAGACTACTGGAATTCCTATTTCAAATGTTTTAGCTAATTTCTGTAGTTTAATTTTGCCCAGCATCCATTCTGAATGTAGATTTAACTTATACCAGAAAGCAGGATTAGTTATCCATGACATAGAATCCAGTTCTGCTTCCTCCCAATTCCTCAATAGATTTAACTCACTTATATTCCTTATACACTTTCTTTTGTCTCCTTTCTATGGGATAACTAGATAAAAAACTTGACTCCACCCACTCCCAACCATATTCCATATTAACTCCACAGATATGCCTCTAGTTACAGTATTACTCCATAGAATTTGTGACTTGTTCCCTCCAAACAGAAGAATTAGAACTCTCTATGGGAAATCTCCAAGGCTAAAGTCATGAACCCAGAAGAGGTTTCTTACTGGTCTCTTATTTTTTTTTTTTCTTCTTGCTGGTTGTGAGTCTGTGTCCATTTGGGCTCCTATTATATACAGCAAAATGCTGTAGATGACATTATGTTAAGTGAAATAAACCAGACACAGTAAGAACACTACTGCATGTTAATTTTTACATGTAATTTCAAGTCATATGTTGACTTGAATGCAGAATAGTAAAGGGGAAGGAGAAGGGTGGATAAAGAGAGGTTGGATTTGACCATTTATTGCACATCACAGCATGTATGGAAGTATCACATTGAACCCAACAACATATAGAATTAATACATGCTAATACAAACAAGAAGCCATGTTAAAACCCAAATACACTAGGTGAGACATCATAATTTTACACTGAAAACTGGGAGGTCACAGAGAAAAACAGTGTATTCCTTTGATCCTATGGTGTACATTTTCATATGTCTTAAACAGGAATAAATCTAAAATTGGTACTGTAAAAGCAGTACTGATTGGAAGGCAGTCATAATTGTAAATAGTACTGCAATAAACATGAACTTGCGGGTATCTCTTTGGTATGACTTCATTTACTTTGGATATATGTGTAATCTAATCATGGGAAACTTAGTTGTTCTAACATATTAAGCACAGTGTGCTTGTGAAATGTTACTAGAGTTTGTGTCTGCCTTCTGTCTTCTCTTGAAAGATATTGTAAGCAGCCATACCCAAATACCTGGAGTACTGTCAGGTAGGGCTGGAGTTTACAGTCACTGTCCACAGAGAGACATGAAGACCAAATTAAAAAGAAAAAATAGGGGCTGGGGTTGTGGCTCAGTGGTAGAGCACTTGCCTAGCATGTATGAGGCCCTGGATTCTATCCTTAACACCACATAAAAATGAATTAATTAAATAAAGGTATTGTGTCCATCTACAACTAAAAAATATTTTTAAAAAAGAGAGAAAAAGGGGTTTTTCAAGATGGCGGACTAGGGGGCGGATGCATTTCATGTTGCTCCAGGACGCAAGATTCAGGCGGATGCATTTCATGTTGCTCCAGGACGCAAGATTCAAAAGAGGAGATAGTGAGAGACTTGGGACCAACTCAAAGCCGCCGGGTGAGTCTCTCCCGTTGGGGAGGCGTCCCAGATGGGGCGGTAGCCCCGGAATGCAGGGAACTTTGTGAAGTAGAGTTGCTCAGAGAGACGACCCTCCCCCTGCTGGAGCAGTAAACACGGACCACTGGGATCATCGTACAGGAGGCGGCTCAGCACAGCGCTTGGACTCGGAGCAACCACTGGGGCTCCGGGCGGCTGCCAGAGGAGGAGCTGCATGGCAAGCTGTTTGAACTCAGAGCAAGCACTTCTGAACACCAGGGGGGCTGCCCAGAGGAAGAGGAGAAGCACAGCGGGTCGCTTGGCCTAGGAGTGACTGCATCAGAGCCACAGGCAGTTGCCAGAGGAGGAGCTGCGTGGCGAGCTGTTTGAAGTCAGAACGACCGCTTCTGAACACCGGGGGTTGCCCGGAGGAAGAGGAGAAGTGCGGCGGGTCGCTTGGTCTAGGAGTGACTGCATCAGAGCCACAGGTGGGTGCCAGAGGAGGAGGCGAGTGGTGAGTTGATTGGACTAAAAGCGACCGCTCCTGAACACCGGTGGCCTGCCTGGAGGAGGAGCGCGGTGGGTCACTTGGTCTCGGAGCCACTGCTCCTGAACACCCGGGGGGCTACCCTGAGGAGGAGGAGGAGGAACAGGGCAGGTCACTTGGACTTGGAGTGACTGCCTAGGGCTACGGGCAGTTGGCAGGAGGAGGAGATGTGAAGTGAGTTGCTTGGACTCCTAGTGACTGCGTCGGAAACCGGGCGGCTGTCCGGAGGAGGAGGTGTGTGGCGGGTCTCTGGGTCTCGGAGCTATTGCACGGGGCTCCAGGTGGCGGCTCAGAGGAGGGGCCGCATAGCCAGGCAATTAGGTGCAGAGCAGGGTCCCAGGAGCTAGATGGCTTCTTGCTGGAAGAGCCGCACAGAGACACGCCTAGGGGCGGAGCGAAGTTTCCAGGACTGTGGGCAGATTCTCTGGGAGAGGCAGCCTAAGGAGACTCGCCTGTGAAGGGTGAGGCTCCCAGGCCCAGAGGTAGGTCCGGGCACCTGGGAACGTTGCAGAGGAAGACATCCCAGCCCAGACAGTAGTTGTAGATTGAGGGGAACCTCTAGGAGGGGAACTGACTAGCTGGACGTCCCCAGTGGGTGAGTCTTCCCTGCCGGGTGAGGTTTTCCCACAGGGACAGTAAAACCAGAGACACAGGCACAAACAGACCTTGCCTCAGCCCACAGCCTAGTTCTCCATTGGATGACCATTGGTCAACAAGTGGAGGCACCTCTGCCCACTAGCAGGGAATATACCCCACATGAGTGTCACCACCCCGAGAGGCAGCTTCTTTGTGGAGCACCGCATTATCAACTTCCTCCAAGACTTCAGGCTACTGAAGGATAAGAGGGGATATACTAGCAATCTTCAGGGACATTATAAGTCGATAGAGGAAATCTGCAATATCTTAATGACCCACTGATTCCTGAACAATATGAGAAAACAAGGGAAGAAAATGCCTCAAACAAATCTAGATGTTACATCAATAAAATCCAACGACAGCATGGCAGAAGAAATGACAGAAAGGGAGTTCAGAATGTACATAATTAAAATGATTAGGGAAGCAAACGATGAGATGAAAGAGCAAATGCAGGCATTGAACGATCGCACCAATCGACAGTTAACAGAGCAAATTCAGGAGGCAAAAGATCATTTCAATAAAGAGTTAGAGATACTGAAAAAAACCAAACAGAAATCCTTGAAATGAAGGAAACAATAAACCAAATTAAGAACTCCATAGAAAGCATAACCAATAGGATAGAACAGCTGGAAGGCAGAACCTCAGATATTGAAGACAAAATATTTAACCTTGAAAACAAAGTTGAACAAACAGAGAAGATGGTAAGAAATCATGAACAGAATCTGCAAGAACTATGGGATATCATGAAAAGGCCAAATTTGAGAATTACTGGGATTGAGGAAGGCTTAGAGAAACAAACCAAAGGAATGAACAACCTATTCAATGAGATAATTTCAGAAAATTTCCCAAATCTGGAATGAAATGGAAAATCAAGTTCAAGAGGCTTATAGGACTCCAAATACACAAAATTACAACAGACCCACACCAAGGCACATTATAATGAAAATACCTAACATACAAAATAAAGACAGAATTTTAAAGGCTGTGAGAGAAAAGAACCAAATCACATTCAGGGGGAAACCAATACGGATATCAGCAGATTTTTCAATCCAGACCCTAAAAGCTAGAAGGGCCTGGAACAACATTTTTCAAGATCTGAAAGAAAATGGATGCCAACCAAGAATCTTATACCCAGCAAAATTTACCTTCAAATTTGACGATGAAATAAAATCATTCCATGATAAACAAAAGCTAAAAGAATTCACAAAAAGAAAGCCAGCATTACAGAACAATCTCAGCAAAATATTTCATGAGGAAGAGATGAAATACAAACAAGCAAATCAGCAAAGGGAGGAATTACCCTAAAAGAACTGTCAAATAAAGGAGGAACCAAGATGTGTCAAAAAATAAATAAATAAATAAATAAAATTTTAAATATGAACCAAATGACTAGGAATACAAATCATATCTCAATAATAACCCTGAATGTTAATGGCCTGAATTCATCAATCAAAAGACATAGACTGGCAGATTGGATTAAAAAGAAAGATCCAACAATATGTTGTCTGCAAGAGACTCACCTCATAGAAAGAGATACCCATAGACTAAAGGTGAAAGGATGGGGAAAAACATACCATGCACATGGGCTCAGCAAAAAAGCTGGAGAATCCATCCTCATGTCAGACAATGTGGACTTCAAGCCAAGGTTAGTCAGAAGGGATAAAGAAGAACATTTCATACTGCTTAAGGGAAGCATAAATCGGCAAGATATAACAATCATAAACATCTATGCCCCAAACAGTGGCTCATCCATGTATGTTAAACAAATCCTTCTCAATTTTAGAAAGCAAATAGACCATAACACAATAATACTAGGTGATTTTAACACGCGTCTCTCACCACTGGACAGATCTTCCAAACAAAAATTGAACAAAGAAACCATAGAACTCAATAACACAATCAATAATTTAGACTTAACAGACATTTATAGAATATACCATCCAACCAAGAGCGAATACACTTTCTTCTCAGCAGCACATGGATCCTTCTCTAAAATAGACCATATATTATGGCACAAAGCTACTGTTAGGAAATACAAGAAGATAGAGACACTACCTTGTATTCTATCAGATCATAATGGATTGAAGTTAGAAATAAATGAAAGAGTAAAAAACAGAAACTACTCCAACACCTGGAGATTAAACAATATGCTATTATATGATGAATGGATAACAGAAGATATTAGTAAGGAAAGTAAAAAATTCTTAGAGGTAAATGAGAACAAAGACACATCATATCAAAATCTCTGGGACCCTATGAAAGCAGTTCTTAGAGGAAAATTTATTTCATGGAGCGCATTCAATAAAAGAAGTAAAACTCAACAAATAAACAAACTAACACTACAGCTCAAAGTCCTAGAAAAAAGAAGAACAGATCAAGACCAAAAGTAGTAGAAGACAGGAAATAGTTAAACTCAGAGCTGAAATCAATGAAATTGAAACAAAAGAAACAATACAAAAAATTGACAAAATAAATAGTTGGTTCTTTGAAAAAATAAATAAAATTGATAAACCTTTAGCCACACTAACAAAGAGAAGACGAGAGAAAACCCAAATGACTAAAATTCGGAATGAACAAGGAAATATCACAACAGACACGGCTGAAATACAAAACATAATTAGAAGCTATTTTGAAAATCTATACTTCAAAAAAATAGAAAATTTCGAAGACATCAACAGGTTTCTAGAGACATATGAATTGCCTAAACTGAACTAGGAGGACATACACAATTTAAATAGACCAATTTCAAGTAATGAAATAGAAGAAGTCATCAAAAGCCTACCAACAAAGAAAAGTCCAGGACCAGATGGGTTCTCAGCCGAGTTCTACAAAACCTTTAAAGAAGAGCTCATTCCAATACTTCTCAAAGTATTCCATAAAATAGAAGAGGAGGGAACCCTCCCAAACTCATTCTATGAAGCCAATATTACCCTGATACCTAAACAAACAGAGACACATCGAGGAAAGAAAATTTCAGACCAATATCCGTAATGAACATCGATGCAAAAATTCTCAACAAAATTTTAGCAAATCACATACAAAAACATATTAAAAAGATAGTGCACCATGATCAAGTGGGTTTCATCCCAGGGATGCAAGGTTGGTTCAACATCAGGAAATCAATAAATGTCATTCACCATATCAATAGACTTAAAGTCAAGAATCACATGATTATTTCAATAGATGCAGAGAAAGCATTTGATAAAATACAGCACACCTTCATGCTCAAAACACTAGAAAAAATAGGGATAGTGGGAACATTCCTTAACATTGTAAAGGCCATCTATGCTAAGCCCATGGCTAATATCATTCTAAATGGTGAAAAACTGAAAGCATTCCCCCTAAAAACTGGAACAAGGTGGGGATTCCCTCTTTCACCACTTCTTTTCAATATCGTCCTTGAAACTCTAGCCAGAGCAATTAGACAGACCAAAGAAATTAAAGGGATACGAGTAGGAAAAGAAGAACTCAAACTATCACTATTTGTTGATGATATGATTATATACTTAGAGGAACCAGGAAATTCCACCAGAAAACTTTTAGATCTCATTAGTGAATTCAGTAAAGTAGCGGGATATAAGATCAATGCACATAAATCTAAGGCAGTTTTATACATAAGCGATGAATCTTCAGAAAGAGAAATTAGGAAAACTACCCCATTCACAATAGCTTCGAAAAAAATAAAGTACTTGGGAATGAATCTCCGAAAAGAGGAGAAAGACCTCTACAATGAGAACTACAGAACACTAAAGAAAGAAATTAAAGAAAACCTTAGAAGATGGAAGGATCTCCCATGTTCTTGGATAGGAAGAATTAATATTGTCAAAATGGCCATACTACCAAAAGTACTATACAGATTAAATGCAATTCCAAATAAAATCCCAATGATGTACCATACAGAAATAGAGCAAGGCAATTATGAAATTCATCTGGAAGAATAAAAAACCCAGAATAGCTAAAGCAATCCGTGGCAGAAAGAGTGAAGCAGGGGGTATCGCAATACCAGATCTTCAACTCTACTACAAAGCAATAGTAACAAAAACGGCAAGGTATTGGTACCAAAATAGAAAGGTAAATCAATGATACAGAATAGAGGACATGGACACAAACCCAAATAAATACAATTTTCTCATACTAGACAAAGGGTCCAAATATGCAATGGAGAAAAGATAGCCTCTTCAACAAATGGTGCTGGGAGAATTGGAAATCCATATGCAACAGAATGAAACTAAACGCATATCTCTCACCATGCATGAAACTAAACTCAAAATGGATTAAGGATCTCAGAATCAGACCAGAGACCTTGCATCTTATAGAAGAAAAATAGGTCCAGAGCTTCAACATGTCGGCTTAGGACCAGACTTCCTCAACAGGACTCCCATAGCACAAGAAATAAAAGCAAGAAATTATAACTGGGATAGATTCAAACTAAAAAGTTTTCTCTCAGCAAAGGAAACTATCAGCAATGCGAAGAAAGAGCTTACAGAGTGGGAGAAAATCTTTGCCAATCATACTTCAGATAGAGTACTAATCTCCAGAATCTATAAAGAACTCAAAAAACTCTACACCAAGAATGCAAATAATCCAATTGACAAATGGGCTAAGGAAATGAATAGACACTTCACAGAAGAAGATCTACAAGCCATCAACAAACATATGGAAAAATGTTCAACATCTCTAGTAATAAGAGAAATGCAAATCAAAACCACCCTAAGATTCCATCTCACCCCAATTAGAATGGCGATTATCAAGAATACAAGCAACAACAGGTGTTGGCGAGGATGTGGGGAGAAAGGTACACTCATATATTGCTGGTGGGGCTGCAAATTAGTGCAGCCACACTGGAAAGCAGTGTGGAGACTCATTAGAAAACTTGAAATGGAACCACCATTTGACCCAGTTATCCCACTCCTTGGCCTATACCCAAAGGACTTAAAATCAGCATATTACAGAGATACAGCCACATCAATATTCATAGCTGCTCAGTTCACAATAGCCAGATTGTGGAACCAACCTAGATGTCCTTCAATTGATGAATGGATAAAGAAAATGTGGTATATATATATACAATGGAATATTACTCAGCCATAAAGAATGATAAAATTATGGTATTTGCAGGCAAATGGATGAAACTGGAGAATATCATGCTAAGTGAGATAAGCCAATCTCAAAAAACCAAAGGACAAATGATATCACTAATAAGTGGATTATGACCCATAATGGGGGGTAGGAGGGGTTAGTGTTAGGGTTAGAGTTAGGTTTAGGGAGGGGGGCAAGAATGGAGGAAGGAAGGACTGTATAGCGGGGAAAGAGGGGTGGGAGGGGTGGGGGGGAAGGGAAAAAATAACAGAATGAATCAAACAACATTACCCTATGTAAATTTATGATTACACAAATGGAATGCCTTAAAGCCATGTACAAACAGAGAAACAACGTGCATCCCATTTGTTTACAATAATAAATTTAAAAAAAAAGAGAGAGAAAAAATACAATGTATGTGTGAAAACCATTTTACAAACCATGGTTCAAGAAATTGATGAGAAGTGAGGTCGAAATGGCAAAGTGTTAATTGAATGTTTATCAGAAGCTCTCTGAAGAATTTAGATAAAGCTGTATCTTGGTAATATCTTCCATAATATGAGCAAAGTTCCCTGTTAGTTGCATTTCCCAATTAATTCTTCAATTCAGAAGAAATGTATATCTATCTTTCTTTGTTCCCATGACTCACTGATACAAAGCATTTCATGATTAGTTAATGCAGAATAGCAGATGCATTATAGTTTTCATATAATATTTTCCTTTGTCTGCTTGCTACTCTTACTAACTCTACTATTGAGTATGTAGAAAATGTAATGGCTTTTTGTTATTCCTGATGAATATACTGCATAAAGAAAAATTCATTTAATTGATGATTTAGGTTGTTGGCTGAAGTCTCACCTGGAATTTAAGATTCAATGAAGGTTGAACTAAATGTATACAAATTCCTGATCTCAATCTTAAAAATACTAAACCCTACATATACTCAGAACGTAGCATCGTGACAAAGTTCTAGGTTCTTGCCTAATGATGTGGTTCGTCTAGGACTTTGGGATGCTTGCAATGACATATTTCAGAATCTGGTAGCCAGGTCAGATTCAGTGTAATCTGGTTACTTCTGGGTTTAGTAGGTTGTGGGACATCTTATCTCCTATGTTATCAGAGAGTAATATTTGGAACTTTGTACTTAGCACAGTGTGCTTCTGAAATGTTACTAGAGTTTGTGTGTATCTTCTGTCTTCTCTTAACCCTGAGCACTCAATTCTCCTGGATATACTTGCTGTATTGAATGAGTCACTCCTTGTCCAAAGCAACTTATGTCTTCACCTGCCTACTGCCATATTTGTTTGTTCTGCTTCTGAAGAGCTGGTGAAGATCAAACAGCATTGCCCTATGTAAATTTATGATTACACAAATGGTATGCCTTTATGCCATGTACAAACAGAGAAACAACATGTATCCCATTTGTTTACAATAAAATATAATTAAAAAAAAGAAAAAAAAAGAACTGGTGAAGAATCATATTCACAGTATATGTCATGACATAGTATAATGTTTTAACTGAAATAAAGATCGAAATGGATACAACAAATTGTTTAGCAAGTACAGGAAATCCTGTTATACTTAAATGAACTCAATAAACATGCATGTTTCAAAATAATGGATTTAAGTGAAACTGACCTTTCTTATGGAGAAAACTATGACCTTGAATGAGTGCAGATTTCTTGATTTACAAATGCCCCAAATATCATCTTCTAAATATGACCTGCTCTGATCATAGAAGTAAGAATATTGTCAGTTACCTGTCTCTCACTCTAGGTGTCCTGAACTAAGGATCAAGTTTTCTCTCTGAAACTATGAACATGATGTGGAGCACGGAACTCATGATTAAGGACCGTGAAAATAAGAACCTAACATTGTAAAAATCTGTGGGAGTACAGTAGGCAGTGCCATAGTGTTTTAGTCAGCTTTGCATCACTGTGACCAAAAAACCTGAAGAGAAGAACTTAGAGGTTGAAAAGTTTATATTGGCTCATGGTTTTAGAATTTCAGTCCATGGTTGGACAACTCCATAGCTCTGGGACTGAGGTGAGGCAAAACATGGCAGAGGAGCATGGCAGAGGGAAGCAGATGAGGACATGGAAACCAGGAAGCAGAGAGATGGGGCGGGAGGGGAGCCCGAGATAGCTCTGCTCACCAAGGACAAAATATAAACCCCAAAGGCAAACCCCCAGTGACCTACTTCCTCATCCACATCCTATCTGCCTACAGTTACCATTCAGGTAATCAGTATCAGTGGATTGATCCACTTATTAGGATAAAACTCTCAATCATGTGAACATTCTTGCATTGTCTCACACATGGACCTTTGGGGTCACCTCATATCTAAACCATAACACATGGCATTGTAGTCATTGAAGATATGGTTCCTGAAATGACCCTGGTGCTGCCCAGAAGAGAGCTGTGACTGTGTGCAGGGAGCTGTGTGAGGTTGGTGGGCAGTCTTCCTTACTGGGGAGCAAATATAAAGTCATCATCCAGCCTGAGTCATCTCTTAGATCACTTAATGGATAGTTGGACATATATGTGTCATATTTATTTTTGGTAGTCTACCAAGTCTTCTCCACGTGTACAACAGTTTGTGATTCCTTACTTGACTCTGCCTTTCAAAAACCTGGTGTCCGCATGGTGGTGCATATCTATAGTCCCAGGTACTTGGGAATCTGAAGCAGAAGGATCGTAAATCCAAATCTGCCCTAGGCAATTTAATGAGACCCTATTTCCAGATGATATATAAAAAAGGCTTGGTTCACACAGTTCAATGGTAGAATATCCCTGTTCAATCCCCAGTGCTGCTAAAAAAATTAAAAAGCCTGCAAAAATCTACTCTTTAATGGTTAATTTCCAGGATTTTGTAAGCAGGAACCTTCGTATATCGCCATAGTTACAGATTTTCTTTTTTGTACCCTGCTCTCCTGCTACCATGGCAATCCCTACTCTGGCTTTTGAGTTTGACAATGGGTAATACAATTAACAATGTATTAGTAGGTTTCAAAGAATTCATGATGGAGGCTATAGAGTGAGAAAGCTTAATTATCTCATGATTGTCTCAAAGGCCTGAAGGTAGTTTTTTATTTGCAAATTTCAAGAAAGAAATCTTGTATGAAGAAAATTTTCTCCTGAATTCAGAAATGTCATTTATGTTTGCTGACACTGATACATCTCTACTGTGACTTCTAAGGTTCAGAAGGCATGTTTTCAAGTGAGTTTTTACTGGAATCTTTAGGATACACTAACAGATGGTGTCAAAAATGGGGCTTTCTGGGAAATTTGATGCATAGAAATCTAGATTTGAAGAAGTGCTGCCTGTCACTCAAAATACAGATGAATTAATGTTGCTTTTCTTCTGGTGAGCTAGCTTGGACTCAGGGTAAGGAGTGCAGAGTCAAGACTCAGACTATGGGAGTTGGGTGGAGGTAGGCATGTGGTGAGCAGCCTGCAAACTCGTTTATTGTGGAAGTACACAAGACTTTTATAGTTCTCTTGACCAATCATCATTTGCCAATTTGCCATTTGTCAATTTGAATTGATATCCTTTCCTTAGGTCTCTCAAGCCCTGCCTTTTGGTTCCCTTGGTAACACTGACATCAATTTGGGCAAGTTGTGTACTTTCCTAGATGGACAGAGCGGAATGCTCCTCTCCGCAGGTTTTCCTGTCAGGCCTGTATGTGCGAAGGTTTTCCTTACACACTTGAGACGTTCACTGCTGTCATCCAAGAACTAGGATTTCTCCCAGCAGATTAATGGGAGTATGATGGTTCAGGACAGTCCCTGGGTCTTGATGGTTGTCTTCCTGAAGAATGAGCTCCTGTATTTGGAATGGTTGGTAGATACAGAAAGCTGCTTTGCATATGGCCAGTTATCCCCTGAGGCCAAGATTTTTTGTTTATGTTTGGCTTTTTAATTTACATCCTTAAATTTTTCTTTGTTTTTGTTTTGCTTTGCACAATATTTTGTGAAATATCTTAGATCTACAGAAAGTTGGAAATATGGTATAAAGAGTTCCAAGTTGATTTTTTGGAAGGTTAACACCTTACATAGATGGTGCTTTTATAAAAACAAGACATTGGCACTGGTTTAGAAGTATTGAGTGAACATACAATTTGTATGCACATTTTACCATGATTCCCATTAATGTTATTTTTCTGTTTAGGATTCAGTTCAAGATGCCACATTATATTTACTGTCAGGTATACCACTTGTATTGTTTCTTATTTCATTTTATTTTTTTCAATGAAAAATCCAATATACTTTTATGTAGAACTTTTCAAAATAAAGAAGACAAACAGTAACAACAAGAGCAAGGGAGATTGCTGTCCCAGATATCAAAAAGTATCATTCATTTTTAGTACCAGGAATTGAACTCAGGAAAACTTGACCACTGAGTGACATCTCCAGCCCTATTTTGTATTTTATTTAGAGACAGGGTCTCACTGAATTCCTTAGTGCCTCACTTTTACTGAGGCTGTCTTTGAACTCAAGATCCTCCTGCCTCAGTCAGCCTCCCAAGTTGCTGGGATTATAGGTATGCACCACTGTGCTCGGCTCAACTTCATTTTTATACACCAGAAATTAAAATCTACAAATGAAACTCAAACAATTCCACTTAAAATAGAATCAAAAGAAAAATAATTATAAATAACTAGATGAAAACTCATTGAATGAAAGTAGTTTTAAAGAAATGGAAAATATTCATTGTTCATTGATTTTAATACATAATATTATTAAATGGAAATACTTCCTGAATGGATCTGCAAATTTAATTCCTAGAAAATTCTCCTTTAATTAACTAGTATTATAATGAGATTATTCTTTCTTTTTACAGACCTTGAAGTTTGTTTTTAATTATTTCTGTATGTATTGCTTTTTGAAATATTTTCAAGTATTTTCTTGCTTAGTAGCCATGAATTTTTTTAATTTGTGTTTCTGTTGGAAGATTTTTATTTTTTCTTCAATTTTGTTGGATAGCTTTTCTTGGCATAGCAATTTTGATTAGGTATTATTTTATTTCTAGCATTTAGAATCTGTACTAAGAAATCATAAGTTATCTTTGTCAGCTTACCTCTAAATGTGATCTCTTATTCTCTTGAGTTGTTTTAAATTCTACTCTTGTTCACCGTGTTAGGTATTTTAATTGTAATAGGTCATGGAGAGATTCTTTGTAAATCTTGTCTATTTGGGGTATTGGATGACTTCTGTATTTGGATGACCATTTCCTCCCAAGAGCTGGAAATTTTTCTGATATTATTTCACTGACAATGTTATCTATACACTTGTTTGTATTCAAATCCCCTGATTCTTGCTCCAGATTTCTTATATATTCTGATCATGGTCTCTTATTTTCTTTTATTGCTGACTGGGTGTTCAAGATCATATATCCTGTCTTTGAGGCCTGTAATCTGTCTACTATGTGGTCTAATCTATTAGTGATATTTCAGACTGATTTTTTATTTGAGTTATTGACTTATTTTTATTTTCAGGATTTCTGTTTGGTTCCCTTTTTTCTGAAAAGCTGTAGTGGTGCTTGGTGGTGTGTGTGGGGCTGCCGGGTGGCTACCCGCCCCTGGATAACATCTGGGCACAGAGTGGGGGCACTCCACTGCTCCACTGCTGAGGAACAGGGGCCTCTGCTGAATGCAGGCTGTCGCACTGACTTCTGCCTGCTGCTGGGGAACACTGTCTGCAGGCCTGAGTCTGAATGTGCTCAGTGGTCACTGGTGGCAGTGGGACCTGGGCCTATGGGCAGTCTGGGCTGTCTGTGGGGTATGTGGCACTGCTGTGACACAGTGATCTCTTCTCTGGTTGACAACTGCTGGGGATCTCTGTTGAGGGGCCCATGTCTGTGAATGCTTGGTGGCAGCTAGCTTCTCTGGGCCACTTTTGTGGGGTGCCTGGTGCTGGGCACAGGTTCTCTGCTGGCTGCTATTATCTTTAGAGGTTTCAACACCTTCTATCAGAAATAGGCACATCCAGCAGGCAGAAAATAACTGAGGGCATCATCAATCTCAACAATGAAATCAGTCAGTTGGTTATATAATCTGCATCTCTAGATTATTTAATTGAACAATGGGAAGTGAACACATTCTTCTGTAGTCCAGGTGGCCTCCCTTCCAAAATAGACCATATTCATGGCCTTAAAACACAACAAATTGCAAAAAAGAGACATCATAAATCTTTTACTTTTAGACCATAAGGTAATTAAACAATAAATTAATAACAAAATAACTAGAAAAACTTAAAAATATATGTAGATTAAAAAACATACTTCTAGGGGCTGTGACTGTGGCTCAGTGGTAGAGCACTTGCCTAGCACGTGTGAGGCACTGGGTTCCATCCTTAGCACCATATACAAAAATAAGCATATAAAATAAAGGCATGCTGTTCATCTACAACTACAAAAAAATTAAAAACAACAAACAACAAACAACAACAACAACAAACATACTTATAAATACAATATGACCCAAAGAAGAATATGAACATATGTTAAAATGAATGATAATGGAAACACAACTTTTCAGAAAATGTGGGTGCCACAAAACTGAGCATAAAGAGAAGAGTATTGAATGCCCATGTTTATATAAAACAAAGTTCTAAATTCATATGTCCTAATATGTTTCCACATTAGGAATGCAGAATATGAAGAATGAATTATTGAAAGTATGCAGAAAAAAGGACATACCATTGCAGGGGGGTGGGGAAGAGGAGAGAGAAAGAGAAAGAGAGAGAGAACAAAGTAAAAGATAAAGCAATGGATTTTTAAATGAATATTGAGAGCTTAATAGTTACCAGTACAGACAAAAGTATCCAAAATTAACAAGGAAATTCAACAATCCAACAAAACACTCACTTATGTGCATTCAGAATTCACTCCTCCTGGGAAAATTCCAAAAATACACAAAGCATAAGTTTTAAATTGTGCACTGTTCTGAGTATGCTGATGAAATCTCACGCTGTACTGCTCTGTTCTGCATAGCACATGAATTTTGTCCAGTGTATCCATGTTCTATACATTATCCACCCACGAGTCCTGTAGTAGCCATGAAGTTATCAATGGACTGTTGTGATAGGACAGTACTCATGTTTAAGTAATCCTTGTTTTACTTAATAATGGTCCCGAAGTGTAAGAGTACTGATACAAAGGAGTGACCAAAGCATAAACATGGAAGGGCAGATTAACTGTTGCTACGTGGCAACACTTCAGGGCATATATGAAAACAACCACAGAACACATATGGACAGGACTCTGTGATTTCAGGCATTCTTTGGGACTCTTGGAAACTATTTCCTACAGCAAAGGTGATACTACTGTATACTGATGAAGAAACATCTCCCCTGAATCTTTGCCCAGACCCAACGTGCTATTCCATTCCTTCCCTTCGATCCTTCTATATGACTCTTGCCAGCTGATCTTCGACCTGCTGCTCTCTTCTCATGCCCTGGCCTGTACCCCAGACACATTTTTCATTTTCCCTTCCCTGCTGGCTTGACTCACTGCTCTGTACTCTTCAGAACACAAACCAATGTTCTTCCAAAGGGACTTCCTTGTCCATCCCTCCCAGGTTGATGCTGACATTGATTTCCAGTGCAGTTCTTCTCATCACGGTTTAGATTTCTGATGAGTTTTCTGAATGCCTACTGGACTGGAGTATCAGTTAATATGAAAATATTGTCTATGTTGTTTGCCTGTGATTCCCACACATGTAGTGGTCCAAGAGCTACATAGAAGATTCAACTTCATGTTGAATTTCACACAAGAATTGACAAACCTCTCTATTCTGTACCATTGATCTACCTGTCTATTTTGGTACCAATACCATGCCGTTTTAGTTACAATTGCTTTATAGTAGAGTTGAAGATCTGATATTGTGATACCCCCTGCTTTGCTCTTTCTGCTAAGGATTGCTTTAGCTATTCTGGGTTTCTTATTCTTCCAGATGAATTTCATAATTGCTTGCTCTATTTCTGTAAGGTACATCATTGGGATCTTAATTGGAATTGCATTGAATCTGTATAGCACTTTTGGTAGTATGGCCATTTTGACAATATTAATTCTGCCTATCCAGGAACATGGGAGATCTTTCCATCTTCTAAGGTTTTCTTTAATTTCTTTCTAGTGTTCTGTAGTTCTCATTGTAGAGGTCTTTCACCTCTTTTGTGAGATTGATTCCCAAGTATTTTATTTTTTTCGATGCTATTGTAAATGGGGTAGTTTTCCTAACTTCTCTTTCTGAAGATTCAAAACTTATGTACAAAATGCATTGCATTTATGAACATTGATCTCGTAACCTGCTACTTTACTGAATTCACTTATGAGTTCTAAAAGTTTTCTGGTGGAATTTCCAGGTTCCTCTAAATATATAATCATGTCATCAGTGAAATGGAACCACCATTTGACCTAGCTATCCCACTCCTTGACCAAAGGACTTAAATCAGCATACTACAGAGATACAGCCACATCAATGTTCATAGCTGCTCAATTCACAATAGCCAGATTGTGGAACCAATCTAGATGTCCTTCAATTGATGAATGGATAAAGAAACTGTGGTATATGTATATATATATATATATATATATATATATATATATATATATAATGGAATATTACTCAGCCATAAAGAATGATAAAATTATGGCATTTGCAGGCAAATGGATGAAACTGGAGAATATCATGCTAAGTGAGATAAGCCAATCTCAAAAAACCAAAGAATGAATGATCTCGCTGATAAGTGGATCATGACACATAATGGGGGTTGGAGGGGTTAGTGTAAGTGTTAGGGTTAGGATTAGGGTTAGGGAGGGTGGCAAGAATGGAGGAAGGAAGGACTGAATAGAGGGAAAAAGGGTGGGAGGGGTGGGTGGAAGGGAAAAAAATAACAGGATGAATCAAACAACATTACCCTATGTAAATTTATGATTACACAAATGGTATGCCTTTATTCCATGTACAGAGAAACAACATGTATCCCATTTGTTTACAATTTAAAAAAATTAATAAATAAATATAAAAACACACACACACACACAAAAGAATTGACAAACCTCTTGAATCCTTTACTTAAATTTTACATTTTCAAATAAACTCTAAATTCCTTTCAATGGAGGAGGATTCACACTTGAAATAAAGCTTATCTTCTCTGTTTTCACAGAAAACCTCATTTCCTTTATATTGGAAAATCAGTATGTCTCCACTCTTCACTACATACATGCCACAGAAAATCGAGTATACATGAAGTATAGACTCACTCTTCTTTATATGTATTGAAATTAAGATTTGGGGTGCCAGGTTCTAGTACAATAATAAAATGAAGGCAAGGGGTAATTTTTTAACTAAGTTGTGACCTTGAAATTTTCTTTATAAAGTAATTAAGGCCAGAGTCCCTGATTGTAGCATTTTTGGGAAAACAAATGACCATTTATTAAGTTGGACTTAAAGTGTCCATGAAGTGTCAATGTTGTAAGTTTATTGGTTGCTCACATCTCATGAATACTAAACAAATGCCTCCCTCCCAGAAGAGTTTGTAGGCCCTCATATTGAATATTCCATTACTTGCATAGCAGATGTATACTCTTGAGTCTCAGAGATGCACCCTGTGGGAATGTTCCTTCACTAGAGAATGTGTTCCTCTAATGTCCTGCTGGCATTAGTGCCTTTAACAATGCAGACCTACACAATTCCTAGTCTGTTGTTGGAGTCCTGAGTTGTTTCTGAACACTTCTTACATTTATATCTCTTGTGGTGTCAGGAGAGGAAATCCCTGTTCAACTCAGGTTGAGTAAACTCATCTTTACTAGCCAGGACACTCAGTATCTATTCACATAGAAAGTGTCAGAGGAGTGTCAAGTGTTTATCCTAAAACAATGAGCATCAAAAAATACACTCAATAATAGGAAGGTGGGTAAATTTTAACTACACCAATAACAATTTGCTGCTTGATAATAGAAAATAAATATTACAATTTCCTATTTTCAAGACCACATTACAAATACATACACACACACACACACACACATATTTCCTGAATGATATTTTTTTATTTTACATGAAAATGAAAAAAATTTTAGTAGTCTCTCAACAAATGTTAAGAAAGATTATATGTTATGATAATCTATACAAGGAAAATCATGCATATATTTACAAAGAAGAGGTATAATGGAGTTTGGCTTCCTGCCAATGCAGCACATGTTAGCAATCTTTGGGTAAGGAGAAAAAGAAGCAATATGATAAATTTCATACTTTCATATTAATAAGGTAACTGGTCTCCAAATCCAGAATGGGACTCTTAGTGCTCGGTCTACACAAATAAATGCGTTTGTGAACCTTTCTTAGTTAAAAATGAACTAAAATGTTTTTAAATATAATTTTTAGGAAGTCATTATTGGGTCCTTGAATTAAGCTCTAAAAGAGCAAACCAAAATGCAGTCATTTGCGCTATGTGATACAGACTCAAACTGAAAATTTAAGAGAGCAGAAAATCTATAACTATACTATTTTCCCACTGAGAACAAAATATTTACCTCACCTGTTAGAAGAGGCCCAGTCTTCGTGAATCACAATAATAAGATCCTTCACTTTAACTCCTACAAGGAAAGAAATATGGAGTAATCTAATGTTATCAGAATTTTGAAAAAAAAGATTAATAATTTCCTTTTTTCCACCTTACAAAAACAAACAAAACAATACAAAACAAAAACCAACAAATTATCAACAACAAAAGGTTCCGTCATGCCCAGCAAATATGTGTTCTAATAGACTGATAATACTGCCAAATTTATGCGTGACAAATAGAAACCAAATATATCTACAAATTAAATTTATTGAATATTTTAACACCATATAATGAAAATTAATAGCTTGAAAATTTATTGTAAATTAATAAATTAACAACGAGCATACTAATGTTTGATATGTAATTGTTTTATTCAGTTTTTGCATCACTGTGACCAAAAGACCCAACAAGAATTAAATAGAGGAGGAAACATTTATTTTAGCTCATAGTTTCTGAAGTTCATTCCATGGTCAGCTGACTCCTTAGCACTGGGCCAGAGGTGAAGTAGAATGTCATTGTGGAATGGCAGAGGAAAGTGGCATAGGACATGGCACCAAGGGGGTGGGGGAGAGAGAGAGAGAGAGAGAGAGAGAGAGAGAGAGAGAGAGAGAGAGAGAGAATATATTCTGCTCACAAGGGACAAAATATTAACCCCAAAGGCATGGCCCTTGTGTTCTACCTCCTCCAGCTATACCCTACTTCCCTACAGTTAGCACCAAGATAATCCATAAAATTGGATTAACCCATTGATTAGGTTGTAACTCAATCTAATTTCACCTCTGAACATTCTTGCATTGTCTCACACATGAGCTTTTGGGGGATACCTCGTATCCAAAACATAACATTCTGCCCGGTATGAGATTCATATGGTATATTCATATGTCTGGTCCCCAAAAGCTCATGTCCATTTCATGAAGTAAAAGACATTTACTGTATTTCCAAGCATCCCCACAGTCTTAACAGTTCTAGCATTACCCAAAAGTTCAAATCTAGTGTCCTGAGAGACAGGCAAACTCTCAGCATGAGTCCCTGTAACAATGAAAAGAAAGTTATATATGTATGTCTCCAATATATATGGCAGTACAGGGAGATATAGGGGCACAGAATGAAGAGATGGGACCAAAGCAAGACAAAAGTCCAGCTAGGCAAACAAGTTCTGGGGCACATGGTATTGTGATGTTCTGTCCAAAGGGCTTGTGTAACTCTGTTCCTATGACTTTGTTGCTTCCAGTCCACATGGCCTCTCTGTTGGCTTGTCTCTGCTCAATTCCTATAGTTTTCCTTGGCAGACATCCCACATTACTGGCATCTCAATCTTGTGAGACTCCACTGCACCTTCAGCTTCCTTCTTACATCTTCAACACATTGCCCTCTCAGGGGCAGCCAGCAGAGCTTCAACCCTGTTACACTTTGGTCTCACCAGCCTTTCCATTGAAACATCTCTGTGGAAGCCCTTATGACTCCCTAACTCCAGCATCCTGCATTCCTGAAGAATCAGCACAGTGAAACAATTTCCTAGACACCCCTGTACAAGCAGGGTACTCCCATGGTTTCTCAAAGAAATTTTTACTTTTATATACTTGAGCCTGAAATGGGTTTGTTCTTGCCAATTCCTAAGATCCTTAAAACCATCTTTCCTATTGTTTCTAGGTAAGGTATTTAACACTTTAGTGGCTGTAAGTCTTTAACAAGCACCTCTTACTTAACCACGGATTTACTTGCATTTTTTTGGTAAAATTTTAAGTTTATAAAAACTTTCTGTTCTGTTTTCTGCTCATGATTATTACAGCTAACTTGGTTCCAAGTTGCCAGCAATAAACATGCCACTGTCTGAATGCTGTGATGCCTTGAAATTTCTTCTGACAGATTAATTAGGCCATCATCTTTAAATTTAGCCTCACATATCTGACATAATTTTCTTATTTATATATATGAGTATATACCACAGTGAATCTCACCATCATGTATATCCATAAGACACTAATTAAAAAAACTATAAGTAAATAGCATAAAGATCAGTGGAGTAGAAGAAAGGGAACGGGGGGAGGGAGGAGGGAAGGGAAAGGGAAGTATTGGAGAATGAACTAGAATAAATTATATTCCATGCTTTTATAATTACGTCAAAATGAATCCTAATGTCATATATAACTAAGAAGAACTTAAAAAAAATCAGACACAAAAGTCTCAGGACATGGACAAAATATAGACAACATTTTTACCTTTTTTTTCGGACACAGAATATAACATGAATGACCATTAGTCCAATTTCCAGTGGAATCCTCCTCCTTTGAAACCATTAACACAGTCTTTAGTGTTCAGAGTTCTATCAGCATTCTGGTCTTCTGGACACCCACCAGAATCACAAATTAAACTCTGCTTATGATATTCTAAAGCTTTTGGAGCTTGTATGTATAAACTTTACAAAACCCCCTCCCCCACTGTAAACACATGGCCAGGTTAGTCATAACAATAAACCCACTCCTCAGTACCAATTTCTGTTTTAGTCAGCTTTTTCATCTCCGTGACCAGAAGCCCTGACAAGAACAATGTAAAGGAGGAAAAGTTTATTTTAAGATCATGGTTTCAGAGGTTCATTCCATAATTGGCCAGTTTCATGGCTCCAGGTCTGAGGGGAGGCAGAACACTATTGCAGAAGGGTGTGGCAGTTTGGGACATGGCAACCAGGAAGCAGAGAGAGAGCTCCACTCCCCAGGGACAAAATATAAACCCCAGAAGCACACCCCTAGTGATTTATCTCCTCCAGCCACACCCTACCTGCTTATTGTTACTACCCAGTTAAACCATATCCATGGATTAACCCACTAATTAGATAATAGGTCTGAAAATTTAATCCCACCTCTGAAGATTCTTTCGCCTTGTCTCCCACATGAGCAATGCAGTGCATGGTGGGGAATACTACATGTCCAAACCACAACATTAATGTATTAATTTGTAAATTGCTGTAAACTCCATCAAGCTAATTAACATATCTACCATCTTAAAAATCAGCATTTTGAATCATGATAGTATAGGTGAATTTTTCTTAGGAGTCCCATAAAATTCTCTCTTTTCAACCAGAGGTATTTCACAGGAAATTTCTGGAAAACACTAAAATGAAATTTTATGAATGCAAAACAATTATGAATATATTTTTAAAAACATAAATGAAAAATATTAATATACAATACAAAATATGAATTTGTAGATAATACACATCTCATGAAAAGAGTTAAATTTAATCATGTGTTAAAAGCATTTATACACACAATGCAAGAAAAACAATTACAAAGTAAACTCATCTTGAGTTATAATGCAGAATGACTTGTGAGCAAACTTCATGTTTATAAAAAAAAAATATATTCTACAACTGATGCCAGAGGGAGGTTAGGGAGCAGATCTCTTTGCCTCTGCAGCCATAGAAATCTCAGTGCTTGCCCTGCAGCCACTCAGGGAGGTTTGCTCAGATTCTCATTACTGTTGCTATTGCTGGGAAAGAAGAAAATCCCAAAGACTCCAGGAAACAAGGAAGGAAAATGATTTATGACTTTGAATAAAATTCCCTAAAGGTGTTCAAGATGGCAGAAATTAGGTAGGCTACAGATCTGAATTTCTATTCAGTTTGGAATCAAAGCATTGAGAGAACAGATGATTGGAGAGGTAGTAACAGAAGAAATGCAGTTTCACAACAAGAACACAGACTTAAAGGAACTTGGAAACTCTGGTAATTGCAACATAAAACAGGAAAGAACTAGTTAACTTGGAATTAGCATTTGCACCACCAGGGCAGGTCTGGGGGCAGGAGTAAAAATGGGAAAAAGAGGGAGGGGCAAAGCTCACAGGCTTACTTTGCAAACAGTGATAGAAAAGCAAGTCAGGTTGGTAAAAGTCATGCAAAGTCACCTGGTAAAAAAGAACTGCTCCACTTTTTTCTAAATGTGCTGGTAGAGAATTATGTCAGGGTTTCATTTTGCAGAGATTACATATCAGCTTACAGTTCTGGAGGTGATTAAATCTCTGTAGACCCTGCCTAGTAATACCAGTTGATAATATCGTAGGGAAGTCCTTTTAAGTAGGCTGGCTGTTTTAGTCAGCTTTTTTGCTGCTGTGACTAAAAGACCTGAAAGAACCATTTCAGGAGGAAAAGTTTATTTGGCACTCATGATTTTAGAGGTCTCAGTTCATAGATGGACACCTCCATTGCTCCGGGCTAGAGGTAAAAAAGAATATTATGGCACAGAAAAGCAGCTCAGGGTATCACACCAGGAGGAGAGGGCCCCTCACCACAGACAAAATATAAACTCCAGGGATACTCCCCCAGCAACCCACTTTCTCCATCACACCCTACAAGTCTGCAGTTACCACTCAGTTAATTCCCATCAGAGAATTAATGAACTGATTATGTTAAGGCTCTCATAACCCAATTATTTCACCTATAAACATTCTTGCATTGTCTTCCACATGAGCATTTGGGGAATACCTAATATTTTAACAATAACACTGTCAAAGTAACCTGTGTAGTTGAATTGATGTCCTGGGCATCAGCTGTCAACTGCTGCCTGCACCCCTGCAGCCAGCCTGTACCGTGACTTCTACATGCTGCCTTGCCCAAAGTACCAAAAACTACGAGGGTGAGCTCACACGTGTTTTTAGAACTGTGGCTGAGTGTGCATGAAAGAATTTTCTGCAATTAAAATAACTTAGCAAAGAGAAAACTTTATCTTTTTATGAGCAATGTTGTGTCAGATACTTTGTGGTGTTTTGTTGCATTTTTCAGGATTTTTAGTGGTTCCATATAATTTTATGTATTGTTTCAATTAATTGAATTTTCTTGATACCTATTTTCTTCCTTCTCATCCCCATTTTCTTCCTTTCTCTCCTTTCTTTCTTTAATTTTTCCTTCTCTTTTCCTTCCCTTCCCACTCTTTTCATATTTTCCCCTTTCTTTTCTCTTTTTACTCTTTCTTCCCATGTAATTTACTAAAAAGTATACTATAATTAACACTTAACTTTTCAGTCTGTCTATATTACTTCTAACCAATTTGTCTCATTAGGTAGTAGATTTGTAGAGATCATGAGGAGTAAGTTTTAAAATATGTTTATATATGATTTTCTTTGAAATGACCTCTGTTTCTGGTGGTTACTTGCTCCTCTCAAAGTGGTGCTGGTGGTTCAACTTAGCAGCTTGATTAAATGAATGGACGTGTTGACATTAAGATATATAACCACTCCAAATCCTATGATAAGGTGCTACTGCTCACTAAAAGACCTTCACATAAAAGAAAAAGAGGAATCCATCACAACCCATGCACAAACAATAAGAGGTTGACAAGTTTGTAAACTGCCCCCACAAACTGAATTCGCTAGCATCAAATCAGATGGAATACTAGAAAAATTAGTTCAAAAAGTTGTTTGTTAAAGTAATCAATGGACTCAAATAAGACAAAAGGAATTAGCTAAGGGAGAAAATTCAGCACATGAAAGAACATTTCAGTAAAGAGAGACTCATAAAAAGAACCAACCAGAAATTTTGTAAATGAAAGGCACAATAAGGCAAATAAAATCTCATATGAAAGTCTCATCCAATAGATTATATTAAATAAAAGTCAAAGTCTTGGGGGTTTCAAGATGGTGGACTAGAGGGCGGCTGCATTTCATGTTGCTCCAGGACTCAGGATTCGACAGAGGAGATAGTGAGTGACGTGGGACCAACACAAAGCCGCCGGGTGAGTCTCTCCCATTGGGGAGGTGTCCCGGATGGGGTGGTAGTCCCTGAACGCAGGGAACATTGTGAAGTAGAGTTGCCCGGTGAGACACCCGCTCGAGCTGTAAACACGGACAACTGGGAACTTTGCAGAGGATGCTGCTCGGCACAGTGCTTGGTTTCAGAGTAACCCGCCGGGGCTCCAGCGGCTGCCAGAGGAAGAGCTGGGCGGCGAGCTGTTTGAACTCAGAGCAACCTCCTGAACAACGGGGGGGCTGTCCTGAGGAGGTGGAGGTGCGCAGTGAGTTGCTTGGTCTCCAAGCGACCACACAGAACACCGGGTGGCTGCCTGGAAGAAGAGGCGAGCGGTGGATCACTGGGGCTCGGAGCATCTGTACGAGGTTCCAGGTGACTGCTCAGAGGAGGGGTTGCATAGCCAGGCGATTAGGTGCAAAGCACGGTCCGGGGACCTAGGCGCCCTTTGGTGGAAGAGCTACACAGAGACTAGCTGAGGGGTGGAGCGAAGGTTCCAGGACAGCGGGCAGCGTCTCTGAGGAGGGGCAACCTAAGGAGACTCATCTGCGAAGGGTGAGGCTCCCAGGCCCAGGAGGTAGGTCCAGGCCCCTGGGAACGTTGCCTGGGAAGGCTGCCCTGCCCAGGCGGTAGTTGTGGACTGAGGGGAACCTCTAGGAGGGGAACTGACCAGCGAGACCTCCCCACCAGGTGAGTCTTCCCCGCCGGGTGAGGTTTTCCGACAAGGACGGTAAAACCAGAGACACGGGCCCAAACAGGCCTTTCCTCAGCCCGCAGCCTAGTTCCCCATTGGATGACCATTGGTCAACAGGTGGAGGCACCTCTGCCCACTAGCAGGGAATATACCCCATCTGAAGGCCACCACCCCTAGAGAGGCACTTCCTTGTGGAGCACCGCATTATCAACTTCCTCCAAGACTTCAGGCTACTGAAGGATAAGAGGGGATATACTAGCAATATTCAGGGACATTATAAGTCAATAAAGGAAATCTGCAACATCTCAGCAGTCCACTGATACCTGAATGACATGAGAAAACAAGGGAAGAAAATGCCTCAAACAAATCTAGATGTTACATCAATAAAATCCAATGACAGCATGGCAGAAGAAATGACAGAAAGGGAATTCAGAATGTACATAATTAACATCATAAGGGAAGCAAACGATGAAATGAAAGAGCAAATGCAGGCATTGAATGATCGCACCAATCGACATTTAAAAGAGCAAATACAGGAAGCAAAAGACCATTTCAATAAAGAGTTAGAGATATTGAAAAAAAAAACAAACAGAAATCCTTGAAATGAAGGAAACAATAAACCAAATTAAGAACTCCATAGAAAGCACAACCAATAGGATAGAACACCTGGAAGACAGAACCTCAGATATTGAAGACAAAATATTTAAACTTGAAAACAAAGTTGACCAAACAGAGAAGATGGTAAGAAATCATGAATAGAATCTACAAGAATTATGGGATAATATGAAAAGGCCAAATTTAAGAATTATTGGGATTGAGGAAGGCTTAGAGAAACAAATCAAAGGAATGAACACTCTATTCAATGAAATAATATCAGAAAATTTCCCAAATCTGAAGAATGAAATGGAAAACCAAGTACAAGAGGCTTATAGGACTCCAAATATACAAAATTACAACGGACCCACACTGAGGCACATTATTATGAAAATACCTAACATACAAAATAAAGACAGAATTTTAAAGGCCGTGAGAGAAAAGAGTCAAATTACATTCAGGGGGAAACCAATAAGAATATCAGCAGATTTTCAATCCAGACCCTAATAACTAGAAGGTCCTGGAACAACATTTACCAAGCCCTGAAAGAAAATGGATGCCAACCACGAATCTTATACCCAGCAAAACTTACTTTCAGATTTGATGATGAAATAAAATTCTTCCATGATAAACAAAAGCTAAAAGAATATACAAAAAGAAAGTCGGCATTACAGAACATTCTCAGCAAAATATTCCATGAGGAAGAGATGAAAAACAACGATGCAAATCAGCAAAGGGAGGAACAAGCCTAAAGGAATATCCAAATAAAGGAGAAACCAAATCATGTCAAAAAACAAAAATTAGACGAATGACTAGGAATACAAAACTTATCACAATAATAACCCTGAATGTTAATGGCCTGAACTCATCAATCAAAAGACGTAGACTGGCAGATTGGATTAAAAAGAAAAATCCAACAATATGCTGCCTGCAAGAGACTCATCTCATAGAAAGAGATACCCACAGACTAAAGGTGAAAGGATGGGGAAAAACATACTATGCACACGGACACAGCAAAAAAACTGGAGTATCCATCCTCATTTCAGTCAATGTGGACTTCAAGCCAAAACTAATCAGAAGGGATAAAGAAGGACATTACATACTGCTTAAAGGAACCATAAATCAGCAAGACATAATGATCATAAATATCTATGCCCTGAACATTGGCTCATTCATGTACGTCAAACAAATCCTTCTCAATTCCAGAAATCAAATAGACCACAACACAATAATACTAGTTGATTTTAACACACCTCTCTCACCACTGGATAGATCTTCCAAAGAAAAATTGAATAAAGAAACCATAGATCTCAATAACACAATCAACCATTTAGACTTAACAAACATATATAGAATATACCATCCAACAAAGAACGAATACACTTTCTTCTCAGCAGCACATGGATCCTTCTCTAAAATAAACCATATGTTATTCCACAAAGCAACTGTTAGCAAATACAAGAAGATAGAGACACTACCTTGTATTCTATCAGATCATAATGGAATGAAATTAGAAATAAATGTCACAATAAAAAACACAAACTTCTCCAGAACCTGGAGATTAAATAGTACACTATTATATGATGAATGGATAACAGAAAGACATCAGGAGGGAAATAAAAAAATTCTTAGAAGTAAATGAGAACAAAGACACATCATATCAAAATCTCTGGGACACTATGAAAGCAGTACTTAGAGGAAAATTTATTTCATGGAGTGCATTCAATAAAAGAAGTAAAACTCAACAAATAAACAATTTAACACTACAGCTCAAAGCCCTAGAAAAAGAAGAACAGACCAACACCAAAAGTAGTAGAAGACAGGAAATAGTTAAACTCAGAGCTGAAATCAATGAAATTGGAACAAAAGAAACAATACAAAAAATGGACAAAATAAATAGTTAGTTCTTTGAAAAAATAAACAAAATTGGTAAACCTTTAGCCACACTAACAAAGAGAAGATGAGAGAAAACCCGAATCACTAAAATTCGGAATGAACAAGGAAATATCACAACAGACATGGCTGAAATACAAAACATAATTAGAAGCTATTTTGAAAATCTATACTCCAACAAAACAGAAAACCTTGAGACATCAACAAGTTTTTAGAGACATATGAATTACCTAAACTGAACGAGGAGGACATACACAACTTAAATAAATCAATTTCAAGCAAGGAAATAGAAGAGGTCATCAAAAGTCTACCAAGAAAGAAAAGTCCGGGACCAGATGGGTTCTCAGCCGAGTTCTACAAAACCTTTAAAGAAGAGCTCATTCCAATACTCCTCAAAGTATTCCATGAAATAGAAGGGGAGGGAACCTTCCCAAACTCATTCTATGAAGCCAATATCACTCTGGTACCTAAACCAGACAGAGACACATTGAGGAACGAAAATTTCAGCCCAATATCCTTAATGAACATCAATGCAAAAATTCTCGACACAATTTTAGCAAATCACATACAAAAACATATTAAAAAGATAGTGCACCACAATCAAGTGGGTTTTATCCCAGGGATGCAAGGTTGGTTCAACATCCAGAAATCAATAAATGTCATTCATCATATCAAGAGACTTAATGTTAAGAATCACATGATTATTTTGGTATATGCAGAAAAAGTATTCGATAAAATACAGCATCCCTTCATGCTCAAAACACTAGAAAAAATAGGGATAGTGGTGTTGAGGGTCATCTTGGACAAGATGGTGCCTGGCAGTGAGCCAAAGGGCACTGGCTAACAAAATAAGGAAGTACCCAAAAAGGTTACTTGCTTACTAGTTCCTTGGAGACTTATGACATGTTAACGCCAGGCTCTAGGATTGACTATCTAATATCATGCCGTGCGTGGACAACTCGTGATTCATATAGTGCTTGACATTCCTCTGCATGCTCTCCTGCATGAGAGAAAGCTTTGCTACAATTGGCTGATAAGCTAGGAGCCTGGGGGAGGAGAGAGGGAGAGGGTAGAAGAAGGGAGATAGTGGCAGAACAAAGGAGGCAGAAAAACAGGGAGGACGCAATAAATCTCGTGAACTAAAGATTGGTGGTGTCTCCTTTCTCTGTGCTGGTTCCGCTGGTCAGAATAAGTGGTGGCCCGTACGGGGAACCAGGTTAAGTAACTTAAGGTAAGCTATAGGAAAACTAAGTAACTTAAGGTAAGCTATAGGAAAACTGTAGGATAACTCCGGTAAAGGGAGTCTACATAACCCTGGTAAAGGGAGGTCTCATAACTCCAGGATGGGGTCACAAGTGTCAAAAAATCAAATGATAGCAATCATATAAGATGTACTTAAGGCTAATGGAACTGCTGTAAAACAATCTACTGTAACAGCATATGTAACCACACTGGCCAAGGTTAGTCCTTGGTATTTCGGAAGAGGGAGTCCTAAATATTCCACAATGGGAACATGATAAAGAGGATCTTATCAAAGCAGAAAAGAAATCCCCATTACCTAGAGGTACTTTTCCCATGTGGCAGCTCATTAAGAGATGTCTAACATCTGATAAAGGCAGAATAAAAAGTTTAGTAAAAGAAGGAAATATGTGTCTGGAAGAGATAAAGGAACAACTAAGTGTAACTTCTCATAAAGAGGAAGAAGAGGAGGAGGGCTTACTGGGGAGGAATTAGAAAGAGCATCAAGGACACAGTCGCTCCGTCAGTTATATCGGGAAGGAACACCAATCCCTTCCTGGAGGCAGGAGCTCCCCAACAAGCAGCCTGCCCCTATATCCCCCAAAGTACCCTTGGGAGGAGTTAGCTCATGCTATAAATCAGATGGGTTTTTCACCACGGGAGAGAAGAAACGCCCCTTAAGGAAACCTCAGCAGTCCCACAATTCTTCCCTGTGCTAGAGGACCAAAATAGACAAAGATTCCACCAACCTCTAGATTTCAAAACAGTAAAAAAATTTAAGGAAGCAGTGGCTATGTATGGTCCACAGGCCCCATTTACAATTAGTACGTTGAAATCAGTATCGGGGCTAAATCTAGTGCCGGAAGATTGGAAAAGGCTATGTAATGCTATGCTATCAGGGGGGCAGTACCTCGTGTGGAAAACTGCATGGCAGGAAGCCTCATTAGAAATGGCATGCTGTAACGCTGCCGCAGGCTTTCCCCAAAGAAATGTAGAAATGCTAACAGGAGAAGGAAACTATGAAGGTATTCAACAGCAGATTATTTATGATCCTGGTGTGTATGCACAAATTGCTGCTGCTGCCATTAAAGCTTGAGAGTTAATTCAAGGGACAGGAGATTTACAGGGACAGTTGTCCAAGGTGATTTAGGGAAGTAACAAACCATTTGCAGTTGTTTTTGAGAGATTAATCCAAACTGCTGCTAGAGTATTTGGGGATTCAGAACAAGCAATGCCCTTAATAAAACAATTAGCTTATAAATAAGCAAATAGATGGTGTAAAGAAGCTATAAGACCATGAAAAAATAAAGATTTAAGTACCTATATAAAGGTCTGCAGGGATATCAATGATGCAGTCATAACAGGACAAGTAATAGCTGCTGCTCTTCATGGGCCAAATCAGGGGCCATTAGGAGCTAAAGGAAAAACATGCTTTAAGTGTGGGCAAGAAGGGCACTTAAGAAAAGACTCCCTGAAAGACCCACAGGACTAAAGCCCAGGGAATGGCAAATAGTCCCACTATGTGTCAAATATATGTTGGCAGGCTATATTACAGATTAGACAAAATTATAAAGAACTTTATTGTCTCCATTATATGGATGGTATTCTTTTGGTTCATAGGGAACAGGAGACTTTATGAGGGGTATTTGACAATATTATTGAAACCCTAGCAAAATGGGGATTACATGTGGCCCCAGAAAAGGTGCAAACCCACAGCCCTATTACCTTTCTGGGGCATCAAATATTAGATACCTGTGTTAGGCCACAAAAAATTCAATTAGCCACAGAAAAGCTTAAGACTCTAAATGATTTCCAAAAATTATTAGGTGATATAAATTGGGTAAGGTCAAATTTGGGAATCACCACTGGCCAACTTAAGCCTTTGTTTGATATTCTCCAAGGAGATTCAGACCCTACATCCCCCAGAAATTTAACTCCTGAAGGTAGAAAAGCCTTAAAGTTAGTAGAACAAGCTTTAGAAAATGCTCATAGTGATAGAGTTGATCTATTCTTGCCTTTAGCCTCATAGTGTTAGATTCTGAATATACTCCTACAGGTCTATTGTGGCAAACTGGACCCCTGATATGGATCCATTTGCCAGTGTCCCTCCAAAATGTTGTTTCCCCGTATCCTGTGATGGTGGCAAATCTAGTTACATTAGGACTTAAGACAGCCCTTTGAGTTTTTGGAGTTCATCCTCAGACAGTAATTGTCCCATACATGGCAAAACAGATTGATATACTAGTTAACAATAATGAAGATTGGGCAATTGTCTATTGTTGCACCATGGCCACATTTGATAATCACTTGCCAAGTTCACCTATTGTCAGCTTCTTCAAAAGACATCCTGTTATTTTCCCTCAGGTTGTTAGGGCTCAACCTATCCCAGCAGCAAAAACAATCTTTACAGATGGCTCCTCCTCTGGCACAGCTACAGTAGTTTCTGATAAAGTACAGACTATTATTACCTATCATAAGTCTGCTCAAAAAACTAAACTAGAAGCAATAATATCTGCCTTACAAACATTTCCTGAGAAACCTTTAAATATTTATACTGACAGTCTCTATATTGCCCAGCTTGTGCCATGGCTTGAGACAGCTGGACCCATTAGTCCTCAATCTGCCTTACAACAATGCTTTTATCAAGTACAAACTCTTCTGTGGGCTCACAAAGAACCTCTATATATAGGCCATATCAGAGCACATTCAGGCTTACCTTGAATTCAAGCTTTCCTTGGGCCTTTAGCTTAAGGAAATTCTACTGCAGACTCAACTACTCAAGATCCTCATGTGTTTAATATTGTGCAAGAAGCAATTAATTTCCATAAAGATTTTCATGTCAATGCTACTACTCTCAAGATAAAATATAACATTACAAAAGAACAAGCCAGAAATATAGTAAAAGAGTGTCCTGCCTGTGTACCTCATTTATCTGTTCCTCATTTTGGAGTCAATCCTAGAGGACTACTTCCAAATCATCTATGGCAGATGGATGTCACCCATATCCCTGAATTGGTACTTTAAGATTTGTACATGTAACTGTAGATACCTACTCAGGATATATATTTGCTACGGCCCATACAGGAAAAAGAAAAAAAAAAAAAAAAAAGATGTAGTCAGTCATTGCCTTCAAGCCTTTGCTACTATGGGAAGGCCATAATCATTTAAAACAGATAATTGGCCTGTGTATACTTCTTCATTTCAACAGTTTTGCTCAAAGTTTAATATCTATCATTCTACAGGATTGCCCTACAATCCACAAGGACAAGCTATCGTGGAAAGGGCTAATCAAACATTAAAAGTCTGCTTAACTAAACAAAAAGGGGGAATATGGGCATTAGCCCCCCCCAATAACAGACTTAACCTTGCTTTATTCACCCTCAATTTCTTAAATTTGGATGCTATGGGCTGTCCTGCGGCTGATAAGCATTTTAGTGGAAAGTCTGGTGCCTATCCACAAGCAATGTGGAAAGACATCTTGACTGGGTCCTGGAAAGGACCTGACCCAGTATTAATTTGGGGGAGAGGATCTGTTTGTGTTTCTCCTCAGGACCAACAACAACCTATATGGGTCCCAGAGCGCTTGGTAAGAACTATCCATAAGAAAGAAAATGGCACCGAAACACAAAATGATGGTGATGGTGGTAAGCCTGCTGTTGTTAGCTCTTCCTAAAACTTTTGGGGATATATCACTCATGGCACACAAGTTTTCCCTCAATTATTTCCTAGTACAGAACTTCTAGGTATCCCTTACCTACCAGCTGATTCCACTGTAAAGCCACTTAATACTAGTCTAAACTTCAAGTTAAGAGGTAGTCTTTGCTTCCTCTGGTTAGGCACCTCAGAAACCGCCATGATACAGGGAGGCAATGTCTCTCTCATTCAATAAGGTGCAGTCAAAAGCAAGCCTATATAAAGGGAAGTATTACACCTGCTTATAGTTATACAGGGTGCGAGGTCAATTACTCTTCCTTTTATCAGTCTTTCCCCCCTACTCCAGTATGTGTCCCATCTCCATTTCTGTTCATTCTGTCTAACAGTTCTAAGTTTAATATTAACATTACTGATAAGAATGATAATGATACTGAAGTCCCTAACTGTGCTAACCAAGAGTGTTATGTATCTTGTTGTTGGGATGCTTCATTATTTCCTCTGACTCTGATTGCCGGATTCCTATGTTTATTCCAGTCCCAGTGACCTTAAATCTTAGTGAGTGGAATTTCCTACCCACAAGAGCAAAAAGAGATTTTGGTATCTCAGCCATTATAGCCATCACTGTTGTTTCGGCGGCTGCTGCGGCTGCTGCCACTGCTGCTGGATTTGCCCTAGGAATTGCTATTCCTACTGCTCTCATACTCAACAATCTGTCACGAGCCACTGCTGAAGCTTTGACAGCCCGGGAAAACATCAATACACATCTCACCACGGGAATTCTGATTCTAAACCAAAGAGTGGACTGACTACAAGAACAAATGGACATGTTGACTGTTACCACACAGACGGGCTGTCTAGTGCAAGCCTAAGCACTATGCGTTACCCCAATAACCTATTCTAATATTAGTGCTGCTGCAAATCTGTCCAAACAGCTTGGTAGCATGCTTAATGGAACATGCACTAAAGACTTTACTAATTTGACTACCCTATTAAGAAATTCTATATTTGTGGTAAATAGTACTCAGGTCAAGGTCCCGGGTATGCCAGAAGCCATTAGTTTCTTACAGTCAGCATTACAATTTGGTAAACGATGGATGGGAAGTTTTGCTATGATGGGTTTGCTGTTCTTGCTGTTATTATTGCTGCTCAGATATCTGTTGTCTCTAAGGAGTCATCAAAGACAGCAAGCCTTAGTGGTACAGCAAACCCTTATGGCCATGGACCAAGGCTCTGATCTGCAGATTTGGCTCTCCCAATTACAGGACTGGTAGTCAAAGACAGGTAAGCACAGGGTGGACTTTCTACCAACCTAAGACAGGGATCAAAGCATGCCAACAGCTCTTTGACTCCCAATGACGGGTAAGGATAAAGTCTGACTCTGGCACCTAAGACAGACACAGTCACTGTCCTTTTCTTTTTATAACAAAAAGGAGGAGCCTGTTGAGGGCCATCTTGGACAAGATGGCGCCTGGCAGTGAGCCAAAGGGCACTGGCTAACAAAATAAGGAAGTACCCAAAAAGGTTGCTTGCTTACTATTTCCTTGGAGACTTATGACATGTTAACGCCAGGCTCTAGGATTAGCTATCTAATATCATGCCATGCGTGGACAGCTCGTGATTCATATAGTGCTATGCTGACATTCCTCTGCATGCTCTCCTGTGTGAGAGAAAGCTTTGCTATAATTGGCTGATAAGCTAGGAGCCTGGGGGAGGAGAGAGGGAGAGGGTAGAAGAAGGGAGATAGTGGCAGAACAAAGGAGGCAGAAAAACAGTGAGGACGCAATGAATCTCGTCAACTAAAGATTGGTGGTGTCTCCTTTCTCCACGCCGGTTCCGCTGGACCGGAACATAGTGGGAACATTCCTTAATATTGTAAAGGCCATCTACGCTAGCCCATGGCCAATATCATTGTAAATGGTGAAAAACTGAAAGCATTCCCCCTAAAAACTGGAACAAGGCAGGATGCTCTCTTTCAACACTTCTATTCAACATCGTCCTTGAAACTCTAGCCAGAGCAATTAGACACACCAAAGAAATTAAAGGGATACAAATTAGGAAAAGAAGAACTCAAACTATCCCTATTCGCTGATGACATGATTATATATTTAGAGGAACCTGGAAACTCCACCAGAAAACTTTTAGAACTCATAAGTGAATTCAGTAAAGTAGCAGGTTACAAGATCAATGCTCATAAATCCAATGCATTTTTATACATAAGTTTTGTATGTATAAATCTTTTGTATCTTCAGAAAGAGAAGTTAGGAAAACTACCCCATTCACAATAGCCTTGAAAAAAATAAAATACATGGGAATCAATCTCACAAAAGAGATGAAACCTCTACAATGAGAACTACAGAACACTAAAGAAAGAAATTAAAGAATACGTTAGAAGATGGAAAGATCTCCCATGTTCCTGGATAGGCAGAATTAATATTGTCAAAATGGCCATACTACCTAAAGTGCTATACAGATTCAGTGCAATTCCAATTAAGATCCCAATGACATACCTTACAGAAATAGAGGAAGCAATTATGAAATTCATCTGGAAGAATAAGAAACCCAGAATAGCTAAAGCAAACCTTAGCAGAAAGAGTGAAGCAGGGGGTATTGCAATACCAGATCTTCAACTCTACTACAAAGCAATAGTAACAAAATTGGCATGGTATTGGTACCAAAATAGACAGGTAGATCAATAGTACAGAATAGAGGACATGGCATGGACACAAACCCAAATAAATACAATTTTCTCATATTAGACAAAGTTGCCAAAAATATGTAATGGAGAAAATATAGCCTCTTCAACAAATGGTGCTGGGAAACCTGAAAATCCATATGCAACAGATTGAAATTAAACCCCTATCTCTCACCCTGCACAAAAGTCAACTCAAAATGGATCAAGGACCTCAGAATCAGACCAGAGACCCTCCATCTTATAGAAGAAAAAGTAGGTCCAAATCTCAACATGTTGGCTTAGGACCAGACTTCCTTAAGAGCTCCCATAGCACAAGAAATAAAAGCAAGAATCAACAACTGGGATGGATTCAAACTAAAAAGCTTTCTCTCAGCAAAGGAAACTATCAGTAATGTGAAGAGAGAGCCTACAGAGTGGGAGAATATCTTTGCCACTCATACTTCAGATAGAGTACCAATTTCCAGAATATATAAAGAACTCAAATAGCTCTACACCAAGAATACATATAATCCAATCAACAAATGGGCTACGGAAATGAACAGACACTTCACAGAAGAAGATGTAGAAGCAATCAACAGATATATGAAAAAATGTTCAACA
The DNA here is from genome assembly GCF_902686445.1 of Sciurus carolinensis. Lineage (NCBI taxonomy): Eukaryota > Metazoa > Chordata > Mammalia > Rodentia > Sciuridae > Sciurus > Sciurus carolinensis. The sequence goes on along the minus strand of NC_062214.1, from coordinate 73,188,053 downwards.
TCTCTAGTAATAAGAGAAATGCAAATCAAAACTACCCTAAGATTTCATCTCACCCCAATTAGAATGGGCAATTATCAAGAACACAAACAACAATAGGTATTGGTGAGGATGTGGGGAATAAGGTACACTCATACATTGCTGGTGGGGTTGCAAATTAGTGCAGCCACGCTGGAAAGCAGGACGGAGATTCCTCAGAAAGCTTGGAATGGAATCACCATTTGACCCAGCTATCCCACTCCTTGGCCTATACCCAAAGGACTTAAATCAGCATACTACAGAGATACAGCCAAATCAATGTTCATTGCTGCTCAATTCACCATAGCCAGATTGTGAAACCAACCTAGATGTCCTCAATTGATGAATGGATAAGAAACTGTGGCATATGTATACAATGGAATATTACTCTATCATAAAGAATGATAAAATTATGTCATTTGCAGGCAAATGGATGAAATTGGAGAATATCATGCTAAGTGAGATAAGCCAATCTCAAAAAACCAAAGGACAAATGATCTCACTGTTAAGCAGATGATGACATATAATTGGAGGTGGGAGGCTTTAGCATTAGGGTTAGGGTTAGGTTTAGGATTAGGGTTAAGGAGGGTGGCAAGAATGGAGGAAGGAAGGACTGAATAGAGGGTAAAGAGGGGTGGGAGGGGTGGGGGGGAAGGAAAAAAATAACAGAATGAATCAAACAACATTGCCCTATGTAAATTTATGATTACACAAATGGTATGCCTTGACTCCATGTACAGAGAAACAACATGTATCCCATTTGTTTATAATAAAAAAAATTAAAAAAAAGAAGCTGAAAAAAAACTCTCTCTTATCAATAGATAGATCATTCATATATAAACTTAGTAAAGACTCTTCAGGCCTAAAAAATATATGACAAATTGAATGGACTTGGCAAACATTTATAGAATACTTCATCCACAACAGATGAATTCACTATCTTCTCAACCAATCATGTAATCTCTTCCAAATTAGGACACAAAGCAAGTTTTAGCAATGTGAAAACATTGATATAATCCCTTGCATTTTATCAGACAATAAAGGAATCAAATTAGGAATCAAATCAACAAAAACCATAGGAATTACATAAACAGAAAAAGACTGAACAAAACACTTTTGTGATGAATAAAAAATTGAGAAAATAGGTGAGAAAAAGTAAATAAAATTAACCAAGATTAGAGTAACAATATACCAAAATCTCTCTAAGACACTATGAATACAATTCTTTTTTGTGTGTGTGTGTGCTGGGGATTTGAACCCAGGGATTTGTGTTTGTGAGGCAAGCACTCTACCAACTGAGCTGTATTCTCAGCCCGTATGAATATGATTTTAAAAGGCAAGTTATAGTTATCAGTGGCTACATAAAAAATGAAAGTAATCCCAAATAAATGCTAACGATGCATCTCAAGTTTCTAAAACAGTAACAAACCAGTAGCTGGAAGGAATTAAGATTAGAGCTGATAATAATGGAAGAATATGAAAAATAATACAGAAAAAAAAATGAAACAAAGAATTGACTTTTTGAAAAGGTAAAGAAGATAGCTAAATTTGTAGCCAAAATAACCCAAAGAAAGAAAAACTCAAATAAATAAAATGAAGGATGAAAAAGGAGATATCACCACAGACATCACTGAAATTGAAAGACTCACTAGATACTATTTTGAAATTTTTAATTACAATAAATCAGAAATGTAGAAGATATGGACAAATTTCTAGATGCATATAACTTACTGAAATTAAACCAAAAAGTTACAGAAAACCTAAACAATACAATAATAAGCAATGGCATTAAAGCAGTAAATTTTCCAACAAAGAAAAATCCAGGACAAGATGAGTTACTGGTGAATTCTATCAGACCTTTAGAGAAGAACTAATGCCCATGATCTTCAAATTATAACAATGAAATAGAAAGGGCAGAACATGTCCAAATTCATTCAATGAAGGCAGTGTCACCTGATACTAAAACTGGACAAGGACATATTGAGGAAAAAAAAAAAACTACAAATTAATAGTTCTGATGAACACAGATGCAAAATTCTTGAAAAGAAATCATCAATTCACATTTAAAAACACGTTAAGAAGATTAAACATCATGATCAAGCTAGTTTCATTCCAGGGATGCAAGAACAGTTCAACGTATGCAAATCAATAAACAAAATTCTTCATATAAATAGTAGTAAAGATAAAAATGATATGATCACCTCAAAAGATGCAGAACAAAAACAAAAACTTCAAAATTCAGCACCCATTCACAATTAAAATACAGAAGAACCTAAGGATAGAAGGTACTTATCTCGATATAATAAAGGCTGTACACAACGACACAAAGACAGCATCATAGTGAATAGGCAAAAACTGAAAGAATTTCCTCTAAAGTCAGGAACAATAGAAAGATGTCCATTCTCACCACTCTTTTTCAATGTATTAGGTAAGCAAAGGAAATAAAAGGGATAGGAGTAGGAAAGAAGTCAAATTATCCCTTTTTGCTGATATGATCCTATACATAGAATATTCTATACATAGAATAATCTAAAATTCCACTGTTAAATTTCTAGAGCTGATAAAAACAAATACAGAAAAATGGTCAGATACAAAAACATTACAAAATCTATAGATTTTATATATACCAACAATGAATCTGCTAAAAAATCAGAAAAAAAACCAAAGCAATTTCATTTCCTAAATACCTAGGAATCAATCTAACCAAGGAAGTGAAAGATTTCTTCAGTGAAAACTATAGAGAATTGAAGAAAGAAATTTAAAAACTATTCAGCATTCTTAGCAATTGGGAAAATGCAAATCAAAACTACACTGAGATTTCATTACACTACAGTTAAAATGGTATTTATCAAGAATACAAGTAATAATAAATGCCGATGAAGATGAAAGCAAAAAGGAACACTTATACACTATTGGTTGCATTGTAAATTAGTAAAACCAATATGGAGATAAGTATGGTCCTAAAAGAATAGGAATGAAACTATCATATGACCCAGCTATGCCATTTCATGATATTTATCCAATAAAATTCTCACCAAACTATAGCTATAGTAGCCATAATGATAGTAGCATAATTCACAGAGGCCAAGTTATGGAACCAGCCCAGATGTCCATCATCAGATGAATGGATTAAGAAAATGTGAAATAAGCTAGATGCATAAAATCAAGGGTGAGATGTCTTCTCTCATATGTGGAAGCTAGAGCAAAGTAAGGGGACAAGGAAGGCAGGAGTGTCGGTTATTGAACACAGGGAAAATCATCAGAGTAGGAGATTGAGGGGGAGGGAGGAGTTATGGGAAAGGGGAGGAAATGCAGAATGAACTTGACAAAATCATGCTATGTGCATATGTAAGTATAGCACAGTGAATTCTACCTTTACATATATCTATAAAGAATCAATTAAAAGTATTGCCAATAAAAATAAATAACATGAATGAGTAAAGGGTAAACTAGTAGAAGAAAGGGAATTGGGGGAGGGAGAAGGGGAGAGAGAGGAGGGCACTGGGACTGAAATGGTATAAATTAAATTTCATGCATGTATGATTATGTTAAAATGAACCCAACTCTTATGTAAGACTATAATGCACCAGTGAAATCCATCAATCAATCAGTGAAAGGCCAGTAATGTAGAGGAAGGAGATCAAGGGAAGAGAAAAGGGGAGGGGAAAAGGAAAATACTGGGAACTGAATGGAGCAATATATGTTATATACATTTATGAACATGTCAAAATGTACCCCATTATTATGTATGACTATAATGCACTAATGAAAACATAAAAAAAACTTTCCCTATATATTAAAAACAGAAAATGTGGTATATATACACAATGGAATTTTACTCAGCTATAAAGAAGGACACAATTTCATCTTTTGCAGGAAATGGATGAGCATAATGCTAAACAAGATAGGCCAGACTCAGAAAGTCAAGGGTCATATATTTTCTTTCATACATGTAAGCTAGAAAGAAAGAAAGCAAAATGGTATCTTGTGAAAGTAGAAGGGAGGCCAGCAGGGTTGACAAAGTGGATCAGGGAAAGGAGAGGAGGGGAAAAGGGGAATGAATTCAATTAAATAGGCTATGCATATGTCTGAACATGTTATAACAAATCCCGCTATTATGTATAAATTATTATGCAACAATAAAAATTTTAAAAATTACTTGAGAAAATGATGCATTTTTTCTTTTTATTATTTTTAGAACTTTATAGTTATACGTAGTATTTGGGTTCATCTCAACAAACTCATATATATCAGCAAATTGATTTCAATTAGCGATCTGCTGTCCTTTTCCTTCCTCCTCTACCCTACTGTTCTCCCTCCACTCTTCCATTCTCCTTCTATTACTATACTTCCTTTCACTCATCTATTAATTAATATTTGGTTCTTTATGTTATTTTAGATCAAAGTTCATGTTTTTATTTTACCCCAATAAATATTTGATTCCTAGAACATTTATTTAAAAATGCATCTTTTGAATAAATGTTCTAGGAATCAAATACTCACCGGAGTAAAATAAAAATATGAACTTTGATCTCACATGACACACATAATTAATTCTTGGTGGATCATTGAGCTAATCAAAAAAGCAATTTAATATAGCATATAAAATTTAATTTAGGAAAATAATTTCATGACTAAGTGATAGCATAATATTTCTGGATCTAGTCCTAGAGAACCATTATCACATGAGAGAAAAGACATTCTGATATAGATCTGATATACATTGTGAACAAAGACTATGAAGACTAACACAATCAAGCTCAAGATTCTTCTAGTCATTTCTTATAGGACCTTGGCCCAGATTCATACCTGGATCTTGGGAGAGTGACTGGTGAGAATTGAATTAACTGATAATATGTGAAGGCCTTAGACTAATATCAGGTATTTGCTTACTACTAAATCAGTATTTGCTAATACTGCTATTTTAAAAAAATTTTGGGGTACTGGTGATTGAACTCAGGAGCACTCAACCACTGAGTCACATTCCCAGCTCTATTTTGTATTTTTATTTAGAGACAGGGTCTCACTGAGTTGCTTAGTGCCTCACAATTGCTGAGACTGGCTTTGAACTCATGATTTTCCTGCCTCAGTCTCTGAGCCACTGGGATTACAGGCGTGCACCACCGTGCCTGGCTAACACTGCCATTTTTTCCTAAGAAATTTCAAGATGTAATTTTGCATCAAGTGTAAGATGTATTATTACTTTATCACAATGTAAGAATAACTCAGGTGACAAACTGTCACAGAAATATTTATCAGATTTAAATATTTAAGAAATATTTTCTTAACATTACTGAAAAATTCTTTCACCTTATATAAATTTAAATATTTATTTTACTTTACTGTTATGATTACATGAGAAAAAATATAGGGAAAATTATGTTAATAAAGGTCTTCAAATTTCTCTCATTTGGATGAAACTCTTCTGAATCACTTCTCAGCTCATTTTGTCCACAATTTCCCCCTCCTTATCATCATCTGTGCTCATTAGAAGAATTTGTGATGTTCCATTTCTAAGCTTTTCTTTGCAAGCCTGTCTCTCCAACCTACTCATAGTACCTACACTCTGCACATTTAAATGATGATGATATTATCAGGTGTCAATGAAAGATTTTCAGACCAAATTAATGCATGTGCACGTGAGGAAATCACATTTTTACTGCCTTCGGGAAATTGTGTTTTTACAGTACAGGGAGGTAGTCAGTAGAAAGCTGTTGTTTGACTTAGATTATGGATGTATCCCATTGAGAACTATGAGGGGGCTGAGAAGTGGAAACAATGTGAAGGATGACTAAGTTATGAGCAAGTTAGATATGACTGATAATGGAGGCTGATGCAACTTAAAAACTATGAGAATTCACAACAACATACAATAGGAATTTCAGTAATACACTAATAACTCTAGAATCTCAAAAAGCATGTATAAAGTAAATGGAGTTGAACGATTTATATAGGATGAAAGTAAAAGACAGATATGCAATTGTTGTTGATTCTAGAATTAGATTTGGAAGGCAGTTGACAGGGAATATTGGACATATTTCAGGAATTCTCAAGATATAGCTTTTTATATGTCTTTAGGAAGCTCTACTCTAGTGCCATTTTATTATTATTTTTTAATTTAGTGAGAGTCTAAATTTATAGTTATTGACAGCTTAGCTCTCTGAATTTTTTATTGAAAAATTAAACACTGACGCTGTCAGAGCCTTTCCCAAGGGAAATGTGAAGTGACCTGTCATGATTCCATGGCTCTCTCCCTCTTCCAGGGCCCTTCCTGCGTGAGGACAAAGGCAGAGTTCAGGCAGAATGCTCATGCCACACTCCACCATTCATTTTTCACTGACCTCTGTGCTGTTGGCTACCCCATGCTGCCCCACAGTCCCAGCCATGTCTTCCCCACCCTTCATTGTGTGGAGTGTTTTTTCCTGGGAGGATCGACTGTGTTTTCTTTGCCTTGTCCCCTCTGGCTGGTCACTATCATTGATTCCCTTTATGCTATGATTAGTTCCTACTTCACACACTTGAGCCTGTGGTTCCTCCATAATCCATATTTGACCCATTGTTTCTTCCTTGGTTCACTGACAGCAGGTGCTGTAACTTGTCCCAGGGCAGCAACTTCAGGTATGAAGTTGGGGTATGCAATGTTTGGTCCTCCTATTGTGAAGGATGGTGCCCATGTTAGAATCCACTGCAGATTTGGGACATTGAGGAGTCCATAGGGAGGCTGCCCCTTGCCTAGTTTGGAGATGGTTCACTCACTCACTCATTCACTCACTCACTCACTCACTCTTTTGAGGTTTAGCCATGTCTGAATACAGGGCAAACTTTTTTCTTTTTCTTTTTCTTTTTCTTTTGGTCCTGGGGATTGAACCCAGGGTTCTTAACCACGGAGTCAAATCCTCAGGTCATTTTTATATTTAATTGAGAGACAGGGTCTCACTGAGCTACTTAGTGCCTCACCAAGTTGCTGAGGCTGGATTTGAACTTGCAATCCTCCTATCTCAGCCTACCAAGTTCTGGGATTATAGGCATGTACCACTGCACCCAGTCAGGGCAAACTTTTAATGAACACTTTGCCATTAATATTTTCTTTCTCAATACATTTCTTGAAATGGTCTACAAAATTCCCTCTCCAAACTTAAAATGGAAATTCTCCTAGTCCATTAATAACTTGATTATCTGTGATAGCTTGAATGGAAGTTAAAAGAAATGGGTCACAAGGTAGAAGTGGCATTTCCTATGTCTTCTACACCTGTGACATAATGTTAGAGCAATTGCATGTCGCTTGACTGCACCTGTGCAGACTCTTAACCGGGGTGTGTTACTGCAACAGATACCTAACAATCTCAGCGTATAGGGGAAACTTTTATTTTGGCTCATAGTTTTGAAGGTTTTAGTATATGGTTGGTTGTCCCTGTTGGTTTTGGGCCTGTAGCAGCTCATCATGATGGAAGTGGCAGAGGAGGTTGTTCATTTCATGGCAGCTGATAAGCAAAGAGTAGAAGAGGAAGGGACTGGGGACCTGTTTTCTTTTTTGAGAGAAGGACCCCAAAGATCTAAGACCTCCCACTGTCTCTTACTTCTTATCTCCTAATAGAGTCAAGCTGGGAACTAAGCCTTTAACACACAAACACTTGGTTGACATTTCAGATCCAAACTATAACAGGTGGGCTCATTGATTATCATGTGAATTGGGACACTCCTTGACTAGAACTGTTTGTAGTTCTTTTATGATCTACCACTATGTGTGTGTGTCTGTGTAGTTTGTTGAAGGATGATATTCACAGTAAACATCATGTTAGATTATAATGCATGCATTGGAATCAAAGGGAAAATAGGTCTTGTGAAGACATTTAGCTCATGTAAGAACTCTACTTAACATGAGATAAATGGTTTTTCTAGATCTGTGAAGATTATCATTGATATTTGGATAGAGATTGCATTGAATTCATAGATAACTTTGGGTAATAAGAGCATCTGAAAATGTTGATTTTTCTTACTGCCATGACTTTGTTCTTCACCTTTCTCTTCTTGTCTAGATGCAGCCTTGTTGTTATCATCCCTCAGCCTGATATCTTCTTGAGACTGAACCTCATGCCTTCAATTAAGATGTAGAATTCTCTTTTTATTTCTTTTTTTTCTGGGGGTGGGTACCACGGTTTGAACTCAGGGGTACTCGACCACTGAGCCACATCCTCGGCCCTCTTTTGTATTTTATTTAGAGACAGGATCTCACTGAGTTGCTTAGCACCTTGCTTTTTACTGAGGCTGGCTTTGAACTTCAGATCTTCCTGCCTCATCCTCCCCAGCCCCTGGGATTACAGGCGTATGCCACCACACCCTACTAAGGTGTAGATTTCTGATGGAGAGATATTCAAAAGTTGATATAGAGCATGAAGTTGATGTAGAGCACAACCTGTGACTATCAAGACCATGTTGGAAGATTTGTGAATGGATAATGAAAGGCATGATGACCCATCTCCTTTGCCAAATGTTAATTCAGCAATATTTACAAAGGTCATTCAGTACTGCATCCACTATAAGGATGATGTTCCTTCTCCCGAGAATGATGAGGAAAAGACCATATTCCTGTTGAGACCAAGAATTCCTAGAATTTGAAAAAAGAATGCCTTCTGCACTTATTTTGACTGCAAACTTCTTAGACACTCAACAACTTGCAAGATTGTTGTTAATATGACCAACGGGTGACCTCCTAAGGAGAACTGCAAGAACTTCTATATCAAAACCACTTTACTCAAGAGGTATGCAAAAAGAACCAATAGAATGAAGAGAACTGTAATGCTAGAGCATTACAGCAGTGTTGCTTACACTGCAACACTAAATGGATTGCTCCAAGTACTAGTTGCTGTGCTCTGTTTACAATGTTAGTATTAGATGAAAAATAGGCAGGTGCAACAGGAAATCAGTTGTATAATATTGTCCTCACTGTATGTGTAATTTGAATCTAGAACCCAAATCTTTGTCTGAGTTTTTTCTAGTATGAGCAAAAGTTTCTTTGTTTCTTTAAATAAATAAAACTGAACCTTGGGTTCTCTATAGAAAGTGGCTTTTGGGACTTTCCTTCCTTTTGTAATGTGATTTCTGCTCAGTTTATTGTCCAGTTAACTTTAGGGAGCTCTTAAAATTTAGCTTTGTAACTAAAACGATTTGCAAAAACTTTTCTGAAATATAATTAACAAAATGTTTATTTATGAGCTGAAAACTGGAAAAAGGCTACTAAAGGTAAATGTTCTAAGTGGGGTTGTGAGGTCTTCCAGCTTCCTAGAGTCAAGCATACCATGGGTACTGTTTGGCTTATATCTAGAATAGCCCACTTAAATGGGTCTAAGGAATTTTTTTTTTTATTTTTAATCATCTCAGCTTCGACTATGTTTCCCATAGTCAATTATCCAGTTTGTGGCTTTATTTTTTGGGGGTGGTGAAGTGGGGTGGGAGAAAAGAAACTAGATAGATTTTTAGAATTTTAATTACCTTTTATAGTCAGTATTCTCATGTGGGGAAAAATACTCACACTATTTACATATAAAAGTAGTTTAACAGCCTTAAAATAAGTGGCAAAGTCTGGAAAACGTCCATAAGGAGTATAGAATACTTAAATAAAAAAGTAATTTATATCAGAAAAACATTGATTCTTCCAATTTGTCTACCTGGAATATCTTTCCCTTTTTGTGTGTGTTCTCTTCATTTATTTTTATAAATATTTTATAGTTTTCATCATAGAGGTCCTTCACTTCTTTGGTTAACTTTATTCCTCAGAAAAATGGAAGCAACTTAAGTTTCCTTCAAGAGATGATAAAAATAATCTTGTACATATACACAATGGACTACTATTCATCCATAAAAAATGAAATCCTGAAATTCATGAAAAAAGTGAATGGAACTGAAGATCATTATGTTAAATCAAATAAGCCAGGTGCAGAAATACAAGTACCACATGATTCAACTCATATGTTGAATCTAATAAAAGGTGATATTATAGAAGGTGAGAGTAGACTAGTGGTTAACCAGAAGATGTGGAGAAAATAGAAGAGGAAGAAGGATGGGAAAAGGTTGATCAATGGGTCCCAAGTTACAATCGGATAGGAGAAATAATTCTGGTGTGCTATCATACAGTAGGGTGAATGTAGATGACAATGATTTCCCAGAAGAAAGGATTTTGAAAGTTTTTTCTATAAAAAGGATAAGTGCTTCAGGAAGTACATATGTTTAATCTGATTAAACATTACACAACATGTATTATATATTATATATGTATATATGTTATATATATGTTGTATACATTATATATGCCATATAACATATATGTTACATATACATGTTATATCTACATACATGCATATATGTACATGTTAAATATACATACATTATATATACATATGTACATATATGTTATATATAATATGTATACACATATATACATGTACATTATACATATAAATTTATGTATATATATGTATATATAATATACAGTATATATATAACACACATATAAATAATACATATATAAACATACATTACCCTATTAATGTGTATATATTTTTTCTTCTTTATGTAGCAGCTGAAAATAAGTCTTGATTACATATGTTTTGTAGCTATTGTAAATGGAATTGCTTCCTTGTTTCTACTTGATATTTTGCTAAGCGTGTATAGAAACATTATTGATTTTTATCTGTTGATTTTGTATCTTGCAACTTTGCTGAATTTACTTATTAGTCTGATAGCTTTTTGATAAAGTCTTTTGGGTTTTCTATACATAAGATCGTGTCATATGCAAAAAGTGAGAATTTGACTGCCATTTTTTCTAATTTGTAACTTTCTTTATTTCTTTCTCTTGCATGATTTCCAGGCCAGGACTTTCATTACTTATGTGGAATAAAAGTAGTGAAAGTGAGCATCTTTGTCTTGCTCCAGAAAGGAGAGAAAGGTCTTTCAATACAATATGTTGTTAGCTGTTGGCTTTATATATGGCCTTTGTTATGCTGAGGTACATTCACTCTATACCTAATCTGTTCTGAATTTTTATCATGAAGGGAATCCTAAAATTTGTATGGAATCACAATAAACCTATGCTATTGTTTGGATATGAGGTGTCCTGTAAAAGCTCCTGTGTTAATGTAGGAGGTGAAATTATTAGATTATGAGAATTATTTACCAAATCAGTGAATTAATCCAGTTGATGGATTAATAATTTAAAAGAACTACTACTCTGGGTGGTAACTGTAGGAATGTAGGACTTGGCTGTAGAAAGTCTCTGGGGTCATGTCCATGAGGATTATATCTTGCCTCCCTGGTTCTTCCCTCCTCCTTTCTTGGCTTCCCACAAACAGAGTAGCTTCTTTCCATTGTGTTCTTTCCCCATAAGGCCCTGCCTCATCTTGTGGCCAGAGCAATGATATCAGAAGACCATGGACTGAATCTCTGAAACCATGAGACCAAAATAAACTTTTCCTTCTCTAAGTTGTTCTGGACAGGTATTTTTGTCACAGCTATAAAAATCTGATTAACATACCCTTAATAGCAAAGCAATCTTGAGCAAAATGAAAAGTAGGAGGCATTATCATCTGACATGAAAATAGCATGGTATCAGCATAAAAATGGATACATAGACCAATGGAACAGAACAGAGATCCTAGATGTAAACTCATGATCTACAGCCAACTGATTTTCCACAAAGGTACTAAAAACATGCATTTCAGAGAAGATAATCTTTTTTAAAACTATTTTTTAGTTGTTGATGGACTGTTTATTCATTTATTTACTTGTGGTACTGAGAATCATACCTAGTGCCTCCCACACAGGAGGTCAGTGCTCTACCAGTGAGCCACAACTCCAGCCCAAGGGAGGACAATCTTACAATCTTTGTAAAAGATGCTAGGAAAACTGAATAACTACATGCAGAAGAATGAAAGTAGACCTGCATTTCCCATCAGTTAAACAAATCATATCAAATGAATTAAAGACTTAAATTTAAGACTAGAAATTATGAAATAACTAGAAAAAAGATGGGGGAAAGACTTTAGGACATTCAAAGCCATAATGTTTTTGGATGGGACCCTGATAGAACAGGAAACAAAAGGGAAAATGGACAATTGAGATTACTGCAAGCAAGAAAAAAAAAAAAAAAAAAAAAAGCAAAATATATGGTCAACAGAGTGAAGAAATGATCTACAGAGTGGGAGAAAATGTTTGCAAACTGTATATCTGAAAGTGGTTACTATTCAGAATACATAAAGAATCCCCCCCAAAAATTCCACCCCCAAATCCAAACAACCCAATTAAAAAAAAATCAGGAAGCCAAAATAGAGATTTCTGAAAAGACGACATGCAACTCTTCCCTGGTCGAAACCATGGAGGGTGCATAGGAGAAGAAAAAGAAGTTTCCTGCTGTGGCAGAAACACTTCAGTAAAAGTGAGTGAATTTTGTAAAACTGAAGATCATGTACCTGAGAAAGTCATTCTCCAAAAAGATGCTTTGAATGGCAGGAAAAAGCTTATCTATGACAAAAAAAAAGCAAAACAAACAAAAACAAAAATAAAAACAACTAAGTACTATTTGAAAAGAATATTGGAAGATGCATAGACCTGAGATTTGAACAGTAGGATGGCAGGAAAAGCAATTAGATAGCCTGTTTTTAGATATGTACCTGCAGAACCCAAATTGGTGTTTGTCAGTAAGGATCAGAGGTATCAATGGTTTGAGACCAATTATCTGAAATGGGTTGCAGCTTTTTCACTTTTGCCACAGCTTCAACAATACCTTTGTTAAGCTCAACCAGGCTTCAATTAAGAAGTTGAGTACTGTTAATAAGTTGGAACCATGTGCTGCATGGGAATGAATAAATCTATAAGCATGGTTATGAAAAGTCAGTAAGGAGCAATTGCCTTGGCAGATAACACTGTGATTCCTCAATCTCATGGTAAATGTGGCATCATCTACATAAAGGATCTGATTCATGTGATCTATACTGTTGAAAAGTATTTCAGAGAAAATGATAACTTCCTGTGATCCTTTAAATCAACTTCTGCACATGGTTGATTCAAGAAAAAAAGCACATATTGTGGAAGGTAGAGATTCTGGAAACAGTTAAGTCCAGATAATAGACTCATTAGAAGAATAAAGTAGGGTCTGGTGTGGTAGTTTTGTAATTTGGTCAGTCAATGAACAATGACTGATCTCAAATTGAAAAAAAAAAAAAAAAGAAGATATACAGACAGTCAACACGTTCAACATGACATCAGGAAAATGCAAATCCAAACTACAATGAGATATTTCCTCATTCCAGATAGAATAGCTACTATCAAAGAGACAAAAGTTAAGTGCTGGTGAGGATGTGGAGAAAAGAGAGCACTTGCAAAGTGTTGGTGGAAATGTAAATTAGGGTAACCACTGTGAAAAACAGTATGGAGTTTCCTCAAAACAAAACAAAACAAAATAAAACTAGAACTAACATATGATCCATCAATTCTACTACTCTTCTACTGAGTATTTATCTTCAAAGGAAATGAAATCAGTATTTTCAAGTTACATTTGCCTTCCATGTTTATTGTAGGGCTATTCACAATAGCCAAGACACGGGAACAATGGAAGTATTTATCAAGTGATGAATGAATAATGTGGTACTACTGGATAAAGAAAATGGAATACTCTTAAGTCATAAAAGAATGAAATCCTATCATTTGTAACAGAAATGGATGGAACTGTGGATAATTACATTAAGCAAAATAAGTGAAGTACAGGAAGACACTACTGCATGATCCTGTTCATATATGGAACTTAACAAGTTGATCTCACAGAGGTTGCTTTTGTCAACTTTTTCACTGGTGTGTCCAAAAGACCTAAGAAGAACAATGTAGAGGAGGAAAGGTTTATTTGGCACTCATGATTTCAGAGGTCTCAGTCCATAGGCCAACTCCATTGCTCTGGGGCCCGTGATGAGGCAGAACATCATGGCAGAAGAGTATGGCAGAGGTAAGTAGATGGGAAAATGGAATCAGGAATGAAATGGAGGAGAGAGAGAGAGAGAGAGAGAGAGAGAGAGAGAGGTAGGTACTAACACACTTCTGATCAGGGACAAAATATATACCCCAAAGGCACACACCCAATGACCTGCCTCCTCCAGCCACATCCCACCTACCTATAGTTACCATCTATTTAATCCCTCTCAGGGAATTAATGCTCTGATTAGGTTAAGGGTTTCAGAACTCAATAATTTCAGCTCTAAACTTTCTTGCATTGTCTCGCACATAAGCTTTTGGGGGACAACTTATATCTAAACCATAACAGAAGTGAGAGTAGAATTGCAGTTACCAGAGGCTGCAGATAGTAGAGAGGAAAACATGGGACGAAGAAATGTTGATCAGTGGATATGAAATTATAGTTAGATAGGAGTGAGAATTTCAGGTGTGCTACTGCACAGGAGTGGAACCATAAATAATTATTTACTATATACTTCAAAAAATTATTAGACTACATGGAGGTAAAATTCAATGTGGTATATTCATATGTGTACAGAGCATGATTTTGCCAATTTCATTTCACCATTCCTCCCTGTTCACATTGTTGGGGGCTGTGCCAGCCAGAACTGCACCTGATCACATCGGCAGTGGGGAGGTTAATTAACATAAGCACACTCAGGTGATTTATCACTGGCCGTATTCAGTTAGGTCCATGCGCACAACGCGTGCACAGGTGTTCCCGAGCACGCCTGCTTGGGCCTACTCGTTTTAACCCTTGCCGTGATAGGGCAGCTGGCTCCTTGCCTGATCGCAACTGGCTTGGCCCCGCCCTCCGCCTCCTGGAGGGAATATAAGCGGGCAGTGGGTGGGGGCGAGAGGAGCAGCAGCAGACAGAGAAAAGTGGCAAGAAATAAGGCGCAACAGAAAGGAGCAGCAGTAAGCAGAACAGCAACTAGCAGAAAGAAGCAGAGAAGCCATTAGCAGAAAGGAAGAAGAAGAAGCGGCTAGCAGATAGAAGCAGCAAGTAGGGGCAGTGGCGGAAGGCAGATCGCAGAGCGGAGAACTGAGAACACATATTTAGGTTGCAGATCACAGATAGGCAGATCGCAGTATGTGGGATGCATCACTAAGAAGCACCTCAGATAGACACACCCTTAGTTCACAGGAGGCAGGATGCACCTTTAAGAAGAAGCAGCAGAACTAAGAAGATAAGATTTCTGAAAGTGTAGTCTCCCTCTCTTAAGCAAAGTCTCTTTCTCTCTGATAAGCAAAGCCTCTCTCTCTCTCTCCTCTCAAAGCAAGTAAACCTCATTTCCTCTATCCTCTATAAACAAGCAGGCAAGTAAGGAAGCAGCTCAGAAATACAGGTAGCTCAGTTTCCAGTCCACCACCCATAAAGACCCTCGCAAATAGTTGCATCAGGTGGTGACAAATACCCATGAATTTGGCACTGCAAAGAGCCAGTGACATCATATCCCTACTCTCACCCCATAATCCCCTTCTTTGGCTTCACTGATATCCCTTCTATTCATGATATTTCCCCCACTATTTTTCCTTATTTTTTTTTTAGCTTCAACATATGAGGAAACAAAACAAAACAAAACAAAACTGAAACCTCGACTTTCTGAGTCTGACTTACTTTACTTAGCATGGCATCATCCAGTTATATCCATTTCACAATGGGTCAACAGAATATTTTATCTCAGTGAATTCATGGGAGTTCATTGAATGAAAATATCTTCATGATCAGATGATTTTCTCAAAGGCTTGAGGTATAATTTTCATTTGAAAACTTAATCCTATATGTTGAAGATACTGTCATGAATGCAGAAATGTGATTTCTGTTTATTATCATTGACAATTCTCAATTCTGACTTCTAGTATCTAGAAGTCATGTATTCCAAAAGAATCTTTACTGGGATCCTTCAACTGTACCACCAGAGGATGTATCCAAATGGGGGTTTCTAGTACATGTGACATGCAGGCATCTCTATTTGAAAGAGTGATCACTGATGCTGAAGCTCATAACTGGGTATCGGGAATATTATGGAAAAGGAGAAAGAGAAGCAGAGTCCCTGGAGATTGATGAAGTCATTTTGAAGCAGGTGCAGGGTTTACAATGGTAGATAATAAGGAAAACCACCTCACTATTGTCTCCCAACCTGTATATTTATCTCCAAAGTCCAGTGTTTTTCATATTCTTTTTTCTAATATTGCACTTTAAAATTACTTTTATGATGAAAAAAAATTTGAGAAAAGTGCAGACAGTACAGATATTTCATATACTATTTTGTTTCCTGTAATGTTATTATCTTACCAAAGGGCATTTATGGAAACTGATAAAGTGACAATATCAAACTATTAACTGAAGTAAAGACTTCATTCATATTTATTGTGTTTTCCAGTAAAGTCATTTTTCTGTTCTATGATCTGATCTACACTACATTTCATTGTAAGACGCTTTACTTATCTGTTCTGCATAACAAATTACTGCATGATGTACCAGCTCACAAGGATATATACACATATCTCCACATTTCCCTGGATCAGAAATCCAGATCAAGATAATGCCAAGGCTGAGATCTCAACCACCTTAGCTGGGGAAGTTCACATGATTGGTGTTAGGAGTAAATTCCGTGCCATGGTTGATAAGACTTCCCTGCTGAATTATCCTAAATATTGAAAGAATTAAAAATATTCTTTCCCAAAGTTTTCAAAAACAATCAAAATTAAAACAAATAGCCCTACACCTGAAAAATAGAGAGGAGAACACCACTAAAAGTATTTCATGAGGTCAGTTTATACAAATAGGCAAAGAATTAGAATAAAATTACAGACCAATATCCTTTATGAATATAAAAACTAAAAATCTCATCAGAATACTAGTAAATCAAGATGTGAAACATAAAAAAAGAATTGTTCTCTATGACTAAATATATTTTATCACAGGGATGCAAATGTATTCAAAACACAAAATAATGTATAGGATCATATTGCTAGAATAAAGGGCAAAAATTGTACGATCATTTCAAAAGATACAGAAAAAGCACACAACAGTCCTAAACTCATGATAAAACCACTCACCGAATTGGGCATAGAAAGAGACATTCTTAGTTTAAAAAGTACATTGTTGGGATGGGGTTGTGACTCAGCGGAAGAGTGCTTGCCTAGCATGTGTGAGGCACTTTGATTGATTCTCAGCATCACATAAAAATAAATCAATAAACAAATAAATAACAAATAAATAAATAAATAACGTTAGAAAGAGAATTCTGTTTTTTTAAAGTGCATTGTTGAAAACAATGTACAGTTATTGTGGAAAGCCCAGTACTTTCCACAAGAATGGAAAAAGACAGATGTCTACCTTTACCACTTTACTCAACCATAGCTGGGAGATTTAGCCAGGTCAGTGAGACTGAAAACATAAATATGAGAAATTGTGAATGAAGAGGATTTAAAACTCTGTCTCTTTATAAATAACATGATATTATGTATAGAAAGTTCAAAGTAATCCACTAAAATAAGATTGGAACCAAAAAACCAGGTTGGCAACAAAATGTCAATCTTTAAAGGGAAAAAACTGTGTATAATTATTTTAAATATCAATGATATAGGGGCCATCCAAGAATGGCGGACTAGAGGGTGACTGCATCTCCAGGTGCTCCAGAACCCAGGATTCAAGAAGGGGAGGCATTGAGAGACTTGGACTAAAACAGAGCCATGGGGTGAGTCTCCCCCACGAGGTGAAGCTTGGCCTACGCGGCAGGCACAGATAGGGGCGGCTTATCAGAGCATGGCAGGGAAGCTAGAGTCTTCCCCAGGTAGCCCTGTTGACACCTGTGGTGGGTTCCTCCCACATGGCCAGCTTCTCAGAGCAGGCCCCCCAGTGAGAGCCTTTCCGCACAGAGCCAGCTCCAAGCCCTGGAACCAGTAGCGGGCTAGTAGAAGGCTAGGCAGCTTTCTTCGGAAGCACTGCATTATCAAGTTCCTCCACGACTTCAGGCTACTGAAAGCTGGGAGGAGATACACTGGAAATCTACAGGGACACTATAAGCCAATAGAGGAAATCTGCAATACATCAGAGTCCCATTGACATCTGACCAATATGAGAAAACAAGGGAAGAAAATGTCCCAAACAAACCTAGATACTATATCAATAAAACCCAATGACAGCACAACAGAAGAAATGTCAGAAAGGGAGTTCAGAATGTACATAATTAAAACAATCAGGGAAGCAAACGAGGAAATGAAAGAGCAAATGCAGGCATTGAAGGAGGAGATGAAGGAGGAAATGCAGGCATTAAATGATCGCACCAATCAACAGTTAAAAAAGCAAATACGGGAAGCAAGAGATCATTTCAATAAAGAGTTAGAGATACTGAAAAAAAACCAAACAGAAATCCTTGAAATGAAGTAAACAATAAACCAAGTTAAGAACTTCATAGAAAGCATAACCAATAGGATAGAACACGTGGAAGACAGAACCTCAGACATTGAAGAGAAAATATTTAATCTTGAAAACAAAGTTGACCAAACAGAGAAGATAGTAAGAAATCATGAACAGAATCTACAAGAATTATGGGATATCATGAAAAGGCCAAATTTAAGAATTATTGGGATTGAGGAAGACTTAGAGAAACAAAGCAAAGGAATGAACACTCTATTCAATGAAATAATATCAGACAATTTCCCAAATCTGAAGAATGAAATGGAAAACCAAGTACAAGAGGCTTATAGGACTCCAAATATACAAAATTACAACAGACCCACACTAAGGCACATTATTAAGAAAATACCTAACATACAAAATAAAGACAGAATTTGAAAGGCCGCGAGAGAAAAGAATCAAATTACATTCAGGGGGAAACCAATAAGAATATCAGCAGATTTTTCAATCCAGACCCCAAAAGCTAGAAGGGCCTGGAACAACATTTACCAAGCCCTGAAAGAAAACGGATGCGAACCAAGAACCTTATACCTGGCAAAAATTACTTTCAGATTTGACGACGAAATATGATCATTCCATGATAAAGAAAAGCTAAAGGAATTTACAAAAAGAAAGCCGGCATAATAGAACATTCTCAACAAAATATTCCATGAGGAAGAGATGAAAAACAACGATGCAAATCAGCAAAGGGAGGAACTAGCCTAAAGGAATAGCCAAATAAAGGAGAAACCAAATCATGTCGAAAAACAAACATGAGTCAAATGACTGGGAATACAAATCATATCACAATAATAAACCTGAATGTTAATGGCCTGAACTCATCAATCAAAAGACATAGACTGGCAGATTGAATAAAAAGAAAAATCCAACAATATGCTGCCTGCAAGAGACTCACCTCATAGAAAGAGATACCCATAGACTAAAGGTAAAAGGATGCGGAAAAACAGCATGCACAGGGACTCAGCAAAAAAGCTGGAGTATCCATCCTCATTTCAGATAATGTGGACATCAAGCCAAAGTTAGTCAGAAGGGATAAAGAAGGACATTTCATAAGGTTTAAGGGAAGCATAAATCAGCAGGATATAACAATCATAAACATCTATGCCCCAAACAGAGGCTCATCCATGTATGTCAACCAAATCCTTCTCAATCTCAGAAACCAAATAGACCATAACACAATGATACTAGGTGATTTTAACACACCTCTCTCACCACTGGACAGATCTTCCAAACAAAAATTGAACAAAGAAACCATAGAACTCAATAACACAATCAATAATTTAGACTTAACAGACATTTATAGAATATACCATCCAACCAAGAGTGAATACACTTTCTTCTCAGCAGCACATGGATCCTTCCCTAAAATAGACCATATGTTATTCGACAAAGCTACTGTCAGCAAATACAAGAAGATAGAGACACTACCTTATATTCTATCAGATCATAATGGATTGAAGTTAGAAATAAATGAAAGAGTAAAAAACAGAAACTACTCCAACACCTGGAGATTAAACAATATGCTATTATATGATGAATGGATAACAGAAGATATTAGGAAGGAAAGTAAAAAATTCTTAGAGGTAAATGAGAACAAAGAAACATCATATCAAAATCTCTGGGACACAATGAAAGCAGTACTTAGAGGAAAATTTATTCCATGGAGCGCATTCAATAAAAGAAGTAAAACTCAACAAATCAACGACCTAACACTACAGCTCAAAGCCCTAGAAAAGAAGAACAGACCAACACCAAAAGTAGTAGAAGACAGGAAATAGTTAAACTCAGAGCTGAAATCAACAAAATTGAAACAAAAGAAACAATACAAAAAATTGACAAAATAAATAGTTGGTTCTTCAAAAAAAAGAAACAAAATTGATAAGCCTTTAGCCACACTAACAAAGAGAAGACGAGAGAAAACCCAAATCACCAAAATTTGGAATGAACAAGGAAATATCACAACAGACACAATTGAAATAGAAGCTATTTTGAAAATCTATACTCCACCAAAATAGAAAATTTCGAAGATATCAACAGGTTTCTAGAGACATATGAATTGCCTAAACTGAATGAGGAGGACATACACAGTTTAAATAGACCAATTTCAAGTAAAGAAATAGAAGAAGTCATCAAAAGCCTGCCAACAAAGGAAAGTCCAGGACCAGATGGGTTCTCAGCTGAGTTCTATAAAACCTTTAAAGAAGAGCTCATTCCAATACTTCTCAAAGCATTCCATAAAAGGGTGGGGGGAGAAGAGAAAAAATAACAGAATGAATTAAACAATATCACCCTATGTAAATTTATGATTACAGAAATGGTATGCCTTTATGCCATGTACAAACAGAGAAACAACATGTATCCCATTTGTTTACAAAAAAAAAAATTCATTTAATTGATGATTTAGGTTGTTGGCTGAAGTCTCACCTGGAATTTAAGATTCAATGAAGGTTTAACTAAATGAATACAAATTCCTGATCTCAATCTTAAAAATACTAAACCCTATAGCATCGTGACAAGGTTCTAGGTTCTTGCCTAATGATGTGGTTCGTTTAGGACTTTGGGATGCTTGCAATGACATATTTCAGAATCTGGTAGCCAGGTCAGGTTCAGTGTAATCTGGTTACTCTGGGTTTAGAAGGTTGTGGGACATCTTATCTCCTATGTTATCAGAGAGTAATATTTGGAACTTTGTACTTAGCACAGTGTGCTTCTGAAATGTTACTAGAGTTTGTGTGTATCTTGTGTCTTCTCTTAACCCTGAGCACTCAATTCTCCTGGATACACTTGCTGTATTGAGATGAGTCACTCCTTGTCCAAAGCAACTTATGTCTTCATCTGCGTACTGCCATATTTGATTGTTTTTCTTCTGAAGAGCTGGTGAAGAATCATATTCACAGTATATGTCATGACATACTATAATGTTTTAACTGAAATAAAGATTGAAATGGATACAACAAATTGTTTAGCAAGTACAGGAAATCCTGTTATACTTAAATGAACTCAATAAACATGCATGGTCAAAATAATGGATTGAAGTGAAACTGACCTTTCTTCTGGAGAAAACTATGACCTTGAATGAGTGCAGTTTTCTTGATTTACAAATGCCCCAAATATCATCTTCTAAATATGACCTGCCCTGATCATAGAAGTAAGAATATTGTCAGTTACCTGTCTCTCACTCTAGGTGTCCTGAACTAAGGATCAATTTTCTCTCTGCAACTATGAACATGATGTGGAGCACGGAACTCATGATTAAGGACCGTGAAAACAAGAACCTAACATTGTAAAAATCTGTGGGAGTACAGTAGGCAGTGCCATAGTGTTTTAGTCAGCTTTGCATCACTGTGACCAAAAAACCTGAAGAGAAGAACTTAGAGGTTGAAAAGTTTATATTGGCTCATGGTTTTAGAATTTCAGTCCATGGTTGGACAACTCCATAGCTCTGGGACTGAGGTGAGGCAAAACATGGCAGAGGAGCATGGCAGAGGGAAGCAGATGAGGACATGGAAACCAGGAAGCAGAGAGATGGGGCGGGAGGGGAGCCCGAGATAGCTCTGCTCACCAAGGACAAAATATAAACCCCAAAGGCAAACCCCCAGTGACCTACTTCCTCATCCACATCCTATCTGCCTACAGTTACCATTCAGGTAATCAGTATCAGTGGATTGATCCACTTATTAGGATAAAACTCTCAATCATGTGAACATTCTTGCATTGTCTCACACATGGACTTTTGGGGTCACCTCATATCTAAACCATAACACATGGCATTGTAGTCATTGAAGATATGGTTCCTGGAATGACCCTGGTGCTGCCCAGAAGAGAGCTATGACTGTGTGCAGGGAGCTGTGTGAGGTTAGTGTGCAGTCTTCCTTACTGTGGAGCAAATATAAAGTCATCATCCAGCCTGAGTCATCTCTTAGATCACTTAATGGATAGTTGGACATATATGTGTCATATTTATTTTTGGTAGTCTACCAAGTCTTCTCCACGTGTACAACAGTTTGTGATTCCTTACTTGACTCTGCCTTTCAAAAACCTGGTGTCCGCATGGTGGTGCATATCTATAGTCCCAGGTACTTGGGAATCTGAAGCAGAAGGATCGTAAATCCAAATCTACCCTAGGCAATTTAATGAGACCCTATTTCCAGATGATATATAAAAAAGGCTTGGTTCACACAGTTCAATGGTAGAATATCCCTGTTCAATCCCCAATGCTGCTAAAAAAATTAAAAAGCCTGCAAAAACCTACTCTTTAATGGTTAATTTCCAGGATTTTGTAAGCAGGAACCTTCCTATATCACCATAGTTACAGATTTTCTTTTTAGTACCCTGCTCTCCTGCTACCATGGCAATCCCTACTCTGGCTTTTGAGTTTGACAATGGGTAATACAATTAACAATGTATCAGTAGGTTTCAAAGAATTCATGATGGAGGCTATAGAGTGAGAAAGCTTAATTATCTCATGATTGTCTCAAAGGCCTGAAGATAGTTTTTTATTTGCAAATTTAAAGAAAGAAATCTTGTATGAAGAAAATTTTCTCCTGAATTCAGAAATATCATTTATATTTGCTGACACTGATACATCTCTACTGTGACTTCTAAGGTTCAGAAGGCATGTTTTCAAGTGAGTTTTTACTGGAATCTTTAGGATACACTAACAGATGGTGTCAGAAATGGGGCTTTCTGGGAAATTTGATGCATAGAAATCTAGATTTGAAGAAGTGCTGCCTGTCACTCAAAATACAGATGAATTAATGTTGCTTTTCTTCTGGTGAGCTAGCTTGGACTCAGGGTAAGGAGTGCGGAGTCAAGACTCAGAATATGGGAGTTGGGTGGAGGTAGGCATGTGGCGAGCAGCCTGCAAACTCGTTTATTGTGGAAGTACACAAGACTTTTATAGTTCTCTTGACCAATCATCATTTGCCACAATTACACTTTGACCAATTTGAATTGACATCCTTTCCTTAGGTCTCTCAAGCCCTACCCTTTGGTTCCCTTGGTAACACTGACATCAATTTGGGCAAGTTGTGTACTTTTCTAGATGGACAGAGCGGAATGCTCCTCTCCGCAGGTTTTCCTGTCAGGCCTGTATGTGCGAAGGTTTTCCTTACACACTTGAGACATTCACTGCTGTCATCCAAGAACTAGGATTTCTCCCAGCAGATTAATGGGAGTATGATGGTTCAGGACAGTCCCTGGGTCTTGATGGTTGTCTTCCTGAAGAATGAGCTCCTGTATTTGGAATGGTTAGTAGATACAGAAAGCTGCTTTGCATATGGCCAGTTATCCCCTGAGGCCAAGATTTTTTGTTTATGTTTGGCTTTTTAATTTACATCCTTAACTTTTTTGTTTTGTTTTTGTTTTGCTTTGCACAATATTTTGTGAAATATCTTAGATCTACAGAAAGTTGGAAATATGGTATAAAGAATTCCAAGTTGATTTTTTGGAAGGTTAACACCTTACATAGATGGTGCTTTTATAAAAACAAGACATTGGCACTGGTTTAGAAGTATTGAGTGAACATACAATTTGTATGCACATTTTACCATGATTCCCATTAATGTTATTTTTCTGTTCCAGGATTCGGTTCAAGATGCCACATTATATTTACTGTCAGGTATACCACTTGTATTTTTTCTTATTTCATTTTATTTTTTTCAACAAAAAAATCCAATATACTTTTATGTAGAACTTTTCAAAATAAAGAAGACAAACAGTAACAACAAGAGCAAGGGAGATTGCTGTCCCAGATATCAAAAAGTATCATTCATTTTTAGTACCAGGAATTGAACTCAGGAAAACTTGACCACTGAGTGACATCTCCAGCCCTATTTTGTATTTAATTTAGAGACAGTGTCTCACTGAAGTCCTTAGTGCCTCACTTTTACTGAGGCTGTCTTTGAACTCAAGATCCTCCTGCCTTAGTCAGCCTCACAAGTTGCTGGGATTATAGGCATGCACCACCGTGCTTGGCTCAACTCCATTTTTATACACCAGAAAATAAAATCTACAAATGGAACTCAAACAATTCCACTTAAAATAGAATCAAAAGAAAAATAATTATAAATAACTAGACAAAAATCAGTATATATTGCAAATTATAAAACTCATTGAATGAAAGTAGTTTTAAAGAAATGGAAAACATTCAATCTTCATTGATTATAATACATAATATTATTAAAATGGAAATACTTCCTGAATGGATCTGTAAATTTAATTCCTAGAAAAGTCTCCTTTAATTAACTACTATTATAATGAGATCATTCTTTCTTTTTACAGACCTTGAAGTTTGTTTTTAATTATTTCTGTATGTATTGCTTTTTGAAATATTTTCAAGTATTTTCTTGCTTAGTAGCCATGAATTCCTTTAATTTGTGTTTCTGTTGGAAGATTTTTATTTTTCCTTCAATTTTGTTGGATAGCTTTTCTTGGCATAGCAATTTTGATTAAGTATTATTTTATTTCTAGCATTTAGAATCTGTGCCAAGAAATCATAAGTTATTTTTGTCAGCTTACCTCTAAATGTGATCTCTTATCCTCTTGAGTTGTTTTAAATTCTACTCTTGTTCACCATGCTAGGTGTTTTAATTGTAATAGGTCATGGAGAGATTCTTTGTAAATCTTGTCTATTTGGGGTATTGGATGACTTCTGTATTGGGATGACCATTTCCTCCCAAGAGTTGGAAATTTTTCTGATATTATTTCACTGACAATGTTATCTATACACTTGTTTGTATTCAAATCCCCTGATTCTTGCTCCAGATTTCTTGTATATTCTGATCATGGTCTCTTATTTTCTTTTATTGCTGACTGGGTGTTCAAGATCATATATCCTGTCTTTGAGGCCTGTAATCTGTCTACTATGTGGTCTAATCTATTAGTGATATTTCAGACTGATTTTTTATTTGATTTATTGACTTATTTTTATTTTCAGGATTTCTGTTTGGTTCCCTTTTTCCTGAAAAGCTGTAGTGGTGCTTGGTGGTGTGTGTGGGGGCTGCCGGGTGGCTACCCGCCCCTGGATAACATCTGGGCACAGAGTGGGGGCACCCAACTGCTCCACTGCTGAGGAACAGGGGCCTCTGCTGAACGCACGCTGTCACACTGACTTCTGCCTGCTGCTGGGGAACACTGTCTGCAGGCCTGAGTCTGAATGTGCTCAGTGGTCACTGGTGGCAGTGGGACCTGGGCCTATGGGCGGTCTGGGCTGTCTGTGGGGTATGTGGCACTGCTGTGACACAGCGATCTCTTCTCTGGTTGACAACTGCTGTGGATCTCTGTTGAGGGGCCCATGTCTGTGAATGCTTGGCGGCAGCCAGCTTCTCTGGGCCACTTTTGTGGGGTGCCTGGTGCTGGGCACAGGTTCTCTGCTGGCTGCTATTATCTTTAGAGGTTTCAACACCTTCTATCAGAAATAGGCACATCCAGCAGGCAGAAAATAACTGAAGGCATCGTCAGGAAATCAGTCAGTTGGATACTTAATGTGCATCTCTAGATTATTTAATTGAACAATGGGAAGTGAACACATTCTTCTGTAGTCCAGATGGCCTCCCTTCCAAAATAGACCATATTCATGGCCTTAACACACAACAAATTGCAAAAAGGAGACATCATAAATCTTTTACTTTTAGACCATAAAGTAATTAAACAATAAATTAATAACAAAATAACTAGAAAAACTTGAAAATATATGTAGATTAAAAAACATACTTCTAAGGGCTGTGACTGTGGCTCAGTGGTAGAGCCCTTGCCTAGCACGTATGAGACACTGGGTTCCATCCTTAGCACCAGATACAAAAATAAGCATATAAAATAAAGGCATGCTGTTCATCTACAACTACAAAAAAATTAAAAACAACAAACAACAACAACAACAACAAAAATACTTATAAATACAATATGGCCCAAGGAAGAATATGAACATATGTTAAAGTGAATGATAATGAAAACACAACTTTTCAGAAATTGTGGGGGCCACAAAACTGAGCATAAAGAGAAGAGTATTGAATGCCCATGTTTATATAAAACAAAGTTCTAAATTCATATGTCCTAATATGTTTCCACATTAGGAATGCAGAATATGAAGAATGAATTATTGAAAGTATGCAGAAAAAAGGACATACCATTGCAGGGGGGTGGGGAAGAGGAGAGAGAAAGAGAAATAGAGAGAGAACAAAGTAAAAGATAAAGCAATGGATTTTTAAATGAATATTGAGAGCTTAATAGTTTCCAGTACAGACAAAAGTATCCAAAATTATCAAGGAAGTTCAACAATCCAACAAAACACTCACTTATGTGCATTCAGAATTCACTCCTCCTGGGAAAATTCCAAAAATACACAAAGCATAAGTTTTAAATTGTGCACTGTTCTGAGTATGCTGATGAAATCTCACGCTGTACCTCTCTGTTCTGCATAGCACACGAATTTTGTCCAGTGTATCCATGTTCTATACATTATCCACCCACGAGTCCTGTAGTAGCCATGAAGTTATCAATGGGCTGTTGTGATAGGACAGTACTCATGTTTAAGTAATCCTTGTTTTACTTAATAATGGTCCCGAAGTGTAAGAGTACTGATACAAAGGAGTGACCAAAGCATAAACATGGAAGGGCAGATTAACTCTGTTGCTACGTGGCAACACTTCAGGGCATATATGAAAACAACCACAGAACACATATGGACAGGACTCTGTGATTTCAGGCATTCTTTGGGACTCTTGGAAACTATTTCCTACAGCAAAGGTGATACTACTGTATACTGATGAAGAAACATCTCCCCTGAATCTTTGCCCAGACCCAACGTGCTATTCCATTCCTTCCCTGCGATCCTTCTATATGACTCTTGCCAGCTGATCTTCGACCTGCTGCTCTCTTCTCATGCCCTGGCCTGTACCCCAGACACATTTTTCATTTTCCCTTCCCTGCTGGCTTGACTCACTGCTCTGTACTCTTCAGAACACAAACCAATGTTCTTCCAAGGGGACTTCCTTGTCCATCCCTCCCAGGTTGATGCTGACATTGATTTCCAGTGCAGTTCTTCTCATCACGGTTTAGATTTCTGATGAGTTTTCTGAATGCCTACTGGACTGGAGTATCAGTTAATATGAAAATATTGTCTATGTTGTTTGCCTGTGATTCCCACACATGTAGTGGTCCAAGAGCTACATAGAAGATTCAACTTCATGTTGAATTTCACACAAGAATTGACAAACCTCTCTATTCTGTACCATTGATCTACCTGTCTATTTTGGTACCAATACCATGCCGTTTTAGTTACTATTGCTTTGTAGTAGAGTTGAAGATCTGGTATTGCGATACCCCCTGCTTTGCTCTTTCTGCTAAGGATTGCTTTAGCTATTCTGGGTTTTTTATTCTTCCAGATGAATTTCATAATTGCTTCCTCTATTTCTGTAAGGTACATTATTGGGATTTTAATTGGAATTGCATTGAATCTGTATAGCACTTTTGGTAGTATGGCCATTTTGACAATATTAATTCTGTCTATCCAGGAACATGGGAGATCTTTCCATCTTCTAAGGTTTTCTTTAATTTCTTTCTTTAGTGTTCTTTAGTTCTCATTGTAGAGGTCTTTCACTTCTTTTATTAGACTGATTCCCAAGTATTTTATTTTTTTTGATGCTATTGTGAATGGGGTAGTTTTCCTAACTTCTCTTTCTGAAGATTCAAAATTTATGTATAAAAATGCATTGGATTTATGAGCATTGATCTTGTAACCTGCTACTTTACTGAATTCACTTATGAGTTCTAAAAGTTTTCTGGTGGAATTTCCAGGTTCCTTTAAATATATAATCATGTCATCAGCGAAATGGAACCACCATTTGACCCAGCTTTCCCACTTCTCGGCCTATACCCAAAGGACTTAAAATCAGCATACTACAGAGATACAGCCACATCAATGTTCATAGCTGCTCAATTCACAATAGCCAGATTGTGGAACCAACCTAGATGTCCTTCAATTGATGAATGGATAAAGAAACTGTGGTATATATATATATATATATATATATATATATATATATATATATATACACAATGGAATATTACTCAGCCATAAAGAATGATAAAATTATGGCATTTGCAGGCAAATGGATGAAATTGGAGAATATCATGCTAAGTGAGATAAGCCATTCTTAATTGGCTTACAATTTCCTATTTTCAAGACCACATTACAAAGAATGAATGATCTCGCTGATAAGCAGATCATGACACATAATGGGGGGTGGGAGGGGTTAGTGTTAGTGGTAGGGTTAGGGAGGGTGGCAAGAATGGAGGAAGGAAGGACTGTATAGAGTGAAAAGAGGGGTGGGAGGGGTGGGGGGAAGGGAAAAAATAGCAGGATGAATCAAACAACATTACCCTATGTAAATTTATGATTACACAAATGGTATGCCTTTACGCCATGTACAAACAGAGAAACAACATGTATCCCATTTGTTTACAATTTAAAATAAATAAATAAATATAAAAAACCACACACACAAAAAAAAAAGAATTGACAAACCTCTTGAATCCTTTACTTAAATTTTACATTTTCAAATAAACTCCAATTACCTTTCAATGGAGGAGGATTCACACTTGAAATAAAGCTTATCTCCTCTGTTTTCACAGAAAATCTCATTTCCTTTATATTAGAAAATCAGTATGTCTCCACTCTTCACTACATACATGCCACAGAAAATTCAGTATACATGAAGTATAGACTTACTCTTCTTTATATGTATTGAAATTAAGATTTGTGGTGCCAGGTTCTAGAACAATAATAGAATGAAGATAAGGGGTAATTTTTAAACTAAGTTGGACCTTGAAATTTTCTTTATAAAGTAATTAAGCTCAGAGTCCCTGATTGTAGCATTTTTGGGAAAACAAATGACCATTTATTAAGTTGGACTTAAAGTGTCCACGAAGTGTCAATGTTGTAAGTTTATTGGTTGCTCACATCTCATGAATCCTAAACAAATGCCTCCCTCCCAGAAGAGTTTGTAGGCCCTCATATTGACTATTCCATTACTTGCATAGCATATGTATACTCTTGAGTCTCAGAGATGCACCCTGTGGGAATGTTCCTTCACTAGAGAATGTGTTCCTCTAATGTCCTGCTGGCATTAGTGCCTTTCACAATGCAGACCTACACAATTCCTAGTCTGTTGTTGGAGCCCTGAGTTGTTTCTGAACACTGCTTACATTTATGTCTCTTGTGGTGTCAGGAGAGGAAATCCCTGTTCAACTCAGGTTGAGTAAACTCATCTTTACTAGCCAGGACACTCAGTATCTATTCACATAGAAAGTGTCAGAGGAGTGTCAAATGTTTATCCTAAAACAATGAGCATCAAAAAATACACTCAGTAATAGGAAGGTGGGTAAATTTTAACTACACCAATAACAATTTGCTGCTTGATAATAGAAAATAAATATTACAATTTCCTATTTTCAAGACCACATTACAAATACACACACACACACACACACACACACACACTCTCACACACACACATTTCCTGAATGAAATTCTTTTATTTTACATGAGAATGAAAATAATTTTAGTAGTCTCTCATCAAATGTTAAGAAAGATTATATGTTATGATAATCTATACAAGGAAAATCATGCATACATTTACAAAGAAGAGGTATAATGGAGTTTGGCTTCCTGCCAATGCAGCACATGTTAGCAATCTTTGGGTAAGGAGAAAAAGAAGCAATATGATAAATTTCATACTTTCATATTAATAAGGTAACTGGTCTCCAAATCCAGAATGGGACTCTTAGTGCTCGGTCTACACAAATAAATGCCTTTGTGAACCTTTCTTAGTTAAAAATGAACTAAAATGTTTTTAAATATAATTTTTAGGAAGTCATTATTGGGTCCTTGAATTAGGCTCTAAAAGAGCAAACGAAAATGCAGTCATTTGCACTATGTGATACGGACTCAAAGTGAAAATTTAAGAGAGCAGAAAATCTATAACTATACTATTTTCCCACTGAGAAGAAAATATTTACCACACCTGTTAGAAAAGGCCCAGTCTTCATGAATCACGATAATAAGATCCTTGGCTTATCCTTAACTCCAACAAGGAAAGAAGTATGAAGTAATCTAATGTTATCAGAATCTTGAAAAAAAAGATTAATAATTTACTTTTTTCCACCTTACAAAAACAAACAAAACAAAAACCAACAAATCATCAACAACAAAGGTTGTGTCATGCCCAGCAAATATGTGTTGTAATGAATAGAGTGATAATACTGCCAAATTGATGTGTGACAAATAGAAACCAAATATATCTACAAATTAAATTTATTGAATATTTTAACACCACATAATGAAAATTAATAGCTTGAAAATTTATTGTAAATTAATAAATTAACAACGAGCATACTAATGTGTGATATGTAATTGTTTTATTCCGTTTTTGCATCACTGTGACCAGAAGACCCAACAAGAATTAAATAGAGGAGGAAACGTTTATTTTAGCTCATAGTTTCTGAAGCTCATTCCATGGCCAGCTAAGTCCTTAGCACTGGGCCAGAGGTGAAGTAGAATGTCATTGTGGAATGGCAGAGGAAAGTGACATAGGACATGGCACCAAGGGGGTGGGTGGGGGGGAGAGAGAGAGAGAGAGAGAGAGAGAGAATATTCTGCTCACAAGGGACAAAATATTAACCCCAAAGGCATGGCCCCTGTGTTCTACCTCCTCCAGCTATATCCTACTTGCCTACAGTTAGCACCAAGATAATCCATAAAAGTGGATTAACCCATTGATTAGGTTGTAACTCTCAATCTAATTTCACCTCTGAACATTCTTGCATTGTCTCACACATGAGCTTTTGGGGGATACCTCGTATCCAAAACATAACATTCTGCCCCTTATGAGATTCATATGGTATATTCATATGTCTGGTCCCCAAAAGCTCATGTCTATTTCATGAAGTAAAAGACATTTACTGTATTTCCAAGCATCCCCACAGTCTTAACAGTTCTAGCATTACCCAAAAGTTCAAATCTAGTGTCCTGAGAGACAGGTAAACTCTCAGCATGAGTCCCTGTAAAAATCAAAAGAAAGTTATATATATATATATAATCTCCAATATATATGGCAGTACAGGGAGATATAGGGGCACAGAATGAAGAGATGGGACCAAAGCAAGACAAAAATCCAGCTAGGCAAACAAGTTCTGGGGCACATGGTATTGTGATGTTCTGTCCAAAGGGCTTGTGTAACTCTGTTCCTATGACTTTGTTGCTTCCAGCCCACATGGCCTCTCTGTTGGCTTGTCTCTGCTCAATTCCTATAGTTTTCCTTGGCAGACATCCCACATTACTGGCATCTCAATCTTGTGAGACTCCACTGCACCTTCAGCTTCCTTCTTACATCTTCAACACATTGCCCTCTCAGGGGCAGCCAGCAGGGCTTCAACCCTGTTACACTTTGGTCTCACCAGCCTTTCCATTGAAACATCTCTGTGGAAGCCCTTATGACTCCCTAACTCCAGCATCCTGCATTCCTGAAGAATCAGCACAGTGAAACAATTTCCTAGACACCCCTGTACAAGCAGGATACTCCCATGGTTTCTCAAAGAAATTTTTACTTTTATATACTTGAGCCTGAAATGGGTTTGTTCTTGCCAATTCCTAAGATCCTTAAAACCATCTTTCCCATTGTTTCTAGGTAAGGTATTTAACACTTTAGTGGCTGTAAGTCTTTAACAAGCACCTCTTACTTAACCATGGTTTTACTTGCATATTTTTAGTAA
Organism: Sciurus carolinensis; assembly: GCF_902686445.1. Taxonomy (NCBI): domain Eukaryota; kingdom Metazoa; phylum Chordata; class Mammalia; order Rodentia; family Sciuridae; genus Sciurus; species Sciurus carolinensis. The sequence continues at coordinate 73,155,847 of NC_062214.1, read as the reverse complement.
AATTTTAAGTTCATAAAAAGTTTCTGCTCTGTTTTCTGCTCATGATTATTACAGCTAACTTGGTTCCAAGTTGCCAGCAATAAACATGCCACTGTCTGAATGCTGTGATGCCTTGAAATTTCTTCTGACAGATTAATTAGGCCATCATCTTTAAATTTAGCCTCACATATCTGACATAATTTTCTTATTTATATATATGAGTATATACCACAGTGAATCTCACCATCATGTATATCCATAAGACACTAATTAAAAAAACTATAAGTAAATAGCATAAAGATCAGTGGAGTAGAAGAAAGGGAACAGGGGGAGGGAGGAGGGAAGGGAAAGGGAAGTATTGGAGAATGAACTAGAATAAATTATATTCCATGCTTTTATAATTATGTCAAAATGAATCCTAATGTCATATATAACTAAGAAGAACTTAAAAAAAATCAGACACAAAAAGTCTCAGGACATGGACAAAATATAGACAACATTTTTACCTTTTTTTTTTTTTTGACACAGAATATAACATGAATGACCATTAGTCCAATTTCCAGTGGAATCCTCCTCCTTTGAAACCATTAACACAGTCTTTAGTTTTCAGAGTTCTATCAGCATTCTGGTCTTCTGGACACCCACCAGAATCACAAATTAAACTCTGCTTATGATATTCTAAAGCTTTGGAACTTGTATGTATAAACTTTACAAAACCCCCTCCCCCACTGTAAACATATGGCCAGGTTAGTCATAACAATAAACCCACTCCTCAGTACCAATTTCTGTTTTAGTCAGCTTTTTCATCTCCGTGACCAGAAGCCCTGACAAGAACAATGTAAAGGAGGAAAAGTTTATTTTAAGATCATGGTTTCAGAGGTTCATTCCATAATTGGTCAGTTTCATGGCTCCAGGTCTGAGGGGAGGCAGAACACTATTGCAGAAGGGTGTGGCAGTTTGGGACATGGCAACCAGGAAGCAGAGAGAGAGCTCCACTCCCCAGGGACAAAATATAAACCCCAGAAGCACACCCCTAGTGATCTATCTCCTCCAGCCACACCCTACCTGCTTATTGTTACTACCCAGTTAAGCCATATCCATGGATTAACCCACTGATTAGATTATAGCTCTGAAAATTTAATCCCACCTCTGAAGATTCTTTCGCCTTGTCTCCCACATGAGCAATGCAGTGCATGGTGGGGAATACTACAAGTCCAAACCACAACATTAATGTATTAATTTGTAAATTGTTGTAAATTCCATCAAGCTAATTAACATATCTGCCATCTTAAAAATCAGCATTTTGAATCATGATATTATAGGTGAATTTTTCTTAGGAGTCCCATAAAATTCTCTCTTTTCAACCAGAGGTATTTCACAGGAAATTTCTGGAAAACACTAAAATGAAATTTTATGAATGCAAAACAATTATGAATGTATTTTTAAAAACATAGATGAAAAATATTAATACACAATACAAAATATGAATTTGTAGATAATACACATCTCATGAAAAGAGTTAAATTTAATCATGTGTTAAAAGCATTTATACACACAATGCAAGAAAAACAATTACAAAGTAAAGCATGAAGTGGAAACTCATCTTGAGTTATAATGCAGAATGACTTGTGAGCAAACTTCATGTTTATAAAAAAAATATATATTCTACAACTGATGCCAGAAGGAGGTTAGGGAGCAGATCTCTTTGCCTCTGCAGCCATAGAAATCTCAGTGCTTGCCCTGCAGCCACTCAGGGAGGTTTGCACAGATTCTCATTACTGTTGCTATTGCTGGGAAAGAAGAAAATCCCAAAGACCCCAGGAAACAGGGAAGGAAAATGATTTATGACTTTGAATAAAATTCCCTAAAGGTGTTCAAGATGGCAGAAATTAGGTAGGCTACAGATCTGAATTTCTATGCAGTTTGGAATCAAAGCATTGAGAGAACAGATGATTGGAGAGGTAGTAACGGAAGAAATGCAGTTTCACAACAAGAACACAGATTAAAGGAACTTGGAAACTCTGGCAATTGCAACATGAAACAGGAAAGAACTAGTTAACTTGGAATTAGCATTTGCACCACCAGGGCAGGTCTGGGGGCAGGAGTAAAAATGGGAAAAAGAGGGAGGGGCAAAGCTCACAGACTTACTTTGCAAACAGTGATAGAAAAGCAAGTCAGGTTGGTAAAAGTCATGCAAAGTCACCTGGTAAAAAAGAACTGCTCCACTTTTTTCTAAATGTGCTGGTAGAGAATTATGTCAGGGATTCATTTTGCAGAGATTACATATCAGCTTACAGTTCTGGAGGTGATTAAATCTCTGTAGACCCTGCCTAGTAATGCCAGTTGATAATATCGTAGGGAAGTCCTTTTAAGTAGGCTGGCTGTTTTAGTCAGCTTTTTTGCTGCTGTGACTAAAAGACCTGACAAGAACCATTTCAGGAGGAAAAGTTTATTTGGCACTCATGATTTTAGAGGTCTCAGTTCATAGATGGCCACCTCCATTGCTCCGGGCCAGAGGTGAAAAAGAATATCATGGCACAGAAAAGCAGCTCAGGGTATCACACCAGGAGGAGAGGTCCCCTCACCACAGACAAAATATAAACTCCAGAGATACTCCCCCAGCAACCCACTTTCTCCATCACACCCTACAAGTCTGCAGTTACCACTCAGTTAATTCCCATCAGAGAATTAATGAACTGATTATGTTAAGGCTCTCATAACCCAATTATTTCACCTATAAACATTCTTGCATTGTCTTCCACATGAGCATTTGGGGAATACCTAATATTTTAACAATAACACTGTCAAAGTAACCTGTGTAGTTGAATTGATGTCCTGGGCATCAGCTGTCAACTGCTGCCTGCACCCCTGCAGCCAGCCTGTCCCGTGACTTCTAAATGCTGCCTTGCCCAAAGTACCAAAAACTATGAGGGTGAGCTCACACGTGTTTTTAGAACTGTGGCTGAGTGTGCATGAAAGAATTTTCTGCAATTAAAATAACTTAGCAAAGAGAAAACTTTATCTTTTTATGAGCAATGTTGTGTCAGATACTTTGTGTTGTTTTATTGCATTTTTCAGCATTTTTAGTGGTTCCATATAATTTTATGTATTGTTTCAATTAATTGAATTTTCTTGATACCTATTTTCTTCCTTCTCATCCCCATTTTCTTCCTTTCTCTCCTTTCTTTCTTTAATTTTTCCTTCTCTTTTCCTTCCCTTCCCACTCTTTTCATATTTTCCCCTTTCATTTCTTTTTTTACTCTTTCTTCCAATGTAATTTACTAAAAAGTATACTATAATTAACACTTAACTTTTCAGTCTGTCTATATTACTTCTAACCAATTTGTCTCATTAGGTAGTAGATTTGTAGAGATCATGAGGAGTAAGTTTTAAAATATGTTTATATATGATTTTCCTTGAAATGACCTCTGTTTCTGGTGGTTAATTTCTCCTCTCAAAGTGGTGCTGGTGGTTCAACTTAGCAGCTTGATTAAAATGAATGGATGTGTTGACATTAAGATATATAACCACTCCAAGTCCTATGATAAGGTGCTACTGCTCACTAAAAGACCTTCACATAAAAGAAAAAGAGGAATCCATCACAACCCATGCACAAACAATAAGAGGCTGACAAGTTTGTAAACTGCCCCCACAAACTGAATTCACTAGCATCAAATCAGATGGAATACTAGAAAAATTAGTTCAAAAAGTTGTTTGTTAAAGTAATCAATGGACTCAAATAAGACAAAAGGAATTAGCTAAGGGAGAAAATTCAGCACATGAAAGAACATTTCAATAAAGAGAGACTCATAAAAAGAACCAACCAGAAATTTTGTAAATGAAAGGCACAATAAGGCAAATAAAATCTCATATGAAAGTCTCTCCAATAGATTATAGTAAATAAAAGTCAAAGTCTCAGAGGTCTCAAGATGGCGGACTAGAGGACGGCTCCATTTCATATTGCTCCAGGACTCAGGATTCAAAAGAGGAGATAGTGAGTGACTTGGGACCAACTCAAAGCCGCCGGGTGAGTCTCTCCCGTTGGGGAGGCATCCCGGATGGGGTGGTAGTCCCTGAACGCAGGGAACTTTGTGAAGTAGAGTTGCCTGGCGAGACACCCCACCCCCCAATTGAGCAGTAAACATGGACATCTGGGAACTTTGCAGAGGAAGCTGCTCAGCACAGCGCTTGGTTTCAGAGTAACCCGTCAGGGCTTCGGTGGCTGTCCAGAGGAGGGGCTGCATAGGCAGGCAATTAGGTACAGAGCAGGGTCCCAGGACCTAGATGGCTTTTTGGTGGAAGAGCTGCAAAGACAAACTGAGGGGCGGAGCGAAGGTACCAAGACTGCAGGCAGATTCTCTGAGGAGAGGCAGCCTAAGGAGACTCGTCTGCAAAGGGTGAGGCTCCCAGGCCCAGGAGGTAGGTCCAGGCCCCTGGGAACGTTGCCTGGGAAGGCTGCCCTGCCCAGGCGGCAATTTACCCTTCTCCCCGCTGGAGCAGTGAACACGGGCATCTGGGAACTTTGCAGAGGAGGCCACGCAGCACAACACTTGGTTTCAGAGCAACCCGCCGGGGCTCCGGCGGCTGCCAGAGGAAGAGCTGGGCGGCGAGCTGTTTGAACCCTGAGCAACCTCCTGAACAATGGGAGGGGGCTGTGCTGAGGAGCTGGAGGTGCGCAGTGAGTTGCTTGGTCTCCAAGCAACCACACAGAACACCGGGTGGCTGCCTGGAGGAAGAGGCGAGTGGCGGGTCACTGGGGCTTGAGCATCTGTACGAGGCTCCAGGTGGCTGCTCAGAGGAGGGGTCGCATAGCCAGGCAATTAGGTGCAAAAGCACGATCCGGGGACCTAGGCGCCTTTTGGTGGAAGAGCTACACAGAGACAAGCTGAGGGGTGGAGCGAAGGTTCCAGCTTCTCTGAGGAGGGGCAACCTAAGGAGTCTCATCTGCGAAGGGTGAGGCTCCCAAGCCCAGGAGGTAGGTCCAGGCCCTGGGAACATTGCCGAGGAAGGCAGCTCAGCTCAGGTGGTACTTGTAGATTGAGGGGAACCTCTAGGAGGGGAACTGAACAGCGAGACCTCCCCACCGAGTGAGTATTCCCCCCCGGGTGAGGTTTTGCCACAAGGATGGTAAAACCAGGACACAGGCCCAAACAGGCCTTGCCTCAGCCCACAGCCTAGTTCCCCGTTGGATGACCATTGGTCAACAAGTGGAGGCATCTCTGCCCACTAGCAGGGAATATACCCCACCTGAAGGCCACCACCCCTAGAGAGGCACTTCCTTTTGGTGCACTGCATTATCAACTTGCTCCAAGACTTCAGGCTACTGAAGGATAAGAGGGGATACACTAGCAATATTCAGGGACATTATAAGTCATAGAGGAAATCTGCAACATCTCAGCAGTCCACTGATACCTGAATGACATGAGAAAACAAGGGAAGAAAATGCCTCAAACAAATCTAGATGTTACATCAATAAAATCCAATGACAGCATGGCAGAAGAAATGACAGAAAGGGAGTTCAGAATGTACATAATTAACATCATAAGGGAAGCAAACGATGAAATGAAAGAGCAAATGCAGGCATTGAATGATCGCAACAATTGACAGTTAAAAGAGCAAATACAGGAAGCAAAAGACCATTTCAATAAAGAGTTAGAGATGTTGAAAAAAAACCAAATGGAAATGCTTGAAATGAAGGAAACAATAAACCAAATTAAGAACTCCATAGAAAGCATAACCAATAGGATAGAACACCTGGAAGGCAGAACCTCAGATATTGAAGACAAAATATTTAACCTTGAAAACAAAGTTGAACAAACAGAGAAGATGGTAAGAAATCATGAACAGAATCTCCAAGAACTATGGGATATCATGGAAAGGCCAAATTTGAGAATTATTGGGATTGAGGAAGGCTTAGAGAAACAAACCAAAGGAATGAACAATCTATTTAATGAAATAATTTCAGAAAATTTCCCAAATCTGAAGAATGAAATGGAAAATCAAGTTCAAGAGGCTTATAGGACTCCAAATACACAAAATTACAAGAGACCCACACCAAGGCACATTATAATGAAAATACCTAACATACAAAATAAAGACAGAATTTTAAAGGCTGTGAGAGAAAAGAACCAAATCACATTCAGGGGGAAACCAATATGGATATCAGCAGATTTTTTAATCCAGGTCATAAAAGCTAGAAGGGCCTGGTACATTTTTCAAGCCCTGAAAGAAAATGGATGCCAACCAAGAATCTTATACCCAGCAAAACTTACCTTCAGATTTGATGATGAAAAAAAATCCTTCCATGATAAACAAAAGCTAAAAGAATATACAAAAAGAAAGCCAGCATTACAGAACATTCTCAGCAAAATATTCCATGAGGAAGAGATAAAAAACAAAGAAACAAATCAGCAAAGGGAGGAGCTATCCTAAAGGAACTCTCAAATAAAGAGGAACCAAGTCATGTCAAAAATAAGCAAATAAATGAATAAAATGAGCCAAATGACCGGGAATACAAATCATATCTCAATAATAACCCTGAATATTAATGGCCTGACTCATCAATCAAAAGACATAGACTGGCAGATTGGATTAAAAAGAAAGATCCAACAATATGCTGCCTACAAGAGACTCATCTCATAGAAAGAGATACCCATAGACTAAAGGTGAAAGAATGCGGAAAAACATACCATGCACATGGACTCAGCAAAAAAGCTGGAGTATCCATCCTCATTTCAGATAATGTGGACTTCAAGCAAGAGTTAGTCAGAAGGGATAAAGAAGGACATTTCATAATGCTTAAGGGAAACATAAATCAGAAAGACATAACAATCATAAACATCTATGCCCCAAAGAGTGGCTCATCCATGTATGTCAAACAAATCCTTCTCAATCTCAGAAACCAAATAGACCATAATACAATAATACTAGGTGATTTTAACACGCCTCTCTCACCACTGGACAGATATGCCAAACAAAAATTGAACAAAGAACTCAATAACACAATCAATAATTTAGACTTAACATTTATAGAATATACCATCCAACGAAGAGTGAATACACTTTCTTCTCAGCAGCACATGGATCCTTCTCTAAAATAAACCATATATTATGCCACAAAGCTAATGTTAGCAAATACAAGAAGATAGAGACACTACCTTGTATTCTATCAGATGATAATGGATTGAAATTAGAAATAAATGAAAGAGTAAAAAACAGAAATTACCCCAACACTTGGAGATTAAGCAATATGCTATTATATGATGAATGGATAACAGAAGATATTAGGAAGGAAAGTAAAAAATTCTTAGAGGTAAATGAGAACAAAGAAACATCATATCAAAATCTCTGGGACACTATGAAAGCAGTACTTAGAGGAAAATTTATTTCATGGAGCGCATTCAATAAAAGAGGTAAAACTCAACAAATAAATGACCTAACACTACAGCTCAAAGCCCTAGATAAAGAAAAACAGACCAACATCAAAAGTAGTAGAAGACAGGAAATAGTTAAACTCAGAGCTGAAATTGACACAAAAGAAACAATACAAAAAATTGACAAAATAAATAGTTGGTTCTTCGAAAAAATAAACAAAATTGATAAACCTTTAGCCACACTAACAAAGAGAAGACGAGAGAAAACACAAATCACCAAAATTCGGAATGAACAAGGAAATATCACAACAGACACGATTGAAATACAAAACATAATTAGAAGCTATTTTGAAAATCTATACTCCAGCAAAATAGAAAATTTCGAGTATATCAACAAGTTTCTAGAGACATATGAATTGCCTAAACTAAACGAGGAGGACATAAACAATTTAAATAGATTGATTTCAAGTAATGAAATAGAAGAAGTCATCAAATGCCTACCAACAAAGAAAAGTACAGGACCTGATGGGTTCTCAGCTGAAGTTCTACAAAAACTTTAAGGAAGAGCTCATTCCAATACTTTTCAAAGTATTCCATGAAATAGAAGAGGACGGAACCCTCCCAAACTCATTTTATGAGGCCAATATCACCCTGATAACTAAACTAGACAGAGACACATCGAGGAAAGAAAATTTCAGACCAATATCCTTAATGAACATTGATGCAAAAATTCTCAACAAAATTTTAGCAAATCGCATACAAAAACATATTAAAAAGATAGTGCACAATGATCAAGTGGGTTTCATACCAGGGATGCAAGGTTGGTTCAACATCAGGAAATCAATAAATGTAATTCACCATATCAACAGACTTAAAGTCAAGAATCACATGATTATTTCAATAGATGCAGAAAAAGCATTTGATAAAATACAGCACCCATTCATGCTCAAAACACTAGAAAAAATAGGGATAGTGGGAACATTCCTTAGCATTGTAAAGGCCATCTATGCTAAGCCCATGGCTAATATCATTCTAAATGGTGAAAAACTGAAAGCATTCCCCCTAAAAACTGGAACAAGGCAGGGATGCCCTCTTTCAGCACTCCTATTCAATATTGTCCTTGAAACTGAGGCCAGAGCAATTAGACAGACCAAAGAAATTAAAGGGATACCAATAGGAAAAGAACGCAAACTATCCCTATTTGCTAATGATATTATTATATACTTAGAGGAACCAGAAAATTCCACCAGAAAACTTTTAGAACTCATAAGTGAATTTAGTAAAGTAGCGGTATATATGAGCAATGCTCATAAATCTAATGCATTTTTATACATAAGTGATGAATTTTCAGGAAGAGAAGTTAGGAAAACTACCCCATTCATAATAGCCTCGAAAAAAATAAAATACTTGGGAATCAATGTCACAAAAGGTGAAAGACCTCTACAATGAGAACTACAGAACACTAAAGAAAGAAATTAAAGAAAACCTTAGAAGATGGAAAGATCTCCCATATTCCTGGATAGGTAGAATTAATATTGTCAAAATGGTCATACTACCAAGAGTGCTATGCAGATTCAATGCAATTCAAATTAAAATCCCAATGATGTACCTTACAGAAATAGAGCAAGCAATCATGAAATTCATCTGGAAGAACAAAAAACCCAGAATAGCTAAAGCAATCCTTCACAGGAAAAATGAAGCTGGGGGTATTGCAATACCAGATCTTCAACTCTATTACAAAGCAATAGTAACAAAAATGGCATGGTATTGGTACCAATATAGACAGGTAGATCAATGGTACAGAATAGAGGACATGGACACAAACCCAAATAAATACAATTTTCTCATACTAGACAAAGGACACCAAAAATATTCAATGGAGAAAAGATAGCCTCTTCAACAAATGGTGCTGGGAAAATTGGAAATCCATATGCAACAGAATGAACCTAAACCCATATCTCTCACCGTGCACGAAACTAAACTCAAAATGGATTAAGGACCTTGGAATCAGACCAGAGACCTTGCATCTTATAGAAGACAAAGTAGGTCCAGATCTTCAACATGTCAGCTTAGGACCAGACTTCCTCAACAGGACTCCCATAGCATAAGAAATAAAAGCAAGAATCAACAACTGGGATAGATTCAAACTAAAAAGCTTTCTCTCAGCAAAGGAAACTATCAGCAATGCGAAGAAAGAGTCTGCAGAGTGGGAGAAAATCTTTGCCAATCATACTTCAGATAGAGCACTAATCTCCAGAATCTATAAAGAACTCAAAAAACTCAACACCAAGAATACAAATAATCCAATCGACAAATGGTCTAAGGAAATGAACAGACACTTCACAGAAGAAGACCTACAAGCATCAACAAACATATGGAAAAAAGTTCAACATCTCTAGTAATAAGAGAAATGCAAATCAAAACCACCCTAAGATTCCATCTCACCTCAATTAGAATGGTGATTATCAAGAATACAAGCAACAACAGTTGTTGGCGAGGATGTGGGGAGAAAGGTACACTCATACATCGCTGGTGGGGCTGCAAATTAATGCAGCCACTCTGAAAAGCAGTGTGGAGACTCATTAGAAAACTTGGAATGGAACTACCATTTGACCCAGCTATCCCACTCCTTGGCCTATACCCAAAGGACTTAAAATCAGCATATTACAGAGATACAGCCGTATCAATGTTCATTGCTGCTCAGTTCACCATAGCCAGATTGTGGAACCAACCTAGATGTCCTTCAACTGATGAATGGATAAAGAAACTGTGGTATATATACAATGGAATATTACTCAGCCATAAAGAATGATAAAATTATGGCATTTGCAGGCAAATGGATGAAATTGGAGAATATCATGCTAAGTGAGGTAAGCCAATCTCATAAACCAGAGGACGAATGGTATCGCTAATAAGTAGATGATGACACAAAATGGGGGGTGGAAGGGGTTAGTGTTAGGGTTAGAGTTAGGGTTAAGGAGGGGGCCAAGAATGGAGGAAGGAAGGACTGTATAGAGGGAAAGAGGGGTGGGAGGGGTGGGGGGGAAGGTAAAAATAACAGAATGAATCAAACAGCGTTACCCTATGTAAATTTATGATTACACAAATCGTATGCCTTTACGCCATGTACAAACAGAGAAACAACATTTATTCTATTTTTTTACAATAAAAAAAAAGCATGGTAAAAAATAAATAAATAAAATACCACACATCTCCTATCTTCGAATGCACACACACACACACACAAAATGTCAAAGTCTCAAGTCTTAAAAACAAGGAAGACATTCTTGAACATTCATACCTATAATCATAAGATCCATGAACTCTGGGGCAATATTAAGAGACCTATCTCAAGACTCAGTGAAAATTGAGAAGAAGAATAAATACAGGCTAAATATATAATCTATGCAGTAAAACAATAGCAGAAAATATTATAAACTTTAGGAAAGGGCTGGAAATCCAGATACTGGGGACATCAAAAGTCTAGATAGATAAGAACAGGAAAAACTTCTCCACAACATATTATAATTAAAATGTCAAAAATTCAGATTAGGAAAAAGGTCCACCTACAGAGGAAAACTAGTCAGAACAATAGCATATTTCTCAGAAGAAATGCCAAAGTTCCAGAATGTTTTGCAATGATACCTTCGAAGCCCTGAAAGAATATTACTATCAACCTAGATTGCTGTATCGCTTTCTCTTCAAAGAGAAATAAAAACATTGCAAGCATTGCAGAAGATACTTAATGAAATCCTACACCTAGAAGATGAGGATAACTTAGAACAACAAAGAGAGCTTGGAAAAGGATAAATCTTATTGGAAGAGTATACAAGCAAATGAGAATTCAGATCAAATCAAGCATTCAAAATACATAAAATGGTAGGAAGTGATAAGCACCTCTTTATTATAACATTGGTTATAAACATTCTCAATCTCCAATTAAGACACAGATTGGGCCAGCAGTAGTGGTGCATGCACACCTATAATCCCAGTGGCTCAGGAGGCTGAGGCAGGAGGATCTTGAGTTCAGAGCCAGCCTCAGCAATTTAGCGAGGCCCTGCGCAACAATTTGAGATCCTGTCTCTAAATAAAATATTTACAAAAGGACTGGGATATGGCTTGGAGGTTAAGCACCCCTGGGTTCAATCCCTGGTATGGAAAAAAAAGTCATAGATTTGTAGGTTGGACTAAAAAAGACACAACTATATGTTGACCTCAAGAAACACACCTTATAGGCATAGACATCCACAAGTTTAAAATAAAAGAATAGACAATGATATTCCATGAAAGTGGAACTTAGAAAGAAACATGAGTAGCTACTCTTATACCCAACAAAGTAGACTTCAAGCTATAATTACAGGCAAAGAAGTTCATTTCATACTGGTAATGGTAACAATCCAACAAGATGACATAATGCTTCAAATGTGCATGCACCCATTTACATTAAAAACAACAGTACATGAATGTAGTGTTCTGAGAACACTATCAAATAGAACCTGAAACAATAATAATTGAGTGATTTCAAAATCTCTCTCTGAGGATCCAAGATGGTGGATTAGAGGGTGACTGCATCCCCCCGTTGCTCCAGAACCCGGGATTAAAGAAGGGGAGGCATTCAGAGACTTGGACTAACATAGAGCCGCGAGGTGAGTCTCTCCCACCAGGTGAAGCTCAGCCCAGGTGGCAGGCCTGGACAGGGGGAGCTTCTCAGAGCAGGGCAGGCCAGCTAGAGTCTTCCCAAGCAGCCCTGCTCACTCTGGTGGCAGGCTTATTCCACAGCCAGTTTCGTGGAGCAGGCCACCCATTGAGAGCCTTTCCGCACAGAGCCAGCTCCAAGTCCCGGACCCAGCGGTGAGCCCCAGCCCACAGGCGGCTTCTGGGACCAGGGTAGGGCAGCCAAAGACTTCCCCAGGCAGCCCTGCTCCCCCCAGCGGCAGGCTCGATCCACAGACAGCTCCTCAGAGCAGACCTGCCCAGTAAAAGCTTTTCCGCACAGAGCCAGTATCCAGCCCTGGAAACAGTAGCGGGCTAGGGGCAGCTTTCTTTGGAAGCACGGCATTATCATGTTCCTCCACGACTTCAGGCTACTGAAGGCTGGGAGGTGATATACTGGAAATCTACAGGGACACTATAAGCCAATAACACAATCAACCATTTAGACTTAACGGACATATATAGAATATACCATTCAACAAAGAATGAATACACTTTCTTCTCAGCAGCACATGGATCCTTCTCTAAAATAGACCATATGTTATTCCACAAAGCTACTGTTAGCAAATACAAGAAGATAGAGACACTACCTTGTATTCTATCAGATCATAATGGAATGAAATTACAAATAAATGTCACAATAAAAAACAGAAACTTCTCCAATACTTGCAGATTAAATAATACACTATTATATGATGAATGGATAACAGAAGACATAAGGAGGGAAATAAAAAAATTCTTAGAAGTAAATGAGAACAAAGACACATCATATCAAAATCTCTGGGGCACTATGAAAGCAGTACTTAGAGGAAGATTTATTTCATGAGGCGCATTCAACTAAAGAAGTAAAAATCAACAAATAAACAATTTTACACTACAGCTCAAAGCCCTAGAAAAAGAAGAGCAGACCAGCACCAAAAGTACTAGAAGACAGGAAATAGTTAAAATCAGAGCTGAAATCAATGAAATTGAAACAAAAGAAACAATCAGAAAAATTAACAAAATAAATAGTTGGTTCTTTGAAAAAATAAACAAAATTGATAAACCCTTAGCCACACTAACAAAGAGAAAGAGGGAGAAAACTCAAATTACTAAAATTCGGAATGAACAAGGAAATATCACAACAGATACGAGTGAAATACAAAACATAATTAGAAGCTATTTTGAAAATCTGTATTCCAACAAAACAGAAAACCTCAAAGACATCAACAAGTTTCTAGACACATGAATTACCTAAACTGAACGAGGAGGACATACACAACTTAAATAAATCAATTTCAAGCAATGAAATAGAAGAGGTCATCAAAAGTCTACCAACAAAAAAAGTCCGGGACCAGATGGGTTCTCAGTCGAGTTCTACAAAACCTTTAAAGAAGAGCTCATTCCAATACTCCTCAAGTATTCCATGAAATAGAAGAGGAGGGAACCCTCCCAAACTCATTCTATGAAGCCAATATCACTCTGGTACCTAAACCAGACAGAGACACATCGAGGAACAAAAATTTCAGCCCAATATCCATAATGAATATCAATGCAAAAATTCTCAACACAATTTTAGCAAATCGCATACAAAAATATAATAAAAAGATAGTGCACCATGATCAAGTGGGTTTTATCCCAGGGATGCAAGGTTGGTTCAACATCTGGAAATCAATAAATGTCATTCATCATATCAACAGACTTAAAGTTAAGAATCACAGGATTATTTTGATAGATGCAGAAAAAGTATTTGATAAAATACAGCATACTTTGATGCTCAAAGCACTAGAAAAAATAGGGATAGTGGTGTTGAGGGCCGTCTGGGCAAGATGGCGCCTGGCAGTGAGCCAAAGGGCACTGGCTATCAAAATAAGAAAGTACCCAAAAAGGTTACTTGCTTACTAGTTCCTTGGAGACTTATGACATGTTAACGCCAGGCTCTAGGATTGGTCGTGATTCATATAGTGCTATGCTGACATTCCTCTGCATGCTCTCCTGCGTGAGAGAAAGCTTTGCTATAATTGGCTGATAAGCTAGGAGCCTGGGGGAGGAGAGAGGGAGAGGGCAGAAGAAGGGAGATAGTGGCAGAACAAAGGAGGCAGAAAAACAGGGAGGATGCAATGAATCTCGTCAACTAGATTGGTGGTGTCTCCTTTCTCCATGCCGGTTCCGCTGGACAGAACATAGTGGGAACATTCTTTAACATTGTAAAGGCCATCTACGCTAAGCCCATGACCAATATCATTGTAAATGGTGAAAAACCGAAAGCATTCTCCCTAAAAACTGGAACAAGACAGGATGCTCTCTTTCAACACTTTTATTCAACATCGTCCTTGAAACTCTAGCCAGAGCAATTAGACAAACCAAAGAAATTAAAGGGATACCAATAGGAAAAAAGAACTCAAACTATCCCTATTCGCTGATGACATGATTATATATTTAGAGGAACCTGGAAACTCCACCACAAAACTTTTAGAACTCATAAGTGAATTCAGTAAAGTAGCAGGTTACAAGATCAATGCTCATAAATCCAATGCATTTTTATACAAAAGTTTTGAATCTTCAGAAAGAGAAATTAGGAAAACTACCCCATTCACAATAGCATCGAAAAAAATAAAATACTTGGGAATCAATCTCACAAAAGAGATGAAAGACCTCTACAAAGAGAACTACAGAACACTAAAGAAAGAAATTAAAGAAAACCTTAGAAGATGGAAAGATCTCCCATGTTCCTGGATAGGCAGAATTAATATTGTCAAAATGACCATACTACCTAAAGTGCTATACAGATTCAGTGCAATTCCAATTAAAATCCCAATGACGTACCTTACAGAAATAGAGGAAGCAATTATGAAATTCATCTGGAACAATAAGAAACCCAGAATAGCTAAAGCAATCCTTAGCAGAAAGAGTGAAGCAGGGAGTATTGCAATACCAGATCTTCAACTCTACTACAAAGTAGTAGTAACAAAATTGGCATGGTATTGGTACCAAAATAGACAAGTAAATCAATGGTACAGAATAGAGGACATGGACAGAAACCCAAATAAATACAATTTTCTCATATTAGACAAAGGTGCCAAAAATATGCAATGGAGAAAACATAGCCTCTTCAACAAATGGTGCTGGGAAAACTGAAAATCCATATGCAACAGATTGAAATTAAACCCCTATCTCTCATCGTGCACAAAACTAAACTCAAAATGGATTAAGGACCTTGGAATCAGACCAGAGACCCTGCATCTTATAGAAGAAAAAGTAGGTCCAGATCTTCAACTTATTGGCTTATGACCAGACTTGCTCAACAGGACTCCCATAGCACAAGAAATAAAAGCAAGAATCAACAACTGGTATAGATTCATACTAAAAAGCTTTCTCTCAGCAAAGGAAACTATCAGTAATGTGAAGAGAGAGCCTACAGAGTGGGAGAATATCTTTGCCACTCATACTTCAGATAGAGTACCAATTTCCAGAATATATAAAGAATTCAAAAAGCTCTACACCAAGAATGCAAATAATCCAATCAACAAATGGGCTAAGGAAATGAAGAGACACTTCATAGAAGAAGATGTACAAGCAATCAACAGACATATGCAAAAATATTCAACATCTCTAGTAATAAGAGAAATGCAAATCAAAACTACCCTAAGATTCTATCTCACCCAATTAGAATGGCAATTATCAAGAACACAAACAACAATAGGTATTGGCGAGGATGTGGGGAGAAAGGTACACTCATACATTGCTGGTGGGGTTGCAAATTAGTGCAGCCACTCTGGAAAGCAGGATGGAGATTCCTCAGAAAGCTTGGAATGGAATCACCATTTGACCCAGCTATCCCACTCCTTGGCCTATACCCAAAGGACTTAAATCAGCATACTACAGAGATACAGCCATATCAATGTTCATTGCTGCTCAATTCACCATAGCCAGATTGTGAAACCAACCTAGATGTCCTCAATTGATGAATGGATAAGAAACTGTGGCATATATATACAATGGAATATTACTCTACCATAAAGAAAGATAAAATTATGGCATTTGCAGGCAAATGGACGAAATTGGAGAATATCGTGCTACGTGAGATAAGCCAATCTCAAAAAACCAAAGGACAAATGATCTCACTGATAAGCGGATGATGACAAATAATTGGGGGTGGGAGGGGTTAGTATTAGGGTTAGGGTTAGGTTTAGGATTAGGGTTAAGGAGGGTGGCAAGAATGGAGGAAGGAAGAACTGAATAGAGGGAAAAGAGGGGTGGGAGGGGTGGGGGGGAGGAAAAAAAATAACAGAATGAATCAAACAACATTGCCCTATGTAAATTTATGATTACACAAATGGTATGCCTTGATTCCATGTACAGAAAAACAACATGTATCCCATTTGTTTACAATAAAAAAAAATTTAAAAAAAGAAGCTGAAAAAAAATCTCTTTCTTATCAATAGATCATTCATATATAAACTTAGTAAAGACTCTTCAGGCCTAAAAAACTATATGACAAATTGAATGGAGTTGGCAAACATTTATAGAATACTTCATCCACAACAGATAGTGAATTCATCTTCTCAACCAATTATGTAATCTCTTCCAAATTAGGACACAAAGCAAGTTTTAGCAATGTGAAAACATTGATATAATCCCTTGCATTTTATCAGATGTTAAAGGAATCAAATTAGGAATCAAATCAACAAAAACCACAGGAATTACATAAACAGAAAAAGACTGAACAAAACACTTTTGTGATGAATAAAAAATTGAGAAAATAGGTGAGAAAAAGTAAATAAAATTAACCAAGATTAGAGTACCAATATACCACAATCTCTCTAAGACACTATGAATACAATTCTTTCTTTCTTTTTTTTTTGTGGTGCTGGGGATTTGAACCCAGGGATTTGTGTTTGTGAGGCAAGCACTTTACCAACTGAGCTGTATTCTCAGCCCCTATGAATACGATTTTAAAAGGCAAGTTATAGTTATCAGTGGCTACATAAAAAATGAAAGTAATCCCAAATAAATGCTAACGATGCATCTCAAGTTTCTAAAACAGTAACAAACCAGTAGCTGGAAGGAAATAATTAAGATTAGAGCTGATAATAATGGAAGAGTATGAAAAATAATACAGAAAACAACAATGAAACAAAGAATTGACTTTTTGAAAAGGTAAAGAAGAGAGCTAAATCTGTAGCCAAAATAACCCAAAGAAAGAAAGAGAAAACTCAAATAAATAAAATGAAGGATGAAAAAGGAGATATCACCACAGACATCACTGAAATTGAAAGACTCACTAGATACTATTTTGAAATTTTTTATTACAATAAATTAGAAATGTAGAAGATATGGACAAATTTCTAGATGCATATAACTTACTGAAATTAAACCAAAAAGTTACAGAAAACCTAAACAATACAATAATAAGCAATGGCATTAAAGCAGTAAATTTTCCAACAAAGACAAATCCAGGACAAGAGAGTTACTGGTGAATTCTATCAGACCTTTAGAGAAGAACTAATGCCCATGATCTTCAAATTATAACAATGAAATAGAAAGGGTGGAACATGTCCAAATTCATTCAATGAAGGCAGTGTCACCTGATACTAAAACTGGACAAGGACATATTGAGGAAAAAAAAAAAAAACACTAAAAATCAATAGTTCTGATGAACATAGATGCAAAATTCTTGAAAAGAAATCATCAATTCACATTTAAAAACACGTTAAGAAGATTAAACATCATGATCAAGCTAGTTTCATTCCAGGGATGCAAGAACAGTTCAATGTTTGCAAATCAATAAACACAATTCTTTATATAAATAGTAGTAAAGATAAAAATGATATGATCACCTCAAAAGATGCAGAACAAAAACAAAAACTTCAAAATTCAGCACCCATTCACAATTAAAATACAGAAGAACCTAAGGATAGAAGGTACTTATCTCAATATAATAAAGGCTGTACACAACGACACAAAGACAGCATCATAGTGAATAAGGAAAAACTGAAAGAATTTCCTCTAAAGTCAGGAACAATATAAAGATGTCCATTCTCACCACTCTTTTTCAATGTATTAGGCAAGCAAAGGAAATAAAAAGGATAGGAATAGGAAAGAAGTCAAATTATCCCTTTTTGCTGATATAATCCTATACATAGAATAATCTAAAATTCCACCGTTTAGAATTTCTAGAATTTCTAAAATTCTAAATTTCTAGAGCTGATAAAAACAAATACAGAAAAATAGTCAGATACAAAGATATTACAAAATCTATAGATTTTATATATACCAACAATGAATCTGCTAAAAAATCAGAAAAAATAAACCAAAGCAATTTCATTTCCTTAATACCTAGGAATCAATCTAACCAAGGAAGTGAAAGATTTCTTCAGTGAAAACTATAGAGAATTGAAGAAAGAAATTTAAAAACTATTCAGCATTCTTAGCAATTGGAAAAATGCAAATCAAAACTACACTGAGATTTCATTACACTACAGTTAAAATGGTATTTATCAAGAATACAAGTAATAATAAATGCCGATGAAGATGAAAGCAAAAAGGAACACTTATACACTATTGGTTGCACTGTAAATTAGTAAAACCAATATGGAGATAAGTATGGTCCTAAAAGAATAGGAATGAAACTATCATATGACCCAGCTATGCCATTTCATGATATTTATCCAATAAAATTCTCACCAAACTATAGCTATAGTAGCCATATTGATAGTAGCATAATTCACAGTAGCCAAGTTATGGAACCAGCCCAGATGTCCATCATCAGATGAATGGATTAAGAAAATGTGAAATAAGCTATATGCATAAAATCAAGGGTGGGATGTCCTCTCTCATACGTGGAAGCTAGAGCGAAGTAAGGGGATAAGGAGGGCAGGAGTGTCGGTTATTGAACACAGGGAAAATCATCAGAGTAGGAGATTGAGGGGGAGGGAGGAGTTATGGGAAAGGGGAGGAAAAGCAGAATGAATTTGACAAAATCATGCTATGTGCAAATGTAAGTATAGCACAGTGAATTCTACCTTTACATATATCTATAAAGAATCAATTAAAAGTATTGCCAATAAAAATAAATAACATGAATGAGTAAAGGGTAAACTAGTAGAAGA
This sequence comes from Sciurus carolinensis, assembly GCF_902686445.1. NCBI lineage: Eukaryota > Metazoa > Chordata > Mammalia > Rodentia > Sciuridae > Sciurus > Sciurus carolinensis. The sequence continues at coordinate 73,136,691 of NC_062214.1, read as the reverse complement.
AAGGGAATTGGGGGAGGGAGAAGGGGAGAGAGAGGAGGGCACTGGGACTGAAATGGTATAAATTAAATTTCATGCATGTATGATTATGTTAAAATGAACCCAACTCTTATGCAAGACTATAATGCACCAGTGAAATCCATCAATCAATCAGTGAAAGGCCAGTAATGTAGAGGAAGGAGATCCAGGGAAGAGAAAAGGGGAGGGGAAAAGGAAAATACTGGGAACTGAATGGAGCAATATATGTTATATACATTTATGAACATGTCAAAATGTACCCCATTATTAGGTATGACTATAATGCACTAATGAAAACATAAAAAAACTTTCCCTATATATTAAAAACAGAAAATGTGGTATATATACACAATGAAATTTTACTCAGCTATAAAGAAGGACACAATTTCATCTTTTGCAGGAAATGGATGAGCATAATGCTAAATAAGATAGGTCAGACTCAGAAAGTCAAGGGTCATATATTATCTTTCATACATGTAAGCTAGAAAGAAAAAAAGCAAAATGGTATCTTTTGAAAGTAGAAGGGAGGCCAGCAGGGTTGACAAAGTGGATCAGGGAAAGGAGAGGAGGGGAAAAGGGGAATGAATTCAATTAAATTAGGCTATGCATATGTCTGAACATGTTATAACAAATCCCGCTATTATGTATAAATTATTATGCAACAATAAAAATTTTAAAAATTATTTGAGAAAATGATGCATTTTTTCTTTTTATTATTTTTAGAACTTTATAGTTATACGTAGTATTTGGGTTCATCTCAACAAACTCATATATATCAGCAAATTGATTTCAATTAGCGATCTGCTGTCCTTTTCCTTCCTCCTCTACCCTACTGTTTTCCCTCCACTCTTCCATTCTCCTTCTATTACTATACTTCCTTTCACTCATCTATTAATTAATATTTGGTTCTTTATGTTATTTTAGATCAAAGTTCATGTTTTATTTTACCCCAATAAATCTTTGATTCCTAGAACATTTATTTAAAAATGCATCTTTTGAATAAATGTTCTAGGAATCAAATACTCACTGGAGTAAAATAAAAATATGAACTTTGATCTCACATGACACACATAATTAATTCTTGGTGGATCATTGAGCTAATCAAAAAAGCAATTTAATATAGCATATAAAATTTAATTTAGGAAAATAATTTCATGACTAAGTGATAGCATAATATTTCTGGATCTAGTCCTAGAGAACCATTATCACATAAGAGAAAAGACATTCTGATATAGATCTGATATACAGTGTGAACAAAGACTATGAAGACTAACACAATCAAGCTCAAGATTCTTCTAGTCATTTCTTATAGGACCTTGGCCCAGATTCATACCTGGATCTTGGGAGAGTGACTGGTGAGAATTGAATTAACTGATAATATGTGAAGGCCTTAGACTAATATCAGGTATTTGCTTACTACTAAATCAGTATTTGCTAATACTGCTATTTTAAAAAAATTTTTTGGGTACTGGTGATTGAACTCAGGAGCACTCAACCACTGAGCCACATTCCCAGCTCTACTTTGTATTTTTATTTAGAGACAGGGTCTCACTGAGTTGCTTAGTGCCTCACAATTGCTGAGACTGGCTTTGAACTCATGATTTTCCTGCCTCAGTCTCTGAGCCGCTGGGATTACAGGTGACAAACTGTCACAGAAATATTTATCAGATTTAAATATTTAAGAAATATTTTCTTAACATTACTGAAAAATTCTTTCACCTTATATAAATTTAAATATTTATTTTACATTATTGTTATGATTACATGAGAAAAAATATAGGGAAAATTATGTTAATAAAGGTCTTCATATTTCTCTCCTTTGGATGTAACTCTTCTGAATCACTTCTCAGCTCATTTTGTCCACAATTTCCCCCTCCTTATCATCATCTGTGCTCATTAGAAGAATTTGTGATGTTCCATTTCTAAGCTTTTCTTTGCAAGCCTGTCTCTCCAACCTACTCATAGTACCTACTCTCTGCACATTTAAATGATGATGATATTATCAGGTGTCAATGAAAGATTTTCAGACCAAATTAATGCACATGCACGTGAGGAAATCACATTTTTACTGCCTTCGGGAAATTGTGTTTTTACAGTACAGGGAGGTAGTCAGTAGAAAGCTGTTGTTTGACTTAGATTATGGATGTATCCCATTGAGAACTATGAGGGGGCTGAGAAGTGGAAACAATGTGAAGGATGACTAAGTTATGAGCAAGTTAGATATGACTGATAATGGAGGCTGATGCAACTTAAAACTATGAGAATTCACAACAACATACAATAGGAATTTCAGTAATACACTAATAACTCTAGAATCTCAAAAAGCATGTATAAAGTAAATGGAGTTGAACGATTTATATATGATGAAAGTAAAAGACAGATATGCAATTGTTGTTGATTCTAGAATTAGATATGGAAGGCAGTTGACAGGGAATATTGGACATATTTCAGGAATTTTCAAGATATAGCTTTTTATATGTCTTTAGGAAGCTCTACTCTAGTGCCATTTTATTATTATTTTTTAATTTAGTGAGAGTTTAAATTTATAGTTATTGACAGCTTAGCTCTCTGAATTTTTTATTGAAAAATTAAACACTGACGCTGTCAGAGCCTTTCCCAAGGGAAATGTGAAGCGACCTGTCACGATTCCATGGCTCTCTCCCTCTTCCAGGGCCCTTCCTGCATGAGGACAAAGGCAGAGTTCAGGCAGAATGCTCATGCCACACTCCACCATTCATTTTTCACTGACCTCTGTGCTGTTGGCTACCCCATGCTGCCCCACAGTCCCAGCCATGTCTTCCCCACCCTTCATTGTGTGGAGTGCTTTGCTGGGTGGATCGACTATGTTTTCTTTGCCTTGTCCCCTCTGGCTGGTCACTATCATTGATTCCCTTTATGCTATGATTAGTTCGTACTTCACACACTTGAGTCTGTGGTTCCTCCATAGTCCATATTTGACCCATTGTTTCTTCCTTGATTCACTGACAGCAGGTGCTGTAACTTGTCCCAGTGCAGCAACTTCAGGTATGAAGTTGGGGTATGCAATGTTTGGTCCTCCTATTGTGAAGGATGGTGCCCATGTTAGAATCCACTGCAGATTTGGGACATTGAGGAGTCCATAGGGAGGCTGCCCCTTGCCTAGTTTGGAGATGGTTCACTCACTCACTCATTCACTCACTCACTCACTCACTCTTTTGAGGTTTAGCCATGTCTGAATACAGGGCAAACTTTTTCTTTTCTTTTCTTTTCTTTGGTCCTGGGGATTGAACCCAGGGTTCTTAATCACGGAGTCAAATCCTCAGGTCATTTTTATATTTAATTGAGAGACAGGGTCTCACTGAGCTACTTAGTGCCTCACCAAGTTGCTGAGGCTGGATTTGAACTTGCAATCCTCCTATCTCAGCCTCCCAAGTCCTGGGATTATAGACATGTACCACTGCACCCAGTCAGGGCAAACTTTTAATGAACACTTTGCCATTAATGTTTTCTTTCTCAATACATTTCTTGAAATCGTCTACAAAATTCCCTCTCCACACTTAAAATGGAAATTCTCCTAGTCCATTAATAACTTGATTATCTGTGATAGCTTGAATGGAAGTTAAAAGAAATGGGTCACAAGGTAGAAGTGGCATTTCCTATGTCTTCTACACCTGTGACATAATGTTAGAGCAATTGCATGTGTATTGGCTGCACCTGTGCAGACTCTTAACCGGGGTGTGTTACTGCAACAGATACCTAACAATCTCAGCGTATAGGGGAAAGTTTTATTTTGGCTCATAGTTTTGAAGGTTTTAGTATATGGTTGGTTGTCCCTGTTGGTTTTGGGCCTGTAGCAGCTCATCATGATGGAAGTGGCAGAGGAGGCTGTTCATTTCATGGCAGCTGATAAGCAAAGAGTAGAAGAGGAAGGGACTGGGGACCTCTTTTCTTTTTTGAGAGAGGGACCCCAAAGATCTAAGACCTCCCACTGTACTCTTACTTCTTATCTCCTAAGAGTCAAGCTGGGAACTAAGCCTTTAACACACAAACACTTGGTTGACATTTCAGATCCAAACTATAACAGGTGGGCTCATTGATTATCATGTGAATTGGGACACTCCTTGACTAGAACTGTTTGTAGTTCTTTTATGATCTACCACTATGTGTGTGTGTCTGTGTAGTTTGTTGAAGGATGATATTCACAGTAAACCTCATGTTAGATTATAATGCATGCATTGGAATCAAAGGGAAAATAGGTCTTGTGAAGACATTTAGCTCATGTAAGAACTCTACTTAACATGAGATAAATGGTTTTTCTAGATCTGTGAAGATTATCATTGATATTTGGATAGAGATTGCATTGAATTCATAGATAACTTTGGGTAATAAGAGCATTTGAAAATGTTGATTTTTCTTACTGCCATGACTTTGTTCTTCACCTTTCTCTTCTTGTCTAGATGCAGCCTTGTTGTTATCATCCCTCAGCCTGATATCTTCTTGAGACTGAACCTCATGCCTTCAATTAAGATGTAGAATTCTCTTTTTATTTCCTTTTTTTTCTGGGGGTGGGTACCACGGTTTAACTCAGGGGTACTCGACCACTGAGCCACATCCTCGGCCCTCTTTTGTATTTTATTTAGAGACAGGATCTCACTGAGTTGCTTAGCACCTTGCTTTTTACTGAGGCTGGCTTTGAACTTCAGATCTTCCTGCCTCAGCCTCCCCAGCCCCTGGGATTACAGGTGTATGCCACCACACCCTACTAAGGTGTAGATTTCTGATGGAGAGATATTCAAAAGTTGATGTAGAGCATGAAGTTGATGTAGAGCACAACCTGTGACTATCAAACCATGTTGGATGATTTGTGAATGGATAATGAAAGGCATGATGACCCATCTCCTTTGCCAAATGTTAATTCAGCAATGTTTACAAAGGTCATTCAGTACTGAAACCACTATAAGGATGATGTTCCTTCTCCCGAGAATGATGAGGAAAAGACCATATTCCTCTTGAGACCAAGAATTCCTAGAATTTGAAAAAAGAATGCCTTCTGCACTTATTTTGACTGCAAACTTCTTAGACATTCAACAACTTGCAAGATTGTTGTTAATATGACCAACGGGTGACCTCCTAAGGAGAACTGCAAGAACTTCTATATCAAAACCACTTTACTCAAGACGTATGCAAAAAGAACCAAGAGAATGAAGAGAACTGTAATGCTAGAGCTTACACTGCAACACTAAATGGATTGCTCCAAGTACTAGTTGCTGTGCTCTGTTTACAATGTTAGTATTAGATGAAAAGTAGGCAGGTGCAACAGGAAATCAGTTGTATAATATTGTTCTCACTGCATGTGTAAATTGAGTCTAGAACCCAAATCTTTGTCTGAGTTTTTTTTAGTATGAGCAAAAAATTCTTTTTTTTTCTTTTTTTCTTTAAATAAATAAAACTGAACCTTGGGTTCTCTATAGAAAGTGGTTTTTGGGGCTTTCCTTCCTTTTGTAATGTGATTTCTGCTCAGTTTATTGTCCAGTTAACTTTAGGGAGCTTTTAAAAGTTATCTTTGTAACTAAAACGATTTGCAAAAACTTTTCTAAAATATAATTAACAAAATGTTTATTTATGAGTTGAAAACTGGAAAAAGGTTACTAAAGGTAAATGTTCTAAGTGGGGTTGTGAGGTCTTCCAGCTTCCTAGAGTCAAGCATACCATGGCTACTGTTTGGCTTATTTCTAGAATAGCCCACTTAAATGGGTCTAAGGACTTTTATTTTATTTTTAATCATCTCAGCTTCGACTATGTTTCCCATAGTCAATATCCAATTTGTGGCTTTATTTTTTTGGGGTGGTGAAGTGGGGTGGGAGAAACGTAACTAGATAGATTTTTAGAATTTTAGTAAAATCACATAATTCATGTGGCATGTCATCCTTTTATAGTCAGTATTCTCATGTGGGGAAAAATACTCACACTATTTACATATAAAAGTAGTTTAACAGTTAGCATTAAAATAAGTGGCAAAGTCTGGAGAATGTCCATAAGGAGTATAGAATACTTTAAATAAAAAAGTAATTTATATCAGAAAAACATTGATTCTTCCAATTTGTCTACCTGGAACATCTTTCCCTTTTTGTGTGTGTTCTCTTCATTTATTTTTATAAATATTTTATAATTTTCATCATAGAGGTCCTTCACTTCTTTGGTTAACTTTATTCCTCAGAAAAAGGGAAGCAACTTAAGTTTCCTTCAAGAGATGATAAAAATAATCTTATACATATACACAATGGACTACTATTCATCCATAAAAAATGAAATCCTGTAATTCATGAAAAAAGTGAATGGAACTAAAATCATTATGTTAAATATAATAAGCCAGGTGCAGAAATACAAGTACCACATGATTTAACTCATATGTTGAATCTAATAAAAGGTGATATTATAGAAGGTGAGAGTAGACTAGTGGTTAACCAGAAGATGTGGAGAAAATAGAAGAGGAAGAAGGATGGGAAAAGGTTGATCAATGGGTCCCAAGTTACAATCGGATAGGAGAAAATAATTCTGGTGTGCTATCATACAGTAGGGTGAATGTAGGTGACAATGATTTCCCAGAAGAAAGGATTTTGAAAGTTTTTTCTATAAAAAGGATAAGTGCTTCAGGAAGTACATATGTTTAATCTGATTAAACATTACACAAGATGTATTATATATATTATATATGTATATATGTTATATATATGTTGTATATATTATATATGTCATATAACATATATGTTACATCTACATACATGCATATATGTACATGTTATATATACATACATTATATATACATATGTACATATGTGTTATATATAATATGTATACACATACATACATGTACATTATATATATAAATTTACATATATATGTATATATAATATACAGTATATATATAACACACACATATATAATACATATATACACATACATTACCGTATTAATGTGTCTATATTTTTTCTTCTTTATGTAGCAGTTGAAAATAAGTCTTGATTGCGTATGTTTTGTAGCTATTGTAAATGGAATTGCTTCCTTTGTTTCTACTTGATAATTTGCTAAGCGTGTATAGAAACATTATTGATTTTTATCTGTTGATTTTGTATTTTGCAACTTTGCTGAATTTATTTATTAGTTCTGATAGCTTTTTGATAAAGTCTTTTGGGTTTTCTATACATAAGATCATGTCATATGCAAAAAGTGAGAATTTGACTTCCATTTTTTCTAATTTGTAACATTCTTTATTTCTTTCTCTTGCCTGATTTCCAGGCCAGGACTTTCATTACTTATGTGGAATAAAAGTAGTGAAAGTGAGCATCTTTGTCTTGCTCCAGAAAGGAGAGAAAGGTCTTTCAATACAATATGTTGTTAGCTGTTGGCTTTATATATGGCCTTTGTTATGCTGAGGTACGTTCACTCTATACCTAATCTGTTCTGAATTTTTATCATGAAGGGAATCCTAAAATTTGTATGGAATCCCAATAAACCTATGCTATTGTTTGGATATGAGGTGTCCTGTAAAAGCTCCTGTGTTAATGTAGGAGGTGAAATTATTATATTATGAGAATTATAACCAAATCAGTGAATTAATCCATTTGATGGATTAATAATTTAAAAGAACTACTACTCTGGGTGGTAACTGTAGGAATGTAGGACTTGGCTGTAGAAAGTCTCTGGGGTCATGTCCATGAGGATTATACCTTGCCTCCCTGGTTCTTCCCTCCTCCTTTCTTGGCTTCCCACAAACAGAATAGCTTCTTTCCATTGTGTTCTTTCCCCATAAGGCCCTGCCTCATCTTTTGGCCAGAGGCAATTATGTCCGAAGTCCATGGACTGAATCTCTGAAACCATGAGACCAAAATAAACTTTTCCTTCTCTAAGTTGTTCTGGACAGGTATTTTTGTCACAGCTATAAAAATCTGATTAACATACCCTTAATAGCAAAGCAATCTTGAGCAAAATGAAAAGTTGGAGGCATTATCATCTGACATGAAAATAGCATGGTATCAGCATAAAAATGGATGCATAGACCAATGGAACAGAACAGAGATCCTAGATGTAAACTCATGATCTACAGCCAACTGATTTTCCACAAAGGTACTAAAAACATGCATTTCAGAGAAGATAATCTTTTTTAAAACTATTTTTTAGTTGTTGATGGACTGTTTATTCATTTATTTACTTGTGGTACTGAGAATCAAACCTAGTGCCTCACACACAGGAGGTAAGTGCTCTACAAGAGAGCCACAACTCCAGCCCAAGGGAGGACAATCTTACAATCTTTGTAAAAGATGCTAGGAAAACTGAATAACTACATGCAGAAGAATGAAAGTAGACCTGCATTTCCCATCAGTTAAACAAATCAAATCAAAATGAATTAAAGACTTAAATTTAAGATTGGAAATTATGAAATAACTAGAAAAAAGATGGGGGAAAGACTTTAGGACATTCAAAGCCATAATGTTATTGCATGGGACCCTGATAGCATAGAAAACAAAAGGGAAAATGGACAATTGGGATTACTGCAAGCAAAAAAAAAAAAAAAGCAAAATAAATGGTCAACAGAGTGACGAAATGATCTACAGAGTGGGAGAAAATGTTTGCAAACTGTATATCTGAAAGTGGTTACTATTCAGAATACATAAAGAATCCCCCCCCAAAATTCCACCCCCAAATCCAAACAACCCAATTAAAAAAAATCAGTAAGCCAAAATACAGATTTCTGAAAAGAAGACATGCAACTCTTCCCTGGTCGAAACCATGGAGGGTGCCTAGGAGAAGAAAAAGATGTTTCCTGCTGTGGCAGAAACACTTCAGTAAAAGTGAGTGAATTTTGTAAAACTGAAGATCATGTACCTGAGAAAGTCATTCTCCAAAAAGATGCTTTGAATGGCAAGGAAAAAGCTTATCTATGACAAAAAAAGCAAAACAAACAAAAACAAAAATAAAAACAACTAAGTACTATTTGAAAAGAATATTGGAAGATGCATAGAACTGAGATTTGAACAGCAGGATGGCAGGAAAAGCCATTAGATAGCCTGTTTTTAGATATGTACCTGCAGAACCCAAATTGGTGTTTGTCAGTAAGGATCAGAGGCATCAATGGTTTGAGACCAATTATCTGAAATGGGTTGCAGCTTTTCACTTTTGCCAAAGCTTCAATGATACCTTCGTTGAGCTCAACCAGGCTTCAATTAAGAAGTTGAGTACTGTTAATAAGTTGGAACCATGTGCTGCATGGGGATGAATAAATCTATAAGCATGGTTATGAAAAGTCAGTAAGGTTAATTGCCTTGGAAGATAACACTGTGATTCCTCAATCTCATGGTAAATGTGGCATCATCTACATAAAGGATCTGATTCATGTGATCTATACTGTTGAAAAGTATTTCAGAGAAAAAGATAACTTCCTGTGATCCTTTAAATCAACTTCTGCACATGGTTGATTCAAGAAAAAAGCACCCATATTGTGGAAGGTAGATATTCTGGAAACAGTTAAGTCCAGATAATAGACTCATTAGAAGAATAAACTAGTGTCTGGTGTGGTAGTTTTGTAATTTGGTCAGTCAATGAACAATGACTGATCTCAAATTGAAAAAAAAAAAAGAAGATATATAGACAGTCAACACGAGCAACATGACATCAGGAAACTGCAAATCCAAACTACAATGAGATATTTCCTCATTCCAGATAGAATAACTACTATCAAAGAGACAAAAGTTAAGTGCTGGTGAGGATGTGGAGAAAAGAGAGCACTTGCAAAGTGTTGGTGGAAATGTAAATTAGGGTAGCCACTGTGAAAAACAGTATGGAGTTTCCTCCAAACAAAACAAAACAAAATAAAACTAGAACTAACATATGATCCATCAATTCTACTACTCTTCTACTGAGTATTTATCTTCAAAGGAAATGAAATCAGTATTTTCAAGTTACATTTGCCTTCCATGTTTATTGTAGGGCTATTCCCAATAGCCAAGACACGGGAACAATGGAAGTATTTATCAAGTGATGAATGAATAATGTGGTACTACTGGATAAAGAAAATGGAATACTCTTAACTCATAAAAGAATGAAATCCTATCATTTGTAACAGAAATGGATGGAACTGTGGGTAATTACATTAAGCAAAATAAGTGAAGCACAGGAAGACACTACTGCATGATCCTGTTCATATATGGAACTTAACAAGTTGATCTCACAGAGGTTGCTTTTGTCAACTTTTTCACTGGTGTGTCCAAAAGACCTAAGAAGAACAATGTAGAGGAGGAAAGGTTTATTTGGCACTCATGGTTTCAGAGGTCTCAGTCCATAGGCCAACTCCATTGCTCTGGGTTCCGAGATGAGGCAGAACATCATGGCAGAAGAGTATGGCAGAGGTAAGTAGATGGGAAAATGGAATCAGGAATGAAATAGAGGAGAGAGAGAGAGAGAGAGAGAGAGAGAGAGAGAGAGAGAGAGAGAGGTAGGTTCTAACACACTTCAGATCAGGGACAAAATATATACCCCAAAGGCACACACCCAATGACCTGCCTCCTCCAGCCACATCCCACCTACCTATAGTTACCATCTATTTAATCCCTCTCAGGGAATTAATGCTCTGATTAGTTTAATGGTTTCAGAACTCAATAATTTCAGCTCTAAACTTTCTTGCATTGTCTCACACATAAGATTTTGGGGGACAACTTATATCTAAACCATAACAGAGGTGAGAGTAGAATTGCAGTTACCAGAGGCTGCAGATAGTAGAGAGGAAAACATGGGACGAAGAAATGTTGATCAGTGGATATGAAATTATAGTTAGATAGGAGTGAGAAGTTCAGGTGTGCTACTGCACAGGAGTGGAACCATAAATAATTATTTACTATATACTTCAAAAAATTATTAGACTACATGGAGGTAAAATTCAATGTGGTATATTCATATGTGACCATAGCATGATTTTGCCAATTTCATTTCACCATTCCTCCCTTTTCACATTGTTGGGGCTGTGCCAGCCAGAACTGCACCTGATCACATCGGGCAGTGGGGAGGTTAATTAACATAAGCACACTCAGGTGATTTATCACTGGCCATATTCAGTTAGGCCCATGCGCACAACGCATGCACAGGTGTTCCCAAGCGCACCTACTTAGGTCTGCTCGTTTTAACCCTTGCCATGATAGGGCAGCTGGCTCCTTGCCTGATCGCAACTGGCTTGGCCCCGCCCTCCGCCTCCTGGAGGGAATATAAGCGGGCAGTGGGTGGGGGGCGAGAGGAGCAGCAGCAGACAGAGAAAAGTGGCAAGAAGTAAGGCGCAACAGAAAGGAGCAGCAGTAAGCAGAACAGCAGCTAGCAGAAAGAAGCAGAGAACCATTAGCAGAAAGGAAGAAGAAGAAGCGACTAGCAGATAGAAGCAGCGAGTAGGGGCAGTGGCGGAAGGCAGATCGCAGAGCGGAGGTCTGGGAACACATCTTTAGGTTGCAGATCACAGATAGGCAGATCGCAGTACGTGGGATGCATCACTAAGAAGCACCTCAGATAGACACACCCTTAGTTCACAGGAGGCAGGATGCACCTTTAAGAAGAAGCAACAGAACTAAGAAGATAAGATTTCTGAAAGTGTAGTCTCTCTCTCTTAAGCAAAGTCTCTTTCTCTCTGATAAGCAAAGCCTCTCTCTCTCTCTCTCTCCTCTCAAAGCAAGTAAACCTCATTTCCTCTATCCTCTATAAACAAGCAAGCAAGTAAGGAAGCAGCTCAGAAATAGAGGTAGCTCAGTTTCCAGTCCACCACCCATAAAGACCCTCGCAAATAGTTGCAGCAGGTGGTGACAAATACCCATGGATTTGGCACTGCAAAGAGCCAGTGACATCACATCCCTACTCTCACCCCATAATCCCCTTCTTTGGATTCACTGATATCCCTTCTATTCATGATATTTCCCCCACTATTTTTCCTTATTTTTTTTTTAGCTTCAACATCTGAGAAAACAAAACAAAACAAAACAAAACTGAACCCTCGACTTTCTGAGTCTGACTTACTTTACTTAGCATGGCATCATCCAGTTATATCCATTTCACAATGGGTCAACAGAATATTTTGTCTCAGTGAATTCATGGGAGTTTGTTGAATGAAAATATCTTCATGATCAGATGATTTTCTCAAAGGCTTGAAGGTATAATTTTCATTTGAAAACTTAATCCTATAGGTTGAAGATACTGTCATGAATGCAGAAATGTGATTTGTGTTTATTATCATTGACAATTCTCAATTTTGACTTCTAGTGTCTAGAAGTCATGTATTCCAAAAGAATCTTTACTGGGATCCTTCAACTGTACCACCAGAGGATGTATCCAAATGGGGGTTTCTAGTACATGTGAGATGCAGGCATCTCTATTTGAAACAGTGATCACTGATGCTGAAGCTCATAACTGGGTATGGGGAATATTATGGAAAAGGAGAAGCAGAGAAATATATTATGGAAAAGCAGAGTCCCTGGAGATTGATGAAGTCGTTTTGAAGCAGGTGCAGGGTTTACAATGGTAGATAATAAGGAAAACCACCTCACTATTGTCTCCCAACCTGTATATTTATCTCCAAAGTCCAGTGTTTTTCGTATTCTTTTTTCTAATGTTGCACTTTAAATTTACTTTTATGATGAAAAAAAATTTTCTGAAAAGTGCAGATAGTACAGATATTTCATATACTATTTTGTTTCCTGTAATGCTATTATCTTACCAAAGGGCATTTATGGAAACTGATAAAAGTGACAATATTAAACTATTAACTGAAGTAAAGACTTCATTCATATTTAATGTATTTTCCAGTAAAGTCATTTTTCTGTTCTATGATCTGATCTAGGAGAGCTTACTACATTTCATTGTAAGACACTTTACTTATCTGTTCTGCATAACAAATTACTGCATGACTTACCAGCTCACAGGGTATATACACATATCTGAACATTTCCCTGGATCAGAAATCCAGATCAAGATAATGCCAAGGCTGAGATCTCAAGCACCTTAGCTGGGGAAGTTCACATGATTGGTGTTAGGAGTAAATTCCGTGCCATGGTTGATAAGACTTCCCTGCTGAATTATCCTAAATATTGAAAGAATTAAAAATATTCTTTCCCAAAGATTTCAAAAACAATCAAAATTAAAACAAATAGCCCTACACCTGAAAAATAGAGAGGAGAACACCACTAAAAGTATTTCATGAGGTCAGTTTATACAAGTAGGCAAAGGATTAGAATAAAATTACAGACCAATATCCTTTATGAATATAAAAACTAAAAATCTCATCAGAATACTAGTAAATCAAGATGTGAAACATAAAAAAGAATTGTTCTCTATGACTAAATATATTTTATCACAGGGATGCAAATGTATTCAAAACACAAAATAATGTATAGGATCATATTGCTAGCATAAGGGCAAAAATTGTACGATCATTTCAAAAGATACAGAAAAACCATACAACAATCCTAAACTCATGATAAAACCACTCACCAAATTGGGCATAGAAAGAGACATTATTAGTTTAAAAAGTACATTGTTGGGATGGGGTTGTGACTCAGCGGAAGAGTGCTTGCCTAGCATGTGTGAGGCACTTTGTTTGATTCTCAGCACCACATAAAAATAAATAAATAAACAAATAAATAACAAATAAATAAATAAATAACGTTAGAGAATTCTGTTTTTTTAAAATGCATTGTTGAAAACAATGTACAGTTATTGTGGAATGCCCAGTACTTTCCAAAGAATGGAAAAAGACACATGTCTACCTTTGCCACTTTACTCAACCGTAGCTGGGAGATTAGCCAGGTCAGTGAGGCTGAAAACATAAATATGAGAAATTGTGAATGAAGAGGATTTAAAATTCTGTCTCTTTATAAATAACATGATATTATGTATAGAAAGTTCAAAGTAATCCACTAAAATAAGATTGGAACCAAAAAACCAGGTTGGCAACAAAATATCAATCTATAAAGGGAAAAAACTGTGTATAAATATTTTAAATATCAATGATATAGGGGGCGATCCAAGAATGGTGGACTAGAGGGTGACTGCATCTCCAGGTGCTCCAGAACCCAGGATTCACGAAGGGGAGGCATTGAGAGACTTGAACTAAAATAGAGCCACGGGGTGAGTATCCCCAACCAGGTGAAGCTTGGCCTACGCGGCAGGCACAGATAGGGGCGGCTTATCAGAGCATGGCAGGGCAGCTAGAGTCTTCCCCAGGTAGCCCTGCTGACTCCTGTGGTGGGTTCCTCCCACATGGCCAGCTTCTCAGAGCAGGCCCCCCAGTGAGAGCCTTTCCGCACAGAGCCAGCTCCAAGCCCTGGAACCAGTAGCGGGCTAGTAGAAGGCTAGGGGCAGCTTTCTTCGGAAGCACTGCATTATCAAGTTCCTCCATAACTTCAGGCTACTGAAGGCTGGGAGGTGATACACTGGAAATCTACAGGGACACTATAAGCCAATAGAGGAAATCTGCAATATCTCAGAGTTTCACTACTAGAGGGGTAGATACCTGAGCAATATGAGAAAACAAGGGAAGAAAATGTCCCAAGCAAACCTAGATACTATATCAATAAAACCCAATGACAGCACAGCAGAAGAAATGTCAGAAAGGGAGTTCAGAATGTACATAATTAAAACAATCAGGGAAGCAAATGAGGAGATGAAATAGCAAATGCAGGCATTGAAGAAGGAGAAGAAGGAGCAAATGCAGGCATTAAATGATGACACCAATCAACAATTAAAAGAGCAAATACAGGAAGCAAGAGATCATTTCAATAAAGAGTTAGAGATACTGAAAAAAAACAAACAAACAGAAATCCTTGAAATGAAGGAAACAATAAACCAAGTTAAGAACTTCATAGAAAGCATAACCAATAGGATAGAACACCTGGAAGACAGAACCTCAGACATTGAAGAGAAAATATTTAATCTTGAAAACAAAGTTAACCAAACAGAGAAGATGGTAAGAAATCATGAACAGAATCTACAAGAATTATGGGATATCATGAAAAGGCCAAATTTAAGAATTATTGGGATTGAGGAAGACTTAGAGAAACAAAGCAAAGGAATAAACAATCTATTCAATGAAATAATATCAGAAAATTTCCCAAATCTGAAGAATGAAATGGAAAACCAAGTACAAGAGGCTTATAGGACTCCAAATATACAAAATTACAACAGACCCACACTGAGGCACATTATTATGAAAATACCTAACATACAAAATAAAGACAGAATTTTAAAGAGAAAAAAATCAAATTACATTCAGGGGGAAACCAATAAAAATATCAGCAGATTTTTCAATCCAGACCCTAAAAGCTAGAAGGGCCTGGAACAACATTTACCAAGCCCTGAAAGAAAACGGATGCCAACCAAGAATCTTATACCCGGCAAAACTTACTTTCAGATTTGATGACGAAATAAGATCCTTCCATGATAAAGAAAAGCTAAAGGAATTTACAAAAAGTAAGCTGGCATTACAGAATATTCTCAACAAAATATTCCATGAGGAAGAGCTGAAAAACAATGATGCAAATCAGCAAAGGGAGGAACTAGCCTAAAGGAATAGCCAAATAAAGGAGAAACCAAATCATGTCAAAAAACAAAAATGAGTCAAATGACTGAGAATACAAATCATATCACAATAATAACCCTGAATGTTAATGGCCTGAACTCATCAATCAAAAGACATAGACTGCAAAATTGGATTAAAATGAAAAATTCAACAATATGCTCCCTGCAAGAGACTCATCTCATAGAAAGAGATACCCATAGACTAACGGTGAAAGGATGGGAAAAAACATACCATGCACATGGACTCAGCAAAAAAGCTGGCGTATCCATCCTCATTTCAGATAATGTGGACTTCAAGCCAAAACTAGTCAGAAGGGATAAAGAAGGACATTACACACTGCTTAAGGGAAGCAAAAATCAGCAAGACATAACAATCATAAATATCTATGCCCTGAACATTGGCTCATCCATGTATGTCAAACAAATCCTTCTCAATTCCAGAAATCAAATAGACCACAACACAATAATACTAGGTGATTTTAACACACCTCTCTCACCACTGGATAGATCTTCCAAAGAAAAATTAAATAAAGAAACCATAGATCTCAATAACACAATCAACCATTTAGACTTCACCGACATATATAGAATATACCATCCAACAAACAACGAATACACTTTCTTCTCAGCAGCACATGGATCATTCTCTAAAATAGACCATATTTTATGCCACAAAGCTACTGTTAGCAAATACAAGAAGATAGAGATACTACCTTGTACTCTATCAGATCATAATGGATTGAAATTAGAAATAAATGACAGAATAAAAAACAGAAACTTCTCCAATATTTGGAGATGAAATAATACACTATTATATGTTGAATGGATAACAGTAGACATCAGGAGGGAAATAAAAAAATTCTTAGAGGTAAACAAGAACAAAGACACATCATATCAAAATCTCTGGGACACTATGAAAGCAGTACTTAGAGGAAGATTTATTTCATGGGGCGCATTCAACTAAAGAAGTAGAAATCAACAAATAAACGACTTAACACTACAGCTCAAAACCCTAGAAAAAGAAGAGCAGACCAACACCAAAAGTAGTAGAGGACAGGAAATAGTTAAAATCAGAGCCGAAATCAATGAAATCAAAACAAAAGAAACAATCAGAAAAATTAACAAAATAAATAGTTGGTTCTTTGAGAAAATAAACAAAATTGATAAACCCTTAGCTACACTAACAAAGAGAAAGAGAGGGAAAACTCAAATTACTAAAATTCGGAATGAACAAGGAAATATCACAACAGACACGAGTGAAATACACAACATAATTAGAAGTTATTTTGAAAATCTATACTCCAACCAAACAGAAAACCTCGAAGACATCAACAGGTTTCTAGAGACATGAATTACCTAAACTGAATGAGGAGGACATACACAACTTAAATAAATCAATTTCAAGCAAGGAAATAGAAGAGGTCATCAAAAGCCTACCAAAAAGAAAAGTTCAGGACCAGATGGGTTCTCAGCTGAGTTCTACAAAACCTTTAAAGAAGACTTCATTCCAATACTCCTCAAAGTATTACATGAAATAGAACAGGAGGGAACCCTCCCAAACTCATTCTATGAAGCCAATATCACTCTGGTAACTAAACCAGACAGAGACACATCTAGGAATGAAAATTTCAGACCAATATCCTTAATGAACATCAATGCAAAAATTCTCAACAAAATTTTAGCAAATCGCATACAAAAAATATATTAAAGATAGTGCACCACGATCAAGTGGGTTTTATCCCAGGGATGCAAGGTTGGTTCAACATCCAGAAATCAATAAATGTCATTCACCATATCAACAGACTTAAAGTTAAGAATCACATGATTATTTCAATAGATGCAGAAAAAGCATCTGATAAAATACAGCATCCCTTCATGCTCAAAATACTAAAAAAAATTGGGGTAGTGGGAACATTCCTTAACATTATAAAGGCCATCTACGCTAAGCCCATGGCCAATATCGTTCTAAATGGTGAAAAACTGAAAGCATTCCCCCTCAAAACTGGAACAAGGCAGGATGCCCTCTTTCACCACTTCTATTCAATATCATCCTTGAAACTCTAGCCAGAGCAATTAGACAAACCAAAGAAATTAAAGGGATACGAATTGGAAAAGAAGAGCTCAAACTATCCCTGTTCGCTGATGACATGATTATATAGTTAGAGGAACCTGGAAATTCCACCAGAAAACTTTTAGAACTCATAAGTGAATTCAGTAAAGTAACAGGTTACAAGATCAATGCTCATAAATCCAATGCATTTTTATACATAAGTGATGAATCTTCAGAAAGAGAAATTAGGAAAACTACCCCATTCACAATAGCATCGAAAAAAATAAAATACTTGGGAATCAATCTCACAAAAGAGGTGAAAGACCTCTACAATGAGAACTACAGAACACTAAAGAAAGAAATTAAAGAAAACCTTAGAAGATGGAAAGATCTCTCATGTTCTTGGATAGGCAGAATTAATATTGTCAAAATGGTCATACTACCTAAAGTTCTATACAGATTCAATGCAATTCCAATTAAAATCCCAATGATGTACCTTACAGAAATAGAGCAAGAAATTATGAAATTCATCTGGAAGAATAAAAAACCTAGAATAGCTAAAACAATCCTCAGTCGAAAGAGCGAAGCAGGGGGTATCGCAATACCAGATCTTCAACTCTACTACAAAGCAATAGTAACAAAAATGGCATGGTATTGGTACCAAAATAGAAAGGTGGATCAATGGTACAGAATAGAGGACCCGGACACAAACCCAAATAAATACAATTTTCTCATACTAGACAAAGGGGCCAAAAATATGCAATGGAGAAAAGATAGCTTCTTCAACAAATGGTGTGGGAGAATTGGAAATCCATATGCAACAGAATGAAACTAAACCCATATCTCTCACCATGCACAAAACTAAACTCAAAATGGATTAAGGATCTCGGAATCAGACCAGAGACTCTGCATCTTATAGAAGAATAAGTAAGTCCAAATCTTCATCTTGTTGACTTAGGATCAGACTTCCTCAACAGGACTCCCATAGCACAAAAATAAAAGCAAGAATCAACAACTGAGATGGATTCAAACTAAAAAGCTTTCTCTCAGTAAAGGAAACTATCAATAATGTGAAGAGAGAGCCTACAGAGTGGGAGAATATCTTTGCCACTCATACTTCAGATAGAGCGCTAATCTCCAGAATCTATAAAGAACTCAAAAAACTCTACACCAAGAATACAAATAATCCAATCAACAAATGGACTAAGGAAATGAACAGACACTTCACAGAAGAAGATATACAAGCAATCAACAGATATATAAAAAAAATGTTCAACATCTCTAGTAATAAGGGAAATGCAAATCAAAACTACCCTAAGATTTCATCTCACCCCAATTAGAATGGCGATTATCAAGAACACAAGCAACAATAGGTGTTGGCGAGGATGTGGGGAAAAAGGTACACTCATACATTGCGGTGGGACTGCAAATTAGTGCAGTCACTCTGGAAAGCAGTATGGAGATTCCTCAGAAAGCTTGGAATGGAACCACCATTTGACCCAGCTATCCCACTCCTTGGCCTATACCAAAGGACTTAAAATCAGCATACTACAGAGATACAGCCACATCAATGTTCATTGTTGCTCAGTTCCCAATAGCCAGATTGTGGAATCAACCCAGATGTCCTTCAGCTGATGAATGGATAAAGAAACTGTGGCATATATATACAATGGAATATTACTTTACCATGATGAATGATAAAATTATGGCATTTGCAGGCAGATGGATGAAATTGGAGAACATCATGCTAAGTGAGATAAGCCAATCTCAAAAAACTAAAGGATGAATGATCTCGCTGATAAGTGGATGAGGACATATAATCGGGTTGGGAGGTGTTAGGGTTAGGGTTACGGTTTGGTTTAGGGTTAGGGATAAGGAGGGTGGTAAGAATGGAGGAAGGAAGGACTGTATAGAGGGAAAAGAGGGGTGTGAGGTGTGGGGGGAAGGGAAAAAATAATAACAGAATGAATCAAAGAACATTGCCCTATGTAAATTTATGATTACACAAATGGTATGCCTTGACTCCATGTACAAATAGAGAAACAACATGTATCCCATTTGTTTACAATAATAAAAAAAGATATAAAAATGCAACTCAATTTATGAATTTTATTTAAAATATCAAACATGAAATATTCTTAGTAACTTTGACAAAATAAGTATAAGGCATGTACACTGATAACACAAAATATATGAAAGAAATAATATAACTTTTAAATATATGTAAAAATATTCCCATGGTCATTGATCAGAAAGATTAATATTTTTGAGATGGAAATATTTTCCTGTTGATCTACAGATTCATGACAATCCACTGGAAATCTGATCTTCCTTTTTAAAAATTTTAATTTTTTCAGGGAATGGCATGCTGACTCTAAATTTCATATGAAAATGCAAATGCTCCAGAGCAGCCAAAACTACATTGAAAAAGAAGAATGAAGTTTGGGTGTTCAACTCAGACTTCCTGATTTGAAAGCTTACTACAGATTGCTGGTAATCAAGATTTTATGGTATTGGTAAAAGGTTACACCTATAGGTTACACTTATAAAATTGAGGAACCTTTAAAATGTAACTCTTACATTTTAAGTTTGATGTGGTTTGAATTAAACTTTCAAAACTTCAGATGTTGTCAATATATTAGTACTAAGCACTGGAGGCTTTAAGAGTTTTGTAGACTTAATTGTCTTCTCTCTCTTAAAAACGTTTCATGTAGTATTGGGAGTTCTTTCACACTTTCCACTATGTGAGGACAAAGCATTCCCCTCCTCCAGAGCATGCAGTAAGAAGTTACCACCTTGGGAGAAAAGAGTAGCCCTTACCAGGTAACCTAATCTATTGGCACCTTAATCTTGGACTTCACAGAATCCAGAAATGCAAGAAGCAAATTTCTTTTTTATTTGTTCTTTTTTATTATAAATAACATTAGGATTTATTTTGATGTAATTATAAAATCATGGAATATAATTTGTTCTAATTCAGTCCCCAGTACTTCCCCCTTTACCTACTCTTCTCCGTCCCCCTGTTCCCTTTATTCTACTGTTATTTCTGCTATTTACTTATAGAGTTTTAAAAAATATGTTTGTGGATATACATGATGGTGAGATTCACTGTGGTATATTCATATATGTACATAGGAAAGTTAGGTCAGATTCATTCCATGGTCTTTCCCTATTCCAACCTGCCTCCCCTTTATTCCTCTGTCTACTTCACTGAACTTTCTTCCATTTTTTAACCCACCTTATTTTTGAATAACTTCTTCATATCAGAGAAGACATTTGGCCTTGATTTTTTAGGTCTGGCTTATATCACTTAGCATTATAGTCTTTAGTTCCATCAATTTACTGGCAAATGCCACAAAGTCATTCTTCTTTATGGCTGAGTAATACTCCATTGTGTATATATTATATACCACATTAAGAAACAAATTTCTGTTCATTAAAAATTACGTAGTGCCAGTGTGCATGGTGTCGTGTGTCTATAATACCAACTACTTGAGAGGCTGATGCAGGAGGATCCAAGCCTGGACAACTTAGTGGGACTCTCACCTCAAAATAAAAAGGTAAAAAGAGGCTGGAGATGTTGGTAAGTGGTAGAGTGCCACCAGGTTTAATCTCTAGAACCTTTAAAAATATTACCTGGTCTCAGGTATTGTTATAGCAGCACAAATAGATTAAGACAGTGTTTTAGTCATCTTTTTCGTTGCTGTGACTAATGACCTGACCAACACAATTATAGAGAAGGAAGAGTTTATTTGAGGGCTCACATTTTCAGAGATCTTAATCCATAGAAGCCTGATTCCATTCCTCAGGGCTTGAGGTGACACTGAACACAATGGTGGGAGAAGGTGGCAGAGGGAAGCAGCTCACATCACAGTGATCAGGAAGCAGAGAGATAGAGTCTCCACCCTCCAGATGCAAAAAAATATACCCCAAAGCCACGCCTCAATTCCAGTCTCCTCCAGCCACACCCTATCACTTCAATTACCACTCAGTTAACCCCTATCAGGGGATTAAATCACTGATTGGATTAAGACTCTCACAACCCAATCATTTCTCCTCTGAACCTTTTTGCATTGTCTCACACATGAGCTTTTGGGGGACACCTCATGTCCAAACCATAACAGACAGCAACTGGAGCAAGAGAAATGAGGATCTTGCTATAAAATACCTTTTGTATGGATGTGGCTCTTGAACTAGATATTGTGGGACACTACTGAAGTGAATGCTGGAAAAAAAGCCTGTTGCATGATGCAGTGTTAAGGGGAATCTGTGGAGGGCTCAGGAAAGACTGCTGCAGAAAACGTATTTTTTTTTTTCTTAGAGACTACCTAAGGGGTGACGAGTAGAACATTAGCATAGGAATACGGAGAGTGATGACTATTCTGGTGAAGTCTCAGACTGAAATGATGAAATGCTGGAAACTAGAGGAGAGTGTTTCCTTGTTATAAATTCTCAAAATATAGCTGAATTATGTTTGTGTTTTAGGATATATGGAAGGCAGGACTTAAAGAGCAAACAACTGCAATATTTTGTGGAAGAAATCTCTAATCAGTAAAATTCTGAAAAAGCTGCATGGCTTCTATTAAGTAGATTTAAAATGTAAGAAAAGAGAAACAACTTAAAGATGGAATTTGTAATCAAAAGGGAAGAAGGATACAAAATTTTGAAAATTCTTAGCCTGGTCATGTAAAGAAAAATAAAAGCATACTTAGGAGAATAAAGAAAAGGTTTGTACAGTGATAACTTAACAAGGAGATTGGAAGTGCTAGAAGGAACTCAGGTGCTATTACTCTAAAAAGTGGGCAGAACAGGAGTTAAGCTCAGTGGTAGTGCATTTGCCTAGCATGTATGAGACCCTGGGTCCCATCCCCAGTGTGCGAGCACACACACACACACACACACACACACACACACACACAGTGGTGAAAGTAAATTGGAGAATGAGCCAAAGGCATTCAAGCAATCTCTGAGGCAGCCATGCCCATTGCCTGTCCTGAATTCTAGGGTATTATGGGAGTACCCTAGGACAACTAGGTGACCTTGGGGCTCTATGCTCAGGACAGCCTCAAGTCTGTTTCCTGAATCCTAGCACAGTGTTCCCTGGCTTTTCCATTTCTTAGGTGGGAACACCTATGCCTAAGACCATTGTTCGGGAGCATGCAAGTGGCAGGCCTTAGCACTGTCTGTGAGGTGTTAATTATATAGAGGAGGAGGGATAATTCTCTGCCTCGTTTTTGTTTATTTATTTATTTAGTACTGGGGATTGAACCCAGAGGCACTTTACCACTGAGCTACATCCCCAGTCCTTTTTATTTTTCATTTTGGGACAGAGTATTGCTAAGTTGCTTAGGGTTTCACTAAGTTGCTAGGCTAGTCTCAAACTTGTGACCCTCCTGTCTCAGCCTCCCAAGTCATCAGGATTACAGGCATGCCCCACCTCCACAGCTCTATCTAGTTTTGAAAGGGTATTAGAGACCTGCTCCAGCAGGCAGAGCAGCTATAAAGTCAATGCCCAGGGAACTCTGGAATTGGGGCCACCACAGAGAGACATGGCTAGAGCAGTGCTTAGTGGAGCAATGGGGTCAGTGATGTCCTTGAGACCCCAGAACTGCAGAGCACAAAGATGTGATATCAGTTCTGAAAAGTGGTAAGCAAGCAGCTGACTCTAACTGTGAGGGCTGTGGCATGGGCAGAATCCAGTAAAGCCATAGGGGTGGCCCTTAGGGCCTTAAGGACTCAAACTTCACTCCAGTATGTCCAGATGGCAAGACATGGATTCAAAGAAATTATTATTAATCTTTATGATCTAATACTGTTTGTCATGTTGAGTTTTGGATTTACTTGAGAAGTTTTACTCCTTACTTTTTTTTATATTGTCCTCTTTTGAAACAGAAGTGTCTATCCTATGCCCTTCTCATCATTGTATTTAACTGTTCATAGCATCCCTTTATCATTTTTATTTTACTTTTTTAATTATTTATTTTGATTCATTGTAAACAAATGGGGTAAACTTGTTTCTCTGGTTGTACATGAAGTAGAGTCATACCATTTTTGTAATCACCATTGTATTTTATCTGTTATCACAGATTCCCAGCTAGACATCAGTTTTCCTCATAATGAATCTTCCCTTGAGTTTGACCTATATTTGACTTAGATGAGACTCTGGAGTTGAGAAATTTGCATTGATTCTGAAGTAAGTTAAGACTTTTGAGGCTTTTGAAGGAATGTGATCTGTATGTGAGAATTTGGGGCAGGCAGACTAGAAAATAATGTTATGCTTTGAATGTGTCTCTTCTAAAATTCAAGCTTGCCAATGTGATAGTGTTAACTCTGGGGTTTATAAGAGGTGAATTTTCCATGTGGGGTTTGCACTCACAATTGGGATTAAGACCCTGATAAATAAAACTTATCAATGCATTTGGACCTCTTGCCCTTCAGCCTTCCAGGATGTGGGGACACAGCACTCCTCTCCTCTAGAAGATGCAGTGAATCTTGGAACATAATCTCTGGGTGACCAAACCTTTTAGCATCTTGATCTTGGACTTTCCAGACTCCAGAAATGTAATTTATAATCCCTGTTCTTTATAAATTAATCAGTCTCATGTATTCTCTTCTTACAGTAGAAAGGGACTTAATCAATGAATGGATTTTATAAGATTGCCAGGACAAATCAATTTTTTTTTGTTTCTGCAGAAAATGTTGCTGGCAAAAGTGGATACCCATGTCCAAGTTGGACTCTTCTCTCACACCGTATACTTGTGTGACTCAAAATATATCATGGACTAAATGTAACAGCTAAAACTACATGTCCCACAGAAGACAACATGAGGGGATAAATACTCATGAATTTATGTGAAACATAGGTTTCTAATATATGACATCACAAGTGACAGAAGAAAAACAAATTGAATTTTTCTATGGTTTGCAAATGTATTAAGTGTGTTCTCATGGTTTGTGTATTGGAAGCTTGGTCCTCAGTATGGTGATGCTGATAGATGGGGTGAGACATTTCAGAGGTGAGACCTAAGGGAAAGCTGAAAGACTGGACTCTCACCAAGTTCTGGGTTTTTATCTTTTGATTTGTTATCACTCTCACACAAGCACTCCTACCATGACACCACCTTCTATGAGGTGAGGCAGTCAAGCTGGCTCTTCCTAGAGCCTGTGCCATGATGTTTAGATTTGCATCCTCCAAAATAAACAGTTTTCATGAGTTACCTGGCTTCAGGTATTTCATTATCATAGCAGAAAACTTATTAATACAAACTTCATTAGAATTAAAACTTTTTTGATTAAAAATACACTATTGAACAACCCAAAGTATTAGAGAAAATGCAGATTTCATAGATTACAGGGGTGGGGTCTATGGTAAAAATATGTAAAACATTCTCAACACTCAAAAACAAAAGGAAAAAAAATACTACAATTAAAAGCTGGTAAATCACATAAATAGACAGTTCTCCAAAAGAGCTATAGAAATGTCCAATGAACCTTTATTCCTTAGGAATATAGAAATCTAAACCATCACGAGATACTCTTCCAAAACCTTAAGGGCACAATAGTAAGTGAAAAAAACCAGTCTGAAAAACCTTCGTATTATGTAATTCCATTTACATGACACTCAGAAAAGGATGAAATTACAGATATAGTAATTAGATTAGTGGTTCTTACAGGCTGGGGAAAGAAGGTTGAATGGGTAGAGTACAGAAGAGTTCATTGGGGCAATGAAATTATTCTCTATGATACTGTAATGTTGTGGTAATGATACTATTTTTCAAATTCTATAAAATAATACATCACAAAGAGTGATTCTTAATATATGTGAATTAAAATTTGAAAGTCATGCCACCTGAACTGTCTTTAATTCAGGCTAATGCAGAGACAAGGTGGTGGGATATTGCCCTGTTAAAATTCTCTGAACTGAAATGGTTGCAATAGCATCTTTCTGAATTCTGGAGGTCAGGATAGTCTCTGTGAAAGTAATTTATGGTAAATCACATCTGCCTCCTCTTCTATCAGAGAGTAATGTTTGGGGATTCAGTGGTCAGCACTGCATCCTCTGTGCCTGATGTTGTGTTAGTATAGTCTTGTTTCTATCACCTGTCCCTCTCCTAACCCTGAGCACTCAGGACTCGTTGACCCACTTCTCATTTTTTTATGAGTTTTTCCTTGTCCATATCTACTTATGTCTCCTTTGTGTTTCCCAGGATTCATTTCACCTTTCTTAGTCACGAAGGCCCACGGAGGATGCTGCTGCTGTGTCGAAGCACATCCAGCAACTACTTCTGCTGATGGCACACCTGGTCATTATCCATGTGTCAGCGTTTATACAGGAATGCTGAATGCTGGAGTTACAGGGTCACAGAGACTTCAACCTAGATTTAAAAGTAAGGCCTGGGAGAGCAGGAACTATGTCCCAGGGTTAGAATCCCTGCAGGGAGTCCCCGTGAGAGTGATGTGTGAAACTGAAATTAAAGTCAAAGCTGCAGTGTGGAATACCTGCAGAGGAAAACTGTGGTCAGTGAGCAGGGCTAGTCCAATAGGGAGAGCATGGAGGCTGCTGCCAGCAAGGCCACAGAAGTGGGGCTACATAAGCACTTTTGGGCCCACATCTCCCTACTAGGTGTCTCAGATGCCAGGAGCTACAGGACTTCAGTTTGACCTGCTGGGGTTCTGTTTTGTGTTGGTCTTATCCCTTCTTCCCATGCCATCTTTCTTTCCTTTGAAATGACTTTGTTCACTTTGTGTTATTGAATATTGAACTTGAATTTTATTTTTTCAGGGGCTTATATAGTAAAGAGTTTTCTTGTGTCTCAGAGAAGACTTTGGACTTGGGACTTTGAGCAACATGGGAACTGCTAAAACTATGGGACTCTTGGAGAAGGACTGAATACATTTTGCATTGTGAAATGGGAATAAAATTTTGGTGGCCAGGGGGTGGAGTTATATTTTGGATCAGGAATGTCCCCAAAATTCTCATGTGTTCAAAGATGGGGCTTCTGGTAAGTGATTGGATCATGAGTACTAACCCTACCAGTGTATTAATATGTAATGACTGAATGGACCACTGGGAGGTGGGTGCTTGTTGGAGGAAGTAGGTTACTGGGACCATGACTTGGGCTTGTCTGCTCCCTGATCTCTTTCTCTTTTTTTACTTTTTCTGTCTGCTTCTTTACTGCCAGAAGCTGAGTAGATTTCCTCTTTCATGCCCTTCTACCATGATATTCTACCTCATCACAGTCCCAGAACAATGAAGCTGTCTGACTATGGACTAAAACTTCCAAAATTATGAGCCAAAATAAACTTTTCCATCTTTGAGCTGTTTATACCAGGTATTTTGGCCATAGCAACACAAAGCTGATTAAGGAAATCTCATAATGCAAAATGTATTCATTTCATCTCCAAGAGTCCCCAAGTCTTAGTAGTTGCAGCATTGCTCCACAGTCCAATCCTACATCTTTGAGACTGAAGGCAAATAGCTGTGAGCCTCTGTAAAAATAAAAAGAACAAGTTATATGCTTCCAAACTACAATGGAACAGGGTAAACACTGCCATTTCAAAAGGGAAAAATAGGTAACATAAAGGAGCAGTAGGGGAGGGGGTGCTGGGGATATAGCTCCGTTGGTAGAATGCTTGCCTCTCATGCACAAGGTCCTGGATTCAAGAGGTAATGGGAATAAAGCAACACCAAAACTCAGAAGGGTGATATTACATTCTAATTTTCCACGTGTGTCATCCTGGGCACACTTTGGTGGAGTGTGAGCTCCACAGTGCTTGGGACACCCCACCCCACTATCCTAGCTGACTGAAACCCTTTTGGTCACTCTCTGAGGCTGTCTTTCTTGCAGTCTGCAGTTT
The DNA here is from genome assembly GCF_902686445.1 of Sciurus carolinensis. Classification (NCBI taxonomy): domain Eukaryota; kingdom Metazoa; phylum Chordata; class Mammalia; order Rodentia; family Sciuridae; genus Sciurus; species Sciurus carolinensis. The sequence continues at coordinate 73,109,189 of NC_062214.1, read as the reverse complement.
TATTTGATAGGCATTATATGTTCCTGTCATCTCCAACTTTTTGGGGACTCCAGTGCACCACTGATTTCAATATCATGGCTTCACACATTACCTCCTTAGAAGCTGCTTTAAGGAACAATGACCTTGCCACACCTAGTTGGCCTCTCCAGTTTTCCTTTGACATCTCAGTAGGATCCTCCATGTGTTATAACTCATTCTGCACGACTGTAAAAACAGAATCATGTGGACAATGCCAAGGTCTGCTGCTGACATGAGCTGCATCCAGGCCTATTAACCAATACTACAGCATCCTCTGAGTGCTTTTATGACCTGAACACAGGGAAATTAATCCTGGGGGTACAATTCCCTAGACAACCCTGTGCAAGTGGAAAACCCTAGGGCTCTCTTCTCAAATAGAAGTTTTTAAAAATAAGTTTACACTTTTATTCCTTTCAGCCTGTGATGTGTGGGAATGTCTGAGATGCACTTAAAGCCTCTTTCCTGATGTTCTGGTACAAACAGATGTTCTGGTTTCCTTTTAATGGTGCTAATTTATTTGGCAACTGTACCCTCCTTGGCAGCTCCTTTAACTACACATCTTTTCTGGCCAGGTAAGGTTTACCAAGTTTGCACTCTACTCTTCTTTGCTCCTGACACTCACCGTAAATCTAGGTAAATCCCTACTTTCACTATAATACTCATGCCATTGGCTAAATAGTATGTTGCCTTGAAATTTCCTCCATCAGATAAATTATCCATCACCTTTAAACTCAGTCTTTCCAACGAAGTGTCAAGGCAAGGATATGCATTAAAATTCCACGTATGACAAGGATGACCTCTAGTCCAATTCCGAATAAATCCTTATTCCCATCAGAAACTTCATGAACATAACCTTTATAGTCCATATTCATATTAGCATCTTGGTGTTTTGAGTCTTCACCCATTAAACTCTGCTTATGTAATTTTAGGCATTCTCTATGCCACTTCTGCACACTTTTCCAAACTCCACCCATAAACCAGTTACAAAGGCTTCTCTGCATCATTTGAGGTAAAGTCACAGCAATGATCCCAGAGTTTAGTACCAATTATATGTATAAGTTTTCCATTAATGTAAGAAATACCTTAGAAAAATCAACTTAAAAAGAGGAAATTATTATTTCAGTTCTTGACTGCAGAGACCGGTTGGCCCATTGCTTTTGGGTGTATATCAAGGGAACACACATCTTGGAGGGTGTGTGGCAGAGGAAATCCTTACCTCTGGCAGCTGGGAAGCAAGGAATGAGAAATGAAGGGGCCAGGGTTCAAATATCTCCTTCAAGGACAATACTCCCAATGGATTAACTTCCTTCTACTAGGCCCACCACCTATATGGTTCTCTATCTCCCAGTATCATCGCAGTCTGGCAACTAAGCCATCAATGCATGGGCCTTTGGGGTACATGCAAAATCCAATCTATAGTGCCAGGTTTCTACATCTTTATTTCTATATCTTTGGAAGTAAGTTAAGGCCTAAGCATTATATTTCAAATTTATTTTGCACCTAGCCCACTATTTACCATGACAATATCTCTTCTTTTAATTTGGATATTGGTAACATGTAATATAATTCTATAATGTGAATGTCAAAAGAATCTGTGGTACCAAAAATAACTATTGACAGAGTCCAGATAATTAAAATCACTTACTAGTTTTATTCAAAGTTTTGAAGGCATGGTTGTTTTATGAACATGTGAACAAGTTCACCCTGTACCAAGAATATACTCTCTTGAATACAGAAATGTGATTTATGTTCCCTGTCAGTGACAATTCTCAATATTTGCTTCTAATGTCCATAAATCATAGGCCTGACAAAGTCTTTAGTGGATTCCTATAGATACATGACTGTACAATATTTGAAAATGGGACTATGTGGGATATAGGAGGCATGTACACATATCTTTGAAAAAAAATGGTTAATGACACTCAAACTGGTGACTTGGTAATGTGAAGTATGATGGGGAAGAAGAAAGAGAAGGAGGGTCCTTGGATCTTGATTGTGTCTTCCTGAAGCAGATGTACATGTACATCTAATGGTTATAGATAGATACAAAAGATGCTTTGCTATTTTCTACCTGTTTGTCCATTTATCCCCTGAACACAAAATTTATTTTTGTTTTGTTGCAAATTAACACCTTAAATTTAATTTTTAAACCTTTTAAAGATTTTTATTAGGGCCTTATAGTTATACATAATATTGGGGTTCATTTTGACATAATAGTACATGCATGGAATATAATTTGATCAAATTCAATCCCCAGTACTTCCACTTTTCTTTCTCTCCTCCCTCCCCCTGTTTCCATTTATTTACTTTACTGGTCTTCCTTATTTATTTATAGTTTTTCTTTTAAACTTGTGTTTTATAGGTACACATAAAGGTGAAATTCACTATGGTATATTCATATATATGTGCATAGCATAATTTGGTCAATTTAATTCCACCGTTCATCTTTTTTTCCTATCCCTCCTCCTCCCCCTCAATCTCCTTCCTCTACTCCACTGATCTCCTTTCTATTTTCATTGGAATTCCCCCACCCCTTTTCCCTCTTTTTTGGTTTAGCTTCTACAGATGAGAGAAAATACTCAACCCTTGATTTTCTGAGTGTGGCTTATTTTGCTTAGCATGTTTTCCAGTTCCATCCATTTACCAGAAATGCCATAATTTCATTCTTATTTATGGATGAGTAAAACTCTATTGTGTTTATATACCACATTTTATTTATCCATTTATATGTTGACAGGCACCTGGGCTGGTTCCATAACTTGGCTATTGTGAATGGCACTACTATAAATATATTGATGTGCCTGTATCACAAAATGTGCTGATTTTAGTTCTTTCGGATAAATACTAAAGAGTGACATAGCTAGGTTATATGTTAGTTTGATACCTAGAGAACACAAAAATAGTCTGTACTATCTTTGCAAATTTCAGTAAACATAAAACTACTTCAAAATTACTTCAAAAATGTATTTATTGAATACAACTTTCAGTAAACATAAAACTACTTCAAAATTATTTAAAAAATGTATTTATTGAATATGACTTTCAGTAAACATAAAACTACTTCAAAATTACTTCAAAAATGTATTTATTGAAAGTTGCAAAGATAGTACAGACTATTTTTGTGTTCTCTAGTCTTATAACAGGAACATCATGGGAAACAATAGTCTGTATAAGAAAACTGAGAAGATGACGGCGTTACCAAATCATTGAACAAACTACAGACTTACTTCATATTTGGCAAATTTTCTACTAATGTCATATTTTTTGAGGTTCCAGTACAGAACAGTATACTACATTAATTGCTATGTGTATTATTGTTTTGTTGTTGCATAATAAATTACCTTCTAACTTAGTGGATAAAAATCTCATATGCTTATTACTTACCATCTTGGGGTCCTTATGTTGATGATTGTTATGGGATGGCTGATGTTTCAATTGAAGATTCTTCTGGAGAAGGATCCCCTTCCATGTTCGTGGGATTGTTCCTGAGACTTAATCCCTTTCCCATGGCAAGATGACTTCATTGGTGAAGCAAATGTTAAGGCATTAAAAGTGATTTCTTTTTACTGAGCTCTTTTCAAAAACAGAAACTAAAATACAAGCAAATGCCAGAGATGAGACAATTGATCCAGATCTTTAAAGAATTACTTCCTGTCTTTCAAAACCCCTTAAAAGAAAGAAAGAAATAAAAAGCATTAGTAACAAGAAGAGCAGCTCCTAATGTATTCTATGAGGCCAGTTTACCCTGATAGCACAACTATAAAAAGACATTATAAGAAAAAATTATACTCCAAGATGCCCTATGAATACAGAGGAAGAAAGAAATCTTTTAGAAAATATTATCCAAACAAGTTTTTAACATATAAAAGTATCATTCACTATGACTAATGGTATTTAACACAAAAAATGCAAGTTTTGTTTGGCATATAAAATAATTATTGAACTATAATAGAATAAAAGACAAAAACCTACATGATCATATCAACAGATGAAGAAAATGCTTTGACACATCTCAAGACCATTCATGATAAAAAGCTCCTACTAAATTAGGCAAAGAATGAAGTTTTTTTTTTTTTTTTTAAAGAAAAACGTCAACCACGAAAAACTCAGATCACATCATATGTTGTCCTGAAAACATTAGAACTTTCCCTACAAAGAAACAAACATGGATGACTACTGTTACCACTTCTATTGAACACTGTACTGGAGGATATGGTTAGGACACTTACAGTATAAAAATAAATATAAGACATTCGCCTCTAGCTGTCATCTTGTGTCCCCGCGTGTGTGCACCTAATCTCAGCTGGTCTTCCAGAGAACCCCTGAGTGCCAACCCTACTCCCCCGTGTGGCCCCATTTCTGATCTGACAAGATGAAAGAAACTATCATGAAACAGGAAAAACTCGCCAAACTGCAGGCACAAGTGTGCACTGGTGGGAAAGGAATGGCTCACAGTAGGAAGAAGGTGGTTCATAGATCAGCTACAGCAGATGATAAAAAACTTCAGTTCTCCTTAAAGAAGTTAGGGGTAAACAAGATCTCTGGTATTGTGACGCCGTCCAGCGGAGTCAATTTGTCACGGGGGACAAAAGAGTAGGGAGGCTCTTGAATTCGGAACGGTTTATTGATGAATCAGGAAACCCAGGAATTGGAACCTTGAACCTGGAACCTGGAACCTCTAACCCCCCCCCCCCCTGCCTTCCCTCCAGGAGCGGAAGGGTAGGGCTGACACCAATTATGTAAAGATTAGGCAAGAGCTAGCTGCCCAATCATGGTAAAGGTCAAAACGAGCAGGCACGAGCAGGAGCACCCGTGCACACGTTGTGTGCTGTGTGCTGGACTTAATTGGATATGCCAATGACAAATCACCTGGGTGTGCTTATGCCAATCAACCTCCTCACCCCCGATGTGATCAAAGCAACCTCTGGCTGGCTGCCAAGCGCCATCTTGGCACCGTCCGCAGGGCATAGCCCCCAACAGTATTGAAGAGGTGAATATGGCTACAAACCAAGGAACAGTGATTCACTTTAGCAACCCTAAAGTTCAGGCATCTCTGGCAGCAAACACTTTCACCATTACAGGTCATGCTGAGACAAAGCAACTGACAGAAGTGCTACCCAGCATCTTAAAATAGCTGTGCAGACAGTCTGACTAGGAGACTGGCTGAAGCTCTGCCTAAGCACTCTGTGGATGGAAAAGCACCACTTGCTACTGGAGAGGGTGACAATGATGAAGTTCCAGATCTTGTGGAGAATTTTGATGAGGCTCCTAAGAATGAGGCAAACTGAATTGATCAACTTCTGAAGATACCTTTGAAGAAGTTATTGGGAGTTGCTATTTTATATTATGACTGCTTTTTAAAATTGTTTTGTTTATGGATCTGATAAAATCTAGATCTCTAATATTTTTAAGTCTAAACCCCTTGGACACTGCAGATCTTTTCAGTTTTTGCTTATACACAATTTATTCTTTGCAGCTAATTAAACTGAAGAAGCCTGGGAATAAAGTTTGAAATAAAGGTTAATAAAGTTCTTTGCCTAGTTAAAAAAAAAAAAGGACATTCAGATTTAAAGGAAGAAGATTCTTTTTCCCAAATGACATGTTTTTATGTACAGAGAATCCTAAGGATTCTTATAAAATGTGATTTAAAACAAACAAAACAATCAAATTTAATTATGTTGCAACAACAAAGTCAATATACAAAAATCAATTCCATATATCAGCAATTGTCAAACTAAAAATGAAACTTGGAAAACAAGTCTATTTAAAATATCTTCAGTATGAAATAAGAGGAAGAAAGTTATCAAAATTGGTGTAAAATATGTACTCGAAAATCTCTAAAATATGTGGAAAGAAAAATTTAAAAATCCTAAATACTAGGAAAAAGTCATTGTGTATTAAACAAAAGACTTACTATTGTTAAGATTTCCAAATGGATCTACAGAGTCAATAAATATTTATAGATATTTTTACATGTGGTAGTTATTGTGTAGTGATATAATCTTTTGTTCTGTCAGCTAACAAGGCTTCAAATTATCAGGTACACATTGGCAGGAAGTAGTGCAGATTTCCAGGTCTTTGTGTGTAATTTTATTTTTTAACTAAAAATGGCTGGCAATACATAGAGAAATGGCAAATATTATTTTTGGGTAGGGAATCAACACAATTACTCTAGAGCACCTGGTAGCACAAGAAAGTAACAATGTGGTAAACAACCAAACCAATCACACTACCTCATCAAACTGCAATGATGTGGGTATTTCAAATTAAAAGACCTTTTAATGACCAGTTCTGGAACAATTTGAGCATCAGTATAAGTATAGTATTTTCATGATTTTTCCTCTAAATTTGCATATCTAAATAATATGTAATTTAGTGTTTTTGTCTTCATACTTAAAACAATGTAATTGTCTATATTGATTCACTTCCCAATGCAACTAGGAGAAATTATTAGGTACATTTATATTGTGGGACTCCTATAAATTAGTAGACTGGTATTTTATACAAGGATCAAGGTAATGCAAAACAGGTGAAGACTGAGAAACTTACAGATTGAACAGGCCTTGATATATCATGTAGAACCTCTTGGTATCCACAACCTTCTTTACTAATTCTGTCCTTGTGGGTATTGACAGGAGCTATGACTTGCTTATAAACAAAAGAATATTGCAAAGATATTGGGATGCAACTTGAGTGATTATGTTACGTAAAATCATGACTTCTGTCTTGCCGGCAAACTCTGCTTTGATGGTTTTCATGAAGCATTCTGCCATGTGGGAGAAGCACACAGGGCAAGAAACTAAATGCAGCCTCTGGTCAACAGCCAGCAATAAACTGAGGCCCTTGGTCAACTAGTCTGTTATAGAATATGCAACAGAAATTTACAAGTAATCTAAGCTGCCTTTTATTTTATTTTTAAAAATTTGTTGTTTTTAGACGTATTTGACAGTAGAGTATATTTTGACATTTACATACATGGAGTGCAACACATTACAATTTTGATCCCGTTCTTGTGGTTGAACATGATGTGGAGTTACACTGGTTGTGTATTCATATATTTGCATAGGAAAGTTATGTCCAATTCATTCTACTGTCTTTCCTATTCTCATTCCCCTCCTTTCCCTTTATTCCCCTTTGTCTAATCCAATGAACTTTTATACTTCCTCTCCCTATCCTCCCTTGTTATGGGTTAGCATCCTCATATCAGAGAGAATATTCAGCCTTTGGTTTTGAGGGACTGGCTTATTTCACTTAGCATGGCAGTCTCCAGTTCCATCCATTCACCAACAAATGCCATAATTTTTTTCTTCATTATGGCTGAGTAATATTCCATTGTGTATATATACCAGTTTTCTTTATCCATTCGTCTGTTGTTGAATTAATCTAGGTTGGTTTCATAGCTTTGCTATTGTGCTATTTGCTATTTGCTATAAATATTGATGTAGCTGCATCACTGTAGTATGCTGATTTTACCTCCTCTGGGTATAAGCCGAGGAGTGGGATAACTGGATCAAATGATGGTTCCGTTCCAAGTTTTCTAAGGAATCTCCACACTGTTTTCCAGAGTAGTTGCACCAATTTGCAGTCCCACCAGTAATGTATGAGTGTACCTTTTCCCCCACATCCTCACCAACATTTATTGTTACTTGTATTCTTGATAATTGCCACTCTGACTGGAATGAGAGGGAATCTCAGGGTAGCTTTAATTTGTTTTTCTGTAGGCTGCCTTTTAAATAACAGGTAGTGTGATGTACTTTACAACAATAAACAGTTCTAATTCCTTGCTATCCAGAGGCAGTGTATATATCTTATAATAATGAAACAATCATATTCTTACCTCAAATTTCTAGTTTCACTGCTGAAATACATTTCACTTATATATAATAATTCTTGCACATATATGCATGTATATATATGCATGACATATACTTAAGCAGACAAAATCATTATTGCTACTATTTGTAACATCTGTTATATTAGCTCAATTAAGAACATGAGTAATAAAAGTTTTTATTCCAAGGGATAATCACTAAAACAGTAAAAAAGAAGTACAACAGATATGCTAAAAGAGGAGAGAAAATTATATAAAAGGCCCAATTAAAACCATTAGAGGTAGAAAATGGATAACAACATAGGACATAGGAAAAAAAACAAGAGAAATAGAAAATTGTAACAAATATGGATGGAGAATATTAGTCCAGCTATATCAATAATCATTTTGAATGTCAATGGTGTTGGGACTAATGACACGTTAACTAACTCAGGCTGACTCCTTAATTCCTGGTGAGTGAGCAAGATCAAGGCCTCAAAGGCGGTTTCAATAGTTAATGACAATAAATCGGACCACTACCAGGGATTGGTTAACAACAGTTCCATGAACGTGATCAGCTCCTGCTTGCCATATAGTCCTATGGGACTCTCACCTGTGTGAATCCCCGTGCCTTGCTGACCTTTAAACTGATTGGTTCCCGCCTAGCCTTCACCCTACATAAAAGCTGCGTGACTTCCTCAATAAACGAGTTCCTGCTGTGACTGGTCTCCCTGATGCATCTGATTGTCCTCTGCCCAGAGGGCTGGATGCGGGCAGTCAGTGGGCCCTACCTTTCCCGGTCTGGCCTTGTTGGGGAGTGTTCCCTTCCCTTGTCGCTGGTCAAGAAGAGCAAGGGGGCTAAAGACCCCAATAAATGACCCATGTATACCCATTAAAATACAGAAATTTTCAGAGTAGATCACAAAGTAAGACTGAGCCATAGGTTGTCTATAGAGAAGAAACCCACTTTACATATAAAGACACATACAAATTAGAATCAAATGGATGGAATAAATACACTGTGTTAGTCTGTGTGTTAGTCTGTTCTTTGTTACTATGTTTAAAATACTTGGTAGGAAGGGTTTGTTTTGGAGTGACTGTTTCAGAGGTCTATGTTTCAAATTATTAATCCATTGATGAGATTACAGCTTTCATCATTGATTGAAGTCTATCTCTGAACCTTTTTGCATTGGGGATCATCCTTTCAAAACATGAGTTTTTCTGGGGACATTGAAGATACAAATCATAACATATGCCATGCTAACACTAGTCAAAAGAAAGGAGTTAGATTTGTATCAATTTCTGACAGAGGAGATTTTGAAGAAAGGGATATTAACAGGGATAAAGAAGGGCAATGTATGATTATAAAAGTGTCATCCTTCAAAAAGATAAAACAATTTTTAATATGTGTGTTCCTAAAATTGAGTGTCAAACAATATAAGGTAGAAAATAATGGGAGAATAAAGAAAAATTGATCAATTCACTATTATTGCTGGAGATTTCAACTCTTTTCTATCAGAAAAGGACAGATCCAACATGTAGAAAATCAGTAAGGAACTCAACAAAACAATTCATCAATGGGACATAATTGACCTCTAAAGACTACTTAGCCCAACAATGTCCAGAAGATACATTCTTCTCTAGCCCACATGAATCATTCTCTAAAATAGATCTTATTCTAGACCATAAAAGTTTATTAATTATATAAGTAGATATCATACAAAATATGCACTCAGATCACAATGATATTAAACTAGAAATCAGTAACAGAGAAGCAGAAAAGTCTAAAAACATGGAGATTTAACAATAAATCAAATGATCCAAAGAAGAAACCTCAAGAGAAATTTAAAAATGAACTAAAGCAAATGGCAACACAATTTATCAAAATTGATGAATATAACTAAAGTAAAACTTAGTGATAAATGTACTGAGTGTGTACCTCAGAGAAGCAAGATCAAAAATTACCTAAGATTCCACTTTAGAAACCTAGAATAAGAGTAAATTTTACCCAAAATAGGCAGAAGACATAATTTTAAAAGAATTTTTAGATGCCGATAGATCTTTATTTTACTCATTTATTTATATGTGGTGCTGAACCCAGTGCCTCACATATGCTAGGCAAGAGTCCTACCACTGAGCCACAGCACCAGCCCTAAAGACATAATTTTGCACAAATAAAACACAAAGGAAAAGATAAATCAGATTTTCAAATGAATATTTATAGCTTAAGAGTTTTCAACATATACAAGTATCCAAATTAAGAAAGTAAACACAGCACCCCAAACCAAATAGAACCCTTGCTTAAGAGCATGAGGCAAAAAACCAATGGACGAATGATATCGCTAATAAGTGGATGATGACACATAATGGGGGGTGGGAGGGGTTAGTGTTAGGGTTAGAGTTAGGGTTAGGGAGGGGGGCAAGAATGGGGGAAGGAAGGACTGTATAGAGGGAAAAGAGGGGTGGGAGGGGTGGGGGGAAGGGAAAAATAATAGAATGAATCAAACAACATTACCCTATGTAAATTTATGATTACACAAATGGTATGCCTTTACGCCATGTACAAACAGAGAAACAACATGTATCCCATTTGTTTACAATAAACAACAAAAAAAAAGAGCATGAGGAAGGGACTATCCATTGAAAGAAGGTAAGGAGATACTAACTTTGCAAATAATCACCAAAGGTATAAGACTGGGGTAATTTAGTTTATTTACAAAACTGGCAAGTATAAGCTCATGTATATACATATATGTGTATATGTGTGTGTGTGTGTGTGTGTGCACATATATGTTTGTTTATATATATATGTATATATATATAAAACCTAGCAATAAGAAATTTATGTAGGTAACTGTGTTAATCAACTTTCTAATATTTTAACAAATACCTGAGATAGTCAATGTATAAAGGGAAAGGTTCTACTTTAGACCACAGTTCCACCATCAGTTGGCCCCATTGCTTTTGGGTCTGTGGTGAGGCAATATATCATAGCAGCAGGGTGTGGCAAAGCAAAGCCTGTTCACCTCATGGCTGAGATGTGAAAAAAGAGGAGCGATTTGAGTCCCATTATCCTCTTCAAGGACTCTCCCCTGTGACCATAAAACCTCCCAATAGGCCCCATCTCTTGAAGTTTCCCACTATCTTCCAACAGTGCCAAGCTGGGGACTAGGTCTTTTAACATGTGGGCTGTTATGAAGACATCCAAGTCAGAAACTATTGCTATGCACATAATGTAAAACAGGACAGAAGAACGAGAATTTAGGTAATACATGATGTGCTATGATACTCCCGAGAAAATCACGAGGATTATATGACAATATGAAATAACATGTAAGAGGACCCACAGGCACAGATATGTGAACATGTGAATATCCATGGAGAAAAGTGTACACCTGAGCAGGGTCCAGTTGCCCCATATTCTGCGGTTTTTGCTCTTGACATTTTCACATATAACTGTTTCTAGCTATTCTTAAAATCCACTGACCTCTTCTCATGCCCTGGTCTGCACTTGAGCACACTTTCCCCTTCCCTTTCCCTCACCTCTGCTTGACTCACTGCTTCTCCCTCTTCAGAATATCCTCCAGTGCCCAATCTTCAAGGGACCTTCCTTGTCCTTTCCATCTCAGGTCTGATACTGGCCTCTGAGTTCTGAGTTCAGTTCTTCCTCTTGCAATTCAGATTTCTGTTAAGTTTTCTGAATCCTCAATACACTGAAATCTCAGAATACAAGAAGTTGTCTATGCTATTCCCCTGAGAGTCCCACACAATTAGTGGATAAAGAGCAACACAGAAGATTATTCTTTATATTGCATATCACATGTGAATTAATCTCAGACTTGTCATCTATATTCTACCTACTTTCCAATAAACTCCAAAATCACTCCATTAAATAAATATTGAATATTAACAATTTTCTTTTGCTTCATACTATTCTTAGGACAAGGCATAAACCTGGACTTCAATCTCAGCCTCTTCCCTAGCCTCTCCATCCCCAATCCACTTTGAAGACCCACTGATGCTTCTCATTTGATTTGCACCCCTTTTTTCCTCTGGAAAATTTTGCTTTCTCTTACCAGGTAAACTCTATTAATTTGGATTTCTTCATACATATGTCTAAATTCTTGTTAGTTACCCTATTTTACCAATTTTACTCTGTGCATGTATGTGCACACGTGATTGTGTTTGTATGTGTTCAAGTTTTATGCCAAGTGCCTATACCTTGTTAGCAGACGTGACGTGGTTTTTATTGTCTGCACCTGGATGAACTTGCCTGAAGCTTTTTATTTTCATCTTCTGTTAAGTTTGTCTGTGTCAACACATGCTGTATGAATGTCCAGAGGAAAGGTGGGGGGATTCCGCAGCCAGTGGTGCAGGCTCTGCTATTAAGGTTTCATTGTTATAAGTCTTCCTGCCACAGAAGATGTGAAGATAGCCAGACCCTGAATCAAAATATGGTTCAGGTACATATATTAATACGTCCATAGTGAGTTGCAATATCATGTATGTCCAAAAAACTGTGATTCTAATTAGAATAAGATACATTCCATGCTTGTATAAATACATCAAAACAGATTACACACTGTAATGTATAACTAAAAAGAACAAATAAATATTAAAAAAAACCCCATGAAGTATGATTAGAACAATCAGAAACCAGAGGTATTGGTGAATTGATTTCACTCTTTTTCTTTTTGCTTTTTTTGTAATTAAAGCCATGTCTTTATTATTCTAGATAGTTTATCCTTTAGGTTCAACTACAGATTTAATTAATTGCCATACACTGGATGCCCAACATTAAGATTCCTAAAGATACTGAGTAGAGAGCTATTCTTACTTCCCCTAAAGGAAAAGTAAGCTAGTCCCTAAATGGAAAATAAGAATAGCTTTAGGTTTCAAGATGGCGGAATAGAGGATGGCTGCATTTCATGTTGTTCCAGGACTCAGGATTCAAAAGTGGAGATATTGCATTCCCTCTAAAAACTGGAACAAGGCAGGGATGCCCTCTTTCACCACTTCTATTCAATATCGTCCTTGAAACTCTAGCCAGAGCAATTAGACAGACCAAAGAAATTAAAGGGATACGAATAGGAAAAGAAGAACTCAAACTATCCCTATTTGCTGATGATATGATTGTATACTTAGAGGAACCAGGAAATTCCATCAGAAAACTTTTAGAACTCATAAGTGAATTCAGTAATGTAGCGGGATATAAGATCAATGCACATAAATCTAAGGCATTTTTATACATAAGCGATGAATCTTCAGAAAGAGAAATTAGGAAAACTACCCCATTCACAATAGCTTCGAAAAAAATAAAGTATTTAGGAATCAATCTCACAAAAGAGGTGAAAGACCTCTACAATGAGAACTACAGAACACTAAAGAAAGAAATTAAAGAAAACCTTAGAAGATGGAAAGATCTCCCATGTTCTTGGATAGGAAGAATTAATATTGTCAAAATGGCCATACTACCAAAAGTGCTATACAGATTCAATGCAATTCCAATTAAAATCCCAATGATGTCCCTTACAGAAATAGAGCAAGCAATTATAAAATTCATCTGGAAGAATTAAAAACCCAGAATAGCTAAAGCAATCCTTGGCAGAAAGAGTGAAGCAGGGGGTATCGCAATACCAGATCTTCAACTCTACTACAAAGCAATAGTAACAAAAACGGCATGGTATTGGTACCAAAATAGAAAGGTGGATCAATGGTACAGAATAGAGGACCCGGACACAAACCCAAATAAATACAATTTTCTCATACTAGACAAAGGGGCCAAAAATATTCAATGGAGAAAAGATAGCCTCTTCAACAAATGGTGTGGGAGAATTGGAAATCCATATGCAACAGAATGAAACTAAACCCATATCTCTCACCATGCACAAAACTAAACTCAAAATGGATTAAGGATCTCGGAATCAGACCAGAGACCTTGCATCTTATAGAAGAAAAAGTAGGTCCAGAGCTTCAACATGTCGGCTTAGGACCAGACTTCCTCAACAGGACTCCCATAGCACAAGAAATAAAAGCAAGAATTAATAACTGGGATAGATTCAAACTAAAAAGCTTTCTCTCAGCAAAGGAAACTATCAGCAATGCAAAGAAAGAGCCTACAGAGTGGGAGAAAATCTTTGCCAATCATACTTCAGATAGAGCACTAATCTCCAGAATCTATAAAGAACTCAAAAAACTCTACACCAAGAATGTAAATAATCCAATTGACAAATGGGCTAAAGAATTGAATAGACACTTCACAGAAGAAGATATACAAGCAATCAACTAACATATGGAAAAATGTTCAACATCTCTAGTAATAAGAGAAATGCAAATCAAAACCACCCTAAGATTCCATCTCACCCCAATTAGAATGGCGATTATCAAGAATACAAGCAACAACAGGTGTTGGCGAGGATATGGGGAGAAAGGTACACTCTTACATTGTGGGTGGGGCTGCAAATTAGTGAAGCCACTCTGGAAAGCAGTGTGGAGATTCCTTAGAAAACTTGGAATGGAACCACCATTTGACCCAGCTATCCCACTCCTTGGCCTATACCCAAAGGACTTAAAATCAGCATATTACAGAGATACAGCCACATAAATGTTGATAGCTGCTCAGTTCACAATAGCCAGATTGTGGAACCAACCTAGATGTCCTTCAATTGATGAATGGATAAAGAAACTGTGGTATATATATACAATGGAATATTACTCAGCCATAAAGAATGATAAAATTATGGCATTTGCAGGCAAATGGATGAAACTGGAGAATATCATGCTAAGTGAGATAAGCCAATCTCAAAAAACCAAAGGAAGAATGATATCGCTAATAAGTGGATGATGACACATAATGGGGGGTGGGAAGGGTTAGTGTTGGGGTTGGAGTTGGGTTTAGGGAGGGGGACAGGAATGGAGGAAGGAAGGACTGTATAGATGGAGGGCAGGGGTGGAAGGGGTGGGGGGGAAGGGAACAAATGGCAGAATGAATCAAACAACATTACCCTATGTAAATTTATGATTACACAAATGGTATGCCTTTACGCCATGTACAAACAGAGAAACACCATGTATCCCATTTGTTTACAATAAAAAAAAAAATCATTAAAAAAAAAAAAAAGTGGAGATATTGAGAGACTTGGGACCAACTCAAAGCCGCCGGGTGAGTCTTTCCCGTTGGGGAGGCATCCCGGATGGGGCAGTAGTCCCGCAATGCAGGGAACTTTGTGAAGTAGAGTTGCCCAGCGAGACACCCCTCCCCCCGCTTGAGCAGTGAACTCGGACAACTGGGAGCATCGTAGAGGTGGCTGCTCAGCACAGCGCTTGGACTCGGAGCAACCCCTGGGGCTCCGGGAGGCTGCCCAGAGGAAGAGCTGCGTGGCGAGCTGTTTGGACTCAGAGAAACCACTCCTGAACACCAGGGGGGCTGCCCAGAGGAGGAGGAGGAGCGCAGCAGGTCACTTGGACTTGGAGTGACTGCACTAGAGCTACAGGTGGTTGCCAGAGGAGGAGCTGCGCGGCGAACTGTTTGGACTCAGAGCGACTGCCCCTGAACACTGGGGCCTGCCCGGAGGAGGAGGAGGAGGAGCATGGCAGGTTGCTTGGTCTTGGAGTGACTGCATAAGAGCTCTGGGCGGCTACTCAGAGGAGGAGGTGAGTGGTGAGTTGTTTGGACTCAAAGCAACCTCTCCTGAACACCAGGGGGCTGCCTGGAGGAGGAGTGCGGTGGGTTGCTTGGTCTTGGAGCAGCTGCACCAGAGCTCCGGGCAGCTGCACAGAGGAGGCGTTCGGCGGGTTGCTTGAACTCAGAGCGACTGCTCCTGAATACCCGGGGGCTGCCAGAGGAGGGGGAGGAAAGGGGCAGGTCACTTGGACTCGGAGTGACTGCCTAGGGCGACAGGCGGTTGGCAGGAGGAAGAGGCACGCAGTGAGTTGCTTGGACTCCTAGTGACCGCACTGGAACACCGGGTGGCTGTCCGGAGGAAGAGGTGTGCGGTGGGTTGCTGGAACTCGGAGCGACTGTACGGGGCTCCAGGTGGCTGCTCAGAGGAGGGGCTGCATAGCCAGGCGATTAGGTGCAGAGCAGGGTCCAAGGACCTAGGAGGCTTCTTGGTGGAAGAGCCACACAGAGACAAGCTGAGGGGTGGAGCGAAGGTTCCAGGACTGCGGGCAGATTCTCTGAGGAGAGGCAGGCTAAGGAGACTCATCTGTGAAGGGTGAAGCTCCCAGGCCCAGGAGGTAGGTCCGGGCCCCTGGGAACGTTGCAGAGGAAGGCAGCCCAACCGAGTCGGTAATTGTAGATTGAGGGGAACCTCTAGGAGGGGAACTGACCAGCGAGACCTCCCCACCAGGTGAGTCTTCCCTACCGGGTGAGGTTTTCCCACAAGGACGGTAAAACCAGAGACACAGGCCCAAACAGGCCTTGCCTCAGCCCGCAGCCTAGTTCCCCTTTGGATGACTATAGGTCAGCAAGTGGAGGCACCTCTGCCCACTATCATGGAATATACCCCACCTGAGGTTCACCACCCCTAGAGAGGCAGCTTCCTTATGAGCACCACATTATCAACTTCCTCCAAGACTTCAGGCTACTAAAGGCTAAGAGGGGATATACTAGCAATCTTTAGGGACATTATAAGTTAATAGAGGAAATCTGCATTATCTTAGCGGTCCACTGATACATGAACAATATGAGAAAACAAGGAAGAAAATGCCCCAAACAAATCTAGATGTTACATCAATAAAATCCAATGACAGCCTGGCAGAAGAAATGACAGAAAGGGAGTTCAGAATGTACATAATTAAAATGATCAGGGAAGCAAAAGATGAGATGAAAGAGCAAATGCAGGCATTGAATGATGAGATGAAAGAGCAAATGCAGGCATTGAATGATAGCACCAATTGTCAGTTAAAAGAGCAAATACAGGAAGCAAAAGATCATTTCAATAAGGAGTTAGAGATATTGACAAAAAACCAAAAAGAAATCCTTGAAAGGAAGGAAACAATAAACCAAATTAAGAACTCAATAGAAAGCATAACCAATAGGATAGAACACCTGGAAGACAGAACCTCAGATATTGAAGACAAAATATTTAACCTTGAAAACAAAGTTGAACAAACAGAGAAGATGGTAAGAAATCATGAACAGAATCTCCAAGAACTATGGGATATCATGAAAAGGCCCAATTTAAGAATTATTGGGATTGAAGAAGGCTTAGAGAAACAAACCAAAGGAATGAACAGTTTATTCAATGAAATAATATCAGAAAATTTCCCAAATCTGAAGAATGAAATGGAAAATCAAGTTCAAGAAGCTTATAGAACTCCAAATATACAAAATTAAAACAGACCCACACCAAGACACATTATAATGAAAATACCTAACATACAAAATAAGGACAGAATTTAAAAGGCTGTGAGAGAAAAGAACCAAATTACATTCAGGGGGAAACCAATATGGATATCAGCAGATTTTTCAATCCAGACCCTAAAAGCTAGAAGGGCCTGGAACAACATTTTTTAACCCCTGAAAGAAAATGGATGCCAACCAAGAATCTTATACCAGCAAGACATACCTTCAAATTTGATGATGAAATAAAATCCTTACATGATAAACAAAAGCTAAAAGAATTTACAAAAAGAAAGCCAGCATTATAGAACCCTCTCAGCAAAATATTCCATGAGGAAGAGATGAAAAACAAAGAAGCAAATCAGCAAAGGGAGGAATTATCCTAAAGGAATTGTCAAATAAAGAGGAACCAAGTTGTGTCAAAAAAATAAATAAATAAATAAAATTAAAAAATGAACCAAATGACCAGGAGTACAAATCATATCTCAATAATAACACCTAATGTTAATGGCCTGAACTCATCAATCAAAAGATATAGACTGGCAGATTGGATTAAAAAGAAAAATCCAACACTATGTTGCCTGCAAGAGACTCACCTCATAGAAAAAGATACCCATAGACTAATGGTGAAAGGATGGGGAAAAACACACCATGCACATGGACTCAGCAAAAAAGCTGGAGTATCCATCCTCATTTCAGATAATGTGGACTTCAAGCCAAAGTTAGTCAGAAGGGATAAAGAAGGACATTCCACACTGCTTAAGGGAAGCATAAATCAGCAAGACATAACAATCATAAACATCTATGCCCCAAACAGTGGCTCATCCATGTATGTCAAACAAATCCTTCTCAATTGCAGAAACCAAATAGACCACAACACAATAATACTAGGTGATTTTAACACGCCTCTCTCACCACTGGACAGATCTTCCAAACAAAAATTGAACAAAGAAATCATAGATCTCAATAACACAATCAATAATTTAGACTTAACAGACATTAATAGAATATACCATTCAACCAAGAGCAAATACACTTTTTCTCAGCAGCACATGGATCCTTCTCTAAAATAGACCATATATCATGACACAAAGCTACTGTTAGCAAATACAAGAAGATAGAGACACTACCTTGTATTCTATCAGATCATAATGGATTGAAGTTAGAAATAAATGAGAGTGAAAAACAGAAACTACTCCAACACCTGGAGATTAAACAATATGCTATTATATGATGAATGGATAACAGAAGATATTAGGAAGGAAATTAAAAAATTCTTAGAGATAAATGAGAACAAAGAAATATCATATCAAAATCTCTGGGACACTATGAAAGCAGTACTTAGAGGAAAATTTATTTCATGGAGCGTATTCAATAAAAGAAGTAAAACTCAACAAATCATTGACCTAACACTACAGCTCAAAGTCCTAGAAAAAGAAGAACAGACCAACACCAAAAGTAGTAGAAGACAGGAAATAGTTAAACTCAGAGCTGAAATCAACAAAATTGAAACAAAAGAAACAATATTAAAAATTGACAAAATAAATAGTTGGTTCTTCGAAAAAATAAACAAAATTGATAAACCCTTGACGACACTAGCAAAGAGAAGACGAGAGAAAACCCAAATCACTAAAATCCAGAATGAACAAGGAAATATCACAACAGACACGATTGAAATACAAAACATAATTAGAAGCTATTTTGAAAATCTATACTCCAACAAAATAGAAAATTTCGAAGACATCAACAGGTTTCTAGAGACATATGAATTGCCTAAACTGAACGAGGAGGACATACACAATTTAAATAGACCAATTTCAGGTAATGAAATAGAAGTCTCAAAAGCTTACCAATAAAGAAAAGTCCAGGACCAGATGAGTTCTCAGCTGAGTTCTACAAAACCTTTAAAGAAGAGCTCATTCCAATACTCCTCAAAGTATTCCATAAAATAGAAGAGGAGGGAACCCTCCCAAACTCATTCTATGAAGCGAAAATTACCCTGATACCTAAACCAGACAGAGACACATCGAGGAAAGAAAATTTCAGACCAATATCCTTAATGAACATCAATGCAAAAATTCTCAACAAAATTTTAGCAAATCACATACAAAAACATATTAAAAAGATAGTGCACCATGATCAAGTGGACTTCATCCCAGGGATGTAAGGTTGGTTCAACATCAGGAAATCAATAAATGTCATTCACCATATCAAGAGACTTAAAGTCAAGAATCACATGATTATTTCAATAGATGCAGAAAAAGCATTTGATAAAATACAGCACCCCTTCATGCTCAAAACACTAGAAAATATAGGGATAGTGGGAACATTCCTTAACATTGTAAAGGCCATCTATGCTAAGCCCATGGCTAATATCATTCTAAATGGTGAAAAACTGAAAGCATTCTCCCTAAAAACTGGAACACGGCAGGGATGCCCTCTTTCACCACTTCTATTCAATATCGTCCTTGAAACTCTAGCCAGAGCAATCAGACAGACCAAAGAAATTAAAGGGATACGAATTGGAAAAAAAGAACTCAAACTATCCCTATTTGCTTATGATATGATTATATTATATACTTAGAGGAACCTGGAAATTCCACCAGAAAACTTTTAGAACTCATAAGTGAATTCAGTAAAGTAGCGGGATATAAGATCAATGCACATAAATCTAAGGCATTTTTATACATAAGTGATGAATCTTCAGAAAGAGAAATTAGGAAAACTACCCCATTCACAATAGCCTCGAAAAAAATAAAATACTTGGGAATCAATCTCACAAAAGAGGTGAAAGACCTCTACAACGAGAACTACAGAACACTAAAGAAAGAAATTAAAGAAAACCTTAGAAGATGGAAGGATCTCCCATGTTCTTGGATAGGAAGAATTAATATTGTCAAAATGGCCATACTACCAAAAGTGCTATACAGATTCAATGCAATTCCAATTAAAATCCCAATGATGTCCCTTACAGAAATAGAGCAAGCAATTATGAAATTCATCTGGAAGAATAAGAAACCCAGAATAGCTAAAGCAATCCTTGGCAGAAGGAGTGAAGCAGGGGGTATCGCAATACCAGATCTTCAACTCTACTACAAAGCAATAATAACAAAAAGGGCATGGTATTGGTACCAAAATAGAAAGGTGGATCAATGGTACAGAATAGAGGACACGGACAGAAACCCAAATAAATACAATTTTCTCATCCTAGACAAAGGGGCCAAAAACATGCAATGGAGAAAAGATAGCCTCTTCAACAAATGGTGTGGGAGAATTGGAAATCCATATGCAACAGAATGAACCTAAACCCATATCTCTCACCATGCATGAAACTAAACTCAAAATGGTCTTTGAATCAGACCAGAGACCCTGCAGATTAGAGAAGAAAAAGTAGATCCAGATCTTCAACATGTCAGCTTAGGACCAGACTTCCTCAACAGGACTCCCATAGCACAAGAAATAAAAGCAAGAATCAATAACTGGGATAGATTCAAACTAAAAAGCTTTCTCTCAGCAAAGGAAACTATCAGCAATGCAAAGAAAGAGCCTACAGAGTGGGAGAAAATCTTTGCCAATCATACTTCAGATAGAGCACTAATCTCCAGAATCTATAAAGAACTCAAAAAACTCTACACCAAGAATGTAAATAATCCAATTGACAAATGGGCTAAAGAATTGAATAGACACTTCACAGAAGAAGATGTACAAGCAATCAACAAACATATGGAAAAATGTTCAACATCTCTAGTAATAAGAGAAATGCAAATCAAAACCACTCTAAGATTCCATCTCACCCCAATTAGAATGGCGATTATCAAGAATACAAGCAACAACAGGTGTTGGCGAGGATATGGGGAGAAAGGTACACTCTTACATTGTGGGTGGGGCTGCAAATTAGTGAAGCCACTCTGGAAAGCAGTGTGGAGATTCCTTAGAAAACTTGGAATGGAACCACCATTTGACCCAGCTATCCCACTCCTTGGTCTATACCCAAAGGACTTAAAATCAGCATACTACAGAGATACAGCCACATAAATGTTGATAGCTGCTCAATTCACAATAGCCAGATTGTGGAACCAACCTAGATGTCCTTCAATTGATGAATGGATAAAGAAACTGTGGTGTATATATACAATGGAATATTACTCAGCCATAAAGAATGATAAAATGATGGCATTTGCAGGCAAATGGATGAAATTGGAGAATATCAGGCTAAGTGAGATAAACCAATCTCAAAAAACCAAAGGAAGAATGATATCGCTAATAAGTGGATGAAGACACATAATGGGGGGTGGGAGGGGTTAGTGTTAGGGTTAGGGAGAGGGGCAAGAATGGAGGAAGGAAGGACTGTATAGAGGGAAAAGAGGGGTGGGAGGGGTGGGGGGGGAAGGAAAAAATAACAGAATGAATCAAATAACATTGCCCTATGTAAATTTATGATTACACAAATGGTATGCCTTTACGCCATGTACAGAGAAACAACATGTATCCCATTTGTTTACAATAAAAAAAAGGAAAAACAATAAAACTGAAAAAAAAAGAAAAAAAAAGAATAGCTTTATATTCCATGAAAATTAAATAGACTGTAGAATTTATGTAGTGAAGCACACAGGCAAGATGATTCCCAAATTTAAAACTAGGTCTTCTGGGGAAACAATAGACAAATGTTCCTAGTTTATCTTCCTTTCAGTGCTTATTATGTTCTGCTTTAGAAGTGGAAAACTCGATGTGCATTAAAATTACTACGTTTTACAGCCAGTATAAAAAGAGAACTCAAAATTATGCAAATTACGTCCCATATGGGTGGTTCAACCTACTTATACTTGATTTCCTTATACTCTTGATTTCCTAATTTTTTTTTGTTACTGAGTCACATCCCCAGTCCTTTTGTGTATTTTATTTAGCAAGAGGGTCTCACTGAGTTGCTTAGTGCCTCCCTAAGTTGCTGAGGCTAGCTTTGAACTTGGGATCCTACTGCCTCAGCCTCCCAAGCTAGTGGAATTATAGGTGTGCGCCACTACACCCAGTGATTTCTTAAATTTCTAAGAATAGTGTTTCATTCTTCAGCTTGCTGCAAGATGAATAGCATATGCTTCTTTCTTTTTGTAGTTGGCAATACTATGGAAGGGTTGAAGTTGAAGTTCATAAAAATGACTTTGCCCTGTGTCTTTGCCTTTTTTCCTCTGGATTGTTCCCAAAGTTCTATGAGTTATGATGGTACATGGAAGTCACCTGTTTGGGAAATGTTATGACTACTGTCCCACTTCTTACCACTGGATGTGGAGAATAGCCTGATGTACCCTCTTGTAAGCTTCCAGTTGGCAATATGAAGGTTTTTAAGGAACATTGTGAATGGAATCACAGATAAAGACAGAGAAGTGAAGAGTAGGTTTTAATTTATATGAATTTTTGGGATAAAGAATGAAATTTGTAAATATAAAAAAATTCACAGTATATGGTATTGAAGCCAAAATCTGTGACTTCAGTTGTATATGGCAAAACAAATGCCCATTTATTAATCTGGAGTAAAAGTACACTAAATTATCAGTGTTCTTGGTCTGTTGGTTGTTTACATCTCAAGAATCTTGAAAAAACACACCCAAGAAGAATTTTTAGACCATCAGATTTGGGATACCATTACTTTCGTAGCAGATACATGCTCTTAAATATCAGATAAGCATCCTGTGAGAATCTTCCTTCTCTAGAACATGTGTTTCTCTCAACATAGTCATGCTAATATGAGAGCCCTCTACATTGAAGGTCCTACATAAATCCTATTCTGCTTCTTGGACTCCTGAATTGTTTATGCCCTCTTCTTGCTTTGGTGTTTTGGTTACAGGTGAGGAAATTCCTGTTCAACCAAAGTTGACAGTACCTGTAGTACCTATTGACATACAAATTGTACTAGAAGAGTGTCAAAGCTTCAGCCCAAACAATGGGCATAAAAAGATCAGCTTAGTAATGGGAAGGTGGGTAAACTGTTGATTAAGTTAAGGAAAATAAAAATCTAGGATTGATATATTCAAAAATTTAAAAAATATTTGTGCTGGTTCATAAAAAATTTAAAAAGGTTGCAATTTTATTTCGACAAGCCAATGTTATAGCAATATGTGCTGCCAAGGGCTGGGGCTGGGACTCAGTGATAGAACACTTGCCTAGCATGTATGAGTCACTGGGTTCTGTCCTTAGCACCACATAAAAATAAGTAAAATAAAGGTATTGTGTCCATTTATAACTAAAAACAAATTTAAAAAAATACATGCTGGCAAGAGCACATGTATGTTCACATTTCCTGAGTGACATGTTTTTATTTTATTGAAAATTTCACTTTAGTAATAACTCAGAGTAAAAATATTAATAAATAGCTGTATGCATTTACTATACAAGGAAATGCCATGTAGACATTTAAAAATATGATAAATGCAATTATGGACTGACATCAAGGCCCACATCTTTTGAGTGCAGAGAAAATCAAATAATATGATGAAGTAACAAAATATACAAGTGGACCAAAATGGCTGGACCAAAATCCCTGGATTCAAAATGAACAATTTATTTATCTGTCACTAAGCAATGATGCTTTGGTGAACCTTTCACAATTTCAGCAAACCCAATCATATTAGGAAAAGCTCTTTTTTTAAAATTGTAAACAAATGGGATACATGTTGTTTCTCTGTCTGTACATGGAGCAAAGGCATACCATTTGTGTAATCATACGTTTACATAGGGCAATTCTGTTATTTTTCCCCTCCCCCCACCCCTCCCACCCCTCTTTTCCCTCTATACAGTCCTTCCTTCCTCCATTCTTGCCACCCTCCCTAACCCTAACCCTAAACCTAACCCTAACCCTAACACTAACCCCTCCCACCCCCCATTATGTGTCATCATCCACTTATCAGCGAGATCATTCGTTCTGCAGCTCTTTTTAAGCATGAGTTTCTGATCAAATTTGGTGTTATGATTCCCAGAAAAGTCTGCCATTCTCCTTTTCAATCAGGGATATTTCAGAGGAAATTCTGAAAAACACTGAAACACAGGATGTTTAACAGTTATCTTACCTAATACAATGGTACTGTCATTTGATTTAGGAAGAATTATTTCAGAAAAGATTAAACTAATTGGGAAGATCTTTTTGAAAACTGATTGAGTACATTTAAACACAGTAATGGCAGGCATTAGTATGCAAAACAAAACATGAATTTGGCTGTGAATGATGTTATGTTCACCCCCAAAACTATATGCAAAAGTGTGAAAGACGTGGACAATAAAACAAAAAAGTGAGATTCAAATATCATAAGGGAATCCCATTAATATGTATGTTCACATGAATAATAAAGAACAAGTATTCTAGTGCAGTAACTATTACTGGTGTAATAACTATTGCTGACTGTTGTCAACAAACAGAATGATTAGAATAAACTCTTATTTATACAAAGTAATGGAATTCCACAACCCGCTCCTGGAGAGGATTGGAATAGCTGTCATTACCCACACAGACCTCATAGAGAGACTCCACCTTCAGCTGTTGCCCCAAACTTGGTGAGCATGGTCTCAGTAAAACCACAGGCACTGGGTAATCAAGTGCCTGGAAGCAACCAGGGCTTTGTAACATGATCTTTCCCTGTTTGTTGTTTTTGATGGTTTAGAAAGTTCTTAAGACTTGAGAAACCAGATAATAAAATCAGTAAGGGTGAGACTAGATGAAATTCACTGAATGTGTGTCGAAAATAAATAAAGTGGGGTGCAGTGTGGGAACTGCCTAAGGTTCACAAGGATGTTATACATATAAGCATCAATATCAATGTTCTAAAATTCTATACCCTTTCTCTTTATAGAATGTACAGCTAGGAATATTGGCATAGGTGAAAAGAATACAGGTTTTCCCTCTCCTTTTATATTACACATGTGATCAGGGTGAGGAGAAAGGATTCTTTGGGGGAAATTCTGTGTTAATTTATTTTTTTCTTACTAAGTGTGGTATTTACACAAATACAGAAAAATGAAGCAATGAGGGGAAAAGAGAAGAGAGTTCAAAAACAGATCCAGAAATATAAGCAAATTATTCATAAGAAAGATTAATAGAGAAATCATGAATTAAAACAAAATGTTCCAGCATATCGAATATTCACCAAGGCAATAGCATCTACCTTTAAACTCTCATTATACACATAAACAATTTCAGGTGGATCACAGACCTGAAAAATTTAATAGATCACAGTAAATTGAATTTCTGACAATAACCTCAGGGTCAGGAGGTAGGGTAAGATTTATGACTTATTGTTAGATGTATAAATTACTTACTATGTAAGAGTAAAGCCATTTTTTCTTTCAGAACTGAACCCAGGGATGCTCTACCAGTCAGATAACCCCTTCCCTATTTATTTTAAGATAGTGTCTCTTGAAGTTACTGTGGTTGACCTTAAACTTGTGATCTTCCTGCCTTGGCCTCCTGAGTCACTGGGATTGTAGCCGAATGACACCATGGCTGGGAAGAACAGCAGTTGATAAAAGCAAAGACATTGGAGACAAACTGAGTAGAGCTCAAGTTCTCTTCCTTTCTTGTAGGGCTTTTGCTCAGATTTGGAACTAGATAACGATAATGGTAATAGTGCCTGCCTCTTCAGAAACAGACAACTAACTAATAATGCATAAAGCATGTAGACTAAGAGAAGGTCTATATTAACCACAGTCTTTATTTGCTAATACAGCACTTTTTTAGTAATTGCAAAATATACCATATGAATTAATTGTAAAATTCATAAGTACACTGTCCCAATGACAGAATAAAGTAATTAATCAACTATGACACAATTACTTCTTAAAAATTTCACCTCATCATTATAAAAATAACTCTTTTGAACTTTTGAGCAAATGTGGATATTTGTCTTACATCATTCCTGTGATTGAGGTAGAAAATAAAAGCAAAACAAATTCAAACAGATGTTTTAAAATTTCTCTCCTTCAGATAAGATTTTTCTGAATCACTTTTCTACCCATCTTGTTTGTGATCTTTACTAATCAGAAGCTTTCATAATGCTACCTTTTTTGAGAGTCCTAAGCTACTCTGTGAGAAGAGCTTTATAGTCTTATTGATATCTCTTCTGTAGGTTTTGATGTTGATGATATCACTAGAAAGAAACAGTGGGAGGTTCTCAGATAAAGTTCATGTGGGTGTAGAGGGAGACAACAACATGACTTTCCTCTGACTAATAGTGTTTTGGTATGATTAATTTTGATATGTACATTTACTTTAAAGATGTAGAAATGTGAATTACAGCAAAAGTGGAATACACCATTTTTCTCTATCACAGTCGACTCCTCACCAAGAAATCATGCAGGCTCATCTGTCTTCTGGTCTACTATTGAAGGGACATGGATAAATATAGTTGCATATACGTTGACCAAATCTATATACTTTCTAGCCAGATAGTACATGTTACAATTATTATAGGACTACTCAAATTCCTATTTTAAAAATTATAGTGAATTTTCATATCATGTTACCTCAGCATCCTTTTGAACATAAAGTTTCAACTTGCTCAAAGCAGAAACTTGGTTTAGCCATCCAGGACACACTTTCACTTCTCTACCTCTTCCCATTCACTCAGTGGGGAAGATCTGGTATTCACCTTATACAGTCGTCTCCTGGAGACCACTCACTATGAGATAGCTAGATAGTATACTTGTCCCAGTGATTCCTGCACTGCCTTCAACTTTTTAGATATGTGACAACTTCTTGGTCATAGGTTGACTCCATAGAACTCCTGATTGCTTGCTCTAAACCCTTTCATTAGAACTCCCCTTTAGAGACCAGTTTACGTAATACTCTAGACCCCAGTAAAGCCTTTATCCCAATGGTCACTCATGTTCTGTCTCTATGTTTCTGCTCTCCATCTGCTGGTTGTGGGTCTCTGTCTACGAGGGTTCTCCTCTTCCTACTCTCCACCTGCTCTCTAGGATTTGTAGGTAACACAATATTTCCATTAATTTATGTTTTGTTGAGTTTCCTCTTCTGTCTTATCACTTTTTAGCTCATTATTAATGAAAATATAACTTTTGTCTTTAAGTGTCTCACTTGAACCTAATTTCTTTCCTATATAGGGATATATCAGAGAGTATTTTTAGGAATAAACAGGGCACAGAACAAACAAAAGCCACAGGACATCTGTGAATGAAAACAAGTTTGGTATGATAGGGATACATGATCAGGGACTAGACACTTAAGTATTCAGTTGTCAACTAGGAGAAAGAAGTACCCTGTGAAAGAACCATTGTAAACATCTGGAAACAAATTCCTGATAATTCTGGCTAGGCAGGGCTGAAATTTATAGCCACTATCCAAAAAGTTACTTTAAGAGCACACTAAAAATATAAAACATACAAACTGTGTACAGATCATAAGCTGTGTTTCAAGAAATTCATTGAGAAACAACATAGAAATGGCAAAGAGGTACTTGAAAGTTTGTACTGGATTGAAAACTTTCTAAAGACAGATAAAATCTACCATGAGAACTTCTTTCCAGATCTCAGAAAGATGAACAACATTCCCTGTAATCTGCATTCCATATTAAATTCTTCAATCCAAAGCATTTGTATATTTCTCTTACCTTCTTCCCCATTCATCTTTCTAATCATGGGGATAATGATCATATAAATCATTATAATCTGTTACTGCAGAAGTAGAGGAACCAGGGTTTTCATAAAATGTTTTACTCTGTTCCCCTGCTCACTTTTTGGGTATTTGTAAATAGGAATGTGTTTTGTTGTTTTCCAATGAACATATGCAATGAAGAAGAAAATCATATAACTTATGGTTGGGGATTTGGAGTGTGTCTTAGATCACTGTGTGGAGAATTGAGAATGTATTGTAACCTGATACTTCTTTTATGTTTTTTTAAACAGTTTGTGTATCCCTGTACAATATATGTGTATCATTCACTTACCTTCATCTTGTAAATACCTGTTGTTTAAAGGTTCACTTCCAGGTCTGTGTGAGGTGGATTATCCTAAATTCCCATATTTATAACATTTTTGTATCCAGCTCACATGCTACCAAGTCTTTAACCATTCAGTAATTTTTGTTCTTGGACATGGATAACAGAGTTCCAGGATGTTGGTGTCAACAAAATACATGGTCCCAAAGAATTCTCAATGAAGTCTCTAGAAAGAAAAGAACTCAGTCACCACAAGTTTCTCTCAAAGTCTTGAAGGTACATTTGTCTTTTAAAAATTTGAAGAAGAAAACCCTGTACAACAAAAATCCACTTCTGAATGCAGCAATGTGATTATATTTTCCCTGTCATAGATATTTTATAATCTTGATCTGGGAGTCCAGAACTTACATTTTCTAAAATGGTTTTAGTGAGATCCTGCAGATACCCTGCCAGACATTGTCTGGAAATGGAGCCATCTGAGGTATGCAAAACTCAGGCACCTATCTTTGAAGAAATAGTTACTGACATGCAAACTGATGATGGGTAATGGGGAGTCTGATGGTGAGGAAGAAAAAGGAGGAAAGATGTACATAAAAGAATATACCACAATGGATTTCACCATCATGTACACCCACAAGGCCATAAATTTAAAAAAAAAAAGACAACTACAAGTAAATACCAAGATCAGCAGAGACAAGGTAAGGGAACAGGGGTGGGAGGAGGGAAGGGAAAAGGGAAAGGGGAAGTGCTGGGGACTGAATTAGAACAAATTATATTCCATACTTTTGTGATTATGCCAAAATGAATCCTATTGTCATATATAACTACAAATAACCAATAAAAAGAAAGAAAGTCCTAGAAGCTGAAGAAGGTTAACCTTTGGAATAGTAGATAGATAAGGAAACTGCTACTCAAAATGGATTAAAGACCTCAGAATCAGACCAGAGACCTTGCATCTTATAGAAGAAAAAGTAGGTCCAGAGCTTCAACATGTCGGCTTAGGACCAGACTTCCTCAACAGGACTCCCATAGCACAAGAAATAAAAGAAAGAATCAATAACTGGGATAGATTCAAACTAAAAAACTTTCTCTCAGCAAAGGAAACTATCAGTAATGTGAAGAGAGAGCCTACAGAGTGGGAGAAAATCTTTGCCAATCATACTTCAGATAGAGCACTAATCTCCAGAATCTATAAAGAACTCAAAAAACTCTACACCAAGAATGCAAATAATCCAATCAACAAATGGGCTAAGGAAATGAATAGACATTTCACAGAAGAAGATCTACAAGCAATCAACAAACATATGGAAAAATGTTCAACATCTCTAGTAATAAGAGAAATGCAAATCAAAACCACCCTAAGATTCCATCTCACCCCAATTAGAATGGTGATTATCAAGAATACAAGCAACAATAGGTGTTGGCAAGGATGTGGGGAAAAAGTACACTCATACATTGCTGGTGGGGCTGCAAATTAGGGCAGTCACTCTGGAAAGCAGTATGGAGATTCCTCAGAAAGCTCGGAATAGAACCATCATTTGACCCAGCTATCCCACTCCTTGGCCTATAACCGAAAGGACTTAAAATCAGCATACTACAGAGATACAGCCACATCAATGTTCATAGCTGCTCAATTCACAATAGCCAGATTGTGGAACCAACCTAGATGTCCTTCAATTGATGAATGGATAAAGAAACTGTGTTATATGTATACAATGAAATATTACTCAGCCATAAAGAATGATAAAATTATGGCATTTGCAGGCAAATGGATGAAATTGGAGAATATCATGCTAAGTGAGATAAGCCAATCTCAAAAAACCAAAGGACGAATGATATCGCTAATAAGTGGATGATGACACATAATGGGGGGTGGGAGGTGTTAGTGTTAGGGTTAGAGTTAGGGGTAGGGAGGGGGGCAAGAATGGAGGAAGGAAGGACTGTATAGAGGGAAAGAGGGGTGGGAGGGGTGGGGGGGAAGGGAAAAAATAACAGACTGAATCAAACAACATTACACTATGTAAATTTATGATTACACAAATGGTATGCCTTTACGCCATGTACAAACAGAGAAACAACATATATGCCATTTGTTTACAATAGAAAAAAGAAAAACAAGAAAAAAAAAAGAAGATAAGGAAACTGCTTTGCTATCTTCTTTCCACACACTCATTTATCCATGAACTCAAGATCTATTGTTCATGTTTCTATGTTTTTTTAATACCAAAAAAATTAAAATTTTAAAACATTTTTATTTTGGAATAATTTTAGATTAACAAAAATTTGCAAGACAATGGAAAGAGTTGTATAAGACTTAATGTACTGTAATGGTAAATTTTACCTGATTGTAGTATATTTCAGAAAACAAATTGACAGTGGTGCAAAACTATTAGCTGAGGAACTGACTTTCTTTATATTTACCAGAGTTTTCACTATTGTGGTATTTTTATGTTCAAGGAATCTAATTCAGTATGCCACACTATATTTTTGTGGTTATATATATTATTATCACATAGCTTAGTGGCTCATAACTCACAGATTCTTTGGGACATGAACCAGATGTGGATGTCAGGGGACATGGAGGACTCCACTGAACGCTGACCAGGTAACAGGTTCCCTTTCATGCTCACAAGATAGTTGTTAGGAATTCATTTCACAAACAGGTTGAAATGACTTTACTAGTAAGTCACCCCAAATCTTTGAAGAATTAATAACAACCATTAAATAACATTTCTTCTATGAAGAAAAAAGAGCAGTTCTTAATGCATTCTATGATATGGATTTATAATCTAAACAAAACATTAAAAGAAAGAAAAATTACAGATCTGTATGCCTTGGGAAAAGAGAGACAAACATCCTCAAAGAGGAGACAAATTTGTGTAATCCAATTTAAAACACAATATATACATGTATTAGAATTTTCAATGTAATCCATTAATATATAGTACTTAAGTTTCTGTAAATTGCTTAAAATTTTTAAAAGTTTAAAATCCTCAAGGAAATACTAGAAAAAAATTAGCAATGTGAAAATATTTGCATACTATGAATAAGGGTAGTTATCCCAGGAATAATTTAATTCCATGAATGAGAAAAAATATTTTATTGAATGAAGGATGCAAATCATATAATAATCTTAAAAGATACAGAATAAGCACTTGGCCATCCACAACCCTTTCATGATAGAAGCATGATACAAATTTGGCATAGAAGGAATTTTTTTCACCTAATATGGGCATTGGCAAAAACTCAGCTGACATCAAAAATTATACTGAAAGGCTCAGTAATTACCCCAGATTAGAAAAAAAGAACACCCTGTTTTAAATTTCCACTTACCATCATCCTGGAAGTTTCAGTGAGGGTAACTGGGTTAGAAGAATAAAGAAAACATACACAAATCAAAAAGGAAGTCAAACTCTGTTTGCAAATGACAAGGTCTTGCCTATATAAAACAACAAATATTCTGCTAAAACAAGATTAGAAGTGAAAACATGTTCAGTAAACTTTCAGTACACAATGTCAATTTATTATCAATTAACAATCTAACAATGAAACTAAGAAAATAAGTCCATCTTAATAACATAAGAAAAGAATATATTTGGGATTAAATATAACATAAGAGGTTTAAGATATGGAAACTATTGTAAATTGAGCTGTTGTAAACATTGATGTGGCTGTGTCACTGTAGTATGTTGATTTTAAATCCTTTGGGTACGCAGAAGCAAATTCACAATAAGGTGGAGATAGGGAAGAATAGAGTCACTTTATAATAGGTAGAGGGAAGAGAAGGGAGGGGAAAGGGTATGGGGGAAAGAATGATAATAGAGTGAAACACATTATTACCTCATGTACATGTATGACTGCATAACTGACGTGATCCTGCAATATGTATAATCAGAAAAATGGGACATTACATTCTATTCATGTATGATCTATCAAGATGTATAAATGCATTTTACTGTCATGTACAACTAATTGGAATAAATAAAATAAAATTTTAAAAAAATATATGAAAACTAAAATTTATAAAACAAATTGAAAGAAATTTAAGAAATTCTAAATATATGGAAAAGAAATCCTGTGTTCACTGATCAGATGCTTAATATTGTTAAGATGGCAAAGTTACAGATGGAACTATAGATTAAATATAATCCCTTTGAAAATATTACCTTCCTTTTTTCCAAAATAATACACAAGCTGATTCTAAAATTAATATGGAAAAGTATAAGACCCTTCATAGCCAAAATCACCTTAAAAATAACAAAGTTGAAAATTACTGGAATAATATTCCTGATTTTAAAACTTACTAAAAACAATAGTATATAAGACATCATAGTACTGGTATAAGGTAAGACATGTATCAGTGGAATATAGTTTAATGTCCAAAATTAGTCCTTACATTTAGTTACCCATTTTTAACTGATGTTACAAGGTTGCCAAGACAAATCGATATGGAAAAATATTTTTTTCAACAAATGTTTCTGGTACGAATGGATATATACATGCAAATTGGACTCCTCTCATATCATAAACAAAGTTAACTTAAAATGCATCATAGTCATCAATGTAAGATTCAAACCTCCTTCACATGATTATTTCAATAGATGCAGAAAAAGCATTTGATGAAATAAAGCATCCCTTCATGCTCAAAACACTAGAAAAAATAGGGATAGTCGGAACATTCCTTAACATTGTAAAGGCCATCTATGCTAAGCCCATTGCTAATATCATTCTAAATGGTGAAAAACTGAAAGCATTCCCCCTAAAAACTGGAACAAGGCAGGGATGCCCTCTTTCACCACTTCTATTCAATATCGTCCTTGAAACTCTAGCCAGAGCAATCAGACAGACCAAAGAAATTAAAAGGATACAAATAGGAAAAGAAGAACTCAAACTATCCCTATTTGCTAATGATATGATTATATACCTAGAGGAACCTGGAAATTCCACCAGAAAACTTTTAGAACTTATAAGTGAATTCAGTAAAGTAGCAGGATATAAGACCAATGCACATAAATCTAATGCATTTTTATACACAAGTGATGAATCTTCAGAAAGAGAAGTTAGGAAATCTACCCCATTCACAATAGCCTCGAAAAAAATAAAATACTTGGGAATCAATCTCACAAAAGAGATGAAAGACCTCTACAATGAGAACTACAGAACACTAAAGAAAGAAATTAAAGAAAACCTTAGAAGATGGAAAGATCTCCCATGTTCTTGGATAGGCAGAATTAATATTGTCAAAATGGCCATACTACCAAAAGTGCTACACAGATTCAATGCAATTCCAATTAAAATCCCAATGACGTACCTTACAGAAATAGCGCAAGCAATTATGAAATTCATCTGGAAGAATAAGAAACCCAGAATAGCTAAAACAATCCTTAGCAGAAAGAGTGAAGCAGGGGGTATCGCAATACCAGATCTTCAACTCTACTAGAAAGCAATAGTAACAAAAACAGCATGGTATTGGTACCAAAATAGACAGGTAGATCAATGGTACAGAATAGAGGACACGGACACAAACCCAAATGAATACAATTTTCTCATACTAGACAAAGGGGCCAAAAACATGCAATGGAGAAAAGATAGCCTCTTCAACAAATGGTGCTGGGAGAATTGGAAATCCATATGCAACAGAATGAAACTAAACCCATATCTCTCACCATGCATGAAACTAAACTCAAAATGGATTAAGGACCTTGGAATCAGACTAGAGACCCTGCATTTTATAGAAGAAAAAGTAGGTCCATATCTTCAACATGTCGGCTTAGGACCAGACTTCCTCAACAGGACTCCCGTAGCACAAGAAATAAAAGCAAGAATTAATAACTGGGATAGATTCAAACTAAAAAGCTTTCTCTCAGCAAAGGAAACTATCAGCAATGTGAAGAAAGAGTCTGCAGAGTGGGAGAAAATCTTTGCCAATCATACATCAGATAAAGCAGTAATTTCCAGGATCTATAAAGAACTCAAAAAACTCAACACCAAGAATGCAAATAATCCAATCGACAAATGGACTAAGGAAATGAATAGACACTTCACAGAAGAAGATCTACAAGCAATCAACAAATATATGAAAAATGTTCAACATCTCTAGTAATAAGAGAAATGCAAATCAAAACCACCCTAAGATTCCATCTCACCTCAATTAGAATGGTGATTATCCAGAATACAAGCAACAATAGGTGTTAGAGAGGATGTGGGGAGAAAGGTACACTCACACATTGCTGGTGGGGCTGCAAATTAGTGCAGCCACTCTGGAAAGCAGTGTGGAGACTCCTTAGAAAACTTGGAATGGAACCACCATTTGACTCAGCTATCCCACTCCTTGGCCTATACCCAAAGGACTTAAAATCAGCATACTACAGAGATACAGCCACATCAAAGTTCATAGCTGCTCAATTCACAATAGCCAGAATGTCCTTCAATTGATGAATGGATAAAGAAACTGTGGTATATATATACAATGGAATATTACTCAGCCATAAAGAATGATAAAATGATGGCATTTGCAGGCAAATGGATGAAATTTGATAATATCATGCTAAGTGAGATAAGCCAATCTCAAAAAAACCAAAGGACAAATGATATCGCTAATAAGTGAATGATGACACATAATGGGGGGTGGGAGGGTTAGTGTTAGGGTTAGAGTTAGGGTTAGGGAGAGGGGCAAGACTGGAGGAAGGAAGGACCGTAATAGAGGGAAAAGAGGGGTGGAGGGGTGGGGGGAAGGGAAAAAATAACAGAATGAATCAAACAACATTACCCTATATAAATTTATGATTACACAAATGGTATGCCTTTACGCCATGTACAAACGGAGAAACAACATGTAATCCATTTGTTTACAATAAAAAAAGAGATTCAAACCTTTTGTATTTACCTATGTGTGTGTATGTGTATGTATATACACAAATACATAAATGTACATACACATTTATATTTCTATGTATTTATGTTCACATTTTTAGTGACTCACTAGTTAAGTCATATTTACTAGTATGTATATATGTATATGTATACATATGAAATACATATTTTTATATGTGCATATGTATGTGTATGTGTGTGTATATACATGTATATATACATATATACATATATGTATATGTATATATGGAAGTTCCCAAGGAGGAATGCAAAGAAAGTGTAATAGATGTATATGATAAGCTTATTGAAGGGAGTAGAAGAAATGGGGCCATGACATATATAATTTATAAAACTAGTGGATAGTCTAAGTCTAAAGATAACAGGAACTATATAGAGGCATTGCACTTCAGTTGGTAAAGTTGTTTCCCATGGGTGTATATATTACCAACCCTGTATTTTAGAATGGAATGATTAAATAAATGAAGCCAACTTTCTTACTGTTAGGATGTAGGTTATGTAAATAACTGGGAATAGGTAGATTTTCATGTGGTATTCAATGAGGTCATGTGGTGCTGGTGGTAGTAGGAATTAATGTTTAATTTAATATAAATACACATGGACATAGGTAAAATATTTATAGATATGTGTGTATGTGTAAGTATATACAGACATATTTATTTGTTCCATCAGCTCACATGACTGAATCAATAGATTCCTCATCTGTATTCCTTATTTCCAGCCGGACAATTTTCTTTTCTTAGACAAAGTTTTAGCTGTTATTCTCCAAGATTTAGATCTGTTAATTTAGCTCCCTTCATCTAAATATTTTTAAATTCTTAGTATTCTATTTCACTACTTTTACTACGTAGGTGTGTGTGTGTCCAACTTTTATCACAGCTGAAACAGGATGGAGTGGCACACACCAGTAATCTCAGCTTCTAGAGAGGCTGAGGCAGAAGGATTGCAAATTCCAGTTTCTGCAACTTAGTGAGACACTGTCTCAGAATAAAAGTAAAGTTACTGGAGATGTAACTCAGTGGTACAGTTCCCCTGAGTTCAATCCCAGTACTGTAAACAACAACAATAGCAAAAGGGCCATGACATGGTTTTTATTGTCTGCACCAGGATAAACAGGCCTGAAACCTTTTGCTTTCACCTTCTGGTGGGATCTACCTGCTCAACACATGCTGAACAGGTGTCAAAAGGAAAGGTGGAAATGACACAGCCAATGGTGCTGTTTGTTCTATTAAGAATGCTTCATTGTTATCAGTCTTCCTGCCAAAGAGGGTGATGTGAACTGTAGATATGAATCTGGATAAAAATCTGATTCAGAAACTTAAGGTATTTGTGCATTAATTTTTTAAGAAGTTTCAGTGCTGTTTTATTTTATATATATTAGTTTTTGCCTTTATTATTCTAGAAGGTGTTTTCTTTAGGTCCATCTAAATTTTAATTCATTAATATACAGTGGATGACCCACATTAAGACTCCTACAGACACTATGTATAGATCTATTCTAATTTTCTTTCTAGTGTTACAAATGCCTGTTCACTTGTCTCTCTTGCTCTGTGACTGACACCTGCTGTTCCTTATTTACCTTAGTATTGTCTACTAGAATCATAAAGTGAGGGGTACAGTAATTGCAAGAAGAATGAAACTGTTGAGAGCAGGGTGGTATCTGTGCTGCTAACTGTCTCAAGGACAAACAGGACTGCTGGGCCCCTGTGCTTACCAAGGTTGTTAAGAGACATTTGTCCGAGGAATGTGCAGTTGCCTGGAGACCTTATCCATCAAGGACGAGAGCAGGGCCTAGCCCCGACTCAGCTCCTGAATAGTTCACCCCTTCCCTCCTCCCTTCTTCCTCTAGGACCGTCCAGTTCTGGCCGGACCCAATGAAAATCAAATAGATTGACCGGACCCAACCAGGGGAGGTTTAGCTGTTCGAATGTTAGCCAATTAGAAGAACACTGTAAAACTGCTTGCTTTTCCTTATAAAAACCCTGCTGACGAGGGCTCGGGGCCTCTCCTAGCATCGTTGATTAAGGACGCAGAGGACCGGGTTCGAACTCGCTAATAAATGACTCTTTGCCTCTTGCATTGATCGTGGTCTCTGGTGGTCCTTGTGGGATCTCAAGCCTTTGGGCACAACATATGGGGGCTCGTCCGGGATCCCCAAGCCCACCCAGACACCTGATCATAGAGTCATAAGTGACATCTTCCACCGGTGAGTAAGGCATTGCCGTGTGTTTTCTGGTCTGAATTGCCTGCAGGCTCTGGTTCTGGGCTGGCACAGTCCTGGCGGACGCGCTATAGGACCCCAGCAGGGTCTCGGGAGACGTCCCCTCGACCCATCTGGTGACATTATTGTCACATCTGAGCAGTGGGTACTGCATTCTGGCGAGTCATCGCATCTGGTGACATTATTGTCACATCTGAGCAGTGGGTACTGCATTCTGGTGAGTCATCGCATCTGGTGACATTTGTCACATCTGAGCAGTGGGTACTGCATTCTGGCGAGTCATCGCATCTGGTGACATTATTGTCACATCTGAGCAGCGGGTACTGCATTCTGGCGAGTCATCGCATCTGGTGACATTATTGTCACATCTGAGCAGCGGGTGCTGCATTCTGGCGAGTCATCGCATCTGGTGACATTATTGTCACATCTGAGCAGCGGGTGCTGCATTCTGGCGAGTCATCGCATCTGGTGACATTATTGTCACATCTGAGCAGCGGGTGCTGCATTCTGGCGAGTCATCGCATCTGGTGACATTATTGTCACATCTGAGCAGCGGGTGCTGCATTCTGGCGAGTCATCGCATCTGGTGACATTATTGTCACATCTGAGCAGTGGGTACTGCATTCTGGCGAGTCATCGCATCTGGTGACATTATTGTCACATCTGAGCAGTGGGTACTGCATTCTGGGTGAATTTGTCACTTCTGAACAGCGTCTGCGCTGCTTCTGAGCAGCTTCAGTATTGCATTCGGACGACTGGCCGCATCTGGTTAACTCTTTGTCCCATTTGGGCTTTGTGTGGCACCTGGGAAACTACAAAATACCAGCTAGCCAATTTTTGATTTAGCATGCTACGTGTCTGTCTGTTTGTGTATTGTACTATATGGTCTTTACTCTTGCCTTTATTAAATTCTTCATTGTGTTAATCCGATCTTAGGCTTAGGGATACTCATTGCAGGGTACTTTTACAGTCCTTCTCCTTGTTCCTGAGAGATTTGTTTACTCCAATCCCTCTAGGCAGAGAGCTCAGCAGCTCCATTCCTCAAAAGTAGTGAGAAATGATGTTTTGTGATCTTCTGCATTCAAACCTAACCTGATTTCTCAACTAGGAAAAAAAGGGTTAAAAAGTCCTGGGTAATCCTCCCTCCCCTCTGCCTGGCCTTGCCAAAACGTGCATTGGAATGTAAGCTGCAGCAGTCTCAGCGGGAAGGGGCGGGTAACCTGAAGAAAAGAAAAAAAAGTGTCTGTTTTAAACTTCTGGGCTGGTACCCAGAACTAACTTATTTTCTAGGATTCTTCGTTTGTTTTGTTTTTCTTTAATGCTGTATTTTTGAGCTCATAATTTTGATCTTGCATACCTAGGTTAATGATTTTTTTTTGATCAGTTCTATTTTTTATTCAACTAGAGTTTTTGAACATCTGTTACATTGCAATGGAGATAAAGTTACAAGGTCTTATCAAAACTGAGCGCTCCTAAAATTAAAATTTAA
This sequence comes from Sciurus carolinensis, assembly GCF_902686445.1. Lineage (NCBI taxonomy): Eukaryota > Metazoa > Chordata > Mammalia > Rodentia > Sciuridae > Sciurus > Sciurus carolinensis. The sequence continues at coordinate 73,070,480 of NC_062214.1, read as the reverse complement.
AAATGGATCCAAATACTTTTATTCACGTGATTTAAAAAGGTTCAATTTAAATTGGGTAAACTAATAAAAGTAAAATGTCTTTGAAAATAACTCATAAGTCTCTAGGTGGTCAAACTAATGGAATGTTGATGTTAAACAATGTCTAATATCAATTGTTTCTAGGACTTTTCTTCAACAGGAAAAAGACAGCAAATACTGTTCAGGACACCTGCCTGCTTTCTTGGTTTTTACAAAATAAGTGAATTAGAGTTAACATGTATGGGATTACTCAAATGTGTTTGTTGGTGACATCTGATTAATTTGCAAAATTAAAATGCTCATTGTTAAATAACATCAAGTACTCTTAACCCCTCAAATTCCATGGGGCATCATACTTAAACATTATTGGCGTTTTCATAGGTTGGTAAATTAAAAAGAGTTTAAAATTGCTTTGTGTCATTACTAAAAACAAGGTTATTAAGAGTTATGTTCTAACAGATAAAACCTCAACTCGGAGAGTGAGTGTTCCATCTGCTCCCTTACCACTTCCCCCTGCTCCCCCTCCAGTTCTGCAAAGCTCCAAGGAGCTCTTAGACTTGGATTTAGAGCTACCATCTCCCCTTTCACTGTGTTTCAGTTAGAGTTGTTTCAGAATGTGAACAGAAAGGGGTCAACAGGTAGGGAAGAGAGAATAAAAGGTTCTGGGTTTGGAAAATATTTAATAAAAAGGAAAAAAAAATGTTTCTGGGTAAGAAAGTGCCTGTGTGATGGAATACATGAGGGTCTAAGTAAGTGCTAAGAAAGTCTGTGTGTAAGTAAAGGGCAAGTTTCAACAAGTCTGTGTGTAACTAAGTTGGTTGTGTGTATGTGAGACAGCTAAAGCTATTTAAGATTTTTCCTAAGGTGAAATACTAATGTTCTGATATAAGCCAAAGTTTAAAATATATGGTAAAATAACAAGGATTTCTTAGAAACACTAATTTACTCTTAACTTTGTGTCCATTAAGTTTTATTTTTTTAAAACAATTAGTCTTAAAAATTGGGGTTTATACAATTATGGTTAAACAACTGTTAAGAGTATTGTACTGTGTTACAGAGTCTAAATTTTTCTTTAAAAACTGAATTTAGTAAGATTAAAGTGTCAAGGTAACTGTGAAATGGTCACTCCTTGTATATTAAATGTATTCATATTTTCCAGGTATACAAGTTTTTAAAGCAGGAAATCTGTCAAGCTGCTATTCTCCAGAATAAACTTGTCTGTACTGGTAATATTAAACTTAAAGAGTAAATTTTATTGGGGATTTATTTCTATCATTTAATGTTCTATTATGGGACATATTATCAGTTAGGTATATGTAAAATTAGTTACTTATTTCACTGAGATAAAAATTTAAATGTAAATATATATCTAAGAGTTAGTGACAGCCTGATTTGTTTAAAGGTTCATATTGTAAAAGGTAAAAGCATTTTGCTACACAAAAGAAAAGCTAAAAGCTCTCTCAGCCTTTCTTTGATTGATTCCTGTTTTGGATATAATGTTAGACTGTGTTAACTAATGTTCATATGGACCTAGAAATCAATATATATAAACTTCTTAAATTGACATTTAAGAAAGAGTATAATGCATTATAGCAAAAATGGGACAACAATGACTGAGATTGGGGTCCCTGACTTCATGACTGTAGCATGCCTGGTGCCTGGAAGTGTTCCTGTGTAGGAGCACAAGATGCCTAACTGCTGTGGCAGTAACCTCCCTGGGGAGGCTCTGTACAGGAGTCCTATCAGCTCTTACATTGATATCAGGCACACAGCTCTTGGGCAGAAAGAAATTGTTTTGCTAGATAACCAGTGTTTCATCAGTTCCCTTCTCTAGTTCCTGCCCACCTTACAGTAACTTTGGACAGTGGACTTCTTTGAGAGCTACACAGAGTTCCTAACATTGCACTTTGCAGTTGTGGGAAAAAGTTGCATAAATGGTCTAGTCTCTGTAACTCTCCTGAAAACAAAGAATAATGCTTACATAGTCTCTAAAATAATAAGACATGTATAAAGATTGCTAACATAACTCTTTAGGTCTGCATTTCCATCAGAGAATAGAGCTCCATCTGACCTCAGCTTAATCTTCAAAATCTGTGTTTATAAACCTTTGTTTTCTAATACTCCTTTGACCCTCACTGAACTTGAAAATTTGGTCATGCTGGTCATGACAAAAGGGGCAAAAATTAGTTTTAGGATTAGAACATTTTACTTATGACTTGTGAAGAGCCCTGCCTTATCTGAGATAAGGCTCTGCCTCACCCTGCTACATGTTAGAATGACTCCAAAGTAAGCCAGACTTTAACTCATTTAAAGTTGTGCTCAAAAATTTGATGTTTGTTGTAAAGATTACTGTGACCTCAAACAGGGTATATAATGTAGAACTCAGCCAAAATTCAAGATAACTATTATACAAGCTAAATATGTTTTTACTCTTGCTAATTTCATTTTGTAAAACTGTTGCCTGTTACTATTTTGCAGAAGTAGCTGCTTCCAGAACACGCAACCTAGGTAACTTGTGATAATAAGCCATCACCTAACAGATAGTGGTAACAAATACCAGAACAGATAGTAGTAACTTCCAGTACTAATGCAGACTCCAGTTAGATAAAAGGGTAAATAACTGCAAAGTTATGGACATTGAATTTAAAGCCCAGTACTCTTACTTTATGACTGGTGAAACTGGCTTGCTGGATGATTAAGATCAACTTAGAGATTGGAATTAAATACAGAAGGCAAGATAGGCCAGTATTTGGATCTTTTGTCCTCAGTCAGCCTGAACCCACGAACAAGAGAACTTCTCTAAGGAGCTTTGCAACTCTGTGTCACACAACCTCCTGATCAAGGAGATTGTTGAGACTAGAGGATGAAAATCGCTCAGTGCATCTGCTGCAGAGGAGGGTCATGGAAAAAAAGGAGACACCCCTAATGCTTCCAAAGGAAGTCACCTCATCAAGGAGACCCTGCCTAACCAATGGCACTGGTGGAGCTAAGAAGCTGCTCTTAAGTTCTCTACGAGTGGCCCCTGTGGGAACTCAGCTGACTCTTTAACAAGACAGGAACCAGGTCAATTTGACCAACCTGATGTTAGACACCCAGCAAAACAGTTAAAACCAAAATATAACCATTCTTGGGCATTTAAGAGAAATAACAGTTAAATGTAACTTAAGATGTACACTTGTGTTAGTCCACTAGAATAAAAACTGGAAGCTACAAATGAAAGAAAGATTCTTCAGCAAATGTGCCTGATAACTATCAAGAGAAACTGCCAGAGTCAGAAGTTTTTAGTCAGTTTAAGGCCTACAGACCTTCCTAAGCTATATAGGTAGACTTGATCTATGTTTGCTCGTATGATTACCTAGCCCTAAGTAACAGAAGTATAGAGCTCTCTACTAAACACAGGTTATACCAATAAAGGAATATTTTACAAAAATCAGATGACATTAAGTAGCTTAACTATATTTTTGGGGATATCTATGACATTAAAAGTTACATGTTGTGTTTACATTCCTGATAACCTGGACAATGTTAAAGTTCTCAAATAAAGGCCTTGTCCTTTCCAGCCTTTGCTAGGTCTAGTTATGGGAACAATTTCTCAGTTCTTCCACCTCCTGGTGAGAGATTAACTTCTGTCATTTTCATGATACTCAGTGGCATGCTCCAGATGCTGCAACATTTACTTTGTACTAATTTCATTTCAGTACTCATGTCTTTTTGTTCTTCTATCATAGAAGCACCTACCCCCAGATGAGTTTACAGCCTGCTCTTCCCCAACCAGACTTCTACCTTGGACCCCTCAGTTGACCCGATTTTAAAAAGGGAACTCCAAACTGCTTGCCCCACGCTGCCCACTTCCAGCTCGAAGAAGTCAGATTGGTCATCGCCCATTTTCCCTACAGCAGTGAAGGAGTTCCTAGTATTAGAGGGGTAAATGAAGTCAGAATAAAGACAGGTAGTTAGTGTAGAAATAGGGAATCGGGTCAATTTGAGGAAATGAAGCCATGAAGCCATCTGCCTTTGGAAGTTGGAGACTGCCCCTGGAAGAATAAAATGTCAAGGATCTCCGGAGCTCATTAATTACCAAATTTACCTGACTTTAAAGACTGTAAGCAAGGAGGTCTATGTGCAGCTCTGGGAGAAAAATGTTGGTTTTATGCTAATCATTCTGGAGTAGTGAGGGAATCCATGGCAAAAGTCAGAGAAGGACTAACAAACAGAAAGAAAGAATGGAAAGCTAGTCAGAACTGGTTTGAATCCTGGTTCAATTTTTCCCCTTGGTTAACTACTCTGGTGTCCACTACAGTGGGACCCCTAATATTGTTGTTACTAGCTTTAACTATAGGACCTTGTATAATCAATAAGTTAATTGCTTTTGTTAAAGATAAAATAAATACAGTACAGCTAATGGTGCTAAAGGCCCAATATCAGCCCATTAAGCAGCAAGAATTAGAACAGTAGAGACCCAAGATTGGCTCTCTAAATGTTCTTGGAAAGGGGGGATGTTGAGAGCAGGGTGGTATCTGTGCTGCTAACTGTCTCAAGGACAAACAGGACTGCTGGGCCCCTGTGCTTACCAAGGTTGTTAAGAGACATTTGTCCGAGGAATGTGCAGTTGCCTGGAGACCTTATCCATCAAGGACGAGAGCAGGGCCTAGCCCCGACTCAGCTCCTGAATAGTTCACCCCTTCCCTCCTCCCTTCTTCCTCTAGGACCGTCCAGTTCTGGCCGGACCCAATGAAAATCAAATAGATTGACCGGACCCAACCAGGGGAGGTTTAGCTGTTCGAATGTTAGCCAATTAGAAGAACACTGTAAAACTGCTTGCTTTTCCTTATAAAAACCCTGCTGACGAGGGCTCGGGGCCTCTCCTAGCATCGTTGATTAAGGACGCAGAGGACCGGGTTCGAACTCGCTAATAAATGACTCTTTGCCTCTTGCATTGATCGTGGTCTCTGGTGGTCCTTGTGGGATCTCAAGCCTTTGGGCACAACAAAACAAAATGTGATGGGGAAACAGATTGGATTTACTTCACCACATGAAAAACAAACACTGGAAAATATTTAAATCTATGGTGTATAAGACACTATGCAAGGAACAAAGAACAGTGAGACCTGAGAGATGGAAGATGATGATTTTCCCTCCTAATGCTCCAGGTTAGTGCTTCCAGAGATTTTCCAGATTATGGTTGTCATGGATTTTGGAAGACACTTTGAGGTGTAGAGATGGAACTAAGAGTCTGGAGATCAAGTTGCCCAATTTCACCAAGACATTCTCCACGGAGCAGTGGTAAAAATGGGAGAGAGTAACCATACATACTACCATACATACTACGTGTTACTATGTGCTATCATTCTTGTACTGAGCTACAGAATTATGAAGGGTCCAGAATCAAAATGGGAGGAACTAAGGAAAAGTCATTTGAATAAACTTCGCCCTCAACTTTCAATCTTACTTCTGACTACAAAAGAACAGAGGCATGATACAGACATCTTTCAACTCAAGGAAATGTAGGGAATGATATGTGTAAGTATGCTGAACAATCTACGTGGATCCAAATCTGTATTTGGTATAATTTTTCATTACATATGGCTGAGGAACTTCCTACATTAAGAAATAATTAAATATACTTCTATTTATAACATCAGAACACAATTAACATCAGAAAAAGGAGAAACTATTTACCAGAAAACTTCCAGCTTGATTCAAATTTGGGAAACATTCTTACCTTTGTGCTTCACTATAAAAGTTCTGCAGTCTACTTAATTTTCAAAGGGTAGAGGGTTGTTATTTATATTCAGTTAAATTATAATTAATGCTGTCAGGACCTAAAGCAGTAACAGAGTAGAGATGGAAGATCCTTTTTTACTCCCAGATCTGAAATGTTCTGTACATATTATGGATAAATATACTCGGTGTATAGTATGGATATTCCCATGTTAAGTGAACTATTTTACTGACAGAGTGTGATATTAGCATACAGATGGAGAAATAAACTAATGGAGAAAAGAGCTAAAAGAGACACATTCATATATAAGCAAATAACACATAATGGATTTGTCAATAACTATTTTGGGAAAGTTAATATCCATGGAAGAAAATAAAATTTGACCTTTGACTTAACATTATGAAAGAAATTCCACATAGTCCATAGGCCTAAATATAAAAATGTAATGTAATGTTTAGCTCCTAACTTATGAAATTAAGTTCACAATCATAAGATAGTGTATGATTTCTTAAGCTGGACCTAGAAAATATTTACCCATATAAGAGAAAGATATGCTAATGATGTTGATGTGAAAAAAAATTCTGGAGACAAACTGAATCAAACTTTAAGTTTCTATATTCTTGTTTTTGGCAGGGCAGTGGGAAGGAGTAGGGCCTTAGCTAAAGTTCAGAATTGGAAATAATGTCTATTTCTGGATATACTGTGAGGATGGATGGAATGAACCAACAGTAGAAAGAGCATGTGGACTAATGGTGGGCTTATACTAATTCATAGTCAGTATTTGCTATTACTGACAGTTTTTTTTCCTCAATTATTCCAAGACATATCATCTGTATCAATTATAAAATGTGTCACATATAGGACCTAGGACAAACTATGACAGGAACATTTATCATTTAGAATTGTTAGTATTGGGAATATTTTCATAAATGCACATAAATTTGGAAAAAAGGACCTCTGAACATTGTTGGTGGGAATAAAAATTAGTACAACCATTATTAAAAACAATATAGGGATCCATCAAAACACTAAAAAGTTGTATTTGTAAAAATTTTCATTTCTACCATATGATCCAGCAATATCACTTATATACCTACAGGAGCTCCTACCTCTTAGATCTTATAGATGCTCTTGTCATTTTTGAGATGTGTCCCTCCTTGTCCATATCTATTTGTGTATCCTTCATGCCTCACCATTATGCCTTTTATCTAAAGATTTTAAAGAGGGATGATATTATTAGTATACATCACTAAAGAATTCTACATGTATATTAAATAAAGAGGCATAGTGAATTTGAAAGTCACTTAAATTATAGAAAACTCCTGCAATAATGAAATGAATGGAACAACATTCCATGTTTTATAATGTAGATTTAAGTGTCCTTTCTGAGAGAGTGATGTCTGACTTTGGAGGGGTGGGAAGATTTCTTAAAGTATGAATGCCCAAAAACGACATATCTAAATGTATTTCTTCTCCTGATCTCAGGAGTAAGAAACATCAAGGAGAGCTATTCCTCTTACTCCAGGTTTGCACCCTGCAGAAATGACTTTTCTCACTGATGCTAATGAGTGTGGAGTAGAAAATAAACCCCATGATTATGGACTATACTAGCAAGAGCCCTGACTTTGAGAATGTCCTTGGAGTACAGTCCCATGGTTTCATAGGCTTTATAGACACAGATCCTGGACAAAGCCCAGATGCTGCCCAGTAGAGTGCTGTGGTGTGCACAGGGAGCTGGGTGGGTGGGTGGGTAGACCTTCTGGCTGTCAGACTCTGTTTATCCAGGACACATGCAGAGTCCTCATTCAGCTTGTGTCCATCTCTTAGGTTACTGCATGAAAGGTCATGGATATATCATGTAATATAGTTTTCTTTTCTCACCCTACCAATCTTTACACATTTGTGTCCAACTATCTGCTTATCACTTATTTCTCTTCACTTTCCCCAAACCTGGTATCCAAGGGTTCATTTCCATATGTGTGTAAGTAAGGAGTCATTCAAACCATCATATGTTCAAACATTTCCTGTATCCCACTCACCTCGTGTCATGGCATTACCTGCTGTTCTGTGGCATTTGGGCTTTGCAATGGATAGTAGAATTGTACAACGTGTCAACAGAATACATGGCCCCAAAGAATTAATAATGGAATGTGTCAAATGAAACAAACATTATAGTGTTGTCTTAAAGTCTTGGTGGTACTGATGTTTTTTAATAATTCAAAGAAGGCAATTATCTAATAAGAAAGTGGTCTGTTACCTGCAGAAATATGATTTATGATTGCTGTCACTGGTATTTCTCAATCTAGATTTTGAAACAAAATCATGTATTCCATGCTCTGAAGGACTGAGATCCTTCAGATGCACTGCCTAGTGCTGCCTGAAATGGGACTTTGTGAGACAAGTGACCTAAAAGAACCTCTGGCATTAAAACTGGTGACTGGGTAATGGGAAGTAGAGTAAAGAAAAAGAGAGGGAGAGTCCCTAGAGTTTGATGGTGTCTACTTGAAGCAGATTAACCTGTGTTTGTAATGATGGAAAGAGAGGGGAAGCTGCTTTGCTGTTATCTCATACATGAGCATTTGTTCCCTGAGTTTAAGATTTCTTGATTATTCTTTTCTTTGTTTTTCTAACAAATTAACACATTTTAAAAACAAAATGTATGTTAAATAAATTTAGTTTTATAGAAAATTGCATCACTTTTACTATTGTTAGCATTTTACATAACTATAGTAGATTTATAAAAACTGAGAAACTGGCAGTGATATTAAACTAATGACTCAAATATAACTTCCTTCATATATTTTTAAGTTTGTCCAATAATATCAATTTTCTTTTTCAGGATCCAAGTCAGGATGCTACATTATCCTTACTCTCAGGTATACTACTTATTTTTAGGTGCATATCAAGTTACCACTTAGCTTAGTAGCTAAAGACCACACACACATTACTCATACTGTCTGGGGTTCAGGAACCAGATGTAGATAATATCCATGGATGAAGACTCAACTGCAGGCTCAGCTGGGGAAGGATCTCGTTTCAAGTTCATGTGATTGTTGTTAGGAGCCAGTTCCAATCTGTGTTGAAAAGTCTTCACTGGTGAGTATTACAAATCTTTAAAGAATTAATAATAAAAAAAGAATTAATATCAATCCAATAAAAACTGTTTGAAAATGACAACAACAAAAATAACAAAAGCAACAGTGGATAGATAGCATCCCCCAACACATTCTATGAGGAGAATTTATCCTGATTAAAACTATATACAGATATTATGTTATCAGACAAGGAAATTGTGAAATAAATACCTTATGAAAATAGAGACAATCATCCTTAATGAGATGTGAACTAAAAAATTCAGCAACATTGTATTAATTAGCTTTTCACTGCTGTGACAAAAATGCCTGAGAACATCAACTTACAACAAGGAAAGGTTTATTTGACTCATAGTTTCAGAGGTTTCAGCCCATAGTCACATGGTCCTATTGTCTTTAGGCCTGTGTTGAGGCAGTGCATCATTAGAAAAGTGCATGTCAGAGGAAATTCCTCACCTTATGGCAACTGGGGAGTAAAAGAGAGAGAGATGAAGAAGCTGGGTTCTAATATTCTTCCTAAATGCACACCCTCTAATGACCTAATTTCCTTTCACTAGGATGCACCTCCTAAAGGATCTGCCCTCTCCCTACAGCATCAGAGGCTGGTGACCAGTCTGTAGCATATGGACCTTTGAGGCACATTTCAAATCCAAATCATAACAAGCATATAAAAAGGATGGTACTCTATGACCAAGGATATTTATTCCAAGAATAAAAGTGTGGTTCAATATGCAAAAGTAATTTGTATATTGCACAATATTAATAATATAAAGTACACAAGAGACATGGATATCTCAAAAGATACACTTTATGTATTTGAAAAATCCAAACCTCATTATAAATAAAAATATTCAATATTAGGCATAAAAGGGGGGCTTACCCTAAAAATAGTATCAATGAAAAACTCATATATGACACTGAAAGCATAAGTGATAGAAGAAAAGGAGTAGATATCTGAAATGCTATTGTTTGAATGTGGTTTGTCTCCCAAAGTCCTATCTGTGGGAAGGTTGATCTCAAGGGTGGCCATGTTATGAGGTGGTGGCACCTGTAAGTGCTGGGGTTATTGGGAGCTCTGTAGGTCATAAGGGGTGCTGCCTTCTGGAAAGATTGACAGAGTTCTTCTGGGACTCAAGTTAAGTTTTTGGTCTTACTCTCTGGCTTCCAGTCTCATCATGAAGTCTTTCTCTCATGCAAGTGCTCCTGCCATGGTGAGGCCATTGACCATAATGTGGTGCAGCCAAGGGGGCCCTTGCAAGAGTTGGCACCATGCTGCTCTTCAGCCTCCTGAACTGTGAGACAAATAACTGTGTTATTTATAAGCATTCAGTCTTAGCTATTTTGCTATAGCTACAGAAAAACAGGCTAGTACATTGAAATATTAGAAGCACAGAATTTAGTAAATCAAAGTATAGTACTGAATGTAAAAAGACTCTCTGAAGAATAAGAGAAAAACTTTGCAAGGCATATATCTGATAAAGATCAATTATTCAGAATCTTTGTCTCTGTCTCTCCATATCTATATCTATATCTATCTATCTATCTATATATATATATCTACTCAAAAATAAAAAGGCAAATAGGTTAATTAAAAATAGGCAGGGCTGTGGATAGAACTCAGTTGGTAGAGTGTTTGCCTCACATGCACAAGACCCTGAGTTCAATCCCCAGCACTGCAAAAAAAAAAAAAAAAAAAAAAAAAACAAAACCAAAAAGTTGGGCTGGGGAGATAGCTCAGGTGGTAGAGTGCTTGCCTTGCAAGCACAGGGTCCTGGGTTCGATCCCCAGCACCACACACACACAAAAAAAAAAAAAAAGAAAAGAAAAAAAAAGAAAAAGGAAAAAGAAAAAAAAAGTAGGCATGCTAGTGACATTCCTCAAAGAACTAAGAAAAAAATATCCTAAGGTTTATGTGGAATCACACACCCACCCACCTGGAATACTCAAAGTCATCTTGAACAAAAAGAACAAAGCAGGAGGCATTATACCATCTGACTTCAAAACACAAAGCACACAAATGAAAACAAAACTACAAGGCTATACAAAATAGAAAAGAGCACTATATTTGCATATATTCAGGCATAGACCAATGGAAGATAACCTAGAAGGAAGCCCAACATCAAACTAACTTATTTTCATCAAAGACACTAAGAACACACATTGAAAAAAGAGTCTTTTCAATAAATGGTGCTGATGCCTTGCAAGCACAAGGCCCTGGGTTCGATCCCTAGCACCACAAAAACAAACAAACAAACAAACAAACAAACAAACAAAAAACAAAAATTGGTGCTGGGATGTTAGCCATTCACATGCGGAAAAATAAAACTAGATCCTGATTTTCAACCAGGTATGAAAATTGACTCAGAATGCAATAAAGACTTACATTTAAGAGCTGAAACTATGCAATTACTAGAAGAAAAGAGAAAATGCTTGAGGACATTGGGATGAGCAAGGATTTTATTTTTACACAAGACTCCAAAAGCAAAAATAGGTGAGTGGGATTACATCAGACTAAATATCTGCACAGTAAATGAAACAACCAAGAGTAAAAAGAGAATGCATGGAGTGAGGAAAAACATTTGTACACTATAGATCTGACAGGAGGTTAATAATCAGAATATATTAAGAACTGCAATTACAACAAAAATAATCTAACTAAAAAATAGACAATAGATCTAAAAAGATATTTCTTAAGAAAGACATACAAGTGGCCAACAAGTGTATAAAAAATGCTGGTGAGGATGTGTAGAAAGGAGAACTACATACCATTAGTTGGAATATAAATTAAAATACAGTACAAAGGTTCACCAAAAATTTTAAAATGATCCAGCAATCCTTCTAGTAGATAGATATCCAAAGTAAATCAGTATATTGAAGAGAGATCTCCATTCCTACATTCACTATAGCTCTATTCACAATAGCCAAGATATGGAAAAACTTTAAGTGTCTATCCAGTCACATATGATATTAAGCCATAAAAGAATGAAACCCTTTCATTTGCAACAAATGTATAAAACTGGAAAAAATTATCTTAAGTGCAATAAGGCGGGTCCAGAGGGTCAAGTACTTTATTATTATTTTTTATTTAGTCTTTAATTTTTTTACGGACTGCATTTTGATTCATTGTATACAAATGGGGTACATCATTTGTTTCTATGGTTGTACACATCAAGTACTTTATGATATCACTTTTTAAAAAATATTTGTCATTGTTGATGAACTTGATTTTATTAATTTATTTATATGCAGTGCTTAGAATTGAACCCAGTACATCACACATGGGAGGCAAGTGCTTTACCACTGAGCCACAACCTTAGCCCTATGATATCACTTGTCTTAGTCAGCTTTTTTGCTGCTGTGACTAAAGGACCTGACCAGAACAATTGTCAGGAGGAAAAGTTTATTTAGGGATTCATGGTTTCAGAGGTCTTGATCCATCATACACATCAGATTCTATTACTTGGGGCTCAAGATGAGGCTGAACATCATGGAGGAAGAGTGTGGCAGAGGGAAGCAGCTCATATCATGATGAGAAAGCAGAGGGAGACTCCACTTGCCAGATACAAATATATACCCCAAAGCCACACCCCAAAGTCACACCTCTTCCAGCCACACCCCACTTATCTTCAGTTATTCCTCAACAAATCCCATGAGGTGATCAATTCACTGATTGGGTTAAGACTGTCATAACCCAATCATATCATCTCTGAACCTTCTTGCATTGTCTCACATGTGAGATTGTGGGGGACACCTCACATTCAAAACTAACATTCTGCCCCAGGCCCCCAAAAGTTCACACTCATCTGACAATGCAAAATACATTTTGTCCATTCTGAAGAGTCCCCCCAGCCTCAAAAGTTTCTAGATTGCTCAAAGTTCAAGTTCAAAGTCTCATCCGAGGCTCAAGGCAATCTCACTTTGTGAGTTTATGTAAAATTAAAAGCAATTTACAAGTGTCCAATATATAATGGTACAGAGTAAACATTTCCATTCACAAAAGTAGGGGTATAGAAAGAAGGGATGGCACCAAAGCAAGAACAAAATCCAGTTGTGCAAACAGATCCTGTAGTTCTGTTTCTGGCATCTGGAGTTCATGGCATGATGTTCTCTCCAAAGGACATGTGTAGCTCTGCTCCTGTGGCCTTGTTGGTTGCAGCCCAGGTGGCCTTTCTCTTGGCTTATCTCTGCTTGATTCCTGCAGCTTTCCCAGGATGGCCCACATTACTGGCATTTCTTAATCTGCAGCTTTGCCTTCCTCCTCACATCTCCACACTTTGACTTCTCAGATGGTGCCCACAGGGACTCTGACCCTGCTGCATTTTGCCTGGTCTCCCAGGTGTTCCTTTGAAATCTTGGCAGAAGCCTCCATGACCCCCTAAATCCAGCATCCTGCACTCCTGCAGAACCAGTACCACATGGTTGATGCCAAGGTCTCCTCCATCTCCAGCAGTATCCATGCCTCCAGGGATCCTTGCTACAGCAGCCTCTGAGTGCCTGGATGGCTGAGCATGTTGTAAAAACTTTCTAAGCCCCATTGTACAAGAAGGGTGCCTCATTGGTCTACTTTCAAAAGAATTTTTACTTTTACTTCCTTGAGTCTGAGATTGCCAATTCCTGGGATGCCCTCAAGCCCTCTTTCCTACTGTCTCTGGGCAGTCTTTAGTGTTTCTTTGGTGCTGGTAAAATCTTTAACAACTTCAACTTCCTTAGTCCCTGTTTTACTCCCACCTTTTTTTTTTAAGTCCAAGTCTTTCAAATCTTTCTGCTCCTGATTATCACAATAAATTTGGCTAAAAGTGGCCAGCAATAGCCATGGCCTGAATGTTATGCTGCCTAGAAATTGCCTCCACCAGACTAAGAAGTCCATTGCTTTGATTCCACAAGTTGCCCAGCAGCAGAGGAGGCACTCATGTCTGTGTGGGGCCTGTTGGCAGAGGAGGTCCTGGACTGCTATTATTTTGAAATTTGAAAGCCTGAGGCAGGACTTTAGGTGTCCAAGGGAGCAATGGCAAGTCACAAGACAGAAGAAGTGGTTCTCAATATTCTTTGACTGAATGTGGGTGACTGTATTTACACAGCCCGGTGTGAATCTTTGTGCCTTTTAAAGGACTCTATGCTGGCATCTATGTTCAGTGGTCATTTTCCTCTTAAACAGATGAATCAGAGAGGCAGAAAATAATGTTTAGTATATTTGGAGCTATTGTTCAGTAGCTGAGTTGAAGAAAATGATGGATGCCTTTGATGCTTGGAAAGGAAAAGGTGTTAGCAGCTGGAGGGTGCCTCATGAACTGATAGAATGTTGGACTCTGGAAGAGCGGCCTTTACATGGAAGTCTGTGGCATATAGCCCCAATTTGAAAGAGGTGACTGACAACACTCAATGATAAGGAATAAGAAGGTGTGAATTGTAAGGTTGGTCCTAAGCCAGTCAGATTTTTGGGCCTTTCCACAAGCACCCAAATTAAAGTGAAAAACTCCACTTCAGTCAGGTGTCTCCAACCAATGCTGTCCAGATCTCCTCTCAGATGCCAGCAAACTAGTCTCAGAGTGGCAGCTTTGGAAAGGCAGCTCAGTGCTCTGAGAACCCTGTGAGCACTGGGGCATCTGGCCACTCACAGGCTTCACATGGGGACAAAGTGTTGAAAATGGAGCCCCACTCCTGCCTCCAGCAAAGGTGCTGCTCTCTGACAAGAAGTCTACACCCCACCGAATGACAAAGCTGAAGAGGACTCCATTGTGTGCTGTGGTGCCTTCCCTGCTCAACCCCACAGCAGCAGCGAGGTAGGCCATCCCCTCTAAGCTGCCTCTTCCAGAAGCTTTGAGCACTTTGTACGTGGGTACTGAAAATGACAAAGACCAGTCTGATGGACAAAAATGGTAGACTTGGCACTTCCTGTTTGTCTCAGAGCTTTCAACACCTTAGATACCAATAATTGACACTGTTTCTTGATGTAGTAGAAGGGAAAGCTTATGTTTATGCTTAGGATTATTATGGGAAAAATGAATTATGTGAAGTCGGAATGGAGGAGGGGAGACTTTGAATGGTTGGGGCTTTATTGACTTCTCATCTTCCCAACTTTTAAAGGATTGTCTATGGGTAGTTTGATTTTCTGTTTTTTTTTTTTTTAACTTTATAGGGTTAATTGGTATTAAGGTGACAGTACATTGCAGTAACCATTAGAGGTCTCTTTTGTAGACTCTAGGCACTTTTGAAATGCTACTTCTTGTAGGTCCTGTCTAGTGAGTGCAGAGGGTGGGATCAGCACTTGCCTGCAGTGCGTTATAGTCAGTAGAGATCAGAGAGAAAGAGTAGATCAAGATAAGCTGCCTGCAGTTGATCTCAGCCTCAAGACATCATGAAAAGAAATGTTGGAAAGGGAAAAAGACAATAATTTGAGAACACACTCTGGTTCTCACTTACTTGAGCCATTTCCTTTCCTAAATTGGCCTTTGTTACTCTTTTCTGTTAGCAGATTTATTTATATACACCACAGAAAGATTTCAGTGATAAAAACTTAAAAATGAAAAGGCGCCCAGACAAACCACTCCAGGCGGGAACTCCCCCAAGAGATTTTATTAGGCAGACAAACAGTGTCTGCCCTGAAGAGAGAGAGAGAGAGAGCACAGAGAGAGAGCATGGCGGGGGAGTTTCGCTTAAGTAGTTGAATTTCCCGGGCTAACAACATTCAGGCCAATTGCTGGGCAGTTAAAATTTGCGGGCTAGGGATTAAGCCAATGGCTGCCAAGCACAAGCTGACAAGTGGACCAATGGCTGGCTAGGATGGCAGACTGACAGCTGGGGGTGCGGTCATGCCTTCTTGCCTTTCCCCAGAAGTGTGTCCCACGCCAGACCGCCCAGGAAGGAGCCCCCGAGGTCGTAGGGCACGCTGGTCATAGGCAGCCCCAGGCCGGAGGCGAGGCCAGAGCCAGACTGCAGGGCAAACCCAGCTCCCATCTGCTGCCTGCCACTGCCAGGCGACACCCGTTGGGTACCTGTGGACAGAGCATTGCGTCTGCAACTGCCCACCTGCCGCGCCTCCTCTGCCCTCTGGGAAGCCCACGGAGCATTATGAGAACTACACAACCAGTCTTTGGACTGAAATTGTTAAAATATCATTAAAATATTTGAATTTGAACTGCAGTTTTGAAATTACTTTGAAAAAGAGAAGTTAAAAAATTTACCTTTTTAACTAAAGTTAGTATTTGTTCTTCAGAAGTAACCATTAGAGTCATTCTGATTATACAATAATTTTTGTGCATAAAATTTCCATATAACTTGAATTTAATATTTTTAAACAGAATATTTTGATTAATTCCCTAATTTTCATGACTACCTAGTTGTGCATTTACTCTCACATGTTCTGTTTTGTAACAATCATATATTCTACTTTCAGTGAGCAGTATGCCTTCAGCTTTTTCAATAATAATAGCTCATAAAGCAGCATACTTTTTACTTAGATGCTTAGTATTGTTCTTGCATTACCTTGAAAAAGTAAACACAAACATTATATTTTACAAAATAAAGAAAAACTTTTCAAAAAAAAAATTCCATTGCTTTTAAAATGAGCCTCACAGAAAGTCTGAAGACACTGGCAAAATGCAGACAACTTCTCAGACAGAACATAACACGAATGGTCTCTACTCCAATTATCAGTAGAGTCCTCCTTTTCCTCTAAACCCTCTTGAGCCCTGTTTTCACTGTCTTAAGTCCTACTAGCATTCTGGTCTTCCAAGTTCCCACCAGAATTGACCATTAAGCTCTACTTACAACAACCTAAGGCATTTCCAGCTTATACTGCTAAACATCTCAAAACTCCTCCCACCAATTCCACAGAGTTCCAAAAAATTCTGAACCACATAGTCAGTTTACAGCAACAAGTCCACTGCTGGTAACAATTTCTATTTTAGTCAGCCTTTTCACCAATGAGACTAAAAGACCTGACCAGCATAACTGTAGAGGAGGAAAAGTTTATTCAGGGGTTAATGGTTTCAGAGGTCTCAGTCCTTACACAGCAGACTCCATTCCTTGGGGCTCAAGGTGAGGCTGAACATCATGAAGCAAGAGTGTGGCAGAGGGAAGCAGCTCATATCATGATCAGAAAACAGAGGGAGACTCCACTTGCCAGCTACAAATATATACCCTAAAGTCTCGTTCCAAAACCCCACCTCTTCCAGTCACACTCCACCTACCTTTAGTTACCACTCAATTATTCCCATCAGGTTATCAATTCACTGATTGGGTTAATGCTCTCATAACACAATCATATCTTCCCTAAACCTTCCTGCTTTGTCTCACACATGAGTTTTTGGGGGACACCTCACATGTAAACCATAACATTATTCAAATATAAAATCTAAAACAACTGATTTCATAGAGTTGACAAAATTGTGGTTACCAGAGTAGGGGGAGGGAAGATGGAAAAAGGTTCACAAATAAGTACTAAGTTAAGTTAGATAGGTTTAGGTTTAAGAAATCTGTGTGTTTATGCCCAGTAGGGTGGCTGCAGTGAACATTATGTACTGAATACTTCAAAACACTAGAACAAAGGATTTTTTTTTTTTTGTGGTGCTAGGGAGAACAAAGGATTTTGAAAATTTTTACCTTCTAGAAATAATAACTACTCAAGGAGATAAATGTTTACCTGATTTAGACAATATACAATGTAAACATATATCAAAAAAATCACATGGTATTCATTAATATGTATAGTTTTAAATTTTTATGTATCAATTAAAAACAATTTAAAGAAAATAATAAAAATAAACAAACTAAATGGACACTCTCCAAAGAAGCTATATAAATATTCAATAAATACATGAAAGGGTTTTGAATGCTTTTTGTCTTTGGAAAAGTGCAAATCTAAACAACCATAGGGGACAATTAAAAAATCTAAAAGACATGTTGCTAAGTGACAAAAGCCAATTGTAAAAGGAAAAATGCTTTGTAATTCCATTTCAATACACTCTGGAGAAGGTAAAAGTTTAAAGATGATAAGCAGGTGAGTGGTTAGTAGGGGCTTAAATAACAGAAGTTCAAATATATGAACTACAAAGAATTTTCTTAGGGTAGTAAAATTATTATCCATGATCCTATAAGGATGAAAACTTGATACTAATTTTTCAATTGAACAGAACTGATTAAATGTTGTCTATAAAATGCACTTTAAATATTAAAACATAAATTAAAAGCAAATGGATGGAAAAATATACCATGCTAACTAATCTTAGAAAATAAAAATTGACTGGGTGTGGAGGTGTATGCCTGTAATCCCAGCAGCTCAGGAGGCTGAGGCAGGAGGATTGCAAGTTCAAAGCCAGTCTCAGCAAAAAAACGAGGTGCTAAGCAATTCAGTGAGACCCTGTCTCTAAATAAAATACAAAACAGAGCTGAGGATGTGTCTCAGTGACTGAGTGTCCCTGAGTTCAATTCTTGGTACACCCCCCAAAAATAAAGAAAATTTAATTTGCTATATTAATTTCAGGCAGAATTCAAAGCAAGGAAAGTTATCAGGAATAAGGTTAATTTTTCAGTAAGTTCTAACAATTCTTAAAGCATACCTACAAATATAAGTCCATCAAACAGTATAAGGCAAAACTATACAGAACTGCAAAAATAGATGGATTCACTATTGTTTGAGAATTCAACACCTATATTGGAAATAAATATAGCAGATGGGATATCAGAAAGGACATTGTTGAATTTCATAACACTTTTTTCAATTGAATATGATTGACAGAAAACTTCATACAACAACTGCTGAATGCACATTATTTTTTCCACATTTTAACTGGTGCAGTATAGTTGTACATACTGATAGGATTTGGTGTTACATATTCACATATACAATATGACAATATAATTTGGCCCAGTATCACTCCCAGTACTTCATCCCTCCCTGCTCTTGATCCATTTCCTCTCCTGATCACTCTTTGATGTTCATGAGATCTGTCCTCAACTTTTGTTTCCTTTTTCCTCTCTAGCTTCCGAATGTGAGAGAAAACATATGACTCTTGACCTTCTGAGATTCGCTTATTTCACTTAACATGGTGTTCTCTAGTTCCATCATTTTCCAGCAAATGACATAATTTCATTTTCCTTTGTGACTGAGTGAAATTCCACTGTGTATTGTTTCAGTTAACTTTTTTGCTGCTGTGACAAAAAGACCTGATTAGATCAATTAGAGGAGAAAATTAGGGGCCTTGTGGTGTCAGAGGTCTCAGTTAATAGCCAATTTCATTCCTTGAGTCAGAAGGTGAGGCAGAACATCATGGCTGGTTCTGGGAAGAGATACTGGCCAAATTATATTGTTATACTCTATATTGTGCACATGTAGGAATATCTAACAACAAATCCCATCAGTATGTAGAAATATAATACACCAATAAAAAAATAGAGGAATTTAAAAAAAAAGAACATCATGGCAGAAGTGTTTGGCAGAGGAAAGCAACTGGGAACACAGCACCAGGAAGCAAAGAGAAAGTTCCACTAAAGAAGGACAAAATATATACCCTAAAGGCATGAAACCCATCAACCCACCTCCTCCAGCCACACCCTGTGTACAGTTACCACCTAGTTAATCCCTACCAGGGGATTAATGCACTGATTGGGTTAAGGCTCTCATGACCCAATCATTTCAACTCTAAACTTTCTTGCACGGTCTCACACATGAGTTTTTTTTTTTTTTTTTTTTGAAAACTCATGTCTAAACCATAACATGCGTGTATACCATATTTTCTTGTCATCCATTGATGGACACACAGTCTCCTTCCATAGTTTTGTGCTGCTGTAAACATTGGTATGCATAAATCATGTAGTATAATAACTTTAGCAGACTATATATTCTTATTAAACTTACCTATAATGTTCATTGTGCTAGAGCTAAATCAGGGCTAGGAATGTAGCTCAGTGGTAGAGAGCTTTCACTGCATGTACAAGGCCCTGGTTTGATCCCCAGCACTACAGAAAACCAAACAACACCTAAGATAGACCAAATTATAGAGCACAAAGCATAGTATAATAAATCTAAAAGAATGGAAATCCTGTAGCGAACTCTTGGCCCACAATAAAATTAAATTAAAAGTCAAAGGGTAACTGGAAAAATCCATAAATGCTTGGAGATTGAACAACACACTTCCAAAAAATGCAGGTCAAAGGTGACATCTTTATGAATTAAAGAGCACATTTGAACTGATGAAAATTAAATTTATCAAAATTTGTGAGATACTAGGAAAACAGAGCTTAGAAGGAAAAGTACTGAATATGTATCTTAGAAAAGTAAAAGAATCTGAAGTCAGTAATCTAGTTTTCAACCTTATAAAACCAAAAGAAACAAAAAACATATTGAATCCATACTAACCAGAAGAAGATACATAAGATTGTAATGATATTTTAAAATAAGTGAGATCCAAGATGGCGGACTAGAGGGAGGCTGCGTTCCTTGTTGCTCTGTAACTCCGGTTTCAAGCAGAGGATATCTGTTTCTTGATTGCACACTGTCAGGTGCCTATCATCCGCCATTTGCCTGCCTCTTGCCTGTCCATTGCCTGCCTTACACCTATCCATCACCCAACGCAGGAGGTTCACCTCCCGATCATCCCACAACAGTCAGCAAACTGATCGCTGACCGTCAGTGGAGCACCAGCTGCCTGCTGTTGCCTGGAAGTTCACTGTTACAGTACCTGCAGGAGCCCTCAGCCCGACCGATCACTCCCTGCCTCTGGGATCCTCACATCGACTGACTGCTCCCTGCCGCCAGAACCCCCAGACCAACTGACTGCGCCCTATCACCAGGACCCCAGAGTGACTGATTGCAACTGACCTCCAGGATCCACAACCACACCAAACACACCAGACCTCCAGGACCCCTGCCTGACCAGCCGCACCCCACTTCCAGGACCTCCTGCTGACCACGGCCACACCCTGAGCTGCAGCTCCCAATTTGCCAACACATTTTGAAGCCAGAGTGGCCATCTTGGATAATCCCGGAAGCCAGAGCTCCGATCTTTAGGTGGGGCAAAACCCATCCTGAGACGCCTGCTGGAGGCTTGAAGCTCATTGTCAGGTACCTCTCATGCATCAGGTAACTGAAGACTGGGAGGTTTCATTACTATATGACTGTTACACTGTAGATTTTCTTTTTTCTCCTTATTGAAAAAATTTAAGTTTTAATATCTTTACTTTTCTTGCTTTCTTTTCCTTTTGTTTACCTGTTCCCTCAGAGTCTCTTTCTCCCTTTTTTGCATGCTAGCATCCAATTTCTTTTGATTACACTCTCACCCTTTCTATTATCTAGAACTTCTGTGTATTCTTTTCTTATCCCATTAACAGCCACATTCTACAACCCTCTGCATCCTCTTTGTCCTCCATTTGAAACTGCAGACCTTATTGCAAATTTGTTTGTTTTACTGAAGATAATATTTGAACTCATTCTGGTTATTATGACAATTTTGTTATTGTCCTCATAGGGGCTATTTGGTCTAGGATTGCATAGTGTCTGAGTTGGGCACTGCTAATCTTGATCTCCCCTTAAAGAAAGGGTTTTGGAAACCTATAGGGCCACTATAAGCCTACAGGGGGAAATCTATAATACCCCAGATCTGCACTGCTGGAGGGGAAGATACATGAACAACATGAAAAAACAAGGGAAGAAAATGATCCAAACAAATCTAGATTCTATATTAATAGAATCCAATGACAATATGTTAGAAGAAATATCAGAAAAGGACTTCAGATTATACATGATAGATCCTGTAACATTTATATTGTGTCAATCTCATTTCAGTACTCATGTCTTTTTGTTCTTCTCTCATAGAAGCACACATCCCCAGATGCCTTTACAGCCTGCACTCCCACAACCAGACTTCTACCATGAACCCCTCAATTGACCCGATTTCTAAAAGGAACCTCCAAACTGCTTGCCCCACGCTGTCCACTTCCAGCTCGAAGAAGTCAGATCGGTCATCACCCCTTTTCCCTACAGCAGTGAAGGAGTTCCTGGTATGAGAGGGGTAAATGAAGTAAGAATTGGGAACAAGCAGTTAGTGTAGAAATAGGAGATCAGTCAAATCCAGAAAATGAAATCCATGCAAATCATCTGCCTTTGGAAGCCTAGAAGGAGAATGAACTTTTTACATCTCACCTGCAAAACCAACCCCAGTCACCTAGGCAGAAAGGAGAGAGAAGACTTCAAAAAGAACTGGAGAGCAAGATTTTTTTTTTTTTTATAAAAAAAGAAATGGGGGAATGTAAGGAATCTGGCTCCCAACCACCTGTCAATCTGTGTTACGCCGGCCTCTCCCGTTACAGGAATTCCCGACCTCCCAAGCACCTGTCAATCTGCGTTATGCCTGCGGGGACAATCACAATGCGTATGCTCTTCCTCATCACAGGAACCAAAAGGACTTTATTCCACAAGTCTCAGACTTATATTGAGAACATCAGCCTATCACAGAGTAGACTACCAGGAAAGTCAGCCTATCAAGGACAGTCTCCAGGCAGATACCAGGATTGCCTCATGTACAACAGCCAACCCAGAGTTACTTCCTGAAACTTGTTTATGAGTACAGCTATGTCTGGCAAGCTGCCAGGTGCCATCTTAGAGATCAGGCCAGGGTGCGGCTCTGGGGCCCTCAGAGCCTGCCCCTGACATCTCCCCCTTATTCTTTAAATAAAGAAAAAGATGACTTGGGACCATGCCTGTCTTAGGTTGTCCATGGCAAATTACATCCTTACCCGTCATTGGAATTCTGACCTCCAGGCGTCAGAACCCTGTCTTAGGTTGGTATGCATTTCCACGGATCTTACCCGTCTTTGACTACTGGTCCAGCATGCTTAGCCATACTTGGGGGGATGTGCCTGTCTCAATGGCTGTCAAGGTCTGTACTATAGCCCGTCGATGACATCGGGCATCTTGGTGAACTCTGATTTGGCTGCATATAACATAGGCTATCCCTAAGCAGATAATAATCAGAACAGCTACTGTTCCAGCCCACTGTTTTGTCAATCCCAGGGCTTTAGATACCGATGCAACTTGAACCCTGGTGGCATTGACTCTGAGTATTTCAGCTCGCAGCTGACTGGTTAAATTATCAAACGTAGATGACCAATTGCCAGTAAGGTAGACAGAGAGATTTTTAGATAACATAGCCGCAGAGCTAAGGTTATTATAAGCAATAGGGGTGACACACACTGCTCTTAAAGGATAAACACATCCCAGTCCCAAAAGTTCTTGCAAGATATCCACTTGTTCTTGTAGTAAGTCCACTCTTTGATTTACAAGGAGTATGCCTGCCTTAAAATGGTTGTTTAGAGCTTCTTGAGTCTGTAAGGCTGTAGCTGTATTTTCGGCCAAGTGACTGACTGCTGTTGCTGTAGGTATGGCAGTTGCTAGTGCTGCTGTTGCAGAAACCACTATTGCAGTGACCACAGCCGCTGTGATGCCAAAATCTCTCTTGTCTCTAGATAGTAGTACTGGCAGTTCTGTATCTGTAACAGAGACTGGAACAGGTAGGAAGGTAGGAATATGCATTTGCTTGAGGTGCAATTGAGAAGAGAAGAAGTTAAAAACATAAAAAAGGGGGGACACACAAACTGGGGTAGGTGGAAAGGTAATATTTCTGGTATTTTTAGTGAAGTTATCATTAGCAGTGAAAGAAGTGAAATTGGGAGTGAAAAAAAATATCCATTTTGTACAGGAGTCGCTGGTCCTGCATGTTGACAACCTGTCCATATAGGAGGTGTACTGTGTTTAGGATTACAAGGAGGGAAGATTCTAGGGGTTTTGAAAGTAGTTCCTGTAGCATTATGTCTGCGAGGTACCCATCCTGAAAATAAAACTGCATCTCCTGTTAAGTTTTTTATGTATTCTTGAAATGTAGAACCATTTTCACCTGGGCAAAAAGAAAGCGTGGCTAAGGGGTGAAAGACTGTCAATAGCATGATCATCAGGAGTGTCTTTGGTGTCTTCATTTTGTTGATCCGAATTACTTGTTGGTAGCATTGCCACTGGTCGAGTCAGCCAATCAGGAACCCAGATAGGTGACGTTTTATCCTGTGGAAACACACAAACCGAACCACGGCTCCAGTAAAGCACCGGGTCCGGGCCATTCCATTGTCCTGTAAGAACTTCCTTCCATTTTACCGTCGCTCTATCATGTTGTTTATGATTGCCATGTCTCTCAGTGGCAGAGCGACCCTCATTATCCAGAGTTAAAAAATTTAAAATAAAGAGGCAAAGAGAAAGTTTATCATTAGGGGACCTGAAGGTCTCCCTTATTCCCCCTTTTTGTTTATAAAGAGTATTTTTGAGGGTGAGATGTGCACGTTCAACAATATCTTGTCTTTGTGGGTTATAAGGTATACCTGTGGTTAGAGTTATTTCAAATTTAGTGAGAAATTGGTTAAAAGAGGTTGAAGTATGAGCAGGGCCATTGTCCGTTTTAAGTTGTTTAAGGTTACCAAATTCAGGAATGTGAGTAACATCCATTTGCCATAGATGATTAGGTAGCAGTCCTTTAGGATAACTCCTATAGAAGGTGGATGATGGAGGACTGTACACTGGCCACAAGATTTAACAATAGCACGTGCAGTTTCTTTAGTAATGGGAAACTTCAGTTTTAATGTTGTAGAATTAACATGGAATTGTTGATGATAATTTTTTGCTGCCTCATACACAGAAAAAATGTGAAGATCCTTAGTTGCTATGTCTGCTACATTATTCCCTAGAGCTAAAGGTCCAGGTAAATTGGTATGAGCTCTGATATGTCCAATAAAGAAAGAATTATAACAATCCCAAATCATTTGTTGTAAAGTCTGTAAAGGATAAAAAACAGTAGAGTTTGAGGCAATAAGCCCTGCACATTCTAAGTTACTGAGAGCTTGAACTACATATAATCTATCTGAGTAGGGAAAAGGAATGTTTGGACTTTATCTAGATAACAAATAGCTCCAGTCCCTGTTTTGGATTCATCAGTGAAAATCACAGGAGACTTAAAATAGGTTGTGTCTATGATCGCCCACTGCCCGCGGGGACAATCACAACGCGTACGCTCTACCTCATCACAGGAACAAAAAGGACTTTATTCCACAAGTCTCAGACTTATATTGAGAACATCAGCCTATCAGAGAGTAGACTACCAGGAAAGTCAGCCTATCAAGGACAGTCTCCAGGCAGATACCAGGATTGCCTCATGTACAACAGCCAACCAGAGTTACTTCCTAAAACTTGAATATGAGTGCAGCTATGTCTGGCAAGCTGCCAGGCGCCATCTTAGAGATCAGGCCAGGGTGCGGCTCTGGGGCCCTCAGAGCCTGCCCCTGACATCTCCCCCTTATTCTTTAAATAAAGAAAAAGATGACTTGGGACCATGCCTGTCTTAGGTTGTCCATGGCAAATTACATCCTTACCCGTCATTGGAATTCTGACCTCCAGGCGTCAGAACCCTGTCTTAGGTTGGTATGCATTTCCACGGATCTTACCCGTCTTTGACTACTGGTCCAGCATGCTTAGCCATACTTGGGGGGATGTGCCTGTCTCAATGGCTGTCAAGGTCTGTACTATAGCCCGTCGATGACATCGGGCATCTTGGTGAACTCTGATTTGGCTGCATATAACATAGGCTATCCCTAAGCAGATAATAATCAGAACAGCTACTGTTCCAGCCCACTGTTTTGTCAATCCCAGGGCTTTAGATACCGATGCAACTTGAACCCTGGTGGCATTGACTCTGAGTATTTCAGCTCGCAGCTGACTGGTTAAATTATCAAACGTAGATGACCAATTGCCAGTAAGGTAGACAGAGAGATTTTTAGATAACATAGCCGCAGAGCTAAGGTTATTATAAGCAATAGGGGTGACACACACTGCTCTTAAAGGATAAACACATCCCAGTCCCAAAAGTTCTTGCAAGATATCCACTTGTTCTTGTAGTAAGTCCACTCTTTGATTTACAAGGAGTATGCCTGCCTTAAAATGGTTGTTTAGAGCTTCTTGAGTCTGTAAGGCTGTAGCTGTATTTTCGGCCAAGTGATTGACTGCTGTTGCTGTAGGTATGGCAGTTGCTAGTGCTGCTGTTGCAGAAACCACTATTGCAGTGACCACAGCCGCTGTGATGCCAAAATCTCTCTTGTCTCTAGATAGTAGTACTGGCAGTTCTGTATCTGTAACAGAGACTGGAACAGGTAGGAAGGTAGGAATATGCATTTGCTTGAGGTGCAATTGAGAAGAGAAGAAGTTAAAAACATAAAAAAGGGGAGACACACAAACTGGGGTAGGTGGAAAGGTAATATTTCTGGTATTTTTAGTGAAGTTATCATTAGCAGTGAAAGAAGTGAAATTGGGAGTGAAAAAAAATATCCATTTTGTACAGGAGTCGCTGGTCCTGCATGTTGACAACCTGTCCATATAGGAGGTGTACTGTGTTTAGGATTACAAGGAGGGAAGATTCTAGGGGTTTTGAAAGTAGTTCCTGTAGCATTATGTCTGCGAGGTACCCATCCTGAAAATAAAACTGCATCTCCTGTTAAGTTTTTTATGTATTCTTGAAATGTAGAACCATTTTCACCTGGGCAAAAAGAAAGCGTGGCTAAGGGGTGAAAGACTGTCAATAGCATGATCATCAGGAGTGTCTTTGGTGTCTTCATTTTGTTGATCCGAATTACTTGTTGGTAGCATTGCCACTGGTCGAGTCAGCCAATCAGGAACCCAGATAGGTGACGTTTTATCCTGTGGAAACACACAAACCGAACCACGGCTCCAGTAAAGCACCGGGTCCGGGCCATTCCATTGTCCTGTAAGAACTTCCTTCCATTTTACCGTCGCTCTATCATGTTGTTTATGATTGCCATGTCTCTCAGTGGCAGAGCGACCCTCATTATCCAGAGTTAAAAAATTTAAAATAAAGAGGCAAAGAGAAAGTTTATCATTAGGGGACCTGAAGGTCTCCCTTATTCCCCCTTTTTGTTTATAAAGAGTATTTTTGAGGGTGAGATGTGCACGTTCAACAATATCTTGTCTTTGTGGGTTATAAGGTATACCTGTGGTTAGAGTTATTTCAAATTTAGTGAGAAATTGGTTAAAAGAGGTTGAAGTATGAGCAGGGCCATTGTCCGTTTTAAGTTGTTTAAGGTTACCAAATTCAGGAATGTGAGTAACATCCATTTGCCATAGATGATTAGGTAGCAGTCCTTTAGGATAACTCCTATAGAAGGTGGATGATGGAGGACTGTACACTGGCCACAAGATTTAACAATAGCACGTGCAGTTTCTTTAGTAATGGGAAACTTCAGTTTTAATGTTGTAGAATTAACATGGAATTGTTGATGATAATTTTTTGCTGCCTCATACACAGAAAAAATGTGAAGATCCTTAGTTGCTATGTCTGCTACATTATTCCCTAGAGCTAAAGGTCCAGGTAAATTGGTATGAGCTCTGATATGTCCAATAAAGAAAGAATTATAACAATCCCAAATCATTTGTTGTAAAGTCTGTAAAGGATAAAAAACAGTAGAGTTTGAGGCAATAAGCCCTGCACATTCTAAGTTACTGAGAGCTTGAACTACATATAATCTATCTGAGTAGGGAAAAGGAATGTTTGGACTTTATCTAGATAACAAATAGCTCCAGTCCCTGTTTTGGATTCATCAGTGAAAATCACAGGAGACTTAAAATAGGTTGTGTCTATGATCGCCCACTGCCCGCAGGGACAATCACAACGCGTACGCTCTACCTCATCACAGGAACAAAAAGGACTTTATTCCACAAGTCTCAGACTTATATTGAGAACATCAGCCTATCAGAGAGTAGACTACCAGGAAAGTCAGCCTATCAAGGACAGTCTCCAGGCAGATACCAGGATTGCCTCATGTACAACAGCCAACCAGAGTTACTTCCTAAAACTTGAATATGAGTGCAGCTATGTCTGGCAAGCTGCCAGGCGCCATCTTAGAGATCAGGCCAGGGTGCGGCTCTGGGGCCCTCAGAGCCTGCCCCTGACATCTCCCCCTTATTCTTTAAATAAAGAAAAAGATGACTTGGGACCATGCCTGTCTTAGGTTGTCCATGGCAAATTACATCCTTACCCGTCATTGGAATTCTGACCTCCAGGCGTCAGAACCCTGTCTTAGGTTGGTATGCATTTCCACGGATCTTACCCGTCTTTGACTACTGGTCCAGCATGCTTAGCCATACTTGGGGGGATGTGCCTGTCTCAATGGCTGTCAAGGTCTGTACTATAGCCCGTCGATGACATCGGGCATCTTGGTGAACTCTGATTTGGCTGCATATAACATAGGCTATCCCTAAGCAGATAATAATCAGAACAGCTACTGTTCCAGCCCACTGTTTTGTCAATCCCAGGGCTTTAGATACCGATGCAACTTGAACCCTGGTGGCATTGACTCTGAGTATTTCAGCTCGCAGCTGACTGGTTAAATTATCAAACGTAGATGACCAATTGCCAGTAAGGTAGACAGAGAGATTTTTAGATAACATAGCCGCAGAGCTAAGGTTATTATAAGCAATAGGGGTGACACACACTGCTCTTAAAGGATAAACACATCCCAGTCCCAAAAGTTCTTGCAAGATATCCACTTGTTCTTGTAGTAAGTCCACTCTTTGATTTACAAGGAGTATGCCTGCCTTAAAATGGTTGTTTAGAGCTTCTTGAGTCTGTAAGGCTGTAGCTGTGTTTTCGGCCAAGTGATTGACTGCTGTTGCTGTAGGTATGGCAGTTGCTAGTGCTGCTGTTGCAGAAACCACTATTGCAGTGACCACAGCCGCTGTGATGCCAAAATCTCTCTTGTCTCTAGATAGTAGTACTGGCAGTTCTGTATCTGTAACAGAGACTGGAACAGGTAGGAAGGTAGGAATATGCATTTGCTTGAGGTGCAATTGAGAAGAGAAGAAGTTAAAAACATAAAAAAGGGGGGACACACAAACTGGGGTAGGTGGAAAGGTAATATTTCTGGTATTTTTAGTGAAGTTATCATTAGCAGTGAAAGAAGTGAAATTGGGAGTGAAAAAAAATATCCATTTTGTACAGGAGTCGCTGGTCCTGCATGTTGACAACCTGTCCATATAGGAGGTGTACTGTGTTTAGGATTACAAGGAGGGAAGATTCTAGGGGTTTTGAAAGTAGTTCCTGTAGCATTATGTCTGCGAGGTACCCATCCTGAAAATAAAACTGCATCTCCTGTTAAGTTTTTTATGTATTCTTGAAATGTAGAACCATTTTCACCTGGGCAAAAAGAAAGCGTGGCTAAGGGGTGAAAGACTGTCAATAGCATGATCATCAGGAGTGTCTTTGGTGTCTTCATTTTGTTGATCCGAATTACTTGTTGGTAGCATTGCCACTGGTCGAGTCAGCCAATCAGGAACCCAGATAGGTGACGTTTTATCCTGTGGAAACACACAAACCGAACCACGGCTCCAGTAAAGCACCGGGTCCGGGCCATTCCATTGTCCTGTAAGAACATCCTTCCATTTTACCGTCGCTCTATCATGTTGTTTATGATTGCCATGTCTCTCAGTGGCAGAGCGACCCTCATTATCCAGAGTTAAAAAATTTAAAATAAAGAGGCAAAGAGAAAGTTTATCATTAGGGGACCTGAAGGTCTCCCTTATTCCCCCTTTTTGTTTATAAAGAGTATTTTTGAGGGTGAGATGTGCACGTTCAACAATATCTTGTCCTTGTGGGTTATAAGGTATACCTGTGGTTAGAGTTATTTCAAATTTAGTGAGAAATTGGTTAAAAGAGGTTGAAGTATGAGCAGGGCCATTGTCCGTTTTAAGTTGTTTAAGGTTACCAAATTCAGGAATGTGAGTAACATCCATTTGCCATAGATGATTAGGTAGCAGTCCTTTAGGATAACTCCTATAGAAGGTGGATGATGGAGGACTGTACACTGGCCACAAGATTTAACAATAGCACGTGCAGTTTCTTTAGTAATGGGAAACTTCAGTTTTAATGTTGTAGAATTAACATGGAATTGTTGATGATAATTTTTTGCTGCCTCATACACAGAAAAAATGTGAAGATCCTTAGTTGCTATGTCTGCTACATTATTCCCTAGAGCTAAAGGTCCAGGTAAATTGGTATGAGCTCTGATATGTCCAATAAAGAAAGAATTATAACAATCCCAAATCATTTGTTGTAAAGTCTGTAAAGGATAAAAAACAGTAGAGTTTGAGGCAATAAGCCCTGCACATTCTAAGTTACTGAGAGCTTGAACTACATATAATCTATCTGAGTAGGGAAAAGGAATGTTTGGACTTTATCTAGATAACAAATAGCTCCAGTCCCTGTTTTGGATTCATCAGTGAAAATCACAGGAGACTTAAAATAGGTTGTGTCTATGATCGCCCACTGCCCGCGGGGACAATCACAACGCGTACGCTCTTCCTCATCACAGGAACAAAAAGGACTTTATTCCACAAGTCTCAGACTTATATTGAGAACATCAGCCTATCAGAGAGTAGACTACCAGGAAAGTCAGCCTATCAAGGACAGTCTCCAGGCAGATACCAGGATTGCCTCATGTACAACAGCCAACCAGAGTTACTTCCTAAAACTTGAATATGAGTGCAGCTATGTCTGGCAAGCTGCCAGGCGCCATCTTAGAGATCAGGCCAGGGTGCGGCTCTGGGGCCCTCAGAGCCTGCCCCTGACATCTCCCCCTTATTCTTTAAATAAAGAAAAAGATGACTTGGGACCATGCCTGTCTTAGGTTGTCCATGGCAAATTACATCCTTACCCGTCATTGGAATTCTGACCTCCAGGCGTCAGAACCCTGTCTTAGGTTGGTATGCATTTCCACGGATCTTACCCGTCTTTGACTACTGGTCCAGCATGCTTAGCCATACTTGGGGGGATGTGCCTGTCTCAATGGCTGTCAAGGTCTGTACTATAGCCCGTCGATGACATCGGGCATCTTGGTGAACTCTGATTTGGCTGCATATAACATAGGCTATCCCTAAGCAGATAATAATCAGAACAGCTACTGTTCCAGCCCACTGTTTTGTCAATCCCAGGGCTTTAGATACCGATGCAACTTGAACCCTGGTGGCATTGACTCTGAGTATTTCAGCTTGTAGCTGACTGGTTAAATGATGAAACGTAGATGACCAATTACCAGTAAGGTAGACAGAGATTTTTAGATAACATAACCACAGAGCTAAGGTTATTATAAGCAATAGGTTGACACACACTGCTCTTAAAGGATAAACACATCCCAGTCCCAAAAGTTCTTGCAAGATATCCACTTGTTCTTGTAGTAAGTCCACTCTTTGATTTAGAAGAGTATGCCTGCTGTTAGATGTTGGCTTAGGGTCTCTTGAGTCTGTAAGGCTGCAGCTGTATTTTTGACCAAGTGATTGTTGTTGCTGTCTGTATGGTTGTGTCAATGCTGCTGCTGCGGTTGTGGCTGCCACTGCAGAGACTGCTACTGTGGCGACCACCCCTGCTGTGATGCCAAAATCTCTCCTGTTTCTTGATAGTAACACTGGCAATTCTGCATCTGTAACAGAGACTGGGACTGGTTGGAAGGTAGGAACACACATTAAGAGTACCAGCGGGAACCTAGAAGCATTCCAACGTTGAGAGAGATAGCACCCTAAGAGACTAAAAAGAGGTTGTGAGTTAGTTCAAGGGTGGCTACGAGCATCATGGTTATCAGGAGTATGTTGGTCTGAGTTACTTGTTGGTAGCGTTGGCACTGGTCAAGTTAGTCGCTCAGGAACCCAGATAGGCGATGTTTTATCCTGTGGAAACACACAAACCGAGCCGCGGCTCCAGTGAAGCACCGGGTCCAGGCCGTTCCATTGTCTGTAAGAACATCCTTCCATTTTACCGTTGCTCTATCATGTTGTTTATGATTGCCATGTCTCTCAGTGGCAGAGCGACCCTCATTATCCAGAGTTAAAAAATTTAAAATAAAGAGGCAAAGAGAAAGTTTATCTTTAGGGGACCTGAAGGTCTCCCCTATTCCCCCTTTTTGTTTATAAAGAGTCCTTGTGGGTTATAAGGTATACCTGTGGTTAGAGTTATTTCAAATTTAGTGAGAAATTGGTTCTTACCAAATTTAGTTTTTAAAGAAAAATTTAGACTCTATAACGTAGTACAATACTCTAGCAGTTGCTTAACCATAATTGTATAAACCCCTATTTTTAAGACTAATTTTTCTAAAGAATAAAACTTAATAGACACAAAGTTAAGAGTAAATTAGTGTTTCTAAGAAATCCTTGTTATTTTACCATGTCATTTTACCATATAGATTACACTTTGGTTTATATTAGAACATTAGTATTTCACCTTAGGAAAAACCTTAAATAGCTTTAAATGTTTCACATACATACAACCAACTTAGTTACATGCAAACTTGTTGAAACTTGCCCTTTACTTACATAGACTTTCTTAGCACTTACTTAGACCCTCATTTATTTCATCACACAAGCACTTTCTTACCCAGAAACATTTCCTTTTCCCTTTTACTAAATATATTTCCATACCCAGAACCTTTATTTTCTCTTTCCTGTTGACCCCTTTTTGTTCACATTCTGAAACAACTCTTATGAAATTTCTAAATTTAAAAAAATTACTCTATTTTAATAAGATTAAATATTTTGTTATTTATAGTAGTCTACATCAACATTTTATTAGTTTGACCACCTAGAGACTCGTGAGTTATTTTTAAGACATTTTACTTCTATTAGTTTACCCAATTTAAATTGAAACTCTTTAAATCACATGAATTGAAAATATTTGGATCCATTTTTAAATTTTAATTTTAGGAGTGCTCAATTTTGATACAGACAAAACATGACATTAGACAGCACGACATACACATAACACAAAATCAAAGGCCTTGAAATTTTATAGGTGAATCTCCATTGCAATGTAACAGATGTTCAAAACTTTAGTTGAATAAAAAAAAATAGAACTGATCAAAAAAGTCATGAGCTCAAAAAATATGTAGAATTCAAAAAAAACAAGAGTCCTGGAAAAATGATACAGGAAAAGTGATATGGCCGTTAATTACTTTAGTAAAGCACCATAAAATTTACTTTTGCTGGAGTTCAGGTAAGACTTTTTGCTCTTTTTTTTTTTTTCTTTTTTTTTTTGGGTTTGAGACCGGTCTCCTACTGAGCCTTCAGGCTTTCTCTATTTACATTTCAATGTAAGCCTTGACTGAGATTTGGATCTGAAAGGGGATAAAATGTTCCAGCAGAAACTTGATGCCTAGGGCATTTTAACCCTAATCCTGGTTAGTAATCAATTCAGGTTTGGATGCAGAAAATTGTGAAAAAATTATCTCCCAATATTTGTGGAGACTGGGGCTACTATATCATACTCCTTACTAGGACATGCCACTGATGGTTGGGCTGGTTACTCCCTCCACACCAGTGCATGTGGGACCTCATGGCAGGAGGACTAGATGGCCTGGGTGGGGCGAAGTTGGAGGAGGAGAAGGAATTAAGAGGGGGAGAAGAAGGAGGCATTGGAGTTTGCAGGAAGAGCATAGAAGCACAAGAAAAAAGAGACTTGAAGATAAGGAATCCCTTTCCATCTGCCCACTCGCTCATGGATGCTGTGTGCCAATATCTTTGGTAGCCACAATCCACCTTCCCATGGAGCAATCTTTCATCCCTGCACAGCCAATTTGTTACCAGTAGTCATTCCTTCCCAAACTAACATTTTAACATTTACTGGGAAGGCCCTACAGGGAGGGGGGAGGTTAGAGTCTGTGAGTTCTTGCCCAGTATCATAAAATGGCCACCGGGAAGATTTCCCACCATCCGGAAGGAGGAGGGTGAGGGCTTTCATTGGAGTCTGATGTGGCCCCAGAATACAAGATGGCAGCAATGAGCCTCCCTGGGGTGGTAGTGGGCCCTCCCTATGTGTAGAGGCTGGCTGCCCTCGTGGTTCCTCAACCTTGGGAGGAGCGGATGGAGATGGATTGGGCTCCTCATTAAAGGTCTCCCAATGTTGTTTACTATGTGGCAAGTTTCTGGAAGGAGATGCAACGGGAGGAGCCGGTGGTTCTTTAGGCAGCGGCTCTTTGGGGAGAAACTTGGAGCCCCCTTTGGGAGGTCCTGGAGAGAAGCAGGCCTTAAGGGCGGATAACATAGGGCAGACTCCCAATGGGGGACCCTCCCCTAAACTGATTTCCCTCTTAAAGGTGTCCCAGGCTTTTTCCACCTGTGTATCAGACCACTCAAGGCTGCTACTCTTCAGCATGAGTCTAAGAGCTGAGAGTGCAGGGTCACCATGTGTGGTATGTGTTTGCCCCATCTTTTCTTTAGTAGATCCTGTAATAGCAAGATTTTTTGTTTTACATAGTAAATCCTCCTCTTCATCTGAACTATCCTCACACCCAGTTTCATTTTCCTTGTCTGTCTCTGATCTTATTGACGCCCTTTCTGATGTTTTAGACCTTTCCTCTTTTATTTCCTCCAAAACCTCTTCCCCTTTTTTTATGGCCTCTCTGCATTTGGTTCGGGCTGTTTTAGTTTCAAGAGGAATTCCACTGGCCCGGAGCAATCCTTTAAGGGACCTTCCATGCACATTCGTGACATTTCAGTGCCCATATTTCTCTATTAAACTAACAGAATGCAAAGCACTTTAACTAGCAAAAGAAAAGCGAAAACACTTATACTCAATCTCCGTCACTTATCCCGCGAACTTTAACTCGTCGCTTATCCCGCGAACTTTAACTCGTCGCTTATCCCGTGAACTTTAACTCCGTCGCTTATCCCGTGAACTTTAACTCATCCCTTATCCAGCGAACTTTAACTCATCACTTATCCAGCGAACTTT
Source organism: Sciurus carolinensis (assembly GCF_902686445.1). NCBI lineage: Eukaryota > Metazoa > Chordata > Mammalia > Rodentia > Sciuridae > Sciurus > Sciurus carolinensis. Next base: position 73,035,837 of record NC_062214.1, on the reverse strand, counting down.
AACTCGTCGCTTATCCCGCGAACTTTAACTCTTCACTTATCCAGCGAACTTTACCTCGTCGCTTATCCAGAGAACTTTAACTCGTCGCTTATCCTGCGAACTTTAACTCGTCGCTTATCCAGCGAACTTTAACTCGTCGCTTATCCTGCGAACTTTAACCTGGTCAGACTGTACTTTACTTTCCCTGTATTTACCTGATCAGTTCCTTCTTTGTAACTTGAGATCCCAGGTTTCAGCACCACTTATGATCACCCACCGCCCGCGGGGACAATCACAACGCGTACGCTCTTCTTGATCACAGGAACCAAAAGGACTTTATTCCACAAGTCTCAGACTTATATTGAGAACATCAGCCTATCAGAGAGTAGACTACCAGGAAAGTCAGCCTATCAAGGAAAAGTCTCCAGGGAGATACCAGGATTGCCTCATGTACAACAGCCAACCAGAGTTACTTCCTGAAACTTGAATAAGAGTGCAGCTATGTCTGGCAAGCTGCCAGGCGCCATCTTAGAGATCAGGCCAGGGTGCGGTTCTGGGGCCCTCAGAGCCTGCCCCTGACAGTTGTCAGGTAACTCTTGGGAATATTACAGAATTATTACTACAAAATTGTATATAAGGATGTTTAGGATAGTGAATATCAAAGTTAGCTTGAGTGGAGCATCTAACAACAGTCCAAGAATTCATGAAATTACATAACCAAGAAAGTTGATGCTTATCATAGGGAATAATGATAGTAGCTGGATGAATTCCAAACACTGTGATAGATGAGTTAAGTGCCTTTAAGATTACTTGAGCTACTGCTTCAGGGTAGGGTAAGAGAGTTTTACTGGGTGAACAGGCTAGATGGACCCAAAAGAAGGGACCCTCTTGCCAAAAGACTCCAGTGGGTAGTTTCTTGTTAGGAATAACAATGAATTGTAATGGCTGAGAGAGATCAATACGATCTACTTGGGCCTCATCTAATCTTTTTTGTATAATATTCAAAACCAGATGCGCTTTAGGAGTGAGCTCTCTGGGAGATGTGGGATGGGGATCCCCTTGTAAGATATTAATTGGGCTCCTAAGAATTCTTGTGTAGTACCAACTTGAACCTTTTCAGGGGCTATAATGAGTCCCCATAATTTGAGTTGTTCTATTAATTCAGAGTAAATGTCCTTTAAAATATCTTCCTCAGAGTGGCATAATAATATATTTGGTGTATTAAAAATAGGGGTATTCCAAGGAGAAGTTGAAGGTCTAATATGATTTGCTTCTAATTGTTGTTGTACCAGTTCTTGGGCCGCTTTAAATTTTTCTAATGTCAGGGGCCACTGAGAGACCCACACTGGTGCATTGGATTTCCAAGTTATTTTTACATACTTTTGTTCAGTGGCCCCAAGGAAAAACCCAAGCCTTGGCGACCTTGATTGCCCTTAACGCTAATTGGCTGGGTATTTCCCTGGTCATAGTGGCCTATCCCCTTGTCCCATTTATGACCTTGCTTTACCATTAGATTTTGAGACTTTTGGCTATAACGGCCTTCTGTAGTGAGTACTAAATCCATTTGCATGAGAATATCTCTGCCCCATAAATTAACAGGTAAATGGTCTAAGACATAATGTTGAAATGTTCCCTGTTGGCCCTCATCGTTTTTCCATGTCAATACAGAACTACTCCTTTGTGGGCTAGTAGCTACACCCAATCCCCTCAGGGTTTGTTCCGCTACTTGTAGAGGCCATTCTTTTGGCCAATCTTTTAGGGTAATAATGCTAGTATCAGCTCCTGTATCTAGGAGTCCCGAAAATTCTCTATTTTTAATCTTTATTTTAAACATTGGCCTATTTTTTAAGTCCATGGTAAGACAGGCAAAATCAACCCCAGAAGATCCCAAACCTGCAGTTCCCCTGGTTGCTGTGGTTGATGGAAAATTATTATGAAGGCTGGGAATAATCAAAAGCTGAGCTATGCGGTCCCCAGGTGATATGGAGATAATTCCTTGAGGAGAATGTGCAAGAACCTTAATTTCTCCTGTAAAATCAGAGTCAATAACTCCAGGGATAACTAAATCCCCTGAGTGTACTAGAGCTCCTACCTAATAAAATTCCAACAGTATCAGGAGGTAAGGGACCTTTTAGGTCTGTAGGGCAATTCCTTTAAGGGACCTTCCATGCACATTCATGACATTTCAGTGCCCATTAGCTACCGCTAAACAAACCAAAAGGCAGACCACTTTAACTAATAAAACAAAAGCGAAAGCACACACACTTAGTCTCCGTCGCTTATCCCGTGAACTTTAACTCCGTCGCTCGCTTATCCCGCGAACTTTAACCTGGCCAGACTGTACTTTACTTACCCTGTATTTACCTGATCAGTTCCTTCTTTGTAACTTGAGATCCCAGGTTTCGGCACCACTGATGATCGCCCACCGCCTACAGGGACAATCACAACGCGTACGCTCTTCTTGATCACAGGAACCAAAAAGAGTTTATTCCGCAAGTCTCAGACTTATATTAAGAACATCAGTCTATCAGAGAGTAGACTACCAGGAAAGTCAGCGTATCAAGGAACAGTCTGCAGGCAGATACCAGGATTGCCTCATGTACAACAGCCAACCAGAATTACTTCCTAAAAATTGTATATGAGTGCAACTATGTCTGGCAAGCTGCCAGGCGCCATCTTAGAGATCAGGCCAGGGTGTGGCTCTGGGGCCCTCAGAGCCCGCCCCTGACACAGAGGGAAAGGAACACTTATACACTGCTGGAAATGTAAATTAGTGTAGCCACTATGGAAATCAATATGGAGGGTCCTCAAAAAGCTAAAATAAAACTACCATATAATCCAGTTATACCACTCCTTGCTTTTTACACAAAAGAAATAAAGTCAGCATACTTTAGAATTAGACACATACCCATGTGTATTGCAGCACAATTCACAATAGCCAAGATGTGGAATCAGTCTGGGTGTCCAACGGCAGGTGAATGGATAAAGAAAATGTGGTATATATACACAAATGGAACTTCAATGTAGTTTTCAAAAAAACAAAATTATGTCATTTGCAGGAAAATGGATGGAAATAAGTCAGACACAAATAAATACCATGTATTTTTTCTTATAAGTGAAATCTAGAGGGGAAGAAAAGGGAAAACAGAGATGTCATGAAAGTATATTGGAAACTGTTAGGGTAGAGGAAGAAGGAGGGGAAGGGAGGAGATATCAGGGAGTTAAACTGGTCAAATTACATTCTGTGTAATTGATATGCACAAATAAAAATCAGTAACAAAAATGATGAGGTTAATATACATATTTTTTTCTCTAAGACACTCAAGTAATTCATACAGTGGGTGGGGGGTGTTGCTTACATAGCATATCTTGGGCCCTGGGTTCAATCCCTAGTACTACTAACAAAAAACAAACAGAACCCCACATGAAGTTAGTGTGAGAATTTCAACGAACAAGTAAGAGGTCAAGCAGGAATATGTATATCAGCAAAGAAGCATCCTGTAATGTAATGTCCAAAAAAATCAGATCTTCCAAAAAGTCTTTAGTGGTATCTTGCAGATACACTCCCTGAAACTGTCAGAAATGGGGCTTTATGGCATCTATTAAGCTCAGGCACCTATTTTGAAAAAGTGGTCACTAACACTCAAACTGGTGACTGGGCAGTGGAATTGTGGTAAAGAATTCATGAAAGGGAGAGACTCTTTAGGGGCCAAGGGGGTCTTCTTGGATCAGGTGACCTGTTTGGAATGTTAGATGGTCAAGGGAAGGTACTCTGGCATTTTCCTCATTTATGTCCATTTATCAACTAACTGTTTGTTTTGTTGTTGTTTTAATAACCAAAGTAATTGGTCCTCAAAGAAATACTATTAAGACAAAATCAGCAACATATAAAAATGATCATATATTATGACCAAATGTATTTATTGGAAGAATGCAAGTTTCATTCATCATATTAAAATAATCACAGTAAAAGGTACTACTTAATAGAATGATGGGCAAAACTCATACGATCATCTCAAAAGATTCAGGATCACTACTTGAAAAACAAACACAAAACATTCATGATAGAAAATGCAATATATTAAACATGAAAAAGTAATTTCTTCATGAAAAAAGGACATCCATGGAAAAAAAGTCACAATAACGTGTTATCAAGATAGGCTCAGTATTTTTGCCAAGAGTAGAAAAAAGAGAGGATATCCACACTTCCCACTTATATGCCACATTGCATGGCAATAAAGTTTACAGCCAGGGCAATGAGGCTAGAAAAATAAACATAGGTCAACCAGATTCAAAAGAAAGATTGAAAACTCTCTATTCAAAAGTGACATAATGTTTTATGTTTTAGTTAGTTTTTTCATTGCTGTGACCGAAAGATCTGACAAGAACAATTTTAGAAGGGGAAAAGTTTATTTTGGCTCACAGTTTCAGAGGTCTTAGTCCCTAAATGACTAATTCCATTGCTCTGTGCCCCAGGGTGAGGCTGAACATCATGGCAGAAGGGTGTGGTGAAGGAAAGCAGCTTAGGACATGGCACCAGGAAGCAGAGAGAGCTCCACTAGCAAAGGACTAAAAATAAATTCCAAAGGCATGTCCCCATGGATGCACCTCTTTCAGTCACACCCCACCTACCTACAGTTAAATCATTCAAGTAGATTAATGGACTGGTTAGGTTAAGGGTCTCATTATTTCACCAATCATTTCCCAATCATTTCACCTCTGAACATTCTTTAATGTCTCATTCATAAGCTTGTGGGGGATACCCCATAACTAAACCACAGCATACTGCCCCTGGTCCCCAAAAGTACATGTCCATCTCACAGTGCAAGATGTAATTAGTTAATTTTCAGGAGTCCCATGGTCTTAAATGTTCCAGCATTACCAAAAATTTAAGTTGTCCAAAATCTCATCTGAGCCTCAAGGGAAATATTCAGAATGAGACACTATAAAAAACCAAAGCAAGTATTATGTATCCAACCTATAATGGAACAGAGTAGGCATTCCTATTCCACAAGGATTTCTGTTTTATTCAGCTTTTCATCACTGTGACCAAAAAAACTCTGACATGAACAAGAGAGAGAAGGGAAAGTTTATCTGGGGCTAATGTTTCTAGAAGTCTCACCCATAGATAGCCAACTCCATTGCTCTGTGCCTTAGAAGAGGCAGAACATCATGATAGAAGAGTGTGGTGGAGAAAAGCAGCTGAGGATGTGGCAGCAATGAAGCAAAGAGTGCTCCACTCACTGGGGACAAAATATAAACTCCAAAGTCATGTCCCATGATTCACCTCTTCTAGGCACACTCTACCTGCCTCCCATTAAAGCCTAGTTAATCTCTATTGGTGAATGACTGCACTGATTTGGTTAAGGCTCTCATAAACCCAATCATTTTGCCTCTGAATGTTCTTGCATTGTCTCACAAAAAAGCTAAACATTGTGTATAAAACTATTAAGGAATCTCACTAAAAATAGTGGAACACAAAATGAATTCAGTAAAGTTGCCAAATACAAGTTGAATAAAAAATCAATTGTACTTCTATGTACTTGCAATTGATAGAAATATGAAACTCAGAAGGCACTTCAATGTAAAATAGCAGCAAAAAGGAAATGCACTTATGGATAAACAAAATAAATGTAACATGGGTATAATAAACACTGCAAAATTTATTAAAAGCAATTAGAGAAATCCAAAATATATGTAAGAAGTATCCCATAATCATAGATCAGAATACTTAGGATGGCAATTCTTTAAAAATGGATACATAGGTTTAGTACAATTCCTGTGTAAAACCTAGATTCACTTGAAAATATTAAGTGGTAAGATGTTTATAAAATTCATATGGAAATGCAAGTGTTACTCTCAGCCAAAACAATCTTGAAAAGTAAAAATAAAGTTGAACTACTCAACTCACAATTACTGATTTCAAAACTTACTATAAACCTATACTAATTAAGGCATCGTGATAGTGGTGAAAGGATAGACATATACATAGTTCTATAGCAGTGCAATTAAGTGTAAAAAGTAACCCTTATACTTATGTCCGACTGATTTTACAAGTTTGCAAACATAATCAATATAGAAAAGTTATTGTTTAAATCAGTGTTTCTGGTATAATTAAATAGCCACATGTAAGCTGGCCTCCCTCAATTCATATTACATAATTGACTCAAAGTAGATCATAAACCTCCGTGTAATAGCTATAACTAAATCTCATAGAAGGGAACATAGAAACATGTCTTTGTGACCTTAGGTGAAACAATAGTTTCAAAAAGAGGATAAAAATTATTAATGTCAGGTGAAAGATATAAAAATTGTTACTAGAGTTAAAAACTTTTGTGATTCACAGTGTGTCATTAGGACAACCCTTCAAAATGGGAAATGTGCTTGCAAATTATGTAGTTAATAGGAATATATTGTCTAGAATGTAGAAAGCATTCTTATCACTCAAAATCAAAATGGGGAATATCCTAATAAAACACAGAAAGACAAATAACAAATTTTCTTTCATATGTGCTCTATTGAATTAATAGAATTTAGGGGAGGGGATTGTAAGGACCATAGTTTATACCAGGTCTGTCAGAGTATTGGTAAAATAATCGTGGTCTTCTGATTGGTAAACAAAATGAGGATCAGACTGAGCCCTCAACTTGTGGGAGCAGGTGCTACTTCTAGGTGGTGTCCAAATTAAATTAAATTGAATTGTTGCCAAGCTGATGTTCCCTGCAAAACTGATTGCTTATTTACTGGTATGGTGAAATCCCTCCATCTTATAAGGTCACAGAAGTCTTCTGTGTTGAGTGTTGTGGTATGAGAACAGAAGAAACAGTTTTACCCAAACAGTTAAAACACATGTATATTCCTGCACTCTGTCATCTTTCAAAAGCCTAGAATCAAGAGACTTCTACTTCTCTAGCAGAGAAGTACACTGATGCTCACATCTTTGTTTTTAAATTCATTCACCAATATAAGTAAGTAGGATTACTTGAAGAAATGAGAAATAATAGTGTTGGTCAGGGAGTCAATATGATTTTACTGAAGCACCTTGTAGTGTCGTAAAAAATGAAAATGCTAAGCAACAAAAGCAACAACGCACCAACCAGAAAACAAACTTAAGCAAAAATGATGTAGGCATTTCAAAATGGTACAGGATCCAAGTGAAAGAATTCCCAAGACCTAAATGGAACAATTTGGGCAATGAAAGATCTAGTATAAATAAAATAGAAAATATCCACAGTTTCATATAATATCCCATATAATATAATAAATGATTGAATGAATACATAAAAGAGGAGAACAGAAAAATTGCACACACTGAAGAATTTTTAACATATGTTGTTATATTCTTTGTTAGTCAAGTTTTTACCACTGTGAGCAAAATATCCAATGTTCTGGCTTAGATATTAGGTGTCCCCCAAAAGCTCATGTATGAAACAATGCAAGAAAGTTAAGAGGTGAAATTATTGGGTTATGAGAGTCTTAACATAATCAGTGCATTAATCTTCATAAGGGTTAACTGGGTGGTAATCATAGGCCGGCAGGGTGTGGCTGGAGAAGGTGGGTCCATGGGGGCATGGTTTTTTGTCCTTGTTGACCCGAACGAAGCCTGTCTCTCTCTGCTTCCTGGTGTGATGTCCTGAGGTGCTTTCCTCTGTCACCGATTTCCATCATAATATTCTTCCTCACCTTGGGCCCCAAAGAGTGGAGTTGAACATCTATGGACTAAGATCCCTGAAACCATGAACTCTCAAATAATCCATTCCTCCTCTAATTGTTCTTGTCAGATCTTTTGGTCACAGCAGTGAAAAAGCTGACTAAAACACCTGACAAGAACAACTAAGAGGAGGAAATGTTTGTTTTGGTTCATGGTTTCAGAGATAGCAGTCCATGGTTGGCCAACTCCACTGCTCTGATCTCAAGGTGAGGTGAAACATCATGGTGGAAGGCAATATATAGAAACACTGCTCAGCTCATGACAACCAGGAAGTGGGACAGGGTGAGAGAAATGGAGAGAAGCCAGGGACAAAATGTATAATCCCTAAGGCACATCCCCAGTGACTCACCTCCTCTAGCCATGCCTAACCTGCTTCCAGTTACCATTTAGTAATCTATTCAGACTATTATTATACCAAATGGCTTAATCCACTGATTAGAATACAGATCTCATAATCTAATCATTTCACCTCCTTCATTAACACAAGAGCTTTAGGGGAACATCTCATATCCAAACTATAACATCTTCCCATAAGGAGATGGCACCTGACTCCCCATCCTTACATGTGTGCTGTGAAAAGCAATTTGTAAGAAAGGACCCACTCGACTTGAACCAGTATGATAAGGAAAAAAAAAAAAAAACTTACAATGAAATAACAGGAAGTAACCTGATGTTGAAAAATTAGCCTTATCATCATCATCATCATCCTTATAATTTCCTTGTTCCCACCCTCCAAAAACTATTCTATAATACCCAGTAATACATTCATTCATTTTTGAAAAACAGAAGCTACTGAATTTATGAATTATGAATAAAGCACCCTTAGATTGAAAAACTACATGTGTTGAAATTTTTTGTTTTAACCCTGAATAAAGGAAACATCTAGTTTGTAAAGCATGAGACACTGAACAGTTCTTCCTTATGAATTCCAGAAATTCCCTAGCATTCTCTTTTCCCACCAGGGAGTTGCAGAGGAAATTTCTGGAAAACACAAAAACAGAGAATGTATAATATTTGTCTTTCCTAATAAGTATTATTCATATTGAATTTGGGAAGGATATTTAAAAATATCAAAATAATTAAAAATATTTTGGTAAAATAATTATGAGTATATTTTTAAAATATACAAGCGAAAGGCATTAATATAAAACATATTCATACGTAAATGTTAAAGATATCTTCATGCAAAAAATTAGAATCAAACAGCACAAGGCAAGGCTTGAAGTAGTACTGCATCCCAAAGAAGAAAAATGATTACTGGACAAACTTATCTTGACAAAAGAGTACGGAATTTCTGACCTCACTTACAGGCTCTGAGATCAGCTGTACTTGCTGCAGTCCTGCTCTTGGCAGTCCTGGTCAGAGGATGGGAACCATGTCCATTGGAGCATCATATACTTATGTAGGAGGCATGCAGGATATACACCAGGTTGATGACATTATGATTGCTTTCTGGTAATTTCATTTTTGCAATATCAGTTTTGCAACTCTACTTGAAAGTTGCAATTTTAGTTGAAAAATGTGAAAATGTGTACCCTAGCATAGTGGAATAAATTATTTTTCTCTATGATTCCCCATTTCTCAGTGTGAAAGAATGGTGGCTTTGTATCATGATGTAATGTTCTAACTAGCTATCAGAAATATTAGAGTTACTTGTAGACTGCAGACATTTTTGTCATATATAAGTAGGTAATTTTATAAAATATGTTTCCAATAATCCATTGAGAAACAAGGAGGAAATGGTATAATGTTTGCTGGAAGTGTGCATTAGAGTAGTAGCTTTCTCAACATTAAGAAAAAGTTGTATCTTCAGAATTTCTTCCATAATATCAGAAATATGAACAACCCCCATCTACACTCCAAATCTGATTCTGTAATCCCAACAATTATATATTTACTTTTTCCTTTCCTGTATAAATTAACCCATCCTACTTACCTTCTACATAATTATTAGATATACTGGAGATATTAGTAGACTATCAAGACTTCCTATTTTATATGTTACTCATTCTTATAATTTTGTGTTGACTTAATATCTATTTTGAATTGGGTTTTAATTTCTTCCTACTGGGTGGAGGACTCAGTGATTGTTGACACAGTTTTTAGTTCTCTCCTTTTCTCCAGTTCCTCCATGTGGTCTGTCTAGATATCTGCCTAATTTATCTGACTCCTGGTGATTGCCTCCACGTGGATAGCTAGATATCACAATTGAATTGTCCCAATGACTCTTCCACCCTGTGTGAACTGCACTGCTCTGCCACAATGTGACTCTATGGATCTGTAGACTGATGGATCTAAATCTTTGCCCTGTACCCCTGACCAATTCTACTTTTTGGTACTTGGAAAAAGGATTGGGGTTTGATAGTTACTGATGAATATACTGCAAGAAGAAGAAAATAATACAGTCTGTATTTAGGATATTGAATGAAATAGAATCTAGCATGTCAGACTGTGGAAGGGCTCAATATTGTTAATAATGAGTCCTGATCTCACACATAGGAGCCAAGTCTGTATTAGACTCTTCTGTTCAGATTGGTGTAGATACAGGAAGGTGGGCTGGGCCACATGAAGTGATCTTCCTTAGGGATGACTGCAATATCATCTTTCTGGGAATTCTACAGGGCAGGACAACCTCTGTGAAATCTAATGGTTTAGTAACTTGCTGGAAATCATATGTTATCTACGATTAGAGAGTCATTTGTGGGTATTCAGCACTATACACTGTGTCCTCTTTGTGACATCACGTTAGTAGTTTTGTGCCTATAATCTGTCTTCCTACTAATCCAGCACACTCAGAGCCCATTGAATCTTGTTTTCACTTTGAGGTGGGTTACTCTTTCACATCTACTAGTGACTTGTGTTACATTCTGCCACCTACCCTTTATTTATTGTTGGGAAAGTGTATGCTGAAGAATGATACAGAAAAATTCATGATAGATTACAATGTATGCATTGGAATGGAGAGGAAAAATGAGGATTAGATAAATCACTAGACTACTGTAAAATATCCATTTAAAATTAAATGAACAGAATGATCCTCTGTGGTTTAAGATGACGTATTTAGATGTGTCTATTCTGTCTTGAGAATTGAGTCTGAACCTGAACTTGGGAGGTAAGATTTCCTGAATTATAAATGAATTGTAAATACCCCAAATAAAGTATCTAAATATGTGTTTTCCTCAAATAACCCAATGAATAAGTGGGCAAAAGAACTAAACAGACATTTCTCAAAAGAAGAAACACAAATGGCCAAAAGATATATGAAAAACTGTTCAAAACCTCTAGTAATCAGAGAAATGCAAATTAAAACTACACTAAGATTTCATCACATTCCAGTAAGAATGTCAATAATCAATAATACAAATAATAATAATAATAAATGCTTGTGAGGGTGTGGGGAAAAATGTACATTCATACATTGTTGATGGGACTGCAGATTAAAATAACTACTCTGGAAGAGAATATGGATATTCCTCAAAAACTAGAAATGGAACTACTATATGACCCAGTTATCCCACTCCTTGATATTTATCCAAAAAAAAAAAACCCCAATATCAGCGTACCATAGCAATATAGCCATATTTTTTGTAGTTGTAGATGGACAGCAAGCCTTTATTTCATTTGTTTATTTTTATGTGTTACTAGGAATTGAACCCAGTGCATCACAATTCACAATAGCCAAGTTATGGACCAGTTCAGATGCCTGTCAATAGATGAACAGACCAAAAATGTGGTGTAAATACAAAATGGAGTTTTACTCAGTCATAAAAAAGAATGAAATTATACATTTGCTTATAAATGGATGGAACTGTAAAATACCATGCAAAGTGAAATAAACTAGACTCAGAAAAATTGAGCACTGAATATTTCTCTTAGATGCAGATGCTAGAAGAAAAAAATAAGAAAAAAACGGGCAGGGAAAAATAAGGGAAAAATGACTGAAGATCAGTGGAGTAGAAGGAGATCATGAGAGGGATGAGGGACAATAAAGGGGAAGAAACAGAATGGATGTGAAAAAATTACACTATTTGCATGTATAAAAATACCACAGTGAATGTCATCTTTATGTATACCTATAAATCACCAATCAAATTAAATAAGTAAATGAATGGAAAAAAATACAAGGAGAGCAAAGGTAGGAGAATAGGGGAAGGAAGGGGAGAAGAGAAAGTGGGGAGACCAGGGATTAAAATGGAGTAAATTAAATTTCATGCATGCATAATTTTATCAAAATGAACCCAATTATTATGGATAACTAATACACTAATAAAAAATTCAAAATAAAAAAATAAAATAAAATGTGTTTTCATGAGCTCAGAACAGAGAAATGTATCAGTGAATCTCCTATTATGTCTCCAGATCATATGAGCTAGTTATTCTTCCTGAAGTTATGAATGTGTGTATAGAGTAGGTACCAAGATTATAGACCATACAGGTAGGACTACTGACTCTGACTTTCTATGTAGTATAGTGTTCAGTCCCAGACTCTGTAGGTTTGGTAGACATAATTCCTGGACACAACCCTGGTGCTGCCCAGCAGAGAGCTCTCACTATGCACAGGGAGCTGTGTGTGGTAAGTAGGCAGTCCTCTCTGCTTTGGGATTCTTTGTTTATTCAGTCCATGTGCAGAGTTTTCATTCAACCTGCATCCTGTGTCCATCTCCAGATCACTACTAGAGGGTTGGGGATGTGTAGTACCATGCATGGTGTGTGTGTGTGTGTGTGTGTTTATGTGTTCTGTACCATGGTTTCTCTATCTGTGCACAACAGATCTGAATCCTCAACTTGTCTTCACCAGTAAAATTCTGGTACCTCAGGGTTTGCTTCCAGGTCTGCAAATAGGAATTGGCATGACTTACCATTTTTATTTTAAAAACTGTTTTATCTAGTTAATCTGTTACTGTGACAGGATCTATCTTGTGGATTTTGGTCTTGCAGGTGGGTACAACAATTCTTCAAAGTGTGAACAGTAGAATACATGGATATAAAGAACTTATGATGAACTGTTGGAATGACAAAAGTCTGAATTATCATAGAGATTTCCCCAATGACTTGACAGTATAGTTGTCTTCTTAAAACTTGAAAAATGAGTTTTTATACTAAGAAAGAAGTCCACTAGTGCTGCTGCAGCTGCAGACACAGTTGCCAACACTGCATAATCCTACAATATGTACAATCAGAAAAATGAGAAATTATACTCCATTTATGCATGATTTATCAAAATGCATAAATGCATTCTACTGTCATGTCTAACTAATTAGAACAAATAAAAAATTAAAAAAGAAGTCCTCCAAATTCAGAAATGTGTTTTATGTCCCATATCCCTGATGTTTCTCAATCCTTGCCTCTAATGCCTGGAAGTCTTGTCTTCCAAAAATGGTTCGATGAGGACCTTGAGATGTACTGCCTGATTATGTCTGAAAATGGGGATTTCTGAGATAAGTGAGGCCCAGGAATAGAAGAGGTGGTTACTGGCACTCAAACGGATGACTGGGTAATGGGAGAATGATGGAGAAAATGGAAGGGGAGGAGAGTCCTTACGGCTCGATGGTGCCCTCCTGACACAGGTACACCTAGGTTTGGAATGGTGGATAAGAGAGTATGCTGTGCTGTTCTCCTTCTACATGCTCATTCATCTCCTGAGGCTTATGGTGTTTTAATATAATTAAGATTTTGTTTAAATCAAAGTAATACTTATTAAAAAACAAATTTGAAATATTTTAAATTTATAAAAATTTGGACGATAGTGAGAGTTTCCTACACATTTTATCCTCTTATACTACTATTTTATGTAACTGTAGAATCTTTATGAAAAGAAAAAATGACATTGGTACAAAACTATTAATGGAACTACAAACTTTATATTTCCATTTTTCCAATTTGTCTACCAATGTCATTTTTCCCTTCTAAGACATAACTTTAGTTGTCAAATATATTATTTATTTATTGCTCAATAAGAAATTACCACATGACTTACCACATTAAGCCACATTAAAACAATGCACATAAATTAGTTCAGAGTTTCTCTTAATTGAGGATCCAGAAATAGATGGTGGCCAAAGATGAAGGCTCTGCAGGATTCTCTTCCAAGCTCATGGGCTTATTGTTAGGATTCAGTTCTCTATCAAGGTCAAGATGACTTTATTGGTAAATTATTCCCATCATTAAAAAAAATTCATACCAATAACTCACAAACTTAAAAACACTAAAGCAAAAACACAGAAAACACTTTGTAGCTATCTTATCCATTCATGCTACTGTAACAAAATACCAAAGAGTGGATTATTTATAAATGTTATAAAATTATTTCTCACAGTTCTGGAGGTTGACACATCAAGGATCAAGATGCCAGCAGATTCAGTGTCTGAGTTTAGGCTCTGCTTCCAAAATAGAGTCTTCTTGAAGCATCCTCACATCTCAATAGGATGAAAGTTGAAATCCCAAATGAAAAGATAGAAAAACAAGTGACTCTCTTAAATTTCTTTTATAAATGTACTAAACACTTTTATGAGGGTACTTCAACACCTGCTAAAGGCTCTGTTATGGTTCAGATATAATGTCTTCCAAAAGCTCATGTGTGAGACAATGCAAGAGACTTTAGAGGTGAAATGACTGTGTTATGGGAGCCTTAAATGAATCAATACATAATTCACCTGGATGGATTAATTGATTGGCCACTCTAGGCAGGTAGATGTGGTTGGAGGAGGTGGGTAACTAGGGGCATGACTTTGGGGTTCTTATTTTGTCCCTGGTGAGCAAGAGGTCTCTTTCTGCTTCCTGGTGCCATGTCCTAAGCTGCTTTCATCCTCCACATTTTTCCAAAAGTTACAGAGTAATGGAGTTGGACTTCTGTGGAGTGAGACCTCTGAAAGTGAGTACCAAATTAACTCATCCTCCTCTATATTTTTCTGATCAGAACTTTTGATCACAGTGGTGAAAAAGCTAACTAAAACAGGTTCCATCTCTGACCACCACCAGAATGGAGACCAAATTTCAACATGAATTTTAGTAAAACACCAACATTCAAATTTTAACACCAACCTCTCTGTGGGGTCAGTATATCCTGATGCTACACCAGATAATACATTATAAGAAATGACATTCCAATTCCTGGTATTATACCAGTAAAACAAATCCAACAATATATAAAATTGATTATTCATTATGACCAAGGATATTTTATCCAGGAATGGAAACTTTGTTCAACATGTAAAAACAATTAGTATAGTACAATGCATTAATGGAGTAAAAGATAAAGAGCAATCATCTCCAATTATGCAGAATCATCATTTTTCAAGTCTCAAAGCCATTCAAAATAAAAAATAATAAAAAAGGTCAACAAGTTTACAGTACACAGATCAACATGTAAACATTAATTGTATTTCCACATACTATGAATTAACCACCTAAAAATGAAACTAAGAAAACAAAATCTTAAAGAAAGAAATTAAAGAAAACCTTACAAGATGGAAAGATCTCCCATGTTCTTGTATAGGAAGAATTAATATTGTCAAAATGGCCATACTACCAAAAGTGCTATACAGATTCAATGCAATTCCAATTAAAATCCCAATGACGTACCACCATTTGACCCAGCTATCCCACTCCTTGGCCTATACCCAAAGGACTTAAAATCAGCATATTACAGAGATACAGCCACATCAATGTTCATAGCTGCTCAGTTCACAATAGCCAGATTGTGGAACCAACCTAGATGTCCTTCAATTGATGAATGGATAAAGAAACTGTGGTATATATATACAATGGAATATTACTCAGCCATAAAGAATGATAAAATTATGGCATTTGCAGGCAAATGGATGAAACTGGAGAATATCATGCTAAGTGAGATAAGCCAATCTCAAAAAACCAATGGACGAATTATATCACTAATAAGTGGATGATGACACAGAATGGGGGGTGGGAGGGGTTAGTGTTAGTGTTAGAGTTAGGGTTAGGGAGGGGGACAAGAATGGAGGAAGGAAGGACTGTATAGAGGGAAAAGAGGGGTGGGAGGGGTGGAGGGGAAGGGAAAAAAATAACAGAATGAATCAAACAACATTACCCTATGTAAATTTATGATTACACAAATGGTATGCCTTTACGCCATGTACAAAGAGAGAAACATCATGTATCCCATTTGTTTACAATAAAAAAAAAGAAAAAAAGAAAACAAAATCTTTTGAATAGCCTGAAAATTATGATATACTTATGAATAAATGTAACATATACTTATGAATAAACAATATATTTATCAATATACTTATGAATAAACATAAGTTTATGATATGTAGACTCAAAACCACAAAATGCATTGAAAAACTTTAAGGAATAGCTGGGTGTGGTGGCACATACCTGTAATTCCAGCAGCTTAGGAGACTGAGGCAGGTGGATCACATGTTCAAAACCAGTCTCAGCAATTTAGTGGGACCCTAGGCAACTCAGTGAGACTCTGTTTCAAAATAAAATATAAAAAGGGGGAGGGTATGAATCAGGGGTAAGTGACCCCGGGTTCAATCCCTGGTGCAACAACCAACAACAAAACAAAAACAAAAAACAAAAAAACTTTAGGAAATACATTCCTTATTTTGAGGAATTCTTAAGGCTTTCCAAAGTGGTTGTATTAGTTTGCTGTCCCACCAACAATGTGTAAGTGTGATTTATCCCAATATCCTCAACAACAATTATTTTAATTTTTATTCTTGATTATTGTTATTCTGACTGGAGTAAACTAAAATCACAGTATAGTTTTGATTTGTATGTTCCTGACTACTAAAGATGTTGAACACATTTTTATGTATTTGTTGGTCATTTGTATTTCTTCTCTTGAAAAAAATCTGCTTAGATCACTTACTCATTGAAGTTATTTGATTTTTGGTATTAAGTGTTTTGAGTTGTTACATATTCAAATATTAACCCTGTTGGAAGGGTTACTGGCAAAGATTTTCTCCCATTCTTTAGGCTGTCTTTTCACCAACATTTCCTTTGCTATTCAGAAACTTTTTAATTTGATATCCTCCCACTTATTGATTTTTGGTTTATTTTTTGATCTTTAGGAGTCTTATGAAGTAACTTGGAGCCTTTGCCAATATTTTGGAATGATCATCCTGTTTTCTTCTGGCACTTGCAGCATTCTTGATTGAATTCCCAGTCTTTCATCCACTTTGATATTTGTGTTATATGATCTAGCGATCTAATCCTTGATGTTTATCCAAAATAATTAAAATCAGCAAACAATAATAATACATGTATACCAATGTGTAAAGCAGCACAATTCACAATCATCAAGTCCTGGAACCAGCCTAGATGTCCATCAACAGATGAATGGATAAAAAAAAATGTGGTTAGACATGCATGGAAGATGGTAGAGCAGATCTAGGCTGCCATCCTTGATTCCTCCACAGCCTAGAAAGAGAGTAGTGAAAGAGCAGTTGACCAGAGAAGCAGGTGGTAGAGCAGATACTCTAAGACTCAATGTTGAACAGCTCGAGACTTGGAGAGACTTGGAATCTGCTTACTGGAGTAGAAAATAAGGACAGAATTTCTTGACCCTAAGCCCTGACCATGGTGCGGATAGGGGTAAGGGCAACAAGGAGAGAAAGGAGAGGAAAAGCCCATAAGTTTACTTCCTTAACAGATTCTGGAAATAAAAGCAGACCAAGTTAAAATAGGACAGGAGCAGCAGAGATAGTGATGGTGATCACACATTTTACCCCAAATTGTAGGTTAACCCATGAGGGGCAGGATAGTCATTCTGTAGAGTCCACAGCTAGCCAGCTTCTCTAGAAGAAATTAAATCAACACAGTTTCTCCCTACCTTCAGTTAGTAACACATAAAACCCAAGCAAATACCTCTGAATTGGGTAGTCTCAGTAATCCATCTAGAAGGAACCTGTAGAGGGATAGCCACCAGCTGAAAATTACTGAAATCCCCTTCCCATCACTAAAGACGAGGGACATGGTATGGAGCTGACCTGAGAGCAAATTACTACCAGGGAATGAAGCCCTAACCTGAGGCTCCTATAGCCTCCACAGGAGCTCAGGCAAAGATCCAGCTGATATTCCATCCAATTATGGTGACTGGTAAAACCATGGTGAAATGCACTAGTCAGGGTGAATGTTTCTGTGCCACAGTAACCCACAGAGTCCATACCTTTAGACTCCACAGTTACAACGAAGTGATTAAATAGTGCCATTCCATAGAAGTCTCAACAGAAGGGAGCAGGTGCCTGTGATTCAGGATGTGGACAGCAGAAGCTCAGAGGCAGGTGAGACAATGGATGCCCTATTCCCATTATAGAGATGGACAAAACACTGGTGATCTGCTGCTGCCAGAGTAGAGACTTCTTAGTCAGACTGCCCATGGAGAACCTGCAATAACAGACCCCAACAGTTGCAGATAGCCAACAAGTACTTAGATAGCCCTGCTCCACAGAAGTCCCAGTGAAAGGGAACAGGCACCCGATGATTAACAACTATTAGCAACAGGAACTCAGACCTGATGGACCAAGTGACAGTATACCCCAGTCAAAGGAATGGTACCCTGGTGATTTACGTCAGTCAGGGTGAAGATTTCCATGCCACAGACCAGCCACAGAGAGCCCTGAATTACAGGTACCATACTTTCCGACAGTTGCCAAGCTCTATACCACTTTAAGTAGGGTCCTGTGGAGGGGAGCAGGCACATAGCATCCCACAGCCCTAGTCAGTGATAGCCCTAAGCCCTGCATCCTGTCTCTTCTCTCCCAACAGAAGCCTCAAAGCACAATGCCTCCAAGTGTGCAGGCTTGGCCTTCTGGGCTAATGAACAAGAACCAGGTGATGAGAAAAACATTGCAACCAAGGAAGTGGCTCCCGTGATCCAGCACCTAGAGGAGGATCCACAACTATGAGTTCTAGAGTTGCAAGTTAACTCAATTTTCATTCAGGCACATGGACCCAGAGATGGCAATGCCTGAAGATAACCCCAAGCTTCGTGCATACACACAAGGCAGTAAACCTCACAAAATGGCTTACAGAGAAGCATTCCACACACAGCAGTCACCACCCAGTATGCCTGGATCCAAGCCCACAGACCGGTGAACTGTGTACTCCAGGGAGGGCAGCAGATCCCTCCCCACCACAGGCCACCTAGTACAACATCGGACTATAAATCTCTACCTCAGACTACCACATCCTGCACACTCTACGTGGGGGGAGCCTACACTGGATTTGATAACAGTAGGAGCTTTTCTTCAAGAGGGCACATGTGATGACAACTCCTAAGGGAATAAACTGGACTGCTAAGTCACAGACCAGCAGACTGTCTCTTCTGACCCAACAGAAAGCTAGCAGTACCTGGACTCACCAACAACCAGAGGGGCATCTCCTACAATCAGAGGTGAGCTGGTGTGATCACTACCTCCAAACCCAGCAAAACAGAAGAAGATAAAGAGTGGTGGGCAGCTTCTAAATACCCCAGTCCTAAAGAAATCCAAATCAGGAGGACACTTGGCATTATCCACTTGGCATAAACTATCACAAATAGGTCTAACGTCAAATTTGATCTTACATGTATTACTTTTCATATTGAATCAATGCATAGTTCCCTGTTATTCAATATTGTGCCCTCACCAAATCAATTGTATTTCTTCTGTTTTAAGCATTAATGAAATCATTCTCTCTAGCTTACATTAACACTTGCTTCTTAGTCCTTCTTTTTCATATTGCACTAACCTGCTCCTATCTCAAATCCCCCCTACCCATTGTCTATCTTTTCATCTTGGTTTACATTATTCTTTTCTATATTTTTTTTAGTCCTTTTCCCTTTTGCCCATATTTTCTCTTTCCTTTTTCAGTCCTACACAGTGTAACAGTAATTTTTATAATCTTTAACAACTAATTTTGCAACCTATTCAAGATCATTACAATGATTTTATACCTTGAAAAATTTTCAACAACTGTTCCCCACCCCCAACCCTCAGTAGAATGTGGTTTTGCTCTTAAGTGATTAGAGTTAATAGGTTAAGTGTCTTCTTTCAAAGTGGTGCTGATACTGGCAACATCAGAGACCACAATTTGAGTGGAAGTATCAATAGCTGGATATTTGCCCCATCTGGGACACTAAGGAGAAAGAAACTCAGTCAATAGTTCCTCACAAAAAAGTAGATGAGATAATCATCATAGCTGATGGGTAGACAAAAAAAAAAAAAAAAGAAATGAAAAACTGAGCTGGGTCATGGCTTAGTGGTATAGCACTGACTTTGATTCTCAGCACCACATATAAGTAAATAAATTAAATAAAGGTCCATCAACAACTAAAAAAATAAATTTAGAAAATTTTAAAAAGACCATATTAAAAAAAAAAATGAGGAACAAGCCATTCCAAACAGCCCATTAACACTAGAAAACCTGATCCTACCAATGCCATAGTGGAGGAAATGTCAGAGAAAGTATTTAGAAAGTCCATATTTAAAATATTCAATGATATAAAAGAAGATGTAAGGAATGAACTGAGATGCAAAATAGAGGAGTGAGAGCTCATTTGTATAAAGACACAGATTCTAAAAAAGAACTCATCTGAAATCCTGGAAATGAAAGACTCAAAAAAATCAAACTTTTAAAAATTTGGTAAAAGCATCATCAATAGATTAGACCACTTTGAACAGAGATTCTCATGACTCAAACACAAAATATATAATCTTGAAAATAAAGTTGACAAGAAAGAAAAGTGGTTAAGAGACCATGACCATGATATTAAAGAAATCTGTGATAACATTAAGAGATCAAAATCTAAGAATCATTGGCAGAGACAAAGGTGCTAAAATAAAAACTAAAGGAATGAGAAGCAAATCCAAACACGAGGCATTTAGAACCCCAAACAGGCAAGATAAAACAAATATTCTCCAAAACACATTGCTATTAAAATACCAAATATGCAGAACAAGCATAGAATTTTAAAGACCCAAAGAAAAAAGTGGAATGTCATTGCCATTTAGAATTTCAAAGATTTCAAAGCCAAGATTCTAGAAGCCAGGAAAGCTTTGAGTAATATATACTAAGTCCTGAAAGATAATAGATGCCAAACATGTTTTCTATACACAACAAAATCATAAACAAGTGGGTTTGTGGGGATGCATGTTTGGTTCAACATAAACAAATCAATAAATGCAATCCATCTCTTAAATAGAATTAAGGACAATAATCACATGATCATCTCAATAGATACAGAAAAAGCATTTGACAAAATCCAGCCCCCATTTCACATTGAAAGTAAGGGAGAAATATAGTAAGGTTTTTATACAAAAAACCCAAAGTCAACATCATACTGAATGGAGGAAAATTGAATCTTCTTCCTCCAAAATCAAGAATAAGACAATGATATCCACCCTTACCATTCCTATTTAAAATAGTTCTTGAAATTCTAGACAGAGCAATGAGGCAACAAAAGGAAATTAAATGGATACAACAGGAAAAGAAGTTGAATTATCTCTGTAGGCTGATGACATGATTCTATATCTAGAAGACTCAAAAAACTCCACCAGAAGACTTCTAGAGCTGATAAATGAATTCAGAAAGTAGCAAGATACAGTATCATCATACATAAATTGATTGGTTTCCTATATACTAACAGTAATTCTGCTAAGAAAGAAAACAGGAAAACTCTCATCATACCTCAAAAAAATACTTGGGAATAAATCTAACCAAGGAGGTGAAAGACCTTTACAATGAAAACAACAGAACACTGAAGGAATAAACTGAAGAAGACCTTAGAAGATGGAAAGACCTCCCATGTGCAGAATTAATATTGTCAAAATGAATACTGCTGAAAGTGTTACACAAATTCATTGCGATTACCACAAAAACACCAGTGATGTTCTTCACAGAACCAAAAATAATTCCTAAAATTAATTTGGAAGAATAAGAGGGCCAGAATAGCCAAAGCCTGAGCAAGAAGGGGAAAACCAGAAGCATCAGAATACCTGATCTCAAATTATACTATAAAGCCATAATAACAAAATAGCACAGGTATTGGCATCAAAATAGACATGAAAACTAGTGGAATAGAATTGAAGACACAGAGGTGAAGCAAAATAGAAAAACACGCCAAAAACACAAGTTAGAGAAAAGATAGCCTTTTAAACAAATGGTGTTGGGAAAAATGGATATTTATATGTAAAATAATGAAACTAGATCTCTGTCTTTCACCCTGAAAAAAAAAATCAACTCAAAGTGGATGACCTAGGAATTAGACCAGAAACATTGCAACTGCTAGAAGAAAACATGGGGTCTACATTCCAAATCTTGGCTCAGTCACCGACTTCCTTAACAAGACACCTGACACTCAAGAAATAAAACCAAGAATCGATGACTGAGATGGCATGAAATTAAACAGGTTCTGCACAATAAATTAAACAATTAAGAGCATGAACAGAGAGCCTGCAGAATGGAAGATCTTTGGCAGCTCCTCCTCCAAAAGGGAATAAATATCCAGGGTGTGTGTGTGTGTGTGTGTGTGTGTGTGTGTGTGTGTGTATACACCAAAAAATTCCCCCCACAGAAAACAAAAACAAAAACCAACACCCACAAATAACCCAATAAATTAATGGACAAATGAGTTAAACACACCCTTTTCAAAACATATAATATGAATGGATTAAAAAGAATTCAACTTCCTTAGTATTCAGGAGAAACGAAAAGCAAAACTATATTGTGATTTTATCTCACTTCTACTAGAATGGCAATCACCAAAATATAAATAATAATAAATGCTGTTGAGGATATAGAGCACAGGTACACTAATATTGTTGATAGGACTGAAAATTAGTACAAATTTGGAAATCAGTATGGAGATTCCTCAAACAATTAAGAATGGAACCACTGTATGATTGTATTTATCTAAAAGAACTAAAATCAGCATACTATAGAGATATAGGCACATTGATGTTCGTAGCAACACAGCTCACAATAGCCAGCATATGAAAGTAGCCCAGATGCCTGTCAACAGATGAATGGATAAAGAAAATGTGGTATATACATTATATACAGAATGGAGTTTTACTCAGTAATAAAAAAGAATGATATTATTACATTTGCTTGTAAATGGATGAATCTGGAGAACATCATGCTTAATGAAATAAATCAGATTAAGAAAGTCAAGGGTTGAATGTTATCTCTAAGATGGAGAAGCTAGAGTTAAACACAGAAAAAAGTATGTGTGTGGGCTGGGGAAAGATCCCATGAAAATAGAATGGTATCTGAAAAGTGGAGGAAGTGAATTCATGGGGAGGGAAGGAGGGATGGAAGGAGAGGAAGGGTAGAATGAAACTGACCAAGTTATACTATGTACATATATGAATATACCACAGTGAATATCACCTTTATATATTTCTGTGAAGCACCAACTTACAAAGCTATAAATCAACTGAAGGAAGACCAGTATGGTATAGGAAGGGGAACAGGTGAGGAAGAAGAAAGAGGAAGTACTAGGCACTTACTTAAGTGGAGCAAATTATATCCCATACATGTATGACTATGACAAAATGAAGCTCGATATTATGTATAACTATAATGTATGAATAAAAACATGAGAGAGAGAGAGAAAGAGAAAGAGAGAGAGACAAAGGAGAGATATAATACTCTCTGTACGATGTTAGGACACAGTGAGAAGGCAGTCATTTACAAGAAAGGAAGAGAGAATTCATCCAGGACTTTACCATGCTGGCATCCTGATCTCAGACTTCCAGCCTCTAGAACAATTATAAAAACATTTATGTTGTTTAAGCTACCTAGTATATGGTATCTTGTCATAGTAGTCCAAGTTAACTAAGACAAACATCTTTCCAAAATGTTTACTAATTCTTTGCATTTCTTTTGTAAATCACTTGTGATATCCTTTTCAGTTTTATATGGTTGTTTGTCTATTGTTATTGATTTGCAGTGGTACATTTTATGTTATGGAAATTAATATTCTTTTAGTTAAAAGTCTCTTTTCATGTATTCTAACATAGTTTCTACTGTTGTTTCACAGAGAGATTTATGCTTTCTGAGTTTCATGTTATTTGGGAAACTTAAAAATATGTTTACATATTTCTTTCAATATTTACATATTGAAATATTTACATATTTAACATAGTTTCTACTGTTGTTTCACAGAGAGATTTATGCTTTCTGAGTTTCATGTTATTTGGGAAACTTAAAATATGTTTACATATTTCTTTCAATATTTACATATTGTTTCATGTTTAGTTTAAAAGGAGAGGAAAATATTACACACACACACACACACACACACACACACACACAATGGAGTTTTTTCCCAATTTGTTCTTTGTTCTTTTTGGATATACATGACAGTAGAGTGTATTTTGACTATGATACATATGTGGAGTATAACTTCCCATCCTTTTGGTTGTACATGATGTGGAGTTACACTGGTTGTGTATTCATACATGAAAACAGGAACATTATATACAATTCATTCTACTGTCTTTCATATTCCCATCTCCCCTCCTTCATTCCCTTTTGTATAATCCAATTAACTTCTATTCTTCCCTCTCCCATCTTACTATGTGTCAGTATCCACATATCAGAGAGAACATTTGGACTTTGGTATTGTGGGGTTGACTTATTTCACTTAGCATGATAGTCTCCAGTTCCATCCATTTATCAGCAAATGCCAAAATTGCATTCTTCATGGCTGAGTAATATTCCACACAATGGAATTTTACTCACCATAAAGTAGAATCAAATTATGCCATCTGTTGGTAAATGGATGAAACTGGAGAATGTTGTGGTAAATAAAATAAACCAGATTCAGAAAGTAAAGGGTGGAATGTTTTCTCTCAATGTGTAGAGAGAGGAAAACAAAAGGAATAAAACCGATGGTCTCATCAAAGTAGAAGGGAGACCAAAATAGCAGAGGAAGGGGATTGAGAGGGAAAGAGGATGGGGTCACTGGGAAGTATTGGGAAATGAAATCTGCAAAATTATGCTATGGCCATGTATGATTCTACCATAATGAATTCTGCTTTCATATATAATTATAATGCTCTAATTAATACTGATGATGATGATGTGAGGGAAATCAGTAGGGTATTAAAAAGTACATGAGGGGATGGAGGGAAGAAACAAGGGTAGGTAGTAGGGAATGAGATTGATCAAATTATGTGCATATACAAATACTACATAAATGAATACCACTATTATGTATACTTATAATACATAAATTTTAAAAAAACCCTGAAAATGTATGAAATGCTAAGTAGATAGAATGAAATGCCCATGTTCATGATTATAATGCTTAATATTACTAAGATGGTGATAAATTTCATGTGTTTTAAAATTTTAACATAATCTCTACCAAAAACCCAGTTATATTTTCTTTTTTTGCAGTAATCAGCAAGCTAATTCTAAAGTTCATATGGAAAGTCAAGCTATTCCAAACATTGAAAACAATCTTATAAAAGAATGGAGTGCAATTTGTAGACTTGTTCTTCCTGTTTTCAAAATGTACTATAAATAGTTTTCAAGACATAGTGTACTGGTGTAAGTTTTGCCCTCTAGATCACTGGAACAGAATTGAGTGTCCAGAATCAATCCTTGAATTTATTAAACCCCTGTGAACTAAATCGATAAGCTCTGCAAGATGATCAAATATGGAAATGTGGGACTGCATCCCATTAAAAACTTTCTGCATAGTAGAAGAAACCATTAACAGACTGAAGAGGCATCCTACAGAATGGGAAAAATCTTTGCCAGCTAGACTTCTCACAGAGGATTAATATCCAGAAGATAGAAAGAACTCAAAAAGCACCAAAAAATCCAACCAATAAATGTACAAATAAACTGAACACATATTTCTCAAGAGAAGAAGCATAAATGGTCAATAATTTAATGAAAAAATTCATTGGAAATGCAAATCAAAACAAATTTAAATTCCATCTCACAATAGTAAGAATGGCTATCATCAAGAATACAATAGTCAATAAATGCTAGTGAGAATGTTGGAAAAAATTTAAACTTATACACTGTTAGTGGAAATGTAAATTACTATATTCACTGTGGAAATCAGTATGGAGGTCCTTAAAAAATCTAAAATTGAACTACCATAAAATCCAACTATGCCACTTCTGCATATATACAGAAGGAATTAAGGTTAGCATGTCAAAGAGATATCTGCATACCCATGTTTATCACAACACAATTCATAAGATCCAAGTTATGGAATTAGTTTTGGTGCCTGTCAACAGGATAAAGAAAACATGGCTGAGCACAGTGGTGTACCCAGGTAATTGCAGCTACTCCGGAAGTTAAGGCAGGAGGATCACAAGGTTTGAGATCAGCCTGGGCAATTTAGCAAGACCCTATCTCAAAATAAAAAATAAATAAATAAATAAAAAGGGCTGTGGATGTAGTTCAGTGGTTGACTGCCTCTGGGTTCAATCCCTATACTGAAAAAAAAAAAAAAGAAATTATGGTATATATGCACAACAGTGTATTACTCAGCCAGAAGGAAGAATGAAATTGTGCCATTTGCAAGAATAAGGGAGGAACTAGAGATCATAATATTAAGTGAAATAAGACTAAGAAAGACAAGTATTACTTGATTTTCCTTATATGTAGAATAGAGGGGGGAAATAATGACATGAAAGTAGTAGAGACTATTTTAGAAGAGGAAGGGATGTGTGTGGGGGAGTTTAAAGTGAAACATGAGGTGGATATGATCAAAGTATGTTATATGCATGTCTGAATGTACCACAACTAAGCCATTATCCTTTTCTTCTTTTTTCATCTTTTTTTTATTGCCATACTGGGTGTTGAACCCAGGGCCCTGGGCATGCTAGGCAAGCACTCTACCTCTGGACCATACCACAGACCTTTTAATTTTTCATTTGAGATAGGGTCTTATTCAGTTGCTCAGGCGGACCTTGAAGTTGAGATTCTTCTGCTTCTGTGTCTTGAGCTGGAATTACAGTCCAAACCTACTATACATAAAAAAAAATTATGGAAAAGTGATGTTTTCAATGAATATTGCTGGGATAAGTGGTTATCATGCAAATTGGTGTCTTCCTTCACACCATATACACACTTGAGTTAAATCCATCATATACCTGATTCATTTTCCCTTCATTCCTCTATCCCTCTCCCTCTCTCCATTCTTCCCTCCCTCCATGCCTGTCTCTCTCTCTCTCCTTCCTGGTTCCATGCCCTGAGCTGCTTGCTTTCTTCCAGCACACTTGTCTGCCATGATGTTCTGCCTCATCTTGAGCCCTGAGAAATGGAGCCAGCTGTTTATGGACTGAGACATCCGAAACCGTGAGCAACCAAATAGACATTTCCTCCTCTAAAATTGTTCTTGTCAGGGCTTTTGGTTGCAGCAGCAAAGTAACTGACTAAAATAGAAAGTGGTACCAAGAAGTGGGATCATTACTGTGGCTAACCTGACCATGTGGTACAGAAACTTTAGGAGTGTTTTAGAATTTGTGGGAGGAATTTTGGAGAATTTAGAAATGCAAGATGGAAAGTTTTATATTGCTTAATGGACAGTGTTTAATGGACAATTATGATGGGAGCTCAGAAGATCAGAATGCTGATCTGCTGGTGGAGAACCAGGTTTCAATGGAGAAGGATTCAATTGGAAGTTGGACTAGAGGTAACTGTTAGGGAAATCATGATCAGCAAGAGACCAATCATCATTTGGAGGGTTGGAGAACTCAGGTTTATTTACGTAAGTAGACCAAGATGAGATGGTGCTCTGAAATTCTGGGCCCTGAGCTGAGGTTAGATGGGGATTTTGAGGGAAATTTGACATCATTTCTTAACTATTACAACATTGGTAGGTTTGAATTCTTGGCCTACATAACCAAAGATGATGCATAGGGAATTGATGATAAGTAGTTCACAGGTGTAGTACAAAGACAGTAAAACGCTTGCAAGTGTTATCGCAAAGTGGCCTTTACCAGAGGTAGCAGTAACTCAGGATGACTTCAGTGTTTCTAAGGACTTAGCCAACGGGGTATGGTTTAGACAGAAGTTAATTGGCATAGTAAACTACAATTTATACAAGCAATTATGTGATATAGCTATATTCCTACAGAGTTCGGAAAGTTAGAAAGTATAGGAAATTAACCCTTTCCCAAGGCATAGGTTTTTCATTATAATGTTCCTATAATTTCATTATATAATCAGATCTGTTATCTCCTTCACATCACTAATGTTATATTCTGGCTAAGAAGTTTTCTGTATTTTGTCCATGTCCTGAGACTTTTTATAAGGCATTTTAAAAGTGATGGACTTCTCAATCTGGTGAAAGAAATTTCCAGGCAGCATTGCGTTCAGACATACCGCTGATAGCTTTTGGTCAAGTTTGTTGTGTTAATCAGGAGCAGAAAGCTGAGCAGAAAGTAAAGCAACAGATGTAAAAAATTACAATTTGGCAAGAAAACTGAGTAAAACTGGGGCTAAGGAATGTGTGGTTGTTAAAGACATGTAGCTACTAAAGAAATGCTAAAGACTTTAACCAGCGACAATAGGAAATATGACTTGAAGGTATCTCAGGAACTGGCAAGGCCACATCTATCTCAGGCTCAAGGGAGAATAAGTAAAAATGCCTTTGAGAAGAGACTAGTGGAGCACCCTGATTGTACACGGAGGCCTAAGAAACTGTTTCGCCCTTAGCCACCCAGGCATGCTACAGGTGTGGTCTCTGGAGGCTTGGCTACTGCTTGAGATGACAGCAGACCTTGGTGGCAAACACGTGGTTCTGTTTCTGCAAGACTAAATGATGCTGGAGATAGGGATTTCAAAGGAAGGTCTAGGGTGCCAAGAAATGTGCAGCAAGGTCGGAATCCCTGCAGGTTGCCCCTAATAGGACCATGTGTGGAGATGTGAGGAGGAAGCCAAAGCTACAGTAGAGACTCCAAAACTAAATGCCAGTACTCTGGGATGTCTGCAGAGGAAAGCTGCAGGAATTGAACACGGACAAGACAACAGAGAAGCCATGTGGAACCAGCAGTGTCTCAGGGGCAGAGCTACAAAAGCCCTTTGGAGAGACCATCATGCCATATGGCGGCAATGCTGAACGTGGAGCTACAGAACTTGTTTGCCCATCTTGGTTTTTTTATGTAGGAGTTCAGGGACACCAAGATAACAGAGGTAGAGTCTGAGAAAGATACTGCTGAAGAACAAGACAGGGAGACAAATCATGTCCCTATTTACCATAAGTCCCATTACCATGACAACTCCCACCACTGAGGACTTATCACCATGACAACTCCCACCACAGGTTTATATTTTAAAATGACCAATGGGGGTAAAGTGGGCACTATTCATTAGGTTTTCTAAAGTAACCAATGTGGGGAAATGGACAATATTCTAATCAGGTATCATAAGGTAACCAATGGGAGCAAGTGGGTAAGGTCTTCAACTAGGTCCATACAGGAAAGAGATTACCTCACAGCTCAGCATATAAGACACTAATTTCCAGACACTGGAGGAGCCTCGAACCTCCTCTTTCTTGCTCTTCCTCCTCTGTTCAACCTTATAGAATGCCACTCTCATATTCACCTTCAGCAGATCTATACTTTGCCTGTTATTTGTGTGTGTCTTGCTCAGTCTTTGTTTGGGACACCAAGGACCTGGATCACAACTGGACCCCAGTGGTATCATCTTGGCCAGTCAGCCAGCCAGGAGGTAAGCCCATTTTCAGGGACACCCACTATACCCACTTAAGTCTGCTGCTGCTTCTTTTTTCTGAGGTTCTTTGATAGTAGTACCACATGCAGACTGACAGTCTCCCTGAACATCACTGGGGCAATCAGAAGGCATCTCTGTTCAGAACTTGGGAATTCTATAGCCCAGACTGGTGAAGACCCTGAGAATTTACTGAACTCTACGGTACTGCTCAGCCTCCCAGCCTAACAAGACCTGGCTTGTTAGGATTTTTTTTCATTGTTTGTGTTTTTAATGTTCTGATGAGCCTGTGTGCTCTCCCTCCATTTCTCAACCACTTTACTTGCTCATAATGTCAGGTCAGACCTCTTGGTTCTTTACCATACTCTCAGTGGGCATGGGTCAGGACTCCTATGACAGGATAAGGCAGTAGTTAGCAGCAGATAGACTTAGTCTGCTGGACACAAGAAAAGCTCACCAACACAGGCACATCGTACAGTCATTCAATTACTCCAACTCCATGGCTTCTCCAAAAGGAAATTAACTGAATCAGGACTCAACACATGGTGCTGACTGTCACCTCTGCTCCATTCCCAGCCTTCTCCTGCCTCCTGTAGATTTTTTGCTCCTTCTCTGTAAATCACTTCTTCCTGCTCGTGGATGTTACCTCCTCCAATGTCACCAACTGACTTTTCTTTAAATGCTTATCAGAAATTTCCTATGAAGAATGGGGGCTATTAGCTGTGGTTGTTACCCACATCTTTAACCATCAATCAAAAGAAAACAGGCCAAGATAAAACTATTTCTCCCCTTTTTCTGGACTTAATAAGACTACAAAAAGTAGGATAGGAACAAATGGATGTCATTTAGTGGCCCCTCACAAATAATACTATATGGGTTCTTTTTGGTTCTATGAGGAGAGAGACTAAACACTACTGCTTAATAAACAAAACAAAACAAAAACCAAACAAAAACAATAACAACAAAAAAACACTGGAGATTTACATGGCCCTTGGAAATGTGCCAAATCAAAAGGACAGTCTATATTCAAAAGTCAATGAAGAAAATTATATCCCCAAATTAGTAGACAGTGAGCTCATGGACCTGGTCATAGGAACTCAAAGGAAGTGGTGAGCACCCAACATAGTGGTCTGAGATATCTTGCTACAAAGGTTATTGTGGGATTTCTGTGGGGAAACCTGGGAAATACCCAAACCCAAGGTCTCTAATTCCCCAGAGGAACTACTTGGGTGGAAATCAGGGCCCCAGTTACAGGACCTAAAAACTTTGTACTCTTCCAGAATAGCCAACATTGGAGGGACTACTTCCATTCTACAGGACTCCCCACTCAGATTATCCTCAATCACTGAAAACACTTTGACCTGATAATAATAAATGGCCTAATTTGATTGTAAAAATGCTTGCCCAAATACAATCTAGAGGATTCAGAGCAATGATCTCTGAAGGGAAGGAAAAATTATAACACCATCTTGCAACTAGTCTTCTATTGCAAGAAACAAAGCAAGTGGTTGAAAAATCCCCTATGTCCAAGCCTTCATAGTCCTATACCAAAATCGAGTCCTATGTGATGACAAGATCCTACAAGGGACCCCTAAGGAAATTGCCCCAAATCCCAGTATCCTGAATGACCTATTGTTAAACTGCCCTCCTCTCTCTCAAGGGAACATCTATGGCAACCCCTTCTATACAGTCCTTCTAGGGAGGAACCCATGGGTTATTCCCTTCCCTAAAGCTTCTAAGCCCTCATCATATAAGAAGTGGGACTCATTATGGTCCCTATGACATTGCTACCCTCATGTTGCCACCCAGGGAGGTGGCTGGAGCAGAGGATATGGGGAGGGTGAAGTTCCCCTTCTCTGTTACAGACATCCAACACTGTAAGGAAAGACTAGGTAAACACTCGGAAGACCCAGACAGATTGTTGATGGGTTTCAGACTCTAACCTTGGCTTTTGATTTGTCCTGGAGAGACATTTAGTTTATCTTGACAGTATGCTGTACCCTACTGGGGAGGGAACAAATCATTGAGGCAGCCTTCAGGGAAGCTGGTGAGATTTTTGCCCACACCAGGGCAGAGACAGTTCCAAAAAATGACCCCAACTGGGATTAAAATACTCCTGCAGTAATGACAAGGAGAATCCAGATGATTGGAGCCCTCTGGGCAGCAATGAAGAAATGCATGCAAAACCTAAAAAGGGCAAATAAAATAAAAACCCAACAAATTATGACAAATTAAGAAGTATTGGATATTGACTATGGGGGGGGGGAGGCAAGATAGCGGACTAGAGGGCGGCTGCATTTCATGTTGCACCAGGACGCAGGATTCAAAAGAGGAGATAGTGAGAGACTTGGGACCAACTCAAAGCCACTGGGTGAGTCTCTCCCGTTGGGGAGGCGTCCCGGGTGGGGTGGTAGCCCCGGAATGTAGGGAACTTTGTGAAGTAGAGTTGCTCGGTGAGACCCCCCCCCCCCCCGCTGGAGCAGTAAACACGGAAAACTGGGATCATCGTAGAGGACGTGGCTCAGCACAGCGCTTGGACTCGGAGCAACCACTGGGGCTCCGGGCGACTGCCTGAGGAGGAGCTGCGTAGCGAGCTGTTTGGACTCAACTTCTGAACACAACTCAGCTTCTGAACACCGGGGGTGTTGCCCGGAGGAAGAGGAGAAGCGCGGCGGGTCGCTTGGTCTAGGAGTGACTGCATCAGAGCCACAGGCGGTTGCCAGAGGAGGAGGCGAGTGGTGAGTTGTTTGAACTCAAAGCGACTCCTCCTGAACACCGGTGGCCTGCCTGGAGGAGGAGCGCGGTGGGTCGCTTGGTCTCCAAGCGACCGCTCATGAACACCCGGGGGCTACCCCGAGGAGGAGGAGGAAAAGGGCGGGTCACTTGGACTCAGAGTGACTGCCTAGGGCTACGGGTGGTTGGCGGGAGGAGGAGATGCAAAGTGAGTTGCTTGGACTCCTAGTGACTGCGTCGGAACACCGGGCGGCTGTCCGGAGGAAGAGGTGTGTGGTGGGTCTCTGGGTCTCGGAGCTATTGTACGGGGCTCCAGATGGCGGCTTAGAGGAGGGGCCGCATAGCTAGGCGATTAGATGCAGAGCAGGGTCCCAGGACCGGCTTCTTGGTGTAAGAGCCACACAGAGACACGCCTACGGGCGTAGTGAAGTTTCCAGAACTGCGGGCAGATTCTCTGAGGAGAGGCAGCCTAAGGAGACTCGTTTGCGAAGGGTGAGGCTCCCAGGCCCAGGAGGTAGGTCCGGGCCCCTGGGAACATTGCAGGGGAAGACAGCCCAGCCCAGGTGGTAGTTATAGATTGAGGGGAACCTCTAGGAGGGGAACTGAACAGCGAGACCTCCCCACCGGGTGAGTCTTCCCCGCCGGGTGAGGTTTTCCCACAAGGACGGTAAAACCAGAGACATAGGCTCAAACAGGCCTTGCCTCAGCCTGCAGCCTAGTTCCCCTTTGGATGACCATTGGTCAACAAGTGGAGGCACCTCTGCCCACTATCAGGGAATATACCCCTCCTGAGGGTCACCACCCCTAGAGAGGCAGCTTCCTTGTGGAGCACCGCATTATCAACTTCCTCTAAGACTGCAGGCTACTGAAGGATAAGAGGGGATATACTAGCAATCTTCAGGGACATTATAACTCAATAGAGGAAATCTGCAATATCTTAATGGTCCACTGATTCCTGAACAATATGAGAAAACAAGTGAAAAAAATGCCCCAAACAAATCTAGATGTTACATCAATAAAATCCAACGACAGCATGGCAGAAGAAATGACAGAAAGAGAGTTCAGAATGTACATAATTAAAATGATCAGGGAAGGAAACAATGAGATGAAAGAGCAAATGCAGGCATTGAAAGAGGAGATGAAAGAGCAAATGCAGGCATTGAATGATCACACCAATCGACAGTTAAAAGAGAAAATACAGGAAGCAAAAGACCATTTCAATAAAGAGTTAGAGATATTGAAAAAAAAAAAACCAAACGGAAATCCTTGAAATGAAGGAAACAATAAACCAAATTAAGAACTCCATAGAAAGCATAACCAATAGGATAGAACACCTAGAAGACAGAACCTCAGATATTGAAGAAAAAATATTTAATCTTGAAAGCAAAGTTGAACAAACAGAGAAGATGGTAAGAAATCATGAACAGAATCTGCAAAAACTATGGGATATCATGAAAAGGCCAAATTTGAGAATTATTGGGATTGAGGAAGGCTTAGAGAAACAAACCAAAGGAATGAATAATCTATTCAATGAAATAATATCAGAAAATTTCCCAAATCTGAAGAATGAAATGGAAAATCAAGTTCAAGAGGCTTATAGGACTCCAAATACACAAAATTACAACAGACCCACACCAAGGCACATTATAATGAAATCCCTAACATACAAAATAAAGACAGATTTTAAAGGCTGTGAGAGAAAAGAACCAAATTACATTCAGGGGGAAACCAATACGGATATCAGCAGATTTTTCAGTCCAGACCCTAAAAGCTAGAAGGGCCTGGAACAACATTTTTCAAGCTCTGAAAGAAAATGGATGCCAACCAAGAATCTTATACCCAGCAAAACTTACCTTCAGATTTGACGATGAAATAAAATCCTTCCATGATAAACAAAAGCTAAAAGAATTTACAAAAACAAAGCCAGCATTACAGAACATTCTCAGCAAAATATTCCATGAGAAAGAGATAAAAAAAAAGAAGCAAATCAGCAAAGGGAGGAATTATCCTAAAGGAACTGTCAAATAAAGGAGGAACCAAGATGTGTCAAAAATAAATAAATAAAGAAAATTTAAAAAAATGAACCAAATGACCGGGAATACAAATCATATCTCAATAATAACCCTGAATGTTAATGGCCTGAATTCATCAATCAAAAGACATAGACTGGCAGATTGGATTAAAAAGAAAAATCCAACAATATGTTGCCTACAAGAAACTCACCTCATAGAAAGAGATACCCATAGACTAAAGGTGAAAGGATGGAAAAACATACCATGCACATGGACTCAGCAAAAAAACTGGAGTATCCATCCTCATTTCAGATAATGTGGACTTCAAGCCAAAGTTTTCAGAAGGGATAAAGAAGGACATTTCATACTGCTTAAGGAAAGCATAAATCAGCAAGATATAACAATCATAAACATCTATGCCCCAAACAGTGGCTTATCAATGTATGTCAAACAAATCCTTCTCAATTGCAGAAACCAAATAGACCACAACACAATAATACTAGGTGATTTTAACACGCCTCTCTCACCACTGGACAGATGTTCCAAACAAAAATTGAACAAAGAAACCATAGATCTCAATAACACAATCAATAATTTAGACTTAACAGACATTTATAGAATATACCATCCAACCAAGAGCAAATACACTTTCTTCTCAGCAGCACTTGGATCCTTCTCTAAAATAGACCATATATTATGCCACAAAGCTAATGTTAGCAAATACAAGAAGATAGAGACACTACGTTGTATTCTATCAGATCATAATGGATTGAAGTTAGAAATAAATGAAGGAGTAAAAAACAGAAGCTCCTCCACCACCTGGAGATTAAATAATATGCTATTATATGATGAATGGATAACAGAAGATATTAGGAAGGAAATTAAAAAATTCTTAGAGGTAAATGAGAACAAAGAAACATCATATCAAAATCTCTGGGACACTATGAAAGCAGTACTTAGAGGAAAATTTATTTCATGGAGCGCATTTAATAAAAGAAGTAAAACTCAACAAATAAACGACCTAACACTACAGCTCAAAGCCCTAGAAAAAGAAGAACAGATCAACACCAAAATTAGTAGAAGACAGGAAATAGTTAAACTCAGAGCTGAAATCAACGAAATTGAAACAAAAGAAACAATACAAAAAATTGACAAAATAAATAGTTGGTTCTTTGAAAAAATAAACAAAATTGATAAACCTTTAACCACACTAACAAAGAGAAGACGAGAGAAAACCCAAATCACTAAAATTCGGAATGAACAAGGAAATATCACAACAGACACGACTGAAATACAAAATATAATTAGAAGCTATTTTGAAAATCTACACTCCAACAAAATAGAAAATTTCAAAGACATCAACAGGTTTCTAGAGACATATGAATTGCCTAAACTGAACGAGGAGGAAATACACAATTTAAATAGACCAAATTCAAGTAATGAAATAGAAGAAGTCATCAAAAGCCTACCAACAAAGAAAAGTCCAGGACCAGATGAGTTCTCAGCCGAGTTCTACAAAACCTTTAAAGAAGAGTTCATTCTAATACTCCTCAAAGTATTCCATGAAATAGAAGAGGAGGGAACCCTCCCAAACTCACTCTATGAAGCCAATATTACCCTGATACCTAAACCAGACAGAGACACATCGAGGAAAGAAAATTTCAGACCAATAACCTTAATGAACATCAATGCAAAAATTCTCAACAAAATTTTAGCAAATCGCATACAAAAACATATTAAAAAGATAGTGCACCATGATCAAGTGGGTTTCATCCCAGGGATGCAAGGTTGGTTCAACATCAGGAAATCATTAAATGTATTCACCATATTAATAGACTTAAACTCAAGAATCACATGATTATTTCAATAGATGCAGAAAAAGCATTTGATAAAATATAGCACCCCTTCATGCTCAAAACACTAGAAAAAATAGGGATAGTGGGAACATTCCTTAACATTGTAAAGGCCATCTATGCTAGACCCATGGCTAATATCATTCTAAATGGTGAAAAACTGAAAGCATTCCCCCTAAAAACTGGAACAAGGCAGGGATGCCCTCTTTCACCACTTCTTTTCAATATCGTCCTTGAGACTCTAGCCAGAGCAATTAGACAGACCAAAGAAATTAAAGGGATACGAATAGGAAAAGAAGAACTCAAACTTTCCTTATTTGCTGATGATATGATTATATACTTAGAGGAACCAGGATATTCCACCAGAAAACTTTTAGATCTCATAAGTGAATTCAGTAAAGTAGCGGGATATAAGATCAATGCACATAAATCTAATGCATTTTTATACATAAGTGATGAATCTTCAGAAAGAGAAATTAGGAAAACTACCCCATTCACAATAGCTTCGAAAAAAATAAAATACTTGGGAATCAATCTCACAAAAGAGGTGAAAGACCTCTACAATGAGAACTACAGAACACTAAAGAAAGAAATTAAAGAAAACCTTAGAAGATGGAAAGATCTCCCATGTTCTTGGATAGGCAGAATTAATATTGTCAAAATGGCCATACTACCAAAAGTGCTATACAGATTCAATGCAATTCCAATTAAAATCCCAATGATGTACCTTATAGAAATAGAGCAAGCAATTATGAAATTCATCTGGAAGAATAAAAAACCCAGAATAGCTAAAGCAATCCTTGGCAGAAAGAGTGAAGCAGGGGGTATCATAATACCGGATCTTCAACTCTACTACAAAGCAATAGTAACAAAAACGGCATGGTATTGGTACCAAAATAGAAAGGTGGATCAATGATACAGAATAGAGGACATGGACACAAACCCAAATAAATACAATTTTCTCATACTAGACAAAGGGGCCAAAAATATGCAATGGAGAAAAGATAGCCTCTTCAACAAATGGTGCTCGGAGAATTGGAAATCCATATGCAACAGAATGAAACTAAACCCATATCTCTCACCATGCACGAAACTAAACTCAAAATGGATTAAGGATCTCAGAATCAGACCAGAGACCTTGCATCTTATAGAAGAAAAAGTAGGTCCAGTGCTTCAACATGTCGGCTTAGGACCAGACTTCCTCAACAGGACTCCCATAGCACAAGAAATAAAAGAAAGAATCAATAACTGGGATAGATTCAAACTAGAAAGCTTTCTCTCAGCAAAGAAAACTATCAGCAATGCAAAGAAAGAGTCTACAGAGTGGGAGAAAATCTTTGCCAATCATACTTCAGGTAGAGCACTAATCTCCAGAATCTATAAAGAACTCAAAAAACTCTACACCAAGAATGCAAGTAATCCAATCGACAAATGGGCGAAGGAAATGAATAGACACTTCACAGAAGATCTACAAGCAATCAACAAACATATGGAAAAATGTTCAACATCTCTAGTAATAAGAGAAATGCAAATCAAAACCACCCTAAGATTCCATCTCACCCCAATTAGAATGGCGATTATCAAGAATACAAGCAACAACAGGTGTTGGCGAGGATGTGGGGAGAAAGGTACACTCATACATTGCTGGTGGGGCTGCAAATTAGTGCAGCCACTCTGGAAAGCAGTGTGGAGACCCCTTAGAAAACTTGGAATGGAACTACCATTTGACCCAGCTATCCCACTCCTTGGCCTATACCCAAAGGACTTAAAATCAGCATATTACAGAGATACAGCCACATCAATGTTCATAGCTGCTTAGTTCACAATAGTCAGATTGTGGAACCAACCTAGATGTCCTTCAATTGATAAAGAAACTGTGGTATATATATACAATGGAATATTACTCAGCCATAAAGAATGATAAAACTATGGCATTTGCAGGCAAATGGATGAAACTGGAGAATATCATGCTAAGTGAGATAAGCCAATCTCAAAAAACCAAAGGACATATGATCTCGCTGATAAGCGGATGATGACACAATGTGGGGTGGGAGGGGTTAGTGTTAGGGTTAGAGTTAGGGTTAGGGAGGGTGGCAAGAATGGAGGAAGGAAGGACTGTATAGAGGGAAAAGAGGGGTGGGAGGGGTGGGGGGGAGGGAAAATATAACAGAATGCTTCAAACAACATTACCCTATGTAAATGTATGATTACACAAATGGTATGCCTTTATGCCATGTACAAACAGAGAAACAACATGTATCCCATTTACTTACAATAAAAAAAAATTATGGCATTTGCAGGCAAATGGATGGAATTGGAGAATATCATGCTAAGTGAGATAAGCCAATCTCAATAAACCAAAGGACATATGATATCGCTAATGAGTGGATGATGACACATAATAGGGGGTTCAGAGGGTTTAGTGTTAGGGTTAGAGTTAGGGTTAGGGAGCGGGGCAAAAATGGAGGAAGGAAGAACTGTATAGAGGGAAAGAGGGTTGGGAAGGGTGGGGGGAAGGGAAAAAATAACAGAATGAATCAAACAACATTACCCTATGTAAATTTATGATTACACAAATCGTATGCCTTTACGCCATGTACAAACGGAGAAACAACATGTATCCCATTTGTTTACAATAAAAAAAAAAGAAAGTGATGAAAAAAAAAAGATATTCACTATCATCTCTATTCAGGTGCATTAACTTGGGTTTTGCATAGTGAATATAGTAATGATGACCCACCATGTAGCATCATCTTATGTATCAAAATCTTTCAAGAACACCATCATATTTATTCTTTCCAGTGAATTGCATATTTCTCAGATAAAAAAATTAGACATTTAGTGAGTACCCTCTGTATACCAACTATAATTATAAGAACATTCCACATGCTTACAGCATATAATTCCACAAGTATGATTCAGAATGCATCTTTATTGAATCAGAAATTTTATTTTTCCTAACATAAAATAAATCAAACACTTTAAAACATTAAAAAAAAAAGAAGTATTACCCAAGGAAAAATGAAAGCCCTGTAGATTTATGATATATTGTAAAAGTTCTTCTGAATACATACTAATATACACTCCTCCTCTATAAAGTCACTGCCCTATTGGACCAACATTTCATTAGCCAGTCAGCCCCAGACATTGGGAGAAAATTACAGAAACTTCAGATGGGGCCTCAGCCAAGCAGGAAGCAATTACTAGACTCTGACTTCATGGTCTTCAACAATTGGAATGTGGAGAAAGTAAAAAAGATCAGAGAAAGACAGACAGCAAGCCAAACTTATGGTGGTCATAATTGTCAATGCCCTCAAGACTCATAAATCATCCAGAGGAAATGTAAAAGGACCTCAGGAAAAGATTTCCTGCTTTTAAGTGCAAAAGCATAAGGCTTGGGCAAGAGATTCCAAAGGGCACCACCAGGTCCCTGCGAATGGTGTAAAAACACTTTGGAAAACCCCGGGCAGTGAGGAGCTGACTGCCCCCATTCTGAAAGAGGGACTAAGTCAATCAAGACTCTAGTGGCACAGGACCTCCTAGATGGATAAAATCCTTACTGAGGGTGCCTGAGGGGACCACTGAAGTCCCATGTTACAGCACCATCTTTTTGGAGGAACTTTGGGTAACCTTGGACATCATAGGCAAGCAAATCCATTTCCTTGCTGATACAGGGATTACTTGCTATGCTGGGACCACTTATAGGGGAAAGTCTTCTTCCAGGTCCACTTGTGCGGTAGGCCTTAAAGGAAGAAACAAACAAGAAAAAGATACTTTACCCCTCCCATACCCAGTTTGATAGTCTGTTTTTCACTCATGAATTTATAATAATCCCCAGCTTGCCTCTTCCACCACTAGGACAGAACAAGACATAATGACAAAACTAGGGGAATTCCTCTACTAGACTTACAAACTCCAACCATTTCTTGTGGTCATTTGTGCCTCTGCAGCTAAGGAGATTAATCCTCAAGTAAATCTTTTGGTTTGGTATGCAGGAAGGTCAGGAAAAGCTATTTTTGCCCATCCAGTACATATAACCCTAAAGGACCCTGCCATTACCTAAATAAATAAACAATAGCCTTTTAAAGAAGAGGCAAAAATAGATCACAACCTATTATAGATGAGATAGTTCAATGTGGACTTCTTAAATCTTGACAATTCCCCTATAACATCCCAATATTGCCTATCCTAAAACCTGGCAGGGAATACCAGGTAGTATAAGACCTGAGACTAGTTAATGAAGCTGTAGTCCCTGTATACCCTCTTAGATGCTGACCCTTTTAGCTTCCTCTCCAAACACCAGGAGACAGTACTTGCTTTATGGTGCTGGATATCAATGATACATTCTTTCAATCCCACTGCTTCATCATCCCAACATCTCTTTGCTTTCTAATGGGAAATTTTTTAATAAGGAAAGACAAAAATATACACAGACAGTTCTCCCTCAGGGGTTTAGGGATACATCTCATTTATCTGCCTAGACCTTGGCAAGGGACTTGAGGGATCTCAACATCAAGACCAGGGAGGGACACTTCAACATGTAGATGACTTGCTAATATGTAGTCCAGTTAAGGAGGTCTCCAACCAAAACACCATAGAACCACTCTGTGTCTTTGCAGAACAAGATACACACTATTTAAAAAGAAGGTCCATCTCCAAACAGAGGGTGTAATATTTGAGATATATACTAACTCCAGGAATCAGATAAATCTTCCCAGATAGAAGAAGGGTCATTTTTTAGTTGAGTCCACCAGTTAATAAACAATGATTCTATGCCTTTTGGGGAATGGAAGGCTTCTGTAGAAATCTGGATATCAAACTTTGGGTTATCACAAAACCCCTCTATGAAAACATAAAAGGGACATTCTCAGAGTCTCTACAATGGAATGAAGCATCAGAGCATGCCCTTAGCCAGACTCCAGTCCCAGGAATACCTAACCTAACTAAACCATTCACCCTTTAGTGGCAGAAATAAAGGAAGTAGCCACTGGGGTCCTAACCCAAGAACTGGGGGGGGGCCAAACCAAGCCAATGGCTTATGTTTCTAAGAAACTTGATGGGGTAACCATAGGGTGACCAGGATGTTTGTGAGTGGTGGTGGTTATAGCCCTCCTGATAACAGAGATCACTAAGACTACTTTAGTACAACTTTTTGATGTCATCACTCCACACCAAATTAAAGCCAGCTTGGAAATAAAAGGGCATTTGTCGATGACAAGAGACAGACTCACAAAATATCAGGTAGTTCTCTTAGATAATCCTGAAGTCAGTATCAGGACATGTAATACTCTTAATCTAGCTTCCCTAATGCCCACTGACCTCCCAGGTGAAACTTCATTTAGGGAGTATTCCTCCAGACCCATGCCAGTCACTCAGACAAATCTGACCAACACTTGCCTAACCCAGAGGAGTAGTTCACAGGTGGTAGTATTTTTGTATGCAATGGTCAGAAGACTGGGTACGTAGTAGTTAGCCTAGAAAGAAACAATAGAGGCCCAGGGACCTCAGCTCAGAAGGTTGAGCTAATTGCCCTAATTAGAGTCTTAAAGAAAGGATGAGATGAAGTGCTCAATATACATACAGACTCCAAAGATGCACTTTTTGGTATTAGGCATTCATCAGACGTTTGTAAAGAAAAGGCCTCTTGGTAAATCGACAGTCCCCCAGTAAGCATAAGGGACAAATCTTGCAGCTGTTGGAAGCTGTGACTCTCCCCAAAATGGTGACTGTTATTCA
This sequence comes from Sciurus carolinensis, assembly GCF_902686445.1. Classification (NCBI taxonomy): domain Eukaryota; kingdom Metazoa; phylum Chordata; class Mammalia; order Rodentia; family Sciuridae; genus Sciurus; species Sciurus carolinensis. Next base: position 72,994,141 of record NC_062214.1, on the reverse strand, counting down.
TTGCTGGGAACATCAAAAGGACATGTCAAAAGTATTCCAAGGCAACAAAAAAGCTAATCAAATTGCCAAGGAGGCATCCATGAGAGTCAGTCCAACCCTGGTTATGGCTTTGTTCTCCTTCCAGGAACACAAATTATACCCAATTTATATTCCAGGGCAGGAACTACTAAAGAAGGAAATCGGTCAGAAAGGGATGGACAGTTTTTCTGCCCATGTTAATTTGATGGAAGACCACTAAAACCTTGCATGACTTTTTCCACGTAGGGTGAGTGGCCACTCTTGGAATGGTTACCCAACACTTTTCCGGTGATAGTCTAAAACAAACAGGGAGAGTTGTCTGCAGGGCTTGCTCTCTGTGCTCTTACAATGACCCTGGGCCCAGACTGCTCCCACTGGTTGAATCTGTACAACACAAGGTAACATAACCAGGAGAAGACTGGCCGATGGACTTTATGCAAATGCCTGCTTGCAGGGGATTTAAATATCTACTTGTCCTAGTGTACACTTTTCCTGGGTGGGTTGAAGCCTGCTGTACAAGGACAGAAAAGGCCACAGAAGTGGCAAAAGTACTACTAAAATAAATAATTCCTAGATGTGGGCTTTCCTAAAGCTTTCAAGTGACAATGAACCTTCTTTCATGTCACAGCTCACACAGGGGTTGCCAAAGCCCTGGGAATTAAATACCACTTACATTCAGCTTGGAGACCCCAGTCATCTGTAAATGTAAAAAGAACTAACCAGACCCTAAAGTGGGCCCTAGCTAAACTCTGTCAGGAAACTTCTGAAACATAGATGAATTTACTATGCAGTACTCTCATGAGAATTTGAAATGCACCTAGGACCCAGTTAAATATCAGCCCTTATGAAATGCTATATAGATGGCCCTTTCTGTCAAAAGAATGTGCAGCAAATCCAGAAATTGCTAATTTCATTAAATATCTAACTGATTTGGGCATATTATAATTGGCTATTCAAACTATCAAAAATCAAGTTCTTCCAATCCTAAAGAGGGAGGGTTCCTTCAATAAAATCTAGAGTACAGGGGTTAATAGAAACCTGGAATGATCACCAGAGGATCAGTTGAAGCCAAAATGGAAAGGTCCCTATCAGGTAATTCCAGTTATCCCCACAGCTGTAAAAATAGTAGAGATCAACAGGTGGATTCATCTGTCAAGGGTGAAGTGAGCACTGCCAGCCATCACACCCCATTGGAGAAGACTTGGACCAGGGAGTCAGATGAAGACCTCAAGTTCCTTTTCAAGGAGCAACCACCAAAAGATAAGTGAACATCTCCTGATCCTCTACCTCACCTGATGTAGGTTCCAATTTTGGGAGTTATCTTTCTCTGTGGGTTTATTGTTTGGGATTCTGTTATTCCTAAGACTGTATTCTCAAGTGTAAGCCCCTTTATGTCTCTTTAACATGGGGTTACTTTTCCAGAGGACTACTATCATATTGAAAGCCTCATTCTGCTTTTTCCCACTTCTCACCCTGATCCTGGGACTAATTGTCACCCTATAGCCAGTAATTGGATCAAGTCAGCACCTGGGAGGACTCTTGGTTCCAATGATCTGCTTAAAACTTAAAACCTTACTAACCATCTCTTAAATCAATCAAATCCTGGATTGGCTAAGGACTGTTGGCTATGCCTATTCCCAACCTCTGTAGAAAGCACTGCCATCCCTGTTCGTGCTTGGCTATGGGCTATGGGCAAAATGACTCTCCATCCTAAATATGAAGGTGGTCATTCATTCCAGCTTATGACATTAGATGACTTATAGAACTTTCAAATTAGAGAGATGAACAAAAACACAAAGACTGAAAGGGCAGTTCAACTCCTCCAGTCCTATCAAAATAATTTTCCTAAAATTTCATCTTCTCTGCCAATATGGGGACCCATTATAGCCCAAACCAGGCTCAAGTTCCAGGTGTCACTCTGTCTCCAGAGGGAATAGGATCCTTGGTGTAACTTGGGAACATTAAAAAACCATCTTTGTAAGTATACCTTAAAAGTTACCCCACAGAATGATCTCTTTAATTCCATAGTGATCCAATTTTCCCCCTTTAGAAAACCAGTATGGTTCTCATGGAAACCATTTTTGAAGAAGGACACTTAATTAAGTAAAAATCCAGGATATTTTCAAAATAGGCTATAGATGGATTCTCATTGAAATAAAAGGAACTCTTGCATAGGGAAAAGAATTCCTTGGGTGTATTCCCAGACCAACCCCATGGCCCCTTCCAGCCTCTAATGGGGCCCATACTGACTGGAACCCTATCTACATGGGATTCTGAAAATAATAAAATAACTCACATCTTATATCAAATTTAGCTTCTGTATGGAGACACCACAAATTTTCTTCCTGTGTCAAACAAATTCTTATGTCTATCAGTCAGCTGGATGGGGACATGTACACTGGTATGTCTATCCCCAAGAATAGATATAGCACCTCACAATCAATCTCTAATCACACCTTTAATGATATCTACTAGAGTCAAATGAACTATACAATTGATTCACCTTCCAGTAAGATTGGGAATAGCTGCTCCATTCAGTTCCTTCTCATGTGGGTTTTCTTCATATGGTATCCAGTTTCATCAAAGCCACCTTGGGAGAAATTCTGCTAGCAAGACAGAATCACAATTGTATGTCTACTAATCACCAAGTGACCTCCTATCACCATTACAGTATTCTTTCAAAGCAAGTCTTATTTCTAGTCCACAGACACAGGAAGAAGACAAAACTGTGAGGCAGAACTTTAGGTGAGGCAGAACATCACAGTGGACAACTGTGGAACAAGAAAGCAGCTCAGGATATGGAACTGAATGGAGCATCTTGTGGAGCCACGGGGAACTGTCCTAGCTTACCCTACAGTTTGCCATTTGCATTTGCAACAAAGCCAAACCCCTTTCACATAACACTATTCAGTCACTGGTAATATAAGTATCTCATAATAAGAAAACTGTCTCTATTCCTACTCCCATGATTTGTATTGTTATAATCAATTTGCTTATGTATAAGCATAACTGTGAGAGAAGAGAGTCTTGTGCCAGGGATATTTGAATCCGATTGATGGAAAAAAGGGAAGTAAATAGGAACATCAAAGATATTTGAGCCTGCCCCTCTCTAGGCGTGCTCCTCTCCAGACTCAACCTCTGCTGGTAATGCTCAGGGACTTCCCCAATGGACAGTGACCACCCTTACTGCTTGTGAATATCTTCTTGACAGGTAGACCTCATGGTCTGGAACAAACATAGACATTCAAAACTCCTCCGCACAGAATGCATTCCTCTCTGAGCTGCCCTCTCTCTCCTGCCCAACCCCCCATCCTATGTCCCTCCTGCCCCTGCCATCCTCACACATCCTAGTTATGCTTCAAATCCTCTGGCCTCTTCTCATGTGCTGGCCTGTGCCATTGAAACATATTTCCTCTTTACTTTTCCTCCCCTGTTTTCTTGACTCCCTGCTCTCTACTCTTCAGAACATTCTCCAGTGTTCCTCCTTCAAGAGGCCTTGCTTGTCCATTGCATTCCAGGATGGCTGCTGTCCTCTGAGTTCCAAATGTGGCTTGGAACTTCCTCTTGTAGTTTACTTTCCTATAGTTTTCCAAGTGCCCACCAGACTAAAATACCAGAGAATATGAAAAGTTAGTGTATGCTGTTCCCCCATGAGACCAACGTGTAAGAAACAAAGAACAGCACAAAAGATTCTCTTTTACATTGAATTTCACAATTGAATTAATGTTTCAAATGCCTCACCTACACCCTTACCCACTTGCCAATTAATGCCAAATCTCTTTCAATCTGAAGAGAAATTCAACTGAAAGATTAACCTTTCTTTTACTTCCTCTGTTCTCATGACAGGACATGAACCCGACTTCCACCTCAGTCTCTTCTTGGCCTCCATTCCCAAACCACTGAGAAGATCCTCTGATGGACCATGCTGCTTTTCACCTCGTCTACATCTCTTCTTTCTTTTTGTGACAGTTTTGTCCTCTTAGGCCTAGGGAATCTCATTCTCTAAGATTCAGCTCTATTAATATGACTTCCTTGATTAATATTTTCAAATCCCTTTTCATTATACTTTTACTAATTTTACTATGTGTTCTTTTTTATAATTTTTTGGGGGTAGTGCTGGGGAGTGAAACTTGGTATGCTTAATCACTTAGTCACATCCTTAGCCCTTTTTGTTTATTTTTTATTTTATAAAAGGGCCTCACTAAGTTGCTGGTTTTGAAATCATGATCCTCCTACCTCAGCCTCCCGAGCTCCTTGGATTGTAGGTGTGCCCCACCAAGTCCAACTTGTTTTCCTTTCTTCAAATTTTGTCATAATCACTGTTCTGTTACCTTGGATCTTCTGTGGTCACCTTCTGGTAAGATTTACCTGTGTCAACTTGTGCAAAATGGCGTCAACAGATAATGGTGTAGCCCTTTATTAAGAATATTTTGTTGACCTTACTCTTTATTCTAGAAATCTCGCTGATGCTTTTCCTTTCAACTAGAGTTATTTTAGAGAAAATTCCTGGAATACATTAAAGGAAGTAATGTATACATATAATAAATCTACTAAAAGTGAGTCTCATTAAATTTAGGAAAGGGTGGTGTTTTAAAAATTAAAATAAATGCAATGGTTACTTGAAGACAAGTATGAATACAATTTTGAACATAGAAATTAAAGACTTTAATATATAATGCAAAATACAAATTTGGTTGTCCATTATGTTTACAGAACCAAATAAAAATTAAAAATATACAAATAACTTTTTTTTAAACACATTATGTCAAACACAATTTAGGAAAATATCTTCATGACAAGGTTATAGAATGCAATTTCTTAAATTAGACCTATAAAGTATGTATCATTAAAAGAGATATTCTAATAAAGTTGATGTGAACAGTTTCTGGAGAAAGATTTGGGTCATGCTCAAATCCTTTTATCCTTTTCTTGAAGGGCTGTAGGTCACATTCAGAACTGAACATTGGAAGTGGTAACAGCCTGCCTCTTGAGATACTGTGAGGCCTGTATGAACCACAGACATGCAACACATGTGATGTTTCCATTAACTATGGATCACATGTATACAGTGATGTTAGATTACAATGAAGCCAAAGAACATCTATCACCTAGCCATTAACCATTGTAACATCATTGCACAGTGCATTGCAGTGTGCTGGTGTAAAAAACCTACCAGGTTGCTAGTTATGACAAAGCAAAGCATCTTGAGATTCCTATCTGTGTTCCCTCTCTGCTCAGGAGTTCCAGGGGGCTCTGTCACAGCCTTTTTTGTTTGTAAACTGCAGGTGCTGAAAAATCCCTAGGGAGGGTGCTGGATACACCAGAAGCCAGGATGTAGTAGAATCAATTCTGAGGAGCCTCTTATAATTGCAAGAGAATATGATGTGAAATAATGCATCAGAGAATCACAGTTCCTAAAACATCTTCAAAGTTCATAAAATTATATACTGTAACAATCATAACAATTATTGTTAAATTTGTAATATTTATAGATAATGTATATAATATCCAAAAAGAGGGATTTCAAGATGATTAAGCTCAGAAGATGATGGAGTGGGTCTAGGAAGCAACCCTCAATTCTTTCACAATCAAGAAACAAAGCAGTTAAAGAACAGCTGACCAGTGGGGTGGGTGACAGAGTAAACACTCTGAAACTCAATAGTGGGCAGCTTGAGACTTTGAAGGACTTGGAATTTGGTTATCAGAGCAGAAAATCAGGATAGAATTCCTTGACCCTGATCCCTGACCAGGATGGAGGTAACAAATGGAGAAAGACAGAGAATAAAAGCCTGTAAGGTTACAGCCTTAACATAAAAGAAAAGAAAAGCAGATCAAGTTACAAATAGGACAAGAGGGGGCTGGGGAGATAGCTCAGTCGGTAGAGTGCTTGCCAAGTAAGCACAAGGCCCTGGGTTTGATCCCCAGCACTGCAAAAAAAAAAAAAAAAAAAGAATTTGGGCTGGGGATATAGCTCAGTTAGTAGAGTGCTTGAGCACTAAGGCCCTGGGTTCAATCCCCAGTACTGCCAAACAAACAAACAAACAAACAACAACAACAACAACAAAAACCCAAATAGGACAGGAGCAGCAAACAGTGAAGATGATCACACACTTCAGTCAAAATTGTGGCTGAAAGCTGTTCCAGGCAGGGCAGTCAGTCCTTAGAATCCACAGCTAGCCAACCTCCCTGGAAGAAATTAAATATATACAGCTTCTTTCCACCTACATATAGTAACAAATAAAACCATAGGAATGCCTTTAAAATGGGTTGGTAATTTGTGCAGAAGGAACTTGCAGTGGGATCATTGCTAGCTGAAGGTTACAAAAACCCCCTCCCACTCACTGAGGACAAAGGGAGTGGGCTGGGGCTGACATGAGAACAAATCACCCCCAGGAATTGCTAACCCTGACCTAGTACTCCCCACATCATCTACAAGAGCTCAGGCAAAGTTGGTCTAACTGACACCCTACCCCTATGATGCTGATGGGGGATCTGCAGCAGCCAGGATGGGGATTGTGCCACAGACCATTCATAGAGAGGCTGTGCTTACAGGACCCACATTTGCAGACAGACACCAAATTTTATGGCACTATTCAGAAGTCCCTGTGCAGTGGAGTCAGTATTCAGTTTTTCACAGTAGTAAGTGATAGCTCTGAGCCCTGTCCCCTACTCCCTTGCACCAACAGAAAGAGCTGGCAGATACAGTATCCTCCAAACATGAAAACTTGGGCAACTGGGATGATTAACAAACTCCAGCATATAAAACATCCATAGGGACTAGGGATGTAGCTCTGGTGCCTCGGCACCTCTAGGAGGGTCTACAATGCAAGTCCCAGAGTTGTGAGCTAACTCAATTCTCATTCATATGAATGGAGTCGTTTCCTGAGGATAACGCCAGGCATCCACTATAAAATCAGCACACACACAATGGCAGTACACCTCACAAAGGGGCTTAACAGAGAAGCATCCCACAGATACCACCTACCACCCAATGTGCCTAGGTACAAGCCCACTGACCTGTGTGGCCTATGTGTTCCAGAGTAGGCAATAGCCCCACAGCCCCACATAGGCAACTCAGCATCACCTCAGACAGACAAGAACATCTCTTTTGTAAATGGCCATACTCGGCACACCTTGAAACATACACAGGGGAGCCCACACCTGATTTGACCCTGCCACATACATGGAGCCTTATACTTCAGGGGGACATACAAGATTACACACCCTCATAGGGTATAAATAGCTGCTAAGTCATAATTAGCCCCTTCGTGGGGTGTAATGCCATTGTGTACATCTCCTCTGACCCAGTAAAAAGATGGTAGGTACTGGCCATACCAAAGACTGGATGGAGGCTGTCTCACAGCCTCTTGTGTATCAGAGGTGAGCTCCACATCCAAGGAAACTTAGTAAAGCCAAAGAGTGGTGGGCATCTTCTAAAGGTCCTATATTTTGATAAAATCTAAATCAGGAAGAATTAAAAAGAAATCTCCCCACCTCAGCATGGAATATCATAAAGAGCAGTAGTGGCAATTTTGATCTTGCACATATTACTTTTCTCATTGAATAAATAGATGTTCCCTTATTATATGATATTACAGCCCTCAACCCAATTGATTGTATTTGTTTGAATGTTTTCAAGCATTAAATGGAATCAGTTTCCATCTTTGCTTTCCTAGCATAGGTCTGCACTTGGTCTTCTTAGCCTCTCTTTCTTTTTTACATTACCTGCTCCTCCCTCAACCCACCCCCCCATTTCTTCTTCTTTTAATCTCATCTGTATTATTTTTTATATTTTTCTTGTCTCTTTCTAGTTTTTTTTGGTTTGCCCTTTTTTCTCTCCTACCCTTTTCAAACCTTGTATTGTATCATAGTAGTGTTACAATCATTAATAACTAAATCTCAACTTATTCAGGAACATTCCTACAATTTAGAAAACATTTTCAAAAAGATTTTTCCCCTAAGGTTTATTGGTACATGGCTTTGATCTGAAGTGACTGCAGTAAGAAGGTTTAGTATCTTTTCTGGAAATTGATGCTGATACTGGGAACAGTAGAGGATATATGCTTAGTGGGAGTATTAATACCTGGATATTTGCCCAGACTGGGGCAATTAATAGAAAGAATCTGATTAAATACTAAATACTCCTTTGCATAAAAGTAAAAAAGATAATCATACATACATAACATTGAGAACCACAGTAGATGGGTTGACATACAATATGAAAAAGCAAGGTAACAAACCATTCCAAACAGTTCATAACACTTCAACAACTGATCCCATTGACACCACAGTAGAGGAAATGTTGAATAAAAAATTTAGAAAGTTCATAGTTAAAATGTTCAATGAACTAAAAAAAAAAAAAAAAAGATGAAAGGAATGAAGGAAGAGAGAAAATTTGGGTTGTGAAAGATAATTTCTCAGGGAGTGAAAGACAGTTTCCCCATAGAGATATTCTGAAAAAGATCCAAACAGAAATCTTGTGAAAGACTCAATAAATCAAAATAAAATTTGGAAAGCATTGCCAATAGACTACACCACATAGAAGACAGATTCTCAAGCATCAAAGACAAATTATATAATCTTATAAATAAAGTCAATAAAAAATAAAGATATTGAGAGACCATAACCACAATATTTAAGAAGTCTTGGATAAAACTGAGACCAAATCTAAGACTCATGGATGTAGAAATCAACAAAATGAAAACTAAAGGACGGCAAAGCCTTTTCAATGAAATATCAGAAAAATTTCCAAACTAGGAATGAGATAGAAATCCAAATACAAGAGGCATTTAGAACCCAAAATAGATAAAAATGAATGTCTTTATCCATTTATCTGTTGAAGGGCACCTACGTTGATTCCACTTAATTTTCCTGTATTCACATATGAATATACCACAGTGAAACTCCACATCATGTACAGCAGGAATGGGATCCTAATTAGAATAAGTTATACTGCATGTGTGTATATCAAAATATACTCTACTATCATGTATGTATCAAAATAACAAATTTTAAAAATTAATAAAAAGAACTTCTGTACAACACAGATGGAAATCCCAAATATACAGGACAAAGATAGAATTTTAAAAGCCACAATAGAAAAATGGCAAGTCACTTTTAGAGGTAAGCCATTTAGACTTTTTACTGCTTTCTCAGTCCAGACCCTAAAAGCCAGGAGGACTTGGAATAACATATACTAAGTCCTGAAAGACAATGAGTGCCAACAAAGATTGCTATATGTTGCCAAACTATCATTCAGAATTGAAGATAAAATAAAAACCTTTCATGATAAGCAGAAACTGAAAGAAATCATAATGACCAAATTAACAACACAAAATAGTGAAATATTTCATGCAGAAGAAATGAATACTAAATACCAGAGCCAGCATATGGATGAATCTTACTAGAATAGTTAAAGTAAAATCAAGTCTGAACTAAACAGAAATAAATTGAAATGGCAGTAAATAAAAACCATCTCTATAATAGCACTGAATATAACTGGTCTAAACTCTTCAATCAAAAGACAAAGATAGGCAGAATGCATTAAAAAAAACAGGCCCATTCTTCATTCACTTATCAGGGAAAACATTTGGCCTTTGGTTTTTGGAGATTGGCTTATTTCACTTTGCATGATATTCTCCAATTCCATCCATTTATCTACAAATGCCATATTATTCTTCTTTACAGCTGAATAATATTCCATTGTGTATATATACCACAGTTTATTTATCCATTCATATGTTAAATGGTATCTACATTGATTCCACAATCAAGCTATTGTGTTTATAGCCACTCTAAACATTGATGTGGCTGCATTACTGTAGTATGCTAATTTTAAGTCCTTTGGGTATAAACTGAGGAGTGGGATAACTGGGTCAAATGGTGGGTCCATTCCAAGTTTTCTGAGGATTCTCCACACTGCTTTCCAGAGTGGTTGCACCAATTTGCAAATCAAAATGCAGTCTGTTAAAAAACAAAAAACAAAAATAAAACCAGCCCAACCATATGTGGTTTACAAGCGACTCACATTGTAGGCAAAAACATCCACAAACTAAAGATGAAAGAATGGAAAAAGATAAAACAAACATGCAAATGGAAACTGAAAGCAAGCATGGAGTAATTATTTTGATATCAGACAAAGTAGACAAGCCGAAATTAATCAGAAGAGACAAAGAAGGTAACTTCATACTGGTTAAGGGAATCATCCAACAATGAGATGTAGTGATTGAGCCAGGTGCATTGGTGCATCCAAGTGACCGGGAGGCTGAGGCAGGAGGTTTGTGAGTTCATAGAGAGTCTCAGCAACTTAGTGAGGCTCTAAGCAACTTAGCAAGACTCTGTCTTTAAATAAAATATAAAAAAGGGCTGGGGACGTGATTTAGGATAAGTGCTCCTGAGTTCAATCCCTGGTACCCCCCAACACACACTCATGCACGCACAAATATATATATATATATATATATATATATATAATGATTGTAAATATATATGCCCTAAACATTGGTATATCTACATACATAAAACAAACTTATGTAATATAAAGAATCAAATGGACCCCAGCAGAATAACACTGGGTGATTTCTGCACACCTCTCTCACCAGTAGATAGGTCATCCATATATAAACTAAGTAAAGTCTCTTCAGAATTAAAAAAATATATATTATTGATCAGATGGACCTAACAGATATCTACAGAATATTTCAACCATCAACATCTGATTTTCCTTTCTTCTTAGATGTACATGGGACCTTATCTAAAATAGATCATATTTTAAAACATAAAACAAGTCTTAGCAAATACAATGAGATAAAGAGATAATTCTTTGCATCTTATTTGATCATAATGAAATTAAATTGAAAATCGATAACCAGATATATATAACAGAACATCTGGAGACCAAATGATACACTTTTTTTTTATGCCAGGGATTAAACCTAGGGGTGCTTGAACACTGAACAATTTCCCCCATCCTTTTTATTTTTTAGTTTGAGACAGGGTATTGCTAAGTTGCTGAGGCTGGTCTCAAATTTGCCTCTGCTTCCAAAGTCAGGCTAAATAAAACACTTTTGAATAAGGAATGGATCACAGAAGAAATCATGGGAGAAATAAAAATTCTTTGAAACAAATGAGAACATATCAACATATCAGCATATCAACATCTCAGGGACAATATGAAGGTAGTTCTACAAGAAAAGTTTATAGCACTGAGTTCCTACATTAAAAAATAAAGAAGGAATTCATATAAATAATCTAATGTTTTACCTTTTGACACTAACAAAAGAAGACTAAACTAATTCCAAAATAAGTAGACAGGTCATAATTAAGATCAGTTAAAATTAATGAAATTGGGAATTAAGAAAATACAAAGGATCAATGCAAAAAAGAATTGGGTCTTTGAAAAGATAAACAAGATGGATAAACCCTTAGACAAACTAACCAAAATGACGAGAAGACCATAATGAACAAAATGACAAATGAAAAAGGAGATATCACGGCAAACACTTCTGAAATTCATAAGATCAGTAGAAACTATTTCAAAAATGCATTCTCCAATAAACTGGAAAATGTAGAAGATATTGACAAATTTCTAGACACATATGATCTATCCAAATTTAGCTATGAAGATACAACAAATCTAAACACACCAATATCAACCAATGAGACTGAAGTAGCAATTAAAAGCATTCCAACAAAGAAAAGCCCATGGCCAGGTGGAGCCTCAGTAGAAAGCTATCAGATCTGCAGAGAATGTCTACCATACCTCTGAATGTCAATGGCGTGTAGTGAGCAGTCTGTAGGATTTTTAGGAATGGTTCCTGGACAGAGCTCTGGTGCTGCCTAGAAGAAAGCTGTGGCTGTGGACAGGGAGCTGTGTGGGGTGGGTGAGCATTCCTCCCTGTGGTGGGGTTCTTTGTTTACCCAGTCCATGTAGTCTTCATTCAGCCTGTGCCTATTTCTTTGATCACTGTAAGGATGGTTGGGATGCCTTGCATACATTTGTTCTTTTGTTTGATTTTATACCAGATTTTCTTTACCTGTGCTCAACACATACTAAATCACTCCCTTCTTTCAACTTTCAAATACCTGTTGTCTGTAGGTTCATTTCTACTGTGTAAGCAGAGACTGACTAGCATAAATCACATTTATAAACATTTTTCTACTCCACTCATGATGATCATAATGATGTTTAATCTGTTGCTTTGTGGGTTGGCAATTGGTAATACCATAATGTGTGTGTGTGTGTGTGTGTGTGTGTGTGTGTGTGTGTGTGTGAGAGAGAGAGAGAGAGAGAGAGAGAAAGAATATAGAGTACATGGTCCCAAGGAATTCATGATACAGTATGGATAATTAAAGATCTTCTTTATCAATGTTTTTCTCAATCAAGGTTTTTCTCAATGGCTTGAAAATATAATTCTCTTTCCATAAATTCATGATGTAAATCCTGTTCCATGAAAACACTCTCTTTCAGCAGGATTTTAATATATATTCCCTGTCACTTCCATGTCTTGTCTTTGTTTCTACTATCTAGAACTATTGTCTTCTAAAAGCCTTTCTGGGATCCTGTGGATATGCTGACAATGTCTGAAAATGAGTCTTTCTGAGATATGTGAGGTGCAGGCAACTGTTTGGGGAAATGCATATGGACTCTGATTGGCTTCTGGGTAATGGGGAGTATGGATGGAAAGATTTAAGAGAAGGGTCCCTGGACTTTTTGGTGTCTATCTGAAGCATATGCTCCCATGTCTGTGTTTGGGATGGTGAACAGATGAGTAGCTGTTTTGCTATTCTTTTCCAACATCTGCATCACCCTGAGCCCAAGTTGGTTTTATTTTTTTGTACCAAAATAATAATTTTCATTGAAAAAGTATATTTACAGAAAGTTTCAGAGATAGTAAATAGCTGTATCCTTCAGATTACTGTAAGTTCGTATTTTAAAAGATTTTTGAATAATGTCATTTGTGTTCTAGGACCTAATCCATGATACCACATTACATTTTCTCTCATTTAAATTATTTCTTTATGAGATCATAACAAATTGCCACATAGCTTAATGCCTCAAAACTACACTCACCTCAGTTTCTCTGGGTCACAAATCCTGGGTCAGATGCAGATGATGTCTGAGGCTGAAGTCTCAAATGAAGTCTCAGCTGGGGAAGGATCCCCTTTTAGGCTCATGTACTTATTTTGCCCAGGTTGAGATGATTTCACAGGTAAATTATTTCTAAACTTTGAGAAATTAACACCAATCCATCAAAACAAAGACAACAACAGAAATGGAGATGGCAGGTTTTCCTCAATGCATTTTCAGAGATCAGATTACCTTATTACCACAAATAGGTAAAGAAATTATAGAAGCAGGAAATTACACAGCAATGCATCTCTGACTAGAAACAAAAATATTCAGGCAAGTACTTGCAAAACAAATCAACAACATATACAAAGAAATACAATGATGAACAGTAATTATCAAAGGAATGCAAGTTTGGTTCAATGTAATAAGACAATGTAATGCAGTATGTTAACATATGTAAAGATAAAAAATGGTCATCTCAAAATATGTAGAATAAGCACTAGACTATTCAAAAAAGTCCTTCTTACTGGGCATGGTGGCACATGCCTCTAATCTCAGGGGCTCAGGAAGCTAAGGCAGGAGGAATGCAGGTTCAAAGCCAGCCTCAGCAACTTAGCAAGGTCCTAAGTAACTTAGCAAAACACTGCCTCAAAATAAGATAAATAAAAAGGGCCATGGATTTGGTTCAGTGGTTAATCATCCCTGGGTTCAGTCCCTGGTGTCAAAACAAAAACCTAAACAAGCAAACAAATGAAGAAACCCATTCCTGATGGAACCATTCAATAAACAAAGCAAAAAATGAAACTGTCTTCATTTAAATTAAGCATCCATAAAAACTCATAACCTCATAACATACCCTAAAATCTCAGTATTTTCTCCAAGATCAGAAGAGAAGGATGTCCTCCCTTGTCTCTGCTATGCAACATTGTACTAGAGGTTGCAGTCAGGACAATTAGATCAGCAATGGAAACATAAGACATAAAAATTGAAAAAAATAAATCATATGGTTGCTCTTCTCAAATGTCTTGAACTTTTGTATCAGAAAACCTAAGGACTCTACTAAAATATAAATAGAAATTAAAACAATGAGTTCTACAAGGTAGCAGTACACAAGGTCAATAAACAAAAATCATTATTATTTTTATAAATTAGCAAATAATCTAAAAATGAAATTCATAAAATAATTTAACTCAAAATTGCATCAAAAGAAAAAAATCTTGTGAATAAATTTAGCAAAAGAAATGTAAGATATATGCAATAAAAAGTACATGACATACTAAATGAAATTAGTATCATAAAGAAATAGGAAACATCCATTCATTAACCAGGTTTAATAAAATTAAGAAGCAATATACTCCCAAGTGAATTTATACATTCAATGCAATTTCTATCAAAATTTTAGCTGATACATAATTTTTCTTAATTGATAATCTTATTATAAATTCTTAAAGAAGTGAAAGAGATTCAGAACATCCAAAAGAATCTTGAAATGAACAGTTGATGTAATGGTTAATTTGAACTGTCAACTTGATTGGATTAAGAGATGCTGATGATTAAGAGGCTTCTGGATGTATCAATGAAGGCAGGTCTAGGAATGATTGGAATGTGGGATAGTGAACTAAAGTGGAGCCCCACCCTAAGCATGGGGAGCACCATCCAATAGGATGGAATAAAAGTTGGCAGACCAAGGAAGCAGATGCAGATGCAAGCTCAGCTCTTCTTGAATGGTTTTTTTTTTTTTTTTTTTTTTTTTTGCAGTGCTGGGGATCGAACCCAGGGCCTTGTGCTTGCAAGGCAAGCACTCTACCAACTGAGTTATATCCCAGCCCTTGAATGGGTTCTTGATTGCTGCTTCCATCATCAGAAGATATCAGACTCTTGTTTCTTCATTCTTCTGAAACAGACTCTGCCAGTGTAGTTTCCAGAAGTCTTTGTCACAGACTAGGGTAGCACTGTGGATCTTTCTTGTTCTGGGGCTTCTGCGTCTTGGACTCTGGCAGCTGCTGTTTCTTCCAACTCTCTGGCTGCAGATGGCCATTGTGGACTATCCAGCTTCTGGTCATGTAAGCCCATCTAATAAATCCCCTTTTTATAATCATACTTCCTGTAAGATCAGATGGAGGTAACTAAAGGACAGGTAGACCAGATGTAATTAAAAGAATTTTATTGGGACAGCTCTCAGGTGAGGTTCACCAGTCCTCCAGGGTAAGGGCAGGGGTGGAGGGCCAGGGAAGTTGCGCCATGGCTCCGGTGGAGCAGCATTTTTGTAGTCCAGGATAGGTGGGGGAAGGCTTGAGGGTTTAGTGTCCCCCTGGCCTTGGCTGGAGATCCTGCAGGGACTTGTGTCCCTCTGGGATTGGCTGGGGACTCTGCTGATTGACAGGTGGTTGTGAGATGCCATTCGGGTTTATCTGTTAGCACCTGATTGGTTGTTCCCCCCCACATCTGTGGACTGTGTTTTTCCTTGGTGCGTGTGTGGGCTGCCTGATGCCTTCCCTGCATCCAGCCACCTCAGTCTGCCCTAACATTCTGGCCTTTTTGATGATATGGGGTGCCAGAATCCATCTGGCTACTTCCTGATAATTAGGGGGCATTGAGGGGAGAGGCCTCAGAAGTAGGGTCGGTGGGGAGGCAGCTGTAGGGGTGCAGGAGCATTTGGTTGACAGTGACTTGAGCAACTTCACTGATTCGGTTGTGGGCAAACCTGAGGAGACATGGAGGGATCATTAATAGGAGTCCTATCACTAATATGGGAGTGAGGATGGGTGTTGGGATCAATGGCACATTAACTCAGGCTAACTCCTTACTTCCTGGCGAGTGAGCAAGATCAAGGCCTCAAAGGCAGTTTCAATAGTTAATGATGATAAATCGGACCACTACCAGGGATTGGTTAACAACAGTTCCGTGAATGTGATCAGCTCGTGCTTGCCATATAGTCCTATGGGACTCTTGCCTGCATGACTCCCCCATGCCTTGCTGACCTTTAAGCTGATTGGTTCCCACCTAGCCTCCACCCTATATAAAAGCTGTGTGATTTCCTCAATAAACGTGTTCCTGCTGTGATTGGTCTCCCTGATGCATCTGATTGTCCTCCGCCCGGAGGGCTGGGAGCGGGCGGTCAGTCGGCCCTACCTATCCCGGTCTGACCTTGTTGGGGAGTGTCCCCTTCCCTTGTTGCTGGTCAAGAAGAGCAAGGGGGCTAAAGAACCTGACAGATGGGGGCTAGCCAGGTGGCAAGAGTGGAGTTTAGCCATGCTGACCAGGAACCATCCAATTGCTGCTGTTGAAGTCTTTCACTCAGCTATCTGAGGGTTTCAACATTTTTCTCCACCAGGCCGGTTTCATTGACGTAGTAAAAACATTCTTCTCTTAGGAAGAGGCATGTTCCGCCTTTTGTCTGCCATCAGGTGATCTAGTACTCAGTGGTTCTGTAAGGGAACTTGGGCAACAGAAGTTATTTGTCTTTGTAATGATGCCAGGGAGGCAGCAGATGCTTCTACTGCTTCTTGGAGTTGCTGTTCTAGTTTCTGGGTGGTGGTGACCACATAACCAAGTCCCCATGCTCCCAACCCAGAAGCAGTGAGTGAGGATGCTAGGGAGAGTCTGACCACAACTGGTAGGAAAATGGCCCATTGTAAAGTAATCTGGGGGTGGGTGCTTCTATGAGAGAGAAACAAAAAGACATGAGTACTGAAATGAAACTGATACAGAATAAATGTGGCAGCATCTGGAAATGGCAATGAATACTATGAAGATGACAGAAGTCAGTCTCTCACCAGGAGGTGGAAGAACTGAGAAGTTGTTCCCATAACAAGGCCTAACAAAGAGGACAAGAGGAGAGGACAAGGCCTTTATTTAGGAACCTTAACATTGTCAGAGCTATCAGGAATGTAAACACAACATGTAATTCTTAATGTCATTGAAGTCCCCAGAAAATACAGTTAAGTTACTTAATGTCATCTGAGTTCTGTAAAATATCCTTTTATTGGTATAACCTGTGTTTAGTAGAGATTTCTCTATTTCTATGACTTAGGGCTAAATAATCATACGAGCAAACATAGATTAAGCCTACCTGAGTAGCTTAGGAGGATCTGTAGGCCTTAAACTGACTAAAAATTTCCAACTCTGGCAGTTTCTCTTTATAGTTATCAGGCACTTCTTCCTAAGAATCTCTCTTATGTAGCTTCCTGTCTTTACTTATTCTAGGGGGTTAATACAAGTGTACATCTTAAGTTAAACTTAACTATTGTTTCTTTTTTTTTTTAATGCCCAAGAATGGCTATGTTTTGGTTTTAACTGTTTTGCTAGATGTTCAAGATCAAGCTGGTCAAATTGACCTGTTCCAGTCTGTTAAAGAGTCAGCTGAGTTTCCACAGGGGTAACTCATGGGAACTTGATAGCAGTTTCTTAGCTCCTTTAGTGCCTGCCATTTGCTAGGTAGGGTCCCTTGGGAAGCATCAGGCATGTCTCCCTTTTTTCAATGACCCTCCTCTGTAGCAGGTGCACTGATTGGCTTTTCATCCTCCAGGGGTCTCACCAACTCCCTGATCAGGTCATATGGCCCAGAGTTGCAAAGCTTCTTAGAGAAGTTCTCTTGTTCCCTGGATTCAGGCTGACTCTGAGGCCAAGCCAAATAATGGTTTTCTTGGCCCCTTTATTTTAATCTCGGTCTCTAAGTTCGATCTTAAATATCCAGCAAGCCAGTCTCACCAGTCATAAAGTAAGAGCACTGAGCTTTAACTTTAATGTTTATGACTTTACAGTCATTTACCCCCTTTTATTTAATTGGGATTTATATTATCTGTCCTATAGGTGATGGTTTATTATCTTGAATTAATTTAGGTTGTTTTTGAAGTAGTTCCTCTGCAAAACATAATCAGGCAACAGTGTTTACAAGGAAAATACAAAATGGAATTAACAACAGTAAAAACATTTAGTATGTGTAATAGCTATCTTGAATTTTGGCTGAGCTCTACATTATATCCCGTTTAAGATGATAGTAATTTACAACAACAAAAAGAACCCCAATCTTTTGAATATAACTTTAAATAAGTTGAAGTCTGGCTTATTTGAGAGCCATTCTGACATGTAGTAAGGTGGGAGGTAGAGTCTTACCTCAGGTGAGGAGAAGCTCTTTATAAATCCTAGGTAAAGTGCTCTAGTTCTGAAGCTGATTTTTGCCTCTTTTGCCATGACCAGCATGATCAAACTCTCAGGTCCAATGAGGGACAAAGGAGGATTGGAAAATAAAAATTTATAAACACAGATTTTGAAGATTAAGCTGGGGTTAGGTAGAGCTTTGCTATCTGATGGAGATGCAGATCTAAAGAGTTATGCCAGCAATTTTTATTTATATATGTCTTATTATCAGTTTAAAGACTATGTAAGCATTATTCTTTGTGTTCAGTAAAGTTACAGAAACTAGGGCATCTACGTAACTTTTTCACAGCTACAAAGTACAATGATAGAAGCTTTGTGTAGCTCTCAAGAAAGTTCATTGTTTAAAATTACTATAAGGCAGGCAGGAACCTAGAAGGGAGCTGGTGAAATGTTGTTGTCTAGCAAAAGAATTCCTTCATGCCCAGGAGCTCTGTGCTTGAGATCAAGGTCAGAGCTGATAGGACTCTTGCACAGAGCCTCCCCAGGCAGGGCACCACTAAGCAGCCAGGCATCTTGTGCCCCTGCACAGGAACACTCCCAAGCACTGGGCATGCCACAGCCATGAGGTCATCAGAGACCCCCAATCTCAGTCACTGCTGTCCCATCCTCCACTATCACTCTTATAAGTTTAAAATTACCATTACAGACAAGTTTAGTTTGGAGAACAGTAGCTTGATAAAAATATTCCTTTAAATTTTCTGCTTAAAAGACTTGTATACCTGCAAAATCTGAACACATTTAGTGTACAAAGAAGAGTAACAGTACTACAATTACACTGATGTTTCATATTAACCAAGTTTAAAGACTTGTGTACCTGGAAGATACAGAGAAGCCACTGCATTAACCAAGTTTAGTTTTCAAAGAAAAATTTAGACTCTGTAACATACTACAATACTTTAACAGTTGTTTAACCATATTATATAAACCCCAATTTCTTTAAGACTAATTGCAGACAATAAAATTTAATAGATACAATGTTAAGAGCAAATCAGTGTTCCAAAGAAATCCTTGTCAGTTTAATATATAGAGTAAACCTTTGTTTTATATCAGTACATGAGTATTTGACCTTAGGGAAAAACCTTAAATAGCCTTAACTCATTGTCTCACATATATATAACCAACTTGGTTACACACAAACTTGTTGAAATTTGCCCTTTATTTACATGCAGACTTTTTTAGCACTTACTTAGACCCTCATGTATTTCATCATGCAAACACTTTCTTGCCCAGAAACATTTTTTCCTACTGTATATATTTCCATATGTAGAAGCTTCCATCATTTTCCTATCTGTTAACCTCATTTTTTGTTCACATTTTGAAACAACCCTATGAAATTTCTAAACTTAGACAAATTACTCCATTTTAATAGGATGAAATAGTTTGTTATTTACAGTACTCTAATTGAAACACAGTTGAAAATTTTAAACCCTTCCTACAAAGAATTACATCAGTTTGTTTACCAATTTATGAAAACACCCACATCAGTATATCATCCCATGGAATTTAAGAAGTTAGGAGCTCATCCTTCAGCTCTTTCCTCCCCAGATGTGGCGTTCTCTGCCCCGGAGGCCAGGTAGCTCTGCATGGCCTGGGTCCCCCACGAGCTTGGGTGCCTGGAGGACCCTCAGGAGGATGGCGGGTCACTCCAGAGACCCCAAATGGCTTTACATTGTCCTGAGAGGATTCATTGAGAAAAATTTCAATCACAGCTTTAATAAAGAACTTTGGAAGGAACTAGTGAGAAAGCAAATTGGAAGCTTTCAGGTAAAGTCCAGCACTTTGTTTATACAAAGTCTATGAGAAGAGGTCAGCAGAGATCATCTAATCTTAAGTCCCGACATCATCCATTCAAGTCCTTGGCATAACCCCTCACCATTAAGAGCACAGCATGCCTGGATATGCCACTGATGATCTTTAATAGAAGTTAGCTTCAAAAACTGGGAGATTTCTGCTACACTCATGCATTCTTTAACATCTTGTTTATTAGCAAAAATCAGTAATCCAGCTTTTCTTAGGTCCTCCTGTGCTAACATTTTGTAGAGTTCTTCTCTAGTTACAGAAATCCTCTCTCTGTACTGTCCACAACTACTATTACAAACTCTGTGTTGGTATAATAAGTATTCCAGGAAGAACGAACAGATTCTTGGCCACCAATATCCCACATTAGGAAATGTGTATTATTAATCACTCTCTCTTCTACATTACTTCCTATCGTAGGGGATGTATGTACAACTTCATTCATAGAAAATTGGTAAAGGATGGTAGTTTTTCCTGCATTATCCAATCCAACAATGATAACTTTGTGCACCTGGTGCACAGTCTCCATACTCTGGTGAAGAGAATTCCCATTCTGGGGCAGCGGACCCCCTCCAGCCACCAGGGCCACCTGGCCTCCCCTGGCTCAGGCTGAAGGATAGAGAGACACGCTGGAGCCTCCGCCTCTGCTGCTGTTGCTGCCCTTCCCGCGCTGGCCGCCAGCCCCTTCCAGGGAACCCAAGGGAGGCCAAGACCCAGGCTGCCCTGCCCTGCGCGAGGCCCCGCCACCGCCGCCGCGTGGTCTGCGACCAGCCTCGTGGGCCACCATCCTCCCCCTAAAGGGATGGTCTCCCTAAACTGCCAGGCTGACTTAAAATCCGTCACACTCCTGCTTCAAGATTCAGAGGCACTGGTATTACGGGCACGCACTACTGTGCTTAGCAAGATTCGTGTTTGTGTGTGTGTATACGTGCATGAACGTTTCCAATGAATGAAAAGCAAAGAATAATGACCTGGAATTCCACTTTAAAAAACCTTTGTGCCTCTCTGTCTTCCCTAGGTGAACTCCAGGGCTTAGCCTTGGGAACATTCCATGGGACTAGAAATAGGGAAAATCTCTGTTGCAGTATGGCTGCAGAAAAGAGAATACATTTCTACAAATATTTGTTCTCTACAAATATTCACCAAGACATCAGTTCCTGCATTTTGCAGGATTTGGGCAGTGGAGGGCTCTGTTCTGTAAACTGCAGGTGAGAGATTAACACTAATTCCATTAACTTGGGCTTGGCAACTCCTAGTAGCATTCACCTATGATTGATTACCAAATATGTTATCTTGGAAATACCAATTAAATTACATTTTTTGTCTAAATGAAATAGATATTTATGATTAACCTGTTGAGGAATTAAATATAAGTGACTTGAAATTTTTCTACCTATAAACATAAAGACTGAGTTTTGAGGGATTTTAGTGGGTTCTTTAACACTGAGTCTGTTCTATTGAAAACTTGACTGAGAAGCAGAGATATTGATTCCAGTGGCTGTAATCCAAGGCCAGACTAGATCCTGCAAAAGGAGGCCATTGAAGGTCCAGTTAGAGCTTTCTGGGCAGCCTCCCTGCAGAGGCCCAGGCTGCTCACACCAACCCTGGAAGGAGCTCTTTAGGCTGAGAAGCTCCAGAGCTCTGGAAAGCTGGGGTCCTCAGGCAGTTGTGGTGGGGGACAGGATGGGAAGACTAAGGAATGCCCTTCTTGAGGGTGCAGTTGATGTTGTCCAGGGCTGTCCCCAGAGTGTGCAATGAAGCAAGTGCAGATTTGGGCAAGAAGTGCCCCTGTTCTGAAGGAGTAGTGCACTCGGGGGAGAGAACCCCAGGTAAGCTCTGCAGGCACCCACAGCTCCTGCAGAATAGGGCTGCTTCCCCAGGGAGGGCAGGCAGGGTTAGGAAGAAGCTGGAGGAGAGGGCAGCAAGGAGGGGCAGGGTCAGATCCCAGGTCAGAGTGTTTCACCAGAAGTCAGCCTGTTCTCAGGAGGGGGCAGGAAGAGGAGTCCTGTGCTGGCTCCAGGGGCCAGTGGGTCAGAGTTCAGGGTCCTGGAGGAGGGAGAGAAACTGGAGGCAAGTTTGATTAACAAGTATTTGTTCTGATCCCTGAAAAGAAGTGTGTTGAGCTAATTGCTTATTAGGGAACAAAGAGGGGAAGGATTTCAGGATCAGGGTGTGTCTGCCCTGGTGTAAAGGGAGCATCTTCTGAGCCCTAATGGGAAGGGGTCTCTGTGCAGGCACTGCTCCAGCAGAATGCAGAGGAGGGGGTTTCTTCATCATAGATATTTCCCAGAATTCCCTTTGGCAGTTTCTTTTTCATTGGCCAATCCTAAGTTGCATCCTTTAGAGCAAAGTGAACATCAGTGATGTGCTTGGCTAAAATGAACTCACTGAATGTGAGGAGGGGGTAATGGGAGTCCCTGTTTGTAGCTCTTTGTTCTCAGCAGGGTGGCTGGCCCTCCTGCCTTGCAGCTGGCATCTGTAGAGGGGAGTGCTGTGGAGCCGAGCCCTGGACTTGGGTTTGTGCTGACTCTGGTGCTATCACCAGTAGTTTTGGAGAATGGATTGGTGCTGAGCAAACTCACATGGTAGGTGTCATGTTGAGGGCTGTCTTGGACAAGATGGCACTTGGCAGTGAGCCAAAGGGCACTGGCTACCAAAATAAGGAAGTACCCAAAAAGGCTGCTTGCTTATTAGTTCCTTGGAGACGTATGATGTGTTAACACCAGGCTCAAGGATTGGCTATCTAGTATCATGCTGCACGTGGACAGCTCGTGATTTATGTAGTGTTATGCTGGCATTCCTCTGCATGCTCTCCTGCTTGAGAGAAAGCTTTGCTATAATTGGCTGATAAGCTAGGAGCCTGGGGGAGGAGAGAAGAAGAAGGAAGATAGAGAGAGAACAAAGAAGACAGAGAAACAAGGACGCAATAAATCTCGTCAAACTTAAAAAAAAAAAAAGAAACTAGGAGAACTTGATGTTATATTAACCATTAGCATTTTAACTTTGTAAACTAATCAGATGTCTCTAACAAACACATTTGAGTGATCATATATATGTCAAACCTAATTCACTGATTCTTCTGTAAAAACCAAGATATCAGATAAGTGTACTGAACAGTATCTGTGAAGGGATAGTTATCAAGATGTGTGATCCTGAGGGAGATGTAGAAGGGAATAGGCAGCCAGTGCAGTATGGTAAGTGAGGAGGCCAGGAGCAGGTCCAGAACAAAGGAGCACGGAGAGGGTCTTCTGATGAAGTCAGTGTCCTTAATTAAAGTGCTCATGGACACAAGCGGAGGACCCAACCAGACAGACACTTCCATACTTGTGCTCCTAAGCAGGAGATCCAATAGAAAAACTAAAACAGATGTGGGGACTAAGGCACACCAATCAATAACAGTGAGTAGAGTGTGGGTGGGGAGATGATAAGGAAAGGAGGAAATTCCAGAGACCATAAAATAGCAGGCAAAAACTCCCCTACTGGATTCCCAGCTCTGGGGCCCTTTCTCTTTGGAGAAGCAACAGAGGTTGCTTTTGCAATAAACCTGCTACTTTGTTGGTATCTCTGTGTCATGTTCTTCCATTCGTTGCTGAACAGAGACAATGAACCCAGTACCCATAGACATAACAATCTTAGCATAAGGATGGAGGTCAATGAATAGAATTGTGTGTGTGTTCAAGAATTAATCATTACACTATGAAGAACTAATTTTTAAAGATTGTCAAGTCAACTCAAAGTGAAAAAATATTTTCAACAGATGTTGCTGAAATAATTGGATATTCATATGTCAGTTGGACTCATTTCTCAAACCATGCACATAGCTGACTCAAAATGGATCACACACCTAAATGTAAGAGCTAAATAGGCCAAACCCAAGAAATGCTTGCAATCTAAGGTTAACAATGTGTTCTATGATATGATGCGAAAAGTACAAGTGACAGAACAAAAACAGATATATCAAACTTCATCAAAATCAGGATCTTTAGTGATTCAAAGTGTAACCATAAAAGTAGCAAACAACCCCAAAGAATAGGAGAAAAATATTGGAAAATCTTATAACTGCTAAGTTTCTAGTATCCTGAGTGTATAAAAACTTTTACATCTCAAAAATAAGAAAACCCAATATCCCTATTAAAAACACGGAGAAATTTTTTGAAATGATATTGCTCCAAGAAAGCAAAAGTCATGTCCAAGAAATGTATGAAAACATGCTTGATGCCATTTGTCATTAGGAAAATGCAAAGAACCATGACATTCCCCACAATATATATTTCTACTAAATGAAAAATCAAGTAGGACAAGGTAGAACACTCCATCTGAATTTATTAGACACTCACCAAAAAGTAAAAATACAGAGACTAGTGGTACTAGTGGCATGAAAGACAAGAAGATGAAATAGGTAAAGTACAGGGATCTCTTTAGGTCAGTGAAAAATATACTGGTGGGTACACGATAACATTTTACAAATCCTACACAACTACAAAAGAAGGAATATAAATTTGTATGAATTAATACATTATCTAGTATATTGGTACATTCCAGAGAGGAACACAGAAAAAAATAATGATATCACAAAAGTATGAAATAACTATACTAACAGAAATGGGGGGAAAGAGGACAACTTGTATTACTTAGGGAATAAGTGGAGATTCTTGAGGTCTCCATTCCAGCTTTGGTTTTACCTTCAAAGCTTACTGCATTGACCTCTCAGGGGCTGCACCCAAGGGTTCCTACCCTGTCACATACTGCCTGACCTCCCAGGTCTTCCTTTGAAATCTCAGTAGAAGCTTCTATGACCACTCAATTCTGATGCCAGCTTGAAGAGAATCCAGGGGACCACAGCTACAGCAGCCTCTGAGGGTCTGGGCAGCTGAATACAATGAAATGAAACAGAAATATCTTTCTAGTGCCCCTGTCACAGCAGGGTGCCTCTACACTCTCTTAAGTGAGTTTTCACTTATACACTGGGCCTGCAATGGGTGTGTCCTTGCTAATTCCTGAGATGCCCTCAATCTGTCTTTTCTATTGTCTCTGAGTAAAGTACTTCCCTTTAGTGCTGCAATCTCTTCAACAACCACAACTTACTTGGTCCCAGTTTTACATGTACTTTCCTGACCAAATTGCAGTTTTTTAAAAAATCCATCCTCTCTCCCTCTGAAACCTCGTGAACACAGTCTTTACTCTGTGCATTTCAGCCACTATTCTGGTCTTTTGATTTCCCTAGAGAATCACCCATAAAACTTTGATTACAAATTTCTAAGGCTTCTTTGGCTCTCGAAACTTTTACAAACTTCTACATACCAGTTCCAAAGGCTTCTGAACCACATGCTTAGTTTAGTGAAGTGATGGCCCCACTCTTCAGAACTAATTTCAGTGTTAGTCAGTTTTGTGTCACTGTGACCAAAATACCTGACAACTTAGAAGGGGAAAAATTTACCTGGGAATCACAGTTACAGAGGTTCAGCCCATGGTCAACCAACTTATTTCTTTAGGCCCTGTAGATTGTTCTGAGGCAGAACAATCATATCAGAAGAGCATGGTCAGAATTGCTGCTCAAATCATGGTGGCCAGGAAGCACAGAGAGAGGGGGAAGGGGCTCTAGGGAAGATGAATCCATCCAGAGTTGTCACCAGTGACCCACCTCTTACAGTCACATCCCATCAGCCCAGAGTTACCACCAGGACAATAATCCTTTCAAACTAAAATGGACTGATTATATAATAGCTCTCATAATCTAAGAATTCAACTCTGAACATTGCTCCATTGACAGGAATGTTTTGGTGGACACCTCATTTTCCAAATCATATCAAATGTAAGATAAATAATACTGTGTGCATACTGATAAAAAATAAATGCACAAATACAAGAAATGGAGGAAAATAAAGTCTCCATGCTGAGGGCTTTCAAAGTAATTATACAAAAGAAAATTTATTGATTTTCTATATATCAGAGGTTGAATATGACTCCGCAGTTTTTAAGCATGTGCCATTCATAGTGATTTATTTTCAAAAAGTAAATCAAAGAAACAGAAAAAGGAAATAGTTTCACTGTACAGAAGTCTAACAAAACTATCTCATTCAGGTGACCTAATTAACATCAGCAGTGATAAATCATAATGATTGTATGCAATTTCATTTCACATCTGTGGGCTTCCTTCCCACAGTCCTCTAGGCTAATATAACATGAGAAAAGCTTCAGTGAAATCCCAATTGAGGAATGTCAATCATAAAAGTGACGGATGTCAGTCACATAAAATGAAAAGAGAAACTGTCTTAGCTAAAGGAGCCAAAGAAGACAGAATACCTAGATGTGAGAGAATTTTCTTGATGGAATATAGAAAGAGAAAATGGATTTAAATAAAAATCAAGGAATTCTGAAGAAAGTAAAGGTGTTCATAGATAATAGTACATAATATTTTCTTAATTATGAAAAATGTATCATTAAGTTAATAGGCAAAACATTAGAGAAATTGTGTTTTGGCTACATATAAATTCTCTGTATCATCTTAGCAACTTACAGGTAAGTCTAAAATTTGCTGAAAATGAAAAATAAAATCCAGTTTTTATAAAATGCACTGTCTGGACTTTTTGTACCAAAGCAGTACTTTTTTTTGGTGGAGGGTAACTAGGAATTGAACTCAGTGGTACTCGACCACTGAGTCACATCCACAGTCCTATTTTATATTTTATTTAAAGACAGAGTCTCACTGAGTTGGTTAGCGCCTTGTTAAGTTGCTGAGGCTGGCTTTGAACTCTCCATTTTCCTGCCTCAGCCTCCCAAGCTGCTGGGATTACAGGCATGTGCCACCATGTCCATTCCAAAGCAATATTTTTTAAAGAACATTTAATTTGGAAATAATTTTAGAATTACATAAAGCTTTTAAGAGCCTATCAGTTTTTATATACCCTTTATATTTGGGCATAGTTACCATCTAACTTAATTTTAGCATTTTTATGAAATTCAAAAATTGACAACTCTACCAAATGACTAACTGAACCACAGATGTCCCTTATACTGTTTTCCATTAGTATGACTTTTCATTTCCAGAAGTTAATCTTGGATAGTATATCACATTTAGAGTTAAATATATTACATATTTATTGCTGCATAATAAATTATCACATAGTTTACCGTTTTAAAACCATATATACAGATTACTCACAGTTTCTCTGGGTCTAGATGATGTGTTATACTGAGGTTTCTATTGAAACTCAATTGGAGAAGGATCCCCTTCCAAGCTCATGTGATTGCTGTTAGGAGTCAATGGTTGATGAGGGCTAGATGACTTCACATCTGAATGATCCCAAACCTTAAAAATAATTTAAAATAGATTAATGACTTAAGTTAAGACCTGAAACTATGAAACTTCTAGAATAAAATAGGGGGAATAATTGAGGACATTGGAACAAGCAAAGATTTTTTAATGAAACCCCCAAAACCCAGGAAGCAAAATCCAAAAATAGATGAATGGGATTACACCAAACTAAAAAGCCTCTGTAGAGCAAAGAAAACAATCAACAAAGTGAAGATACAACCCAAGGAACAGAGTTAAAATATTTGCAAATTATACATATGACAAGGGGTTGATATCTTGAATATAAAAGAACTCCAAAAATCCAATAGCAAAGAACAACCCAGTTAAAAATGTAAAATAGATTTGTGAATGGATATTTTTTAATATAAGACATATAAATGACTAATAGGTACTTTAAAAAATGCTCAACATCACCAATCAGAGAAATACAAATCAAAATCACAATTAGATATCACTTCACCCAAGTGAGAATGGCTAACATCTAAAAAAAATCAAACAAATGTTGGTAAGGATGTGGAGAAAAGGGAAATTATGTACACTGGTGGTGGAATGTTAATTAATACAGTCAATATGGAAAAGAATATGGAGATAGCTCAAAAAATTAAAAATTGAACTGCCATATGATTGAGCAATTCCACTATTGGGAACATATCAAAAGGGAATGGAATCATTATGTAAAAGAGACATTTGCTCTACCATATTAATTGCAGCACTATTCACAATAGCCAAAAATGGACAAAAAAATGTCTACCAATGGGTGAATGGATTGAGAAAATGTGGTTTATATATAAATGGAATACTAAACAGCCACATAAATGAATAAAATCTTTCCATTTGCCAGAATGTGGATAGGAGTGGAAACAATTATGTTAAGTGAAATAAGCAAGGCACAGGAAGACAAGTACTACATGGTTGTACTCACAGTGGAATTTTTTAAGTGTTAACCTCAGAGAAGTTGAAACAGAAATTCATGTTACAGTCAGACAGAACTATTGCACAGTGTAGTGACTATAGATAACAAGATGTACTACACCCTTTAAAAAGCTAGAAGAAAGATATTGAATAGTTTCACCACAAATAAATTTTAAATGTTTGTGGAGGGATATTTTAATCTAATTTAAACAAAAGATCTGAAAAGAACAGCTTAGAGAAGGAAAAGTTTATTTTGGCTCATGGTTTCAGATTTTAGTCCATAAGCAGTTGACTCCACAGCTCTGGGCCCAAGGTGAAGCATACTATCGTGGCATAAGGGCATAGCAGAGGAAGACAGCCCAGAACATTGCAACAAAAAAGCAGAGAGACCACTTGGATATCAGGGACAAAATATAATCCTCAGTCATGGCCCCAGTGATGTTTCTCCAGCAACATCCTATCTCATAGTTAACTAATATATATCAGTTGATTAATCTACTCATTAGGTTATATTTCCACCTCTGAAAATTCTTGTGCAATACCTCACACATGAACTGTTGAGGGACACCTCATATTTAAACCCTAACATTCTGGTCCTGGTACCTGAAAGCTCATGCCCATCTCAATGCAATACATTTGGCTCATTTTTGAGATTCCCCATAGTCACAATACTTCCAACATTACCCAAAAGTTCAAAGATAAATTTCTTGAGACTCAAGGCAGACTCAGCCTGAGACTTGTAAAAATCAAAAGCAAGTAACATATATTCAATATGTAATGGCACAGTGTAAACATTTTCATTCCAAAAGGGAGAAATTGGATCATAAAAAGAAGGAATGCAACCAAAGCAAGATCAAAATCCAGCTGTGTAAACAAGTCCTGTACCTCCCTATCCAGCATCTGAGGAAACTGGCATTGTGACATTCACTTCAAAGGGACTGGGTAGCTCTGTGCCCATGGCCTTGCTGGTTTTAACCTCTCTTTTGGCTAGTTTCTGCCTGATTCCTACAGCTTTTCTCAGCATACGTCCCATGGTACTGGCATTTCTTAATCTCAGCAATCTCCACTGAAGCTTGGTGTTCCTTCTCACCTCATATCTAAATCATAACAAGAATAAAGATAAAGAACACATGATCACATCTATTGACAGATATTAAGCATTTGATAAATTGGAAACACAATTATGGTAAGAACACTGAAAAAATATGGCACAGAGAGAACAAACATTATCTAAAATACAGAGCATTCACAAAAAGCTCATATAACAATATATGGTATCCTGACATAAGTAATTTCCCCAAGATTTGAAATATGACATGGATGTCCAGATTACTGGCTCAACAGTGTTTGTATAAGTCAATTAGGCTAGAAAAATAAATATAAGTCCTTCGGATTAGAAAGGACATGTCAAACTATCTTGATGTGAATGACATGCTCTTATGTAAAAAATTCCTAAGGAATATACTAAATGAGATTAGAATAAAAATGAGCTCACTAATGATCCAGTATAAAGGGTTAATAAAATCAACTGCATTGCTATACACTAGCAATTAAAAAAAAAACTAAAACTCAGAAAAACTTTTACATTAACAATAGCATCAAAAAGGAAATATACTTTATACACAAAGTAGCACAAATCCACTGTAGCATATTCATATATATATATTGCATAACTTGGTCAATTTCAGTCCACTTCCTCCCTTTTCTGGTTCCTCCTTCCATCTCAATTCCCTTTCTCTACTCCATTGGTTTCACTTCTATTTTCAGGGGATCTCCTACCCACTTCCCCCCCTTATTTTGGTCTAGCTTCTGCATATGAGAGAAAACATTCACACCTGACTTTCTGAATCAGGTTTGTTCCATTTAGCATGGTATTCTTCAAGTTGATTCCATTTACTGGAAAATATCACAATTTCATTCTTCTTTATTTATATCTGTAAAGCAAAAATAAAAAAATTAATAGAAGGAAGACAAGTAGAATAGAGGAAGTGACATGTGAGGGAAGGAGGGAAGAGAAAGAGGAAGTACCAGGGACTGAAGTGGAGCAAATGATATTCTATGCATGCATGATTAGGTCAAAATGAACTCCATTATTAGTTACAGCTGTAATACTCTGATAAAAACATTTAAAAATAAACTATAAAATAAAAAGGAAATTACTTAGGAATAAATTAAGAATATATCTTATATGTTCATAGAGAAAATTTCAAAATCTATTCAAAAAAATCAAGTTCTAAAAATTAAAAATATCATTTTACTATTGAGAGATGGCTTAATATTGTTAGAATATCAATTCTTTCCAAATGGATCTCAGATTCAATATAACTCTGATGGAAATACTGACTTCCTTTTAAAGTTCTTTTTTCCAGTAATTGGCAAGATGATTCTAAATTTCATATAGAAATGAAAATTCTGCAGAAAAATGATCCAGTATAAAGGGTTATAAAACAGGGTTATAAAAAGTGATGCATAAAAAGAACAAAGTTGGAACACTCAACTCATAGTTCTTAATTTCAAAACTTACTACTAACGAATAGTAATGAAGATATGAAGATACAGTGGTATCAATTAGATATAAACATACGATACATTGGAATGGAATTGAGTGTCCAAAAATTAATGCTTACACTTATGATCAACTGATTTTATAGGGCGTCCACATTAATTCAATATTTTTAAACAAAATTTTTAATGAAAAGTCCATATTCACATGCGAGGTGGACTCCTTTACACTATATACATATGTAATTGACTCAAAAAAATATAATAGCTAAAACTACAAACTCCATAGAATATCATATGTTCTCAGGTAAAATAATGGATTCTAACATATGACATCAAGATACAAGGGTTAGTGGGAAGAAAAATGAACTTCATCAAATTTGTTGTCCTGTGATTCAAAGGACAACATTAAGACAACCCAATGAATAGGGAAAATGTTTGCAAGTCATACATATGATAGAAGTATATTATATAGCATACAGAAAATCTCCTTATATTCCTAAAATAAACAGGAACACTACTAATGGAGAGTGGAAAAATTGTTTGACTAGACATTTCTCAAAAAAAACTATGAAAATGTCCATTAAGTCCATAAAAATGTTTAAAACCTTTAATCCTTAGTAAAATAAAAATTTAAACCATTAAAACATACAGTTTACAAATATTAAAGGCATACTCATAAATGAATGAATCCAGTTTGAAAAATCTACATATTAAGTAGTTTCACTTATATCAGGGAGATGATAAAACTAGAGAGAAAGTACAGGATGAGCAGTTATAGTAGCTCAAAAGTGTAATTTTATAGGTGGGAAAACAGCAAATCTCTTTTGGGCAGTGAAATTATCCTCATGTGATAATGTATAATGCATTAATGCTATTTTTCCAAATCTTAGAAAACTTTACAACAAACGAGTTAATCTGCTTGCAATTAAAAAACCTAATTCAGTATGTGGGAGGATCCCAAGGAAGGATGCAGACAAAAATTATATAATTGTATGAAAAAAGCCCATTTGAAATTGGTTGGTGCCTATTCACTGCAACTCACCAATTTTGTTCTCCTCGTTACCTGTTGAAGTTGACTGTTTTTTTTTAATGGTACCAGAGATTGAACCCAGGGGCACTTAACCACTGAGTCACTTTCCCAGTCCTTTTTCGGATTTTATTGAGAGACAGGATTTTGCCGAGTTACACAGGGACTTGCTAAGTTGCTGAGGCTGGCTTTGAACTCAGGATCCTCCTGCCTCAGTGTCCTGAGGCACTAGGATTACAGGTGTGTAACACCATGCCCAGTTTTACTGTTGTTTTGAATTCTTGTTTTACTGTTGTTTGTCCCTACTCTCTTATTTGTTATTGTTTTCCCTCAAGTTTGTATTCCTAAATAATATTTTGTGCAGTTTTTCCTCATCTACAAAAATTGGTAAGTATAGGGTCTAAATCAATACCTAATCCTAGTCAATTTATGAGAAGCCATCAGACACATCTGGATTGTTGGACATCTTACAAATAATAGACCAGCTGTTTTCATAAGAGTAAATGTCATAAAAAATAAGTGAAGATTGAGAAACTGTTGCATAATGAACAGAAAAGTTATAAGAGAGTCATAAATACAGTGGATATGAATCCACCTACATCAGTAATCACTTTGAATATCAGTTATCTAAATGCAACATTAAATGTAAATTAAATGACAGACTTGTCAGAGCAGAAGAAAGAAGTCTCAAGAATAGGTATCTGTATAAGAAAGCCACTTTAAATATAAAGACACATGAATGAAATGTAAATAGGTGGCACATATATAGATAAAATTATAACACACTAATTAAAACAACAATAATGATAAAAATGATAGAAGGAAGATCAATATAATAGTAAACAGATCAGCGGGAGGGAGGGAAAGAGGGAAAGAGACAGAACTTTTAAAATTTAAAAGAATATAAACAAATAAAATTGATAAACCCTTAGCCATACTACTCAAATTACTTAAATTCATGATGAAGAAGGAAATATTGCAATGGACACTAATGAAATACAGATGATAATCAGAAACTATTTTGAAAAATTATATTCTAATAAAATAGAATTGCTTGAAGACATCCACAAATTTCTAGAGACATATGACCTACCCAAATTGAATCAGGAGGACACAGAAAATTTAAACACATTAATTTCAAGCAATAAAATTGAAGATGCCTACCAACGAGGAAAAAGCCTACCAACAAGGAAAAGGATCAGACAGATTTTCAACTGAGTTCTATCAGACCTTCAGAGAAGAAATAACATCACTACTCCTCACATTATTCCATAAAATAGAAAAGAACACTTCCAAACTCATTCTATGAAGTTTGATACCAAAAGCAGACAAAGACATATCAAGGAAAGAACATTTCAGACCAATACCATAGATGAACATAGATGTGAAAATTCTTTTAAAAAATACTGGCGAACTGCATACAAAATCACTTTAAAAAGATAGTGCACCATGATCAAGTGGGGTTCATCCCAGGATGCAAGTTTGGCTCAACATATGGAAATCAACAAACATAATTCATCATGTCAACAGAATTAAACACAAGAATCATATGATTATCTCATTGGATGCAGGAAAGCATTGGACAAAGACAGCACCCATTCATGTTGAAAACCCTAGAAAAACTAGGCATAGTAGGAACACAGCTCCACATTGTAAAAGCTATTTATCCTAAACTCAAGGCCAACATCATTCTAAATGGAGAAAAATCGAAAGCATTCCCTCTAAGAACTGGAACAAGACAGGATTGCCCTCTTCCACCACTTCTATTGAACATCGTCCTTGAAACACTAGTTAGGGCAATTAGACATACCGAAGAAATTGAAGGGATACAAATAGGAAAAGAAGAGCTCAAACTATCCCTATTTGCCGATGAGATGATTCTATATTTAGAACATCCAAAACACTCCACCATAAAACTTCTAGAACTCATAAATGAATTCTGCAAGGTAGCAGGATATAAAATTAACATCAATAAATCAAATGCATTCGTATATACCAATGATGAATCAATTGAAAGAGAAATTAGGAAAACTATCCCATTCATAATATCCTAATATCAAAAAAAAATCATAATATCAAAAAAAAGTACTTGGTAATCAATCTAACAAGAGAGATAAAAGACTCTCAACAATTAAAACCATAGAACACTAAAGAAAAAAACTGAAGAAGACCTTAGAAGATGGAAAGATCTCTCATGTTCTTGAATAGGCAGAATTAACATTGTCAAAATGGTCACACTATCAAAAGTGCTATACAAATTTAATGCAATTCCTATTAAAGTTCTGATAACATACTTCGTAGAAATAGAAAAAGCAGTCATGAAATTCATTTGGAAAAATAAGAGGCCCAGCATAGCCAAAGCGATCCGTAGTGAGAAAAGTGAAGCAGGAGGCATCACAATACCAGACCTTAAATTATACTACAGAGAGAGCCATAGAAACAAAAACAGCATGGTATTGGCACTAAAACAAACATGAAGACCAATGGTACAGAATAGAAGATAGAGCAGTAAACTCACATAAATATAGTTATCTCATAGTAGACAAAGACACCATAAACATACATTGGAGAAAAGATAGCCTCTTCAATGAATGGTGCTGGGAAAATTGGAAATCCATATGTAACAAAATGAAATTAGGCCACTATCTCTCACCCTGCGCAAAACTCAACTGAAAGTAAAACAAGGATCTAAGCATTAGACCAGAGACCCTGTACCTACTAGAAGAAAAAAGTAGGCCCAACTCTCCATCATGTTGGCTTAGGAACCAAATGACTCCCAAAGCATAAGAAGTAAAATCAGGAATCAATAAATGGGATGGTATCAAACTAAAAAGCTTCTTCAGAGCAAAGGAAACAATCATGAACATGAAGAGAGAGCCTACAGAATGAGAGAAAAATCTTTGCCACCTGCACCTCAGATAGAGCATTAATCTCCAGGATATATAAAGAAGTTAAAAAACTTAATTTCAAAGAAACCAAATAACGTAGTCAATAAATGGTCAAAGGAATTGAATAGGCACTTCACAGAAGAAATACAATCGGTCAACAAATATATGAAAAAATGTTCAACATCACTAGCAATTAGAAACATGCAAATTAAAACTATATTGAGATTTCATCTTATTCCAGTCAGAATAGTAATTATCAAGAATACAAGTAACAATAAATGTTAGTGAAGATAAGGGAAAAAAGGTATATTCCCTTTGCTGGTAGAACTGCAAATGAGTGCAACCACTCTAGAAAGCAATATGGAGGTTCCTCAGAAAACTTGGAATGGAACCACCATTTGACCCAGTCATCCCATTCCTCAGCATATACCCAAAGGACTTAAAATCAACATACTGTAGTGAGGCAGACACATCAATATTTATAGCAGCTCAATTCACAATAGCTAAGCTCCATAGGGCACCAACCTAGGTGCCCTTCAACAGAAGAAAGGATAAAGAAAATGTAGTACATATACACAATGGAATATTACTCAGCCATAAAGAAAAATGAAAAGATGGCATTTGCCAGTAAATGGATGGAACTGGAGACTATCATGCTAAGTGAAATAAGCTAATTCCTAAAAACCAAAATCTGAATATTCTCTCTGATATGTGGATGCTGACTCACAATAGTCAGTGGGAGGGAGGAGTGGAGATTTACTGGAAGTAGGTGGCAGGGGTGGGGGGAGTGGTGGGAAGGGATGGGGATGGGAATAGAAAACATAGTAGAATGAATTGGACATCATTTCCTATGTTCATATATGAATACATGACCAGTGTAAGTCCACATCATGAACAAGCACTAAGCTATACTCCATGTATGTATGATATGCCAAAATACATTCTACTGTCATATATAATTAAAAAGAACAAATAAAAAATTATAAAAAAGTAAAAAAAAATAAATCATTGATTAATGTATACTTTCAAAAGGCAATGAAATTAAGCTAGAAAAGATTATGTGCACACACACACACAGTCATGCACAATCTGCACAAGCAGATGTCATGTAGACATTTACAGAATGAGGTGAAATTAATTCATTCATGAATCCAGTCAATTTCTTATCTTTTGGGAAGCGAAAAAAATCAAATAGTATGGTGAAATCCACACTTGTAGAGTACAAAGTGGCTGGTCTCTGTATTTACACTGGAAATGTTAGTGTTCTTTCTGCACGTGTTGATATCTTTGTGAACAAATTAATAGTACAAACTAAGTCATAGAAGTACTTACTTGTTCCAAGAAAGATTCTTTTCTTCTTTCAATCAGAAGCACTTCACAATGCTTTTCTGGAAAATGCTGTAATACAGAATGTATATCGTTATTCTAATAATATTGCTAATCCCAATCAATATAGGTAAAGGGGATGAAAAGGAAGAACTCAATGTGATATGTTCATATATATACAGAGTGTAATTTGTTCAGTTTCTCTCAACAATAGGGAGATGCATGAAAAGATTAAAATAGTTATTTCAAAAACAATTGTGAGTGCATTTAAACCTTCAGGAACAGAAGGCTTTAATACCCAGTACAAAAACTCTCACTTTGTTTTAGATGATGTAGACTCCATTATAACCTGAAAGTTACACCAAAATAAAATCCAAGAAGAAATATTACTGTGCCAGGACTAAAGTAGTAAAATGCCACTAGTCAGCAAGTAGAAGTATCTGTGAACAAAATCATTCTTATCCAAAATCTGAATTTCCCAACCTACCCACAGGGAGAGATGGGAGCAGTTGTTCCTTTGCATGTATTACCTACAGTGAGGCTCTGTGATCAGCAGTGGACCCAATGTTGGTGGACATGGTCTGAAGGAGAAGGACTATGTGGGATCCTCTGAACTTGTGCAGGAGGTACCCCATGCTGAATCCTCCGGTTCTGAACACTGGTGTGGTTAAAACTGTTAAATAATTAAAGTTGGTACGTGTCATGGGTATTAGGATGTTAGAGACAAGGATTAACAGCATGCTCTAAAATTCTAAAACTTCTTTATTTAATACACACATGAAAAAATTGGTGTAGTTACAAGGCATGCATATTTGTACTCTTTTCCATCATAGAACAGCCAGTGGATAAGATAAAAAGGTTCTGTTGGGGAAGGAAGTCTCTTTGTAACTAAAAATTATCTGTATAGACACAGGAATAAACCAAACAAAGAAAAAAAAACCCAAAACAGACATACACAAATATAAAAGAAAAATTATATGCCTGTCAATATGGAAAAGATGCATTTTTCTATAAATGTACTAGAAAATTGAGTTTCTGTAGGGGATCATTAAAATCTCACATTGTGCAAAAATCAATTCCAGCTGGATCAAAGACATATTTGTAAAAATACTAAAAACAGCATATAAAACACAATTTTGGAAAATGTCTTCATGACATGAGTAGTAAGTTAAGATTTCTGAAACAAGACCTAGAGTAAAGACTCTGGAGATGAACCCAGTCAGTCTCAAGGTTTTTCTATTCCTTCCTTAGAGGGATTTTGCTCAGATTCAGAAGTGGTCATAGGTATGATAATAGTGCCTACCACTTGAGATGCTGCAAACATTAATGATACATAACAGGTATAGTATAATACCAAACATTTCTTCACTAAGCACTCATAAATCATTTTCTAATGATTTAAAAGATGTGTCATTGTATCAACTGTAATATGTATTATCATTTTACATATAGGAAGTAAAATCAAATCACTGTAGAATAAAGCCACTGAAAAATGATGACTCAAATTTTTCCATCACTTAGAATTACACATTATAATCACTGAAACATATTTTCAACTCATGTAAATATGGATATTTGTTTCTTCACTCATAATTACTCATGATGGAACATACAAGCCAAATGCAACAAAATAAAGATATGGCTAAAATTTCTCCCACTCAGATCAAACTCTTATCATTCTTAACTCATCTTTTCCATGTTTTTCTATTATTAGCATCTGTGCTAATCAGAATCAATGGTCATGCTGCATTCCTTAAGAGATTACTGTGTTACTCACTCGAGTTGATCTTTCCAACCTACTGTCATACATGCTGCCATTATTAATGTTGATATTACCTAAAGATTTTAATGGAAAGTTTTGAACCAAATTCTGTGTGTATACCTGAGAACAAATACATTGTGTTCTGGTCAGCAGTGTTTTGACACTATCAAATTTAAGACGCCTTTCTATTGGAAGGATGTGAAACTGTATACTGTAGAATGAAAGGAATCCATTATTTTTCTCTGTGACTGTCCTTTTTGTCATTGTGCTTCATCTGATATATTCTGTTATTGAAGTAATATGCTAAATTATATTTTTCATAGATTTTCTAATTCCATTTACATTCTACCTAGCTATTAGAGATAATAGAATTATTATTGGGCTAGTAGAATTCCTATTTTTTATGTTGAGAGGTCATTTCACAAACTATGGTTCCAGAAATACATTGAGGAGGAAGTTAGAACTTGAGAAGAGTTAAATCATTAAGTCACACGGTAGTCATAGCTTTCTGAAGATATAGGGAAAAATATGTATCTTTAGGATCCTGCCTTAATCATAATCATAGTCATAGAAACATGAATAATACTGCCTGTAAACTGCATCACACACAGTTCTTTAGCTCATAATATTCGTACCTTGATCTTTTTAGTATTTTCCAGTCATCTTTTTGATTGTGTTGATGGTTTTTATATAAGTCACTTTAAGATTAACAATGCAGAGGTAAACACATGAGAGTCTTCATAAAAAATTTTGATCTGGCCACTTGATATTCTAGTCAACATTGATTCGTATTTCAATATTGAAATGGATTTTGGTGTTCCCTCATGAATATCTTCAGAGAAGAAAGTGATAAATTCATGCTTTAGGATGATGAATAGAATGTTGTATGTATACACACAATGGAATGTTATATGTGCACAAAAATAATGATATCCTATCATTTGCAACAAAATGAATGGCACTGGAGGATGTTATATTAAGTGAAATGATTCAAAGACAGAAAGACAAATTCCACAGTTGTCTCTCATATGTGGAAGCTAAAAAAGTCCATCTGAATATAGGATAATGATTACTAGGAGCTAGTAAAGTAGAGGAGAGGTGGATAATGACTACTGAAACGGAGTTAAAAATAAGAAATTATGGTATTCTATAGCACAGTACTTGGCTACAGTTCACAAAAACAAACTGCATTTT
Source organism: Sciurus carolinensis (assembly GCF_902686445.1). Lineage (NCBI taxonomy): Eukaryota > Metazoa > Chordata > Mammalia > Rodentia > Sciuridae > Sciurus > Sciurus carolinensis. Next base: position 72,955,165 of record NC_062214.1, on the reverse strand, counting down.
TTATGAAAAACTAGGAGATATGAGTTCAAAAGTTCCAAACAAAACAATTTTAAGGGAATAGGAATTACCCTGATTTTATTACTATATATTATATCCATGTATTAGAATATACCTCATAAATATGTACAACTGCTACCTATTTATCAAAATTTGAATACATACTCATAAGTATATGTGTATGTGTGTGTGTGTGTGTGTGTGTGTGTGTGTGTGTATGTACATATGTCTCCTTTTCATATACACACACATATTTAAGGGGAGGTAAATATAAACTAATATTATTTGGTCATTATACATTGTATATAAGTATTGACTTATCAGCCTATACCCCAGAAAAAAGTAGTAATAATTAATTTTAAAAAGAAATAACATCTAGAGTTTTAGATCCTAAGAAGGTTAAATGCAGTGCACATTAAGTCCTGATATCAAATATATGAACCATTCATCCTTTGACCTCTAACTTCCAATCAGGCTAGAGGGTGGAGACAGGATGTTGAATTCTTTTCACATGATGTAGTCTTAAGAATTAGGTTTGTTTGAAATGGCATCTTGCTGAGAATTCTGATACCCTAGACATCACTCTGCACTGTGTCCTTGCTGCCTGTGACATTATTTTAACATTTTTAGCATCTGTTGCCTGATGTCTCTTAAGCTGGAGCATTGAGAGCTCACTGATCCTGATTTGCCACTTTGAGAGGGGCCACTTGTTGTCCATAGATTCTCAGGGCTTATCTATGGCTGGCTACTCTACATGCTTTTATTTGTTTTTATGTGTGTGAAGGAATGATATTCAAGTATATCTCATGATTTATTAAAATTTATTAAAAGTATATCTCATGATTTATTAAAATGGACAAACTGAAATGCAGAAGAAAAGGGGATTTGATTAATCATCAAGTATTATGATAAGGCTGATTAAAATGAAATGAATGGAATAACACACAATATGCTAAGATATTGATTTTAATATGCCTGTCATATCTCAAGGAGGGAGATATGAAATTAGAGGGGTGAGAAGTTTTAAATTATAAAGCACAAAGAATAGCACCTAATTACTGTTATCCTTATCTCAGAAGTGAGAGATGATCACCTACAACCATTGACTACTCAAGAGCAAATCACATACTAATAAACTGTAAAACCTTATGCCTTTCTTTTGTTATTCTTTTTACCAAGATTTTCCCACCTGTGCAGAACAGGAGTCGCTTATTCCCCATCACTTGCTAAATGCCTATTATTAGGCAGTAGTTAGATACAACAATGGATGGGTAAATGTTAACTTGTAGGGGTTATAGGGAAATGTTACACTCTCAGGTTTATAATTAATTTCCAATACCACAAAGAACATATGGTCCTTGGGCTGTGAGAGATAAACAACTTCAAAAAGATAATCTAGGCTGTTACTGTAGAAATAAATGGTCTAGGGCAGTGGGAGAAATGTAGTTTCACACTGAGAATCTAGACTGTTACATTCTTTGTATGTCAGGGAAGAAGATGGATGGACACAGGCAGTAAAATGCTCCCATTGAATAAAGATATGGTCATCTCTGATTGGTTTGAGTGACAGATAGTTGTCTTTGTTTTATTATAATATCATCTGCATTACATCGTAGTTGTAGACCAACCCCTCTGTACTTGAGTGCCTTAGGGTAATGAGTATGCTCACTGCCTAGATGGTTATATAACTAAGGCAGGTGTAAACCACTGGAATAATGGAATGGGGGAGGAAGAAATTACCTAGTAGGTGGAGTATATTTACTGGGCACATTCAAAACCAAATAAATTGTAGAAAACAAACAAGAGCCCAATTCCTCCTTCTGGCTTCTGTCCGCTCTCCCACTTTTTAGTCTTCCTTTGCTTGCAGGAGGGCAAACTTTTCCCTCTATTTCCACCCTTGCTTTGCACAATGAAACCTCTTTTTGCTAAACCTCTAGTGGCTTGCCTGAATTTTTATTGAGTGAAGGACGCAATGACCAAGGAAATTTCTACTCGTGATTCCTGTATCAGTTTGGTGCCATGATTGAATTCACTAAATAATTTGGTACTCTCTAAGGATTCTGATTTCTGGTTGAGCCCCTGTGCTTAGAACTGACCCTTCCTTGTTTTCTCCTCACTGCCAAACTTATTTTCCCTTTCCTCCTACATAAGTCACTTACCCCATGCAGTTCGTATGTTTTTTCCTTTTTTTGCAAGGTGGGGTCTCTTTTAAAATTCTGATAAGCTTCCACACATCTCTCCAGCGACTACACACCTACAAAAGATTGCAACTTCTTTTTCTTCTCCTAATGTCTCTACCTCTAGCCATGTCGACATTACTCCTGACCCTCTACTCAATTTTTCCATCTCTGTATTGCAATATACTTCCTTCAGTCAATTCAGGGATCTGCCAAAAACTCCACCTCTTCCCTAACCCTAAAGCAGTCCCTGTTGTTTCTGAGATCTTCTACATGGGTAGGCTCTCAGTCTCCTTGGCCCTCATTTGACCTCTTTCCTAATGAATCTCCAGGGACGGCATAATTCACAGGAATCAGATTTCTTTCTTATCTTTCTCATTCTTACATGGACCTCTCAATTTTCCTTTAGGACCAAGTCCTTAAAGCTACCTGGCCTAGGACACTGGTTTTCATGTTAAGTCATCTTACAAACCTATCCTGTAAACCTCTCAAAACTCTTTGCCAAGGGACGTTTTCCTGCAGCAATTCTGGCATACTGGCCTCCTGCTTCAATAGGCTTGCTCCTCTCACATCTTCTACCCCCCAGCCTTGCCCACTTTGTACTTTCTATGAATTCTATCACCCCATGACCTCTGGTGTGCTAGCAGCTTTCCCCTCACTAAACCATTTATTTTGCCTTTCCTTGGAGTGGCCATCTACTTGGAAATGGTCTATTTTAAACAATAACCACTCTTTCCTCTACTTCAGTTTGGGGTGAAAACCAGAAGAAAAGTATCCTATCTTCAATCCTTCCTCCTTCCAAATTGGTCAGCCCACTTTGATCAAAGTCCCTGTCTCTGGTGGATTTAACTGAATGGCCCTTCACCACTATACATTCTTTGGCTTCATGACATATGGTGACTGAAACCTCCACCCCCAGTAGCCACCATCAAAGTCAAAATGTCTCTTTTTCAGATACCATCAACGGCATCACTAATCACCCTTGGGATTCACTAAGGTAACCATCATCTTCTTTCATTGATAGGGTGAGTTTGTCATGAATGTGAATAAAGCTGCTCATGTACCTGTCTATTCCTTTATAGCTACGGAGCTGCCCTCCTCTCCCTGTTTATGCTTTTATCCAAGAAGTAGCTGATTCTTCTCTACTTCTATTTTTATGGGAGCATGGTCACTGGGTGCTTGGCCCATGACATACATGTAAAGCACTCAAATGCATTTGTGTATTGCTGTCTGGTTCCCAACTTGTGCCCCACAACACAGACTTTCTTACCTGCTGCTATGTGTCTATGAATTGCTCTGTCTCTTTCATCATTTCTGATGGCAGGATTGGAAAATAGGGGGAAACTATCCTTGCTGATTTATGCAATGATAGTACAGGTCTTCTGCTTATAGGAAAATGTTATTTGGGATCTCTTCCAGCACAGGTCTGAGTTCCTCTTTCTTAGGACTGCCTGTTTTCCCCTTGATCTTTATTCAACTTTGTGGCCTTTATTCTTTTCTCTAACTCCTGAAAATTTTAAGAGAACTTTAGAATTTCCCAACAGGAAGTCTGACTTCATTATCAATATTTGATGCTCTCAAACTTGGGTGATCAGCTGGGGTCCTTTGTTGCTTTCAGAACTAGTGTTCAGTTCCCACTATATGCCAGTTGTGTACATGGATCATTTAGAGGCAAATTGTAAATTGGTATAGTCCTAAGCAAAATTTATATATTCCCATCCAGCCTGCTAATCAGAACCAAAAGCTATGAGTCACAGAGACGGATTTTCCTACAAAAGAGTTTCTTCCTTTTCCTTTACCCTTTCCCACTGATCATTTGAAGGCACAAGTTGGAGTGTGGTATAGTCGACTCATTCAGACATTGGGGTCTTCTGGGGTATGCCCCAGGGACCTGGTTTATACATGTCCCACAGAAATGGGAATGCCTGTTTCTGGTTACATGGTCCTCCACAAAACCAAAGTATCCTACTTATGGACTGGACTAGGATCCTGGATAGACTGAGAACATGTGGCCTAGGATCACACAATGCCATCTGAGAGCAAAAGGACATCTGGCCAAATGGACCTGCCTTTCTTTCTCTCTCTCTCTCTCTCTCTCTCTCTCTCTCTCTCTCTCTCTCTCTCTCTCTCTCTCTCTCCAATTTCCCTCCTTTTCTTTTTCAGATGGAAACCCAATGGTCAGCTGCAGTTATCTCCCATTTGGAATATATCCTAAGAATCTGGGATAAATTTGACCCTGAGAGATTATTAGGAAGAGACTAACATTTTATTGGAAGACTGCTTGGCTTAAATGTGAATTAGGGGACAAAGAGTGCTAGTCAAAGTGTTAACTATAATACAATCCTCCAAATGAACCTGTTATGTAAAATAGAGGGAAAATGATCTGAGGTTCCCTATGCATAGGCCTTCTTTTCACTAAGAAAACAAAAGGATGTGTGTTCTTAATACAAAATGTATTCATCTTTTCTGGTGGTATTGACAACTCAGCCCTCAGGGGTGGATGGCTCTCTTAAGTTGGGTCCTCCACAGTCTCCTCAGAATTAAGAAGAATCTCCAAAACCAAAACCTCCCCTCTACCAACCATTCCTTCTAAATAGCCACCTCTGGGTGGCAGCTCTCCACACATCATAGATAACTCATCCAAACTTTTTCCTTTACAGGAAGCTGACCATGAATTTGGACCTAAACAAGTTCTTGTGCTATTTTCCATGTCAGATTTAAACAAATAAAACAGAATTTGGGAAGATTTTCTGAGAATTACAATAAATATACTGAGGCTTTCCAACATTCAACCCATGATTTTGATTGACCTAGAAGGATTTCATTACAATTATAGGACTGACACAGGCAGACACAGAAGGGAGAGTTACAGAGGGGCAGCTAGAATATATGGTAATGACTCATATGTCCTTCACCCTAATGTACAGCCAGTGGAACTGATGGCAGTCTCAACTACATACCACCAATGGAATTATGATATGGAAAAGGGAAAAGTTGAGATCACATGATTATTTGCTTAGTCACTGAACAAGCAGAGTAAAACCATTTAATTACTTTTACCTAGCTTCCATCAATCAAGGTTCTGAGGAAAGACCAGCTGCTTTCATGGAGTACCTAAAGGAGGCACTAGTTAAACATATCCCTCTGAACCCTTCTTTTGAAGGAAAGCTGCTTCTCAGTGACCTCCCAATCAGCACCAGCTAATAGCTAATAGAGAAGGTTACAAAAAGTGACTTTCAGGGCCAGGATCTTCCCTGTTGACTTTTTCTGTGTGGTTTCTCAGGTCTTCTATAACTGGAACAAGAAAAAGAAAAATCTCAGAGGAGAGATCAAAGCAGAGATACCCAATTACTGACTGCTTTTAAAGGTCCATCTTTCACACCCCTGCAGGGACTAAGTTGTCCGGTTGAGATCTGTCACTGGTGCAAGCAGATTGAAAAATGAAGAACTGTCTCAAGACAAGACTCCCAGGACCCCCTGTCTTCTGTGGGAAAAGGGGCCATTGAAAAGTAGGCTGCCTTGCATGCTGAAGGGCATTTGGGCCACTAGTTTTCCAAATGGTAAGACAAGAATGAGGATGCCTTTGAAATCATCTAAGCACCCAACAAATACCATCCTGACCTGTGTGGCTGAGCTGAGAGAACTGTTCAAAGTGGGAAATAGGACATTCAATTCCTTTTAGAGATAGGCACCTCTCACAGTGTTTTAAGGCCCTTCTCTGGTATCTTGTTTCCTGACCCCTGCACAGTGATGGGTGTCAATGACAAACCTAAGGAAAGATTTTTTTTTAATGTTTGTATTTGGGAACAAAATTGTTTACTTATTCTTTCTTGGTTATGTCAGAATCTTCATGTACAACCAGAGAAACAAGTTGTACCCCATTTGTTTACAATTTAAAAAAAAAAAAAGAAAAGAAAAAGAATGACCTGTTCCTTTCCTAGGGAGAGATATTTTAACTAAGCTAGATGCTTACCTAACTATAAAACCAGTTACAATACTCACTCTGCTCCTGGCATTGACTGCTGAGGATCTGCCATCACAGGACCCTATAGGAGATCTTCCTGTCAATCCTGTGAAGTGGAAAAGACAAAAATATGTGCAGAGCAGACTTTATGGGCCTTCTCAATTCCCATAGCATAAAGAATATCCACTAAAGAAAGAAGCCACAGAGGGGCTAACCACCCTGAGAAGCAAGTTCTTATTCCACGACTTGCTTAATCCCCTGTGACTATACATACGATATACACATATTGTCTCTATGCAAGACAAATGAGGAATACAGGTCAGTTCAAAATTTGAGAATCATTGATATATCTGAAGTCCCTATTCACCCAGTGGTTCCAAACCCCTCTACACCTCCAGGAAGGATCCCTAAGGGAACATGCTATTTCACCAGGTTGTACATAAAAGATGTTTTCTTTTGTATTCCTTTAGTTTCTGACTCTTAATGTCTGTTTACTTCAGAGTGGACTCACCTGAAAGGAAGAAAGAACAAAACAAATAACTTGGACAGCCCTCCAACAAGGATTCTGGGACAGTCCCCACTTTTGTGAACAGACATCTTAGCTGCTGACTTACAATATGTTGATGATGTGTTCATTTGCTCTCCCATGAGAAATCAGCAAAGATCCATGCTGTTGAGGGCTTTCTTGGACAAGATGGCACCTGGCAGTGAGCCAAAGGGCACTGGATACCAAAATAAGGAAGTACCCAAAAAGGCTGCTTGCTGTTATTAGTTCCTTGGAGACTTATGACATGTTAACGCCAGGCTCAAGGATTGGCTATCTAATATCATGCTGCGCATGGACAGTTCGTGATTTATATAGTGTTATGCTGGCATTCCTCTGCATGCTCTCCTGTGTGAGAGAAAGCTTTGCTATAATTGGCTGATAAGCTAGAAGCCGGGGGGAGGAGGAAGAAGAAGGAAGATAGGGAGAGAACAAAGGAGACAGAGAAACAGGGAGGATGCAATAAATCTCGTCAAACTAAAGATTAGTGATGTCTCCTTTCCTGTGCTGGATGCGCTGGTTGGAACAAGGGGTGGCTTGTATGGGGAAACTTCTTTCTCCTTCTGCATCCTCCCAGTTAAGTAACTTGAGGTAAGCTATAGGAAAACTAAGTAACTTAAGTTAAGCTATAGGAAAACTGTAGGATAAGCTCCCGGAAATCTCTGGCCAGAGTGTATAAGGGGGAGCTCACATAACCCCAGCGAAGGGGTCACATAACTCCGGTGGAGGGGTCACATAACTCCAGAATGGGGTCACAAGTATCAAGAAATCAAATGATAAGAATCATATAAGATGTACTTAAGGCTAATGGGACTTAATCTACTGTAACAGCATATGTAACCACCCTGGCCAAGGTTAGTCCTTGATTTTTGGAAGAGGGAGACCTAAATATTCCACAATGGGAACATCATAAAGAGGATCTTATCAAAGCAGAAAAACAATCCCCGTTACCTAGAGGTACTTTTCCCATGTGGCAGCTCATTAAAGAATGTCTAACATCTGAGAAAGGCAGAATAAAAACTTTAGTAGAAGAAGGAAATATGTGTCTAGAAGAGATAAAGGAACAACTAAGTGTAACTTCTTATAAAGAGGAAGAAGAGGAGGAGGGGCTTACCGGGGAGGAATTAGAAAGAGCGAGCATCGGGGACAGGGTCGCCCCCATCAGTTATGTCAGGAAGGAACACCAATCCCTTCCTGGAGGCAGCAGCTCTCCCCCCAAAGTACCCTTGGGAGGAGTTAGCTCATGCTATAAATCAGATGGGCTTTTCACCATGGGGAGAAGAAACCCCCATTAAGGAAACCTCAGCAGTCCCACAATTCTTCCCTGTGCTAGAGGACCAAAATAGACAAAGATTCCACCAACCTCTAGATTTCAAAACAGCAAAAAATTTTAAGGAAGCAGTGGCTATGTATGGTCCACAGGCCCCATTTACAATTAGTATGTTGGAATCAGTAGCAGGGCTAAATATAGTGCTGGAAGATTGGAAAAGGCTATGTAAAGCTGTACTATCATGGGGGCAGTACCTAGTGTTGAAAACTGCATGGCAGGAAGCCTCATTAGAAATGGCATGCTGTAACGCTGCCACAGGCTTTCCCCAAAGAAATGTACAAATGCTAACAGGAGAAGGAAACTGTGAAGGTATTCAACAGCAGATTATTTATGATCCTGGGGTGTATGCAAAAATTGCTGCTGCTGCCACTAAAACTTGGAAATTAATGCAAGGGACAGGAGACTTACAGGGACAGTTGTCCAAGGTGATTCAGGGAAGTAACAAACCATTTGCAGATTTTGTTGATAGATTAATCCAAACTGCTGCTAGAGTATTTGGGGATTCAGAACAAGCAATGCCCTTAATAAAACAATTAGCTTAGGAGCAAGCAAATAGATGGTGTAAAGAAACTATAAGACCATGGAAAAATAAAGATTTAAGTACCTATATAAAGGTCTGCAGGGATATCAATGATGCAGTCATAACAGGAAAAGTAATAGCCACTGCTCTTCATATGCCAAATCGGGGGCCACTGAACCATTAAATATAACATGGAAATCCAATAATCCTATCTGGGTCCCCTAGTGGCCCCTTTCTAAAGAAAAAATAGAGGCAGCCCAGAAAATAGTTAGTCAACAATTAAAGGAAAACCATATCATTCCTTCTACTTCCCCTTGGAATACACCCATTTTTGTCATAAAAAAGAAGTCTGGGAAATGGCAACTCTTACAAGATCTGAGAGCCATAAATTTCAGTATGCAGATTATGGGCCTGGTACAACTGGGTCTCCCCTCATTAACTGCTATTCCAAAACATTGTCATATCATTCCTATAGATATAAAAGATTGTTTCTTTTCCATTCCCGTTCATCCCGAGGATAGCCCTCAATTTGCCTTTTCCATTCCTTCTTTGAATAATGAAGGGCCTAATACTAGATACCAATGGGTGGTCCTTCCCCAGGGAATGGCAAATAGTCCCACTATGTGTCAATTATATGTTGGCCAGGCTATATTACAGATTAGACAGAATTATAAAGAACTTTATTGTCTCCATTATATGGATGATATTCTTTTAGCTCATAGGGAACAGGAGACTTTATTAAGGGTATTTGACAATATTATTAATACTCTACAAAAATGGGGATTACATGTGGCCCCAGAAAAGGTGCAAACCCACAACCCTATTACCTTTCTGGGGCATCAAATATTAGATACCTGTGTTAGGCCACAAAAAATTTAATTAGCCACAGAAAAGCTTAAGACTCTAAATGATTTCTAAAAATTATTAGGTGATATAAATTGGATAAGGCCAAATTTGGGAATCACCACTGGTCAACTTAAGCCTTTGTTTGATATTCTCCAAGGAGATTCAGACCCTACATCCCCCAGAAATTTAACTCCTGAAGGTAGAAAAGCCTTAAAGTTAGTAGAACAAGCTTTAGAAAATGCTCATAGTGATAGAGTTGATCTATACTTGCCTTTTAATCTCATAGTATTAGATTCAAGAGGTAAAGGAATAATATGCTTTAAGTGTGGGCAAGGAGGGCACTTCAGAAAAGACTGCCCTGAAGGACCCACAGGATTAAAGCCCAGGGGAACACCTAAGACTGGAGAACAACAAGGGACAAATCAACCTGCCCCAGGTCTATGTCCCCGGTGCCGAAAAGGAAGGCACTGGGTGAAATATTGTACATCAAGATTTGATATAAAGAGATATCCTATGCCAGCCCAGTCAAAAAACAGCCAGGGGGGCCCAACCTGGGGCCCTCAAATATACGGGGCCTTTCAGAATCCCATAGTACACAGCCCCACTCACAATCCTTTCCGACTATCTCCTCGTTGTCCCGAGGAACATCAGGGAGCGGGAGATTGGATCTCTGTGCCTCCGCCCGACTTTTTTTAACCCCAGAAATGGGAGTACAAGCGGTCCCCACGGGCGTACATGGACCACTCTCTGAGGGCACAGCAGGATTAATGTTAGGGCGGAGTTCCACAACTCTGTCAGGATTACAAGTATTGCCAGGAGTCATTGATTCTGATTATACTGGAAAAATAAAGATTATGTTATCTTCCCCTTGAGGGGTATCTGTTGTTTCTCCAGGAGATAAGATAGCACAAATATTGATATTGTCTAGCCATCACAGGGCCTTTCCCAGTACACAAAGGACTGGAAAAAACAATGGGTTTGGATCCACAGGATCAGGTGTCTTTTGGGCACAATCAACAAAAAATAGACCCATGCTTAAATTAAAAGTTAATGGTACTCCCATAGAGGGTCTAATAGACACGGGTGCTGACATCTCTATTATAAGACAGAAGGACTGGAACAAATCATGGCCTGTTACAGCATCCAGTACTACCTTACGGGGACTTGGATTTGCCCAAACCCCATTACAAAGTTCAGCTGTATTATCTTGGGAGGACCCTGATGGGAAAAGGGGGACATTCCAACCTTATGTATTAGCTCACCTGCCTGTCACTCTTTGGGGAAGAGACATTTTAACACAGATGGATGTTGTCATTACTTCCTCAGTTGAACGAAATATTTCAGTCTAAACCCAACCGTTTTACCAGTCATGGTGGGACAAGGTTATATCCCTGGAAAAGGACTAGTCAAGAATCTACAAGGTATTGCTTGCCCCATTCAAGCCAAAGGACAAACAGGGACTAAGGGGCTGGGTTTTCTGGAGGGGCCTCTGAACCATTAAAGATAACATGGAAATCCAATAATCCTATCTGGGTCCACCAGTGGCCCCTTTCTAAAGAAAAAATAGAGGTGGCCCAGGAAATAGTTAATCAACAATTGAAGGAAAATCATATCATTCCTTCCACTTCCCCTTGGAATACACCCATTTTTGTCATAAATAAGAATTCTGGGAAATGGCGACTTTTGCAAGATCTGAGAGCCATAAATTCCAGTATGCAGATCATGGGCCCGGTGTAACTGGGTCTCCCCTCGTTAGCTGCTGTTCCAAAACATTATCATATCATCTCTATAGATATGAAAGATTGTTTCTTTTCCATTCCTGTTCATCCCGAGGATAGTCCTCGATTTGCCTTTTCCGTTCCTTCTTTAAATAATGAAGGGTCTAATACTAGATACCAATGGGTGGTCCTTCCCCAGGGAATGGCAAATAGTCCCACTATGTGTCAGTTATATGCTGGCCAGGCTGTATCACAGGTTAGACAAGATTGTAAAGGACTTTATTGTCTCCATTATATGGATGATATTCTTTTGGCTCATTGGGAACAGGAGACCTTATTAGGGGTATTTGATGATATTATCAAAACCCTAGAAAAATGGGGATTACATGTGGCCCCAGAAAAGGTGCAAACCCGCAGCCCTTTTACCTTTCTGGGGCATCAAATATTAGATACCTGTGTTAGGCCACAAAAAATTCAATTAGCCACGGAAAAGCTTAAGACTTTAAGTGATTTCCAAAAATTATTAGGTGATATAAATTGGATAAGGCCAAATTTGGGAATCACCACTGGTCAACTTAAGCCTCTGTTTGATATTCTCCAAGGAGATTCAGACCCTACATCCCCCAGAAATTTAACTCTTGAAGGTAGAAAAGCCTTGAGGTTAGTAGAACAAGCTTTAGAAAATGCTCATAGTGATAGAGTTGATCTATCCTTGCCTTTTAGCTTCATAGTGTTAGATTCTGAATATACTCCTACAGGTCTATTGTGGCAAACTGGACCCCTGATATGGATCCATTTGCCAGTGTCCCCCCAAAATGTTGTTTCCCTGTATCCTGTGATGGTGGCAAATCTAGTTGCATTAGGACTTAAGACAGCCCTTCGAGTTTTTGGAGTTCATCCTCAGACAGTTATTGTCCTGTATATGGCAAAACAGATTGATATACTAGTTAACAATAATGAAGATTGGGCAATTGTCTATTGTTGCACCATGGCCACATTGATAATCACTTGCCAAGTTCACCTATTGTCAGCTTCTTCAAAAGACATCCTGTTATTTTCCCTCAGGTTGTTAGGGCTCAACCTATCCCAGCAGCAAAAATAATCTTTACAGATGGCTCCTCCTCCGGCACAGCTACAGTAGTTTCTGATAAAGTACAGACTATTATTACCTATCATAAGTCTGCTCAAAAAACTGAACTAGAAGCAATTATAACTGCCTTACAAACATTTCCTGAGAAACCTTTAAATATTTATACTGACAGTCTCTATATTGCCCAGCTTGTGCCATGGCTTGAGACAGCTGGACCCATTAGTCCTCAATCTGCCTTACAACAATGCTTTTATCAAGTACAAACTCTTCTGTGGGCTCGCAAAGAACCTCTATATATAGGCCATATCAGAGCACATTCAGGCTTACCTGGGCCTTTAACTCAAGGAAATTCTACTGCAGACTCAGCTACTCGAGATCCTCATGTGTTTAACATTGTACAAAAATCAATTAATTTCCATAAAGATTTTCATGTCAATGCTACTATTCTCAAAAGAAAATATAACATTACAAAAGAACAAGCCAGAAATATAGTAAAATAGTGTCCTGCCTGTGTGCCTCATTTATCTGTTCCTCATCTTGGAGTCAATCCTAGAGGACTACTTCCAAATCATCTATGGCAGATGGATGTCACCCATATCCCTGAACTTGATACTTTAAGATTTGTACATGTAACTGTAGATACCTACTCAGGATATATATTTACTACCTCCCCATACAGGGAAAAAGACAAAAGATGTAATCAGTCATTGCCTTCAAGCCTTTGCTACTATGGGAAGGCCAAAATCATTTAAAACAGATAATGGGCCTGCATATACTTCTTCATTTCAACAAATTTTCTCAAATCTATCATTTGCTTAATATCTATCATTCTACAGGATTGCCCTACAATCTACAAGGACAAGCTATTGTGGAAAAGGCTAATCAAACATTAAAAGTCTGCTTAACTAAACAAAAAGGGGGAATAGGGGCATTAGCCCCTCCCAAGAACAGACTTAACCTTGCTTTATTCACCCTCAATTTTTTAACTTTGAATGCTATGGGCTGTAATGCGGCTGATAGACATTTTAGTGAAAAATCTGGTGGCTATCCACAAGCAATGTGGAAAGACATCTTGACTGAGTCCTGGAAAGGACCTGACCCAGTATTAATTTGGGGGTGAGGATCTGTTTGTGTTTTTCCTCAGGACCAACAACAACCTATCTGGGTCCTGGAGTGCTTGGAAAGAACTATCCATAAGAAAGAAAGTGGCACCGAAACACAATATGATGGTGATGGTGGTAAGCCTGCTGTTGTTAACTTTTGGGGATATATCACTCATGGCACACAAGTTTTCCCTCGATTATTTCCTAGTGCAGAACTTCTAGGTATCCCTTATTTACCAGCTGGTTCCACTGTAAAGCCACTTATTACTAGTCTAAACTTCAAGTTAAGAGGTTGTCTTTGCTTCCTCTGGTTAGGCAACTCAGAAACTGCCATAATACAGGGAGGCAATCTCTCTCTCATTCAGTAAAGGTACAGTCAAAAGCAAGCCTATATAAAGGGAAGTATTACACCTGTTTATAGTTATACAGGGTGCGAGGCCAATTACGATTCCTTTTATCAGGTTTTCCCCCCTACTCCCATAGGTGTCACGTCTCCGTTTGTGTTCATTCTGTCTAACACTTCTAAGTTTAATATTAACATTACTAATAACTATGATAATGATACTGAGGTCCTTAACTGTGTTATGTGTTAAGAGTGTTATGTGTTAAGTTGTTGGGATGCTTCACTATTTCCTCTGGCTGTGATTGCCAGGATTCCAAAATTCATTCCAGTCCCAGTGACCTTAATTCATAGTGAGTGGAATTTCCTACCTGTGAAAGGAAAAAGAGATTTTGGTATCTCAGCCATTATAGCCTTTGCTGTTGCTGCAGTGGCTGCTGCGGCTGCTGCCACTGCTGCTAGACAAGCCCTAGGAACTGCTATTCCTACTGCTCATGCACTGAACAACCTGTCAGGAGCCACTGCCGAAGCTTTGACAGCCCAGGAAAACATCAATGCACATCTCACCACGGGAATCCTGATTCTAAACCAAAGAGTGGACTTACTACAAGAACAAGTGGACATGTTGACTGTTACCGCACAGACGGGCTGTCTAGTGCATGCCCAAGCACTATGCGTTACCCCGATACCCTATTCTAATATTACTGCTGCTGCAAATCTGTCCAAACGGCTTGGTAGCATGCTTAATGGAACATGGACTAAAGAATTTACTAATTTGACTACCCTATTAAGAAATTCTATATTTGTGGTAAATAGTACTCAGGTCAAGGTCCCGGGTATGCCAGAAGCCATTAGTTTCTTACACACAGTGTTACAATTTGGTAAACAATGGATGGGAAGTTTTGCTATGATGGGATTGTTGTTCTTGCTGTTATTATTGCTGCTCAGATATCTGTTGTCTCTAAGGAGTCATCAAAGACAGCAAGCCTTAGTGGTACAGCAAGCCCTTATGGCCATGGACCAAGGCTCTGATCCACAGATTTGGCTCTCCCAATTATAGGACTGGTAGTCAATGATGGGTAAGCACAGGGTGGACTTTATACCAACCTAAGAGAGGGATCAAAGCATGCCAACAGCTCTTTGACTCCCAATGATGGGTAAGGATAAAGTCTGACTCTGGCACCTAAGACAGGCACAGTCGCTGTCCTTTTCTTTTTATAACAAAAAGGGGGAGTCTATTGAGGGCCATCTTGGACAAGACGGCACCTGGCAGTGAGCCAAAGGGCACTGGATACCAAAATAAGGAAGTACCCAAAAAGGTTGCTGGCCTACTAGTTCCTTGGAGACTTATGACGTGTTAACACCAGGCTCTAGGATTGGCTATCTAATATCATGCCACGTGTGGACAGCTCGTGATTTATATAGTGCTATGCTGACATTCCTCTGCATGCTCTCCTGTGTGAGAGAACGCTTTGCTACAATTGGCTGATAAGCTAGGAGCCTGGGGGAGGAGAGAGGGAGAGGGTAGAAGAAGGGATATAGTGGCAGAACAAAGGAGGCAGGAAAACAGGGAGGACGCAATAAATCTGGTCAACTAAAAATTGGTGGTGTCTCCTTTCTCCGCGCTGGTTCCGCTGGACGGAACAGTCACCCATATCCCTGAATTTGGTACTTTAAGATTTGTACATGTAACTGTAGATACCTACTCAGGATATATATTTGCTACCTCCCATACAGGGAAAAAGACAAAAGATGTAATCAGTCATTGCCTTCAAGCCTTTGCTACTATGGGAAGGCCAAAATCATTTAAAACAGATAATGGGCCTGCATATACTTCTTCATTTCAACAAATTTTCTCAAATCTATCATTTGCTTAATATCTATCATTCTACAGGATTGCCCTACAATCTACAAGGACAAGCTATTGTGGAAAAGGCTAATCAAACATTAAAAGTCTGCTTAACTAAACAAAAAGGGGGAATAGGGGCATTAGCCCCTCCCAAGAACAGACTTAACCTTGCTTTATTCACCCTCAATTTTTTAACTTTGAATGCTATGGGCTGTACTGTGGCTGATAGACATTTTAGTGAAAAATCTGGTGGCTATCCACAAGCAATGTGGAAAGACATCTTGACTGGGTCCTGGAAAGGACCTGACCCAGTATTAATTTAGGGGTGAGGATCTGTTTGTGTTTTTCCTCAGGACCAACAACAACCTATCTGGGTCCCAGAGCGCTTGGTAAGAACTATCCATAAGAAAGAAAATGGCACCGAAACACAATAGGATGGTGATGGTGGTAAGCCTGCTGTTAGCTCTTTCTAAAACTTTTGGGGATATATCACTCATGGCACACAAGTTTTCCCTCGATTATTTCCTAGTGCAGAACTTCTAGGTATCCCTTACCTACGAGCTGATTCCACTGTAAAGCCACTTAATACTAGTCTAAACTTCAAGTTAAGGGGTAGTCTTTGCTTCCTCTGGTTAGCCACCTTAAAAGCCACCAATGGTATCTTGCCTTGTGTGCAGCTTGCTTCCAATTGGAATCTTTCTTATGGGTATCGGCATGGAAAGGACCTTTATGCCGTTTCTTTAAATATACCCAAGGTCATTGGTAGTGTAAATTATACACAACAGCCTAGATGGGGTCCCACTTGTACACCAATTTCTTATGACAATGTTGGATCTATTAAATGGGATGTTACAGCTTATAAGGTGACTCCTTACTTTTCCTTTGGGCCGTTTGCCATAGATTGGGAAACTGTTAATGAAATATTGAAAAATGCAAATGCATCATATAGATATGCCACTATAGATACTGATTTTGCTAACAATGACTATTCTCTTTCCATGTGGTCTCTTTGTAGTGTGTCTGCTTGTATGGACATTAGTCTGATCAGTATGATACAGGGAGGCAGTCTTTCTATCTCTTCACAAAGGTGTAGAATAATGCAAGCCTATATAAAGGGAGTTGATACCCCTGCTTATAGTTATACAGGGTGCGTGGCCAATTACTCTTCCTTTTATCAATATTTTCCCCCTACTCCCGTATGTGTCACGTCTCCGTTTGTGTTCATTCTGTCTAACAGTTCTAAGTTTAATATTAGCATTACTAACAACAATGATAATGATACTGAGGTCCTTAACTGCGCTACCCAAGAGTGTTATATGTCTAGTTGTTGGGATGCTTCATTATTTCCTCTGGCTGTGATTGTAAGGATTCCTAAGTTTATTCCAGTCCCAGTGACCTTAAATCATAGTGAGTGGAATTTCCTACCCATGAGAGCAAAAAGAGATTTTGGTATCTCAGCCATTATAGCCATTGCTGTTGCTGTGACAGCTGCTGCGGCTGCTGCCACTGCTGCTGGACAAGCCCTAGGAACTACTATTCCTACTGCTCATGCACTCAACAACGTGTCACGAGCCACTGCCGAAGCTTTGACAGCCCAGGAAAACATCAATGCACATCTCACCACGGGAATCCTGATTCTAAACCAAAGGGTGGACTTACTACAAGAACAAGTGGACATGTTGACTGTTACCGCACAAACGGGCTGTATAGTGCATGCCCAAGCACTATGCATTACCCCAATACCCTATTCTTATATTACTGCTGCTGCAAATCTGTCCAAACAGCTTGGAAGCATGTTTAATAGGACATGGATTAAGAGTTTACTAATTTGACTACCCTATTAAGAAATTCTATATTTGTGGTAAATAGTACTCAGGTCAAGGTCCCAGGTATGCCAGAAGCCATTAGTTTCTTACACACAGTGTTACAATTTGGTAAACAATGGATGGGAAGTTTTGCTATGATGGGATTGTTGTTCTTGCTGTTATTATTGCTGCTCAGATATCTGTTGTCTCTAAGGAGTCATCAAAGACAGCAAGCCTTAGTGGTACAGCAAGCCCTTATGGCCATGGACCAAGGCTCTGATCCACAGATTTGGCTCTCCCAATTACACGGTTGGTAGTCAAAGATGGGTAAGCACAAGGAGGACTTTATACCAACCTAAGACAGGGATCAAAGCATACCAACAGCTCTTTGACTCCCAATGACGGGTAAGGATAAAGTCTGACTCTGGCACCTAAGACAGACACAGTCACTGTTCTTTTCTCTTAAAAACAAAAAGGGGGAGCCTGTTGAGGGCCATCTTGGACAAGATGGTGCCTGGCAGTGAGGCAAAGGGCACTGGATACCAAAATAAGGAAGTACCCAAAAAGGCTGCTTGCTGTTACTAGTTCCTTGGAGACTTATGACGTGTTAACGCCAGGCTCTAGGATTGGCTATCTAATATCATGCTGCATGTGGACAGCTTGTGATTTATATAGTGCTATGCTGGCATTCCTCTGCATGCTCTCCTGTGTGAGAGAAAGCTTTGCTATAATTGGCTGATAAGCTAGGAGCCAGGGGGAGGAGAGAAGAAGAAGGAAGATAGGAGAGAACAAAGTAGACAGAGAAACAGGGAGGATGCAATAAATCTCATCAAACTAAAGATTAGTGATGTTTCCTTTCTCCGCGCCGGTTCCGCTGGACGGAACACCATGCTGTCCATATCTTAAATTTCCTAGATGAAATAAGATATAAGGTATCAAATGCACAGTTGGTTTAACAAAAAGGCACATATTTGGGTTTTATTCCAGTCCCCAGGAAAAGAGCTCTCTCTCCTGAGAGGATACAAACTATATTACTGTTGCTCGTACCCACTACTATGACATAGGTTTATGCCTTTTTAGGTCTCACAGGATTCCACAGACTCTGAATTGCAGGGTGTGGGAAGATTAATAGATCCTTATATAAAGTTTAAAAAAGGAAAACCTGAGGTCTGTCAGCAAATCCTGGAAACTGACAAAATGTCCTTCCTAAAACTTTAAAGATTTCCTTTTACAAGCTCTTTAGGATTGCCTTTAAGAGAAAAACCTTAAATAAAAATCTCAAAAAAAAAAAAAAAAAAAGAGAGAGAGACAAACCTTTTCAATAATATGTAATCAAAAGGCAGACACTGTCCTGGGAATGCTAACCCAGACTTAGGCCTGTAAAAAAAAGTCAGTCAGTTACCTATCCAAAAAGATTCAGTAACAAGAAGATGTCTAAGTTGCTTAAGGGGAATGACTGCTTCAACCCTCTTGACATAGGAATCTCTCAAATTAACTCTGGGAGCCGCTCTAGAGATTTATACACCCCAACATGTGTCTCCCGTATTAGAATTTGAAGGGACACACTGGCTGCCTAAGAGTTGACTGTCACAATATCAAACCATTATTAGGAAACCCTGACATAGTCAAAAAAAGGTACAACACTCTAAACTACTTTCTTACCCATCAGATGAGGTCAAACTCCCTATTCCTGATTACATGGAAGACTTATGATTATCTTTACCTGTACAACAACCTAAGCGACAGTCCCTTAGACAATTCATATTGTGTCTGGTATAGGGATGAAAGTTCTTATGTACAAAATGACATTAGCCAAGCTGGGTACAAAATAATTTATTTGCATGAAGTAACAGAGGATAAGGCATTACTCTCTGGAATTTCAGCTCAGTGAAACTTATACCTTCAATAAGGGTATTGCAATTAATAAGAAAGTGTTACAATATATACAGGCTGAAAATAGGTCTTTCATCTATTGAAGAGCATCTAGCTATTGTGAATTGAGCTGCTATAAACATTGATGTACCTGCATCACTGTAGTATGCTGATTTTAAGTCCTTCGGGTATAAACCAAGGAGTGGGATAGCTGGGTCAAATGGCAAGTTCATTCCAAATTTTCTAAGGAATCTCCATACTGCTTTTCAGAGGGACTGCACCAATTTGCAATCCCACCAGCAATGTGTAAGTGTACCTTTTTCCCCTAGATGCCCTTGAATCAATAAATGGATAAAGAAATAGTGTTATATATACACAATGGAATATTACTTAGCCATAAATAAGAATAAAATTATGGAATTTGAAGGTAAATGGATGGAGCTGGAGAATATCATGCTAAATGAAATAAGCCAATCCTCCCAAAATCAAAGGCCTAATGTTTTCTCTGATAAGTGGAAGCTGATACATAATAGGGGTGGTGGTGGTTGGGGGGTAAGGGAAGAATGGAAGAACGTTGGATTGTGTACAGGGAAATGAGGAGGTGGGGAGGAAAGATGGTGGACTGACACAAACATCATTCCCTATGTACATGTGTGATTACATGAATGGTGTGACTCTACATCATGTGCAACCAGGGAAATGAAAAGTTGTACTCCATTTGTGTACAATGAATCAAGATACCTTCTGCTGTCATGCATGTATAACATGACATGACATGACAATAAAACCAATAAAAAATGCCTTTCTTATGCTACATGCTCATGCAGCTATTTAGAAAGGATGATTTTTATTATTTATTTATTTTTGCTGTTGATGAACCTTTATTTTATTTATTTATTGTTTGTGGTGCTGAGGATCAAACCCAGGGTACCACACATGCCAGGCAAGCACTCTACCACTGAGCCACAACTCCAGCTCCAAGAAAGATGATTTTTAACTGTCAAAATAGTCCCATTAAACCGAGAAGTAGGATAGCTGGGTCAAAAGGTGGTTCCATTCTAAGTTGTCTGAGGAAACTCCCTACTGCTTTCTATAATGGTTGCACCAATTTGCATTCCCACCAATAATGTATGAGCATACCTTTTGCCTACATCCTCATCAACATTTATTGTTGTTTGCATTCTTGATCATTGCCATATTGATTGGAGTGAGATGAAATCTTAGAGTAGTTCTGATGTGCATTTTTCTAATTGCTGTTACCCAGCTATCCCATGCTTTGGTTTATACCCAAAGGACTTAAAATTAGCATACTATAGTGATGCAGCCACATCAATATTTACAACAGCTCAACTCACAATAGCTAAACTATGGAACCAATCTAGGTGTCCTTCAACAGATGAATGGAGAAAGAAAATGTGGTATATGTATATAATGGAATATTACTCATCTTTAAAGAAGAATGAAATTATGGAATTTGCTGGTTAATGAATGAAGTTGGAGAATGTCAGGCTAGTGAAATAAGCCAAACACAAAAAGCCAAAGGCCAAATGTTTTCTCTGATATGAGGATGCTAATTCACAATAAGGGGAAGGGCGTGAGCTAGGGAAGAAGAGAGATACTTTATATTAAATAGAGGGGAATGAAAAAAGGGGAAGGGGTATGGGGGATAGGAAGGATAGTGAAGTGAAACAGACATTATTACCTTGTACATATATGACATATATGATGTGATCCTACAACATGTACAATCGGAAGAATGAGAAATTGTATTCCACTTATGTATGATTTATAAAAATGCATATATGCATTCTACTGTCATGTATAATTAATTAGAACATATAAAAATTTTGTTAAAAATATTCCCATTAAGTATGATAATCAAATATTTATTTCAGGTGGTTCAAAAGTGGCATTGTCCATGCAGGGGACATCAATGGGGAGAATCTGAGATTGAATGAGAAATCAAATATACAGATGTCACAGTCAAACAGTCAGCCTTGGCTCTGTTAGATATTTCTCTTTTCCTACAAAGGTGACCATCTCTTCTATAACCCTTGCTATAAATCAGAGAAATCTACCTGGGCCAATGAGAAGTTATGCTTTAGATTAAAAGGGATGGTTTTGTCATAAGAAAATGTCATTCATATTCCCCAAGCTAGTCAGTGGAAGATTATAAAAGTTTATTCAAATTTTGCCATTTTAGAAGAGACGAATTCAGCTATGTGAGATTTTATTCACAGGAAAAGTGTTAAAAATTATTTTAAAAGGTGACTAGAGCCTGTTCTACTTATGGGTTAATTGCCTCCAGAGTAGAGAACCCTTCTTGCCCAGACCTCACCAGCTCAAAGTCTGAGTTCCTATCTAGGGGGAGATTGGTAAATAGACTTTGATTAGTTATCTCTGTATCAAGGATTTAGAATCTTGCTGGATTTCTGTAGACATCTTTACAGAATAGATTGAGGCCTTTCCTACTGGAACTGAAAAGGTCTTTAAAGTGATTAAGGCTTTACCACAAGAAATAACCCTCAGGATTGGCCTCCCCATATCACTCCAGAGTGATATTGGGCCCTTTTTTGTTTCTGAAATCACACGACAAATGACCAAGGCCTTACAATTGTTTTATCTGCATTCTTCCAGAAGACCTCGATCTTCAAGAAAGTAAAAAGGGCCAAGCGAACTTTAAAGTTACATCTTAAAAACCTGTGTCAGGAATAGTCCATACTGTGAAGGAAGGTTTTTACCTCTGGTTCTTCTCTGTTTCAAGATGGCCCCATATCCTCACCCTTATGAGGTCCTATATGGGAGGCCATTTCTCAGAAATGTTCTTTTTGATAAAGAACAGGTTGCATTGTTTAAATATGTGATTGCTTCATGTAAATCCCTGTGGGCCCTCCAAAGGTATGATCCTAAGACTTTTTCAAAGACTGGAAAAGAAAAAATAACTTCTTTATGAACCTGGTTATTTACTACTCATTAAGACTTATGGAAGGGCCCATCATTCACTGTTATCATTTGGATATATGGTGTCCCCCAAAAGCTCCTGTGTTAATGCAGGTATGTTCAGAGGTAAAATGATTTGATTATGGTTATAACCTCGTCAGTTCATTCTGGTTCAAATGGCATGACTGGATGATAACTGTACACAGATGGGGTGTAGCTGGAGGAGGTGGGTCACTGGGGATGTGACCTGGAAGGGTGCATCTGCCTTGAGGCCTACCTCCCTACCCTGTGCTCTCCCTCTTTCTGCTTTCTAGCCACTGTGAATGGAACAACCTTCCTTGACCATGCCCTTCTTCCATGAGGTGTTGTCTCACCTTTGGCCAGAACAACAGACTTGGGTCTATGGACTAAGACTGCTGAAACCGTGAGCCCCAAATAAACTTTTCTTTCTCTTAGTGTTTCTTGTTGGGTGTTTTGGTCACAGTGAATCAAAGCTGACCAACCCGCCCACAAAGTTAATTCCTGTGTGAAAGGGGCCCTTACCAGTTCTCCTTTCTTCTCCAACAGCCATCAAGTCCCAGAAATCTCCAAATGGATATATTACTCCCAAGTAAAGTCTTGGGCATCGTCCACTCTTCTAGAGGATCTATCACATAAAACAGAAGTACATGATTTCACTTATACACTGATAGAAGACTTAAAGTTATCCATTTAAAAAGGCTCTTAAAGATAAGTAAATGCGTTTGGTTCCCCTGCAACTCTTTTAACTCCCTTAGGTGGGCTCCTGTTCTGGGAACTGCTCTCTGTGGGGGTCTTCTCTGCCACGTTCGGTGTAGAGGAGTAAAGGGTTAACTGCCGGAGGAGGGTATTGGTGGTTTTTCTATCTATTACTCAAAAAACTTATCTACTCAATGAACACAAGAGCCAATACTCTTTTTAAGAAAGGAGCCGTGACAGGTTTGGTCATACCAGCTCTTGCTTCTTACAACAACAACATGGAGTCACCCAACTCTCCTTTATTTATAATATACAGGTAAAGGGGGCCAGGAACAGGAGGAGCTTCTTCTGTGATGGACAGAATAGGGTGGAGTTAGGGGAGCCATCCTGTTAGGGGAAAATGCCAGAAGGAGACAGGGAACCATTCCCAGGCAGTGCCACATGCTTCCCAGCAGTTCCTAGAAGCCAGGCCTCCGCGTCCCATGGCTCAACCTAGTCTGATTCTGCTAAATAAGGGCAGCCTCCCACAGTTCTCTGTGGATTTATTGTGTTTGTGACTTTGCTACTTGAAAAGTTATATTCTCAAAGATAAGCAAGCCCTTCACCAAGTCCCACTAATATGGGTTTTCTCTCCAAAAGATTACTGCTCTGACCTCCCTTGTTTTAGTCCTCTTCGCTTGTTCAAGTTTCATCTAGTCCTTTCATTCAGCATGAATCCTTCCCTCCTGATGATGACTCATTCATTTTGGTAAATGATACCTCCACTCTTCTTAATTCTATGTTTCCTTGTTGGATTTGCATATGTATTAGTAGCCGGGAACTACACATGCAGTTCCTTTCTCTTCTCAGTTCTGGGTCTCTATGATGGCCCAGTTACCTGTTTTCACCCACAGTGTTCCTGGAGCCAGAGGCACAACTACTGTCAATGTGCAAAACAACTTTATGCCCTGTGTTAAGGCTTAGCTAGAACAATTTGCTCATACAGCCCCTTCTAGACTCCTAGTGGACCCTCTCCTCACCCTTCTCAATGTCCCAAAGGCAAATTTCCCTTTTTCATTCAAAACATGGGAGGAAATGATCCCAACATGGGAAGCTAAAGTTCCAACCAGTGTTGCCATTGTTTTAAAGTGTCTATGGAGAAAAAAAAAAGGAGATATAGGGATTGGTTCTGGTCTTTTCAATTATATCTTGTGAGCAGGGGGAAATCAAGATAAGACAGATCTGACTGTAATTCCCCAGCCCTCACCTATGATCCTGCCTTCAATTTCCTGTACTTATTCAGAAAACATTTGATACTGCCAAGGACACCCTACTATCCAGACTTGATTTTCCTGGATCATCAAGCAAATTCTTGCTCAGACCAGATGTTATCACCTCTTAGATGACACCTCCCTTCTCTGGGAACCAAAAAGAGACACTCTGTATACTTAAAATATCAGTAGTCCTCTACTTTCTTCTCTCAATGATGTCCTCTGGCAGATCAGGGACTTAATGTCTACACTCAAAACTGGTCTTTTACCTTGCTGGATCCAGAGGATGAATTGAAATAACAAAAGCAGCAACAAAGTTTTTTTTTTTTTTTTTCCATCCATTTTTGCTAAGTTGAACCTGCACACAGAGTTCACTTTATCTGTGAAACAAAGGCTCTCCCTTTACACTGGAGAGGAACTGGTGCATTAGAATATGTAACTCCTCAAATTGATGTGACCTCCTTTCCTCTATCTGTATTCATACTAAAAAGAATAAAAATATGGGGATTCCCCATATTTACTGCTTTTGGTGTATCCACTGAATTTGGGGGAGACACTTTGGGGGAAACATCTCTTCACAAATTTTCTTAGCTATAACCAGAAACCACAGAAGTAATTAAAAAGACAGCAGTGAACCGGCCCGCCTGACCCCTACACCAAGGTCAGACACCATCGCTGAGCCTGCCAGCCTGCCCTGCTACTGCTGAGGGACACTACACTTGCCTCTATGCTGACTCAGTGCACCCTCGCTGGGGCTCCCAGCTTCTTTGGAGGCTGGTGCAGGCATTTTGAATTATTCCTGAGGGTGTGGCCATCACCATCAAAAGGGTGGCTCCCTTCCTGAGACACCTACAGGAGATTGGAGGCCCTTTGACAGGACTCAGGATTTAAGAAGAGGAGGTATTACAAGACTTGGGACAAACTTAGAGTTGCTGGGTGAGCCTCTCCACTGGGCGAGGCTCCCTGGACAGAATGCAGGGAACTTCATGGAGTAGAGTTGCCCAGTGAGACTCCCCTGCTGGAGCTGTGAACCCAGACAACTGGGAGCATTTTAGAGGAGGCCCACCCAGCAAGAGGCTTCGGCGCAGAGTGAGGGTCCCAGGCCTAGGCAGTAGGTCCAGTCCCCAGGGGATGTCATAGAGGAGGGCCGCTCAGAAAGAGAGTCCCTCGCAGGGCCAGGTCCCCCAGACCGGATGGTAGTTCTGGGCCCCAGGGAACATCACAGAGAAGGGCTGCCCAGCGAGAGTCTCAATCACAGGGCGAGGTTCCCTGGCCCAGGAGGTAGGTCCAGACCCCTGGGAATGTTGCAGAGGAGGGCTGCCCAGCTCAGGTGGTAGTTCTGGACTGAAGGGAACTTCTTGGAAGAGAGCTGCCCAGCGAGACGTCCCCACTGGGTGAGTCTTCCCCGCTGGGCAAGACTTTCCCACCAGGGTGGTAGAACTAGAGACACAGGCCCAGACCAGCCATGCCCCAGCCCACAGTCTAGTCCCCCTTTTGACTGACCATCGGTCAACAAGTGGAGGCCCCTCTGCCCACTGACAGGGAATATACCCACCTGAGGGTCACCACCCTTAGAGGTGCAGCTTCCTTGTTTATCACTGCATTACCAAGTTCCTCCAAGACTTCAGGCTACTGAAGGCTAGGAGGTAGTTATTAGAAATCCACAGGGACACTATAAACCAATAGAGTTTCACTACTAGAGGGGTAGATACCTGACCAATATGAGAAAACAAGAGAGGAAAATGTCCCAAAAAAACCTAGATGCTACAGCAATAAAATGCAATGACAGCATGGCAAAAGAAATGTCAGAAAGGGAGTTCAGAATGTACATAATTAAAATGATCAGAGAAGCAAGTGATGAGATGAAAGAGCAAAGGCAGGCTTTGAATGATTGCACCACCCAACAGTTAAAAGAGCAAATGTGGGAAGCAAAAGATCATTTCAATAAAGAGTTAGAGATACTGAAAAAAAAAAAAAAACACAAAAATCCTTCAAATAAAGGAAATAATAAAACAAATTAAAAACTCCAAAGAAAGCATAACCAATAGGATAGAACACCTGGAAGACAGAACCTCAGACATTAAAGACAAAATATTTAATCTTGAAAACAAAGTTGTCCAAACAGAGAAGATGGTAAGAAATCATGAACAGAATCTCCAGGAACTATGGGATATCATGAAAAGGCCCAAACTGAGAATTATTGGGATTGAGGAAGGCTTAGAGAACAAACCAAAGAAATGAACTATCTATTCAATGAAATAATATCAGAAAATTTCCCAAATATGAAGAATGAAATGGAAAATAAAGTACAAGAGGCATATAGGACTCCAAATATATAAAATTACAATAGAACCACACCAAGGCACATTATAATGAAAATACCTAACATGCAAAATAACAACAGAATTTTAAAGCCTGTGAGAGAAAAGAATCAAATTACACTGAGAGGGAAACCAATATGAATATCAGCAGATTTTTCAACCCAGACCCTAAAAGCTAGAAGGGCCTGGAACAATATTTTTCAAGCTCTGAAAGAAAATGGATGCCAACCAAGAATCTTTTTTTTTTTTTACTATTTTTAGATGTCAGTAGATCTTTATTTTATTCATTTATTTATACATGGTGCTGAGAATTGAACCCAGTGCCTCATGCATGTCAGGCGAGTGCTCTACCACTGAGCCACAACCCCAGCCCAACAAAGAATCTTGTACCCAGGAAATCTTACCTTCGGACTTGACGATGAAATAAAATTTTTCCATGATAAACAAAAACTAAAAGAATTTACAAAAAGAAAGCCAGCACTACAGAACATTCTCAGCAAAATATTCCACGAGGAAGAGATGAAATACATCGATGTAAATCAGCAAAGGGAGGAACTACCCTAAAGGAACAGCCAAATAAAGGAGAAACCAAGTCCTGTCAAAAAACAAAAATGAGAGCACAGCGCTTGGACTCAGAGCAACCACTGGGGCTCCGGGTGGCTACCTGAGGAGGAGCTGCGTGGCGAGCTGTTTAGACCCAGAATGACCACTTCTGAACACCAGGGGGTTGCCCGGAGGAAGAGGAGAAGCGCGGCGGGTCGCTTGGTCTAGGAGTGACTGCATCAGAGCCACAGGCAGTTGCCAGAGGAGGAGCTGCGTGGCGAGCTGTTTGAACTCAGAACGACCGCTCCAGAACACCAGTGGCCTGCCTGAAGGAGGAGCGCGGCGGGTCACAGGGTCTAGGAGTGACTGCATCAGAGCCACAGGTGGTTGCCAGAGGAGGAGGCGAGTGGTGAGTTGATTGGACTAAAAGCGACCGCTCCTGAACACCGGTGGCCTGCCTGGAGGAGGAGCGTGGTGGGGCACTTGGTCTCAGAGCCACTGCTCCTGAACACCCGGGGGGCTACCCCGAGGAGGAAGAGGAAAACAGAGTGGGTCACTTGGACTTGGAGTGACTACCTAGGGCTACGGGCGGTTGGCGGAAGGAGGAGACGCGAAGTGAATTGCTTGGGCTCCTAGTGACTGCGTCGGAAACCCGGCCGCTGACCGGAGGAGGAGGTGTGTGGCGGGTTTCTGGGTATCGGAGCTATTGTACGGGGCTCCAGGTGGCGGCTCAGAGGAGGGGCCGCATAGCCAGGCGATTAGGTGCAGAGCAGGGTCCCAGGAGTTAGGTGGCTTCTTGCTGGAAGAACCGCACAGAGACACGCCTAGGGGCGGAGCGAAGTTTCCAGGACTGTGGGCAGAGTCTCTGGGAGAGGCAGCCTAAGGAGACTCGCCTGCGAAGGGTGAGGCTCCCAGGCCCAGGAGGTAGGTCCGGGCCCCTGGGAACATTGCAGAGGAAGACAGCCCAGCCCAGGCGGTAGTTGTAGATTCAGGGGAACCTCTAGGAGGGGAACTGATCAGCAAGACGTCCCAAACAAGTGAGTCTTCCCTGCCAGGTGAGGTTTTCCCACAGGGACGGTAAAACCAGAGACACAGGCACAAACAGGACTTGCCTCAGCCCGCAGCCTAGTTCCCAGTTGGATGACCATTGGTCAACAAGTGGAGGCACCTCTGCCCACTAGCAGGGAATATACGCCACCTGAGGGTCACCACCCCTAGAGAGGCAGCTTCTTCGTGGAGCTCTGCATTATCAACTTGCTCCAAGACTTCAGGCTACTGAAGGATAAGAGGGGATATACTAGCAATCTTCAGGGACATTATAAGTTGATAGAGGAAATCTGCAATATCTTAATGGTCCACTGATTCCTGAACAATATGAGAAAACAAGTGAAGAAAATGCTCCAAACAAAACTAGATGTTACATCAATAAAATCCAACGACAGCATGGCAGAAGAAATGACAGAAAGGGAGTTCAGAATGTACATAATTAAAATGATTAGGGAAGCAAACGATGAGATGAAAGAGCAAATGCAGGCATTGAATGATGAGATGAAAGAGCAAATGCAGGCTTTGAATGATGAGATGAAAGAGCAAATACAGGCATTGAATGATGAGATGAAAGAGCAAATGCAGGGATTGAATGATAGCACCAGTCGACAGTTAAAAGAGGAAATACAGGAAGCAAAAGATCATTTCAATAAAGAGTTAGAGATATTGAAAAAAAAACCAAAAAGAAATCCTTGAAATGAAGGAAACAATAAACCAAATTAAGAACTCCATAGAAAGTATAACCAATAGGATAGAACACCTGGAAGACAGAACCTCAGATATTGAAGACAAAATATTTAATCTTGAAAGCAAAGTTGAACAAACAGAGAAGATGGTAAGAAATCATGAACAGAATCTGCAAGAACTATGGGATATCATGAAAAGGCCCAATTTGAGAATTATTGGGATTGAGGAAGGCTTAGAGAAACAAACCAAAGGAATGAATAATCTATTCAATGAAATAATATCAGAAAATTTCCCAAATCTGAAGAATGAAATGGAAGATCAAGTCCAAGAGGCTTATAGGACTCCAAATACATAAAATTACAACAGACCCACACCAAGGCACATTATAATGAAAACACCTAACATACAAAATAAAGACAGATTTTAAAGGCTGTGAGAGAAAAGAACCAAATTACATTCAGGGGGAAACCAATATGGATATCAGCAGATTTTTCAATCCAGACACTAAAAGCTAGAAGGGCCTGGAACAACATTTTTCAAGCTCTGAAAGAAAATGGATGCCAACCAAGAATCTTATACCCAGCAAAACTTACCTTCAAATTTGATGATGAAATAAAATCATTCCATGATAAACAAAAGCTAAAAGAATTTACAAAAAGAAAGCCAGCATTACAGAACATTCTCAGCAAAATATTCCATGAGGAAGAGATAAAAAACAAAGAAGCATATAAGCAAAGGGAGGAATTACCCTAAAGGAACTGTCAAATAAAGGAGGAACCAAGATGTGTCAAAAAATAAATAAATAAATAAATAAAATTTTAAATATGAACCAAATGACCGGGAATACAAATCATATCTCAATAATAACCCTGAATGTTAATGGCCTGAATTCATCAATCAAAAGACATAGACTGGCAGATTGGATTAAAAAGTAAGATCCAACAATATGTTGCCTGCAAGAGACTCACGTCATAGAAAGAGATACCCATAGACTAAAGGTGAAAGGATGGGGAAAAACACACCATGCACATGGACTCAGCAGAAAAGCTGGAGTATCCATCCTCATTTCAGATAATGTGGACTTCAAGCCAATGTTAGTCAGAAGGGATAAAGAAGGACATTTCATACTGCTTAAGGGAACCATAAATCAGCAAGATATAACAATCATAAACATCTATGCCCCAAACAGTGGCTCATCCATGTATGTTAAACAAATCCTTCTCAATTTTAGAAACCAAATAGACCGTAGCACAATAATACTAGGTGATTTTAACACGCCTCTCTCACCACTGGACAGATCTTCCAAACAAAAATTGAACAAAGAAACCATAGATCTCAATAACACAATCAATAATTTAGACTTAACAGACATTTATAGAATATACCATCCAACCAAGAGCGAATACACTTTCTTCTCAGCAGCACATGGATCCTTCTCTAAAATAGACCATATATTATGCCACAAAGCTAATGTCAGGAAATACAAGAAGATAGAGACACTACCTTGTATTCTATCAGATCATAATGGATTGAAGTTAGAAATAAATGAAAGAGTAAAAAACAGAAACTACTCCAACACATGGAGATTAAACAATATGCTATTATATGATGAATGGATAACAGAAGATATTAGGAAGGAAATTAAAAAATTCTTAGAGGTAAATGAGAACAAAGAAACATCATATCAAAATCTCTGGGACACTATGAAAGCAGTACTTAAAGAAAGATTTATTTCATGGAGCGCATTTAATAAAAGAAGTAAAACTCAAAAAATAAACGACCTAACACTATAGCTCAAGGCCCTAGAAAAAGAAGAACAGACCAACACCAAAAGTAGTAGAAGACAGGAAATAGTTAAACTGAGAGCTGAAATCAACAAAATTGAAACAAAAGAAACAATACAAAAAATTGACAAAATAAAGAGTTGGTTCTTCGAAAAAATAAACAAAATTGAAAAACCTTTACCCACACTAACAAAGAGAAGACGAGAGAAAACCCAAATCACTAAAATTCAGAATTAACAAGGAAATATCACAACAGACACTATTGAAATACAAAACATAATTAGAAGCTATTTTGAAAATCTATACTCCAACAAAATAGAAAATTTCGAAGACATCAACAGGTTTCTAGAGACATATGAATTGCCTAAACTGAACGAGGAGGACATACACAATTTAAATAGACCAATTTCAAGTAATGAAATAGAAGAAGTCAACAATAGCCTACCAACAAAGAAAAGTCCAGGACCAGATGGGTTCTCAGTCGAATTCTACAAAACCTTTAAAGAAGAGCTCATTCCAATACTCCTCAAAGTATTCCATAAAATAGAAGAGGAGGGAACCCTCCCAAACTCATTCTATGAAGCCAATATTACCCTGATACCTAAACCAGACAGAGACACATCGAGGAAAGAAAATTTCAGACCAATAACCTTAATGAACATCGATGCAAAAATTCTCAACAAAATTTTAACAAATCAATACAAAAACATATTAAAAAGATAGTGCAGCATGATCAAGTGGGTTTCATCCCAGGGATGCAAGGTTGGTTCAACATCAGGAAATCAATAAATGTCATTCACCATATCAATAGACTTAAAGTCAAGAATCACATGATTATTTCGATAGATGCAGAAAAAGCATTTGATAAAACACAGCACCCCTTCATGCTCAAAACACTAGAAAAAGTAGGGATAGTGGGAACATTCCTTAACATTGTAAAGGCCATCTATGCTAAGCCCATGGCTAATATTATTCTAAATGGTGAAAAACTGAAAGCATTCCCTCTAAAAACTGGAACAAGGCAGGGATGCCCTCTTTCACCACTTCTATTCAATATCGTCCTTGAAACTCTAGCCAGAACAATTAGACAGACCAAAGAAATTAAATGATATGAATAGGAAAAGAAGAACTCAAACTATCCCTATTTGCTGATGATATGATTGTATACTTAGAGGAACCTGGAAATTCCACCAGAAAACTTTTAGATCTCATAAGTGAATTCAGTAAAGTAGCGGGATATAAGATCAATGCACATAAATCTAAGGCATTTTTATACATAAGCGATGAATCTTCAGAAAGAGAAATCAGGAAAACTACCTCACTCACAATGGCTTCGAAAAAAATAAAATACTTGGGAATCAATCTCACAAAAGAGGTGAAAGACCTCTACAATGACAACTACAGAACACTAAAGAAAGAAATTCAAGAAAACCTTAGAAGATGGAAAGATCTCCCATGTTCTTGGATAGGAAAATTTAATATTGTCAAAATGGCAATACTACCAAAAGTGCTATACAGATTCAATGGAATTCCAATTAAAATCCGAATGATGTACCTTACAAAAATAGAGCAAGCAATTATGAAATTCATCTGGAAGAATAAAAAACCCAGAATAGCTAAAGCAATCCTTGGCAGAAAGAGTGAAGCAGGGGTTATCGCAATACCAGATCTTCAATTCTACTACAAAGCAATAGTAACAAAAACGGCATGGTATTGGTACCAAAATAGAAAGGTGGATCAATGATACAGAATAGAGGACACGGACACAAATCCAAATAAATACAATTTTCTCATACTAGACAAAGGGGCCAAAAATATGCAATGGAGAAAAGATAGCCTCTTCAACAAATGGTACTGGGAGAATTGGAAATCCATATGCAACAGAATGAAACTAAACCCATATCTCTCACCATGCACAAAACTAAACTCAAAATGGATTAAGGATCTCGGAATCAGACCAGAGACCCTGCATCTTATAGAAGAAAAAGTAGGTCCAGAGGTTCAACATGTCGACTTAGGACCAAACTTCCTTAACAGGACTCCCATAGCACAAGAAATAAAAGTAAGAATTAATAACTGGGATAGATTTAAACTAAAAAGCTTTCTCTCAGCAAAGGAAACTATCAGCAATGCGAAGAAAGAGCCTATAGAGTGGGAGAAAACCTTTGCCAATCATACTTCAGATAGAGCTCTAATCTCCAGAATCTATAAAGAACTCAAAAAACTCTACATCAAGAATGTAAATAATCCAATTGACAAATGGGCTAAGGAAATGAATAGACACTTCACAGAAGAAGATATACAAGCAATCAACAACATATGGAAAAATGTTCAACATCTCTAGTAATAAGAGAAATGCAAATCAAAACCACCCTAAGATTCCATCTCACCCCCATTAGAATGGCGATTATGAAGAATACAAGCAGCAACAGGTGTTGGTGAGGATGTGGGGAGAAAGGTACACTCTTACATTGCTTGTGGGGCTGCAGATTAGTGTAGCCACTCTGGAAAGCAGTGTGGAGATTCCTTAGAAAACCTGGAATGGAAACACTATTTGACCCAGCTATCCCACTCCTTGGCCTATACCCAAAGGACTTAAAATCAGCATATTACAGAGATACAGCCACATCAATGTTTATAGCTGCTCAGTTCACAATAGCCAGATTGTGGAACCAACCCAGATGTCCTTCAATTGATGAATGGATAAAGAAACTGTGGTATATATATACAATGGAATATTACTCAGCCATAAAGAATGATAAAATTATGGCATTTGCAGGCAAATGGATGAAACTGGAGAATATCATGCTAAGTGAGATAAGCCAATCTCAAAAAACCAATGGACGAATGATATCGCTAGTAAGTGGATGATGACACATAATGGGGGGGTGGGAGGGGTTAGTGTTAGTGTTAGAGTTAGGGTTAGGGAGGGGGGCAAAAATGGAGGAAGGAAGGACTGTATAGAGGGAAAAGAGGGGTAGGAGGGGTGGGGGGAAGGGGAAAAAATAACAGAATGAATCAAACATCATTACCCTATGTAAATTTATGATTACACAAATGGTATGCCTTTACGCCATGTACAAACAGAGAAACAACACGTATCCCTTTTGTGTACAATAATAAAAAAAAAAGGAAATTTTATAGTTGACTACAGGGGCATTTCACTCATTATTCTGTAAATCACATGCAAGGGGCTAGTTCTGTTGTTATTTTCCAGGGAACTTTCCCGTTTCACACTTGTGTTCTCTACTAGGTAGAATTTTAAGGTCTCATTATAGCACAAAAAACTGAATATCATCTGATACACTGTGTGTCTGATTAGGCAAATTAAATTCAAAATAAAAGCCAAGGCAGATCTTAGCAGAAAGCATGAAAAAAAAAAAAAAAAAAAAAAAAAACAAAAATGAGCCAAATGACTGGGAATACAAATCATATCTCAATAATAATCCTGAATGTTAATGGCCTGAATTCATCAATCAAAAGACATAGACTGGCAGATTGGATTAAAAGGAAGATCCAACAATATGCTGTCTGCAAGAGACTCGTCTCATAGAAAGAGATACACACAGACTAAAGGTGAACGAATGGGAAACAACATACCATGCACATAGACACAGCAAAAAAGCTGGAGTATCCATCCTCATTTCAGATAATGTGGACTTCAAGCCAAAGTTAGTCAGAAGGGATAAAGAAGGACATTACATACTGCTTAAGGGAAGTATAAATCAGCAAGACATAACAAGCATAAATATCTATGCCCCAAACAGTGGCTCACCCATGTATGTCAAACAAAACCTTCTCAATTCCAGAAATCAAATAGACCACAAAACAATAATACCAGGCGATTTTAATGCACCTCTCTCACCACTGGACAGATCCTCCAAACAAAAATTGAACAAAGAAACCATAGATCTCAATACACAATCAATTATTTAGACTAACAGACATATACAGAATATACCATCCAACAAAGAGGGAATACACTTTCTTCTCAGCAGCACCTGAATCCTTCTCTAAAACAGACCATATTTTATGCCACAAAGCTACTCTTAGCAAATACAAGAAGATAGATATACTACCTTGTACTCTATCAGATCATAATGGATTGAAATTAGAAATAAATGACAGAATAAAAAACAGAAACTACCTCAACACCTGGAGATTAAATAATACACTATTGTATGATGAATGGATAACACAAGACATCAGGAGGGAAATAAAAAAATTCTTAGAAGTAAACGAGAAAAAAGACACATCATATCAAAATCTCTGGGACACTATGAAAGCAGTACTTAGAGGAAAATTTATCTAGTGGAGCACATTCAATAAAAGAAGAAAAAAATCAACAAATAAACGACTTAACACTGAAGCTCAAAGTCCTAGACAAAGAAGAACAGACCAACACCAAAAGTAGTAGAAGACAGGAAATAGTTAAACTCAGAGCTGAAATCAATGAAATTGAAACAAAAGAAACAATCAATAAAATTGACAAAATAAATAGTTGTTTCTTTGAAAAAATAAACAAAATTCTTAAACCCTTAACCACACTAACAAAGAGAAACAGAGAGAAAACTCAAATTACTAAAATTCGGAATGAACAAGGAAACATCACAACAGACACGACTGAAATACAAAACATAATTAGAAGCTATTTTGAAAATCTATACTCCAACAAAACAGAAAAGCTTGAAGACATCAACAGGTTTCTAGAGATATATGAATTACCTAAACTGAACCAGGAGGACATACGTAATTTAAACATATCAATTTCAAGTGATGAAATAGAAGAAGTCATCAAAAGCCTACCAACAAAGAAAAGTCTGGGACCAGATGGGTTCTCAGCCAAGTTCTACAAAACCTTTAAAGAAGAGCTCATTCAAATACTCCTCAAAGTATTCCATGAAATAGAAGAGGAGGGAACCCTCCCAAACTCATTATGAAGCCAATATCACCCTGATACCTAAACCAGACAAAGACACATCCAGGAAAGAAAATTTCAGACCAATATCCTTAATGAAATGGACGCAAAAATTCTCAATAAAATTTTAGCAAATCATATACAAAAATATATTAAGAAGACAGTGCACCATGATCAAGTGGGTTTTATCCCAGGGATGCAAGGTTTGTTCAACATCCGGAAATCAATAAATGTTATTCACCATATCAATAGATTTAGTCAAGAATCACATGATTATTTTGATAGATGCAGAAAAAGCATTTGATAAAATACAGCATCCCTTCATGCTCAAAACACTAGAAAAAATAGGGATAGTGGGAACATTCCTTAACACTGTAAAGGCCATCTATGCTAAGCCCATGGCCAATATCATTCTAAATGGTGAAAAACTGAAAGCATTCCCCCTAAAAACTGGAACAAGGCAGGGATGCCCTCTCTCACCACTTCTATTCAACACTGTCCTCAAAACTCTAACCAGAGCAATTAGACAGACCAAAGAAATTAAAGGGATACAAATAGGAAAAGAACTCAAACTATCCCTGTTCACTGATGACATGATTATACATTTAGAAGAACCCGGAAATTCCACCATAAAGTTTTTAGAACTCATAAGTGAATTCAGTAAAGTAGCAGATTATAAGATCAATGCTCAGAACTCCAATGCATTTTTATACATAAGTGATGAATTTTCAGAAAGAGAAGTTAAGAAAACTACCCCATTCACAATAGTCTTGAAAAAAAAAATACTTGGGAATCAATCTCACAAAAGAGGTGAAAGATCTCTACAATGAGAACTACAGAACACTAAAGAAAGAAATTAAAGAAAACCTTAGAAGATGGAAAGATCTCCTATGTTCTTGGATAGGCAGAATTAATATTGTCAAAATGGCCAGACTACCAAAAGTGCTATACACATTCAATGCAATTCTAATTAAATCTTAATGACCTTACAGAAATAGAACAAGCAATCATGAAATTCATCTGGAAGAATAAGAAATCCAGAATAGTTAAAGCAATCCTTAGTGGGAAGAATGAAGCAGGGGGTATTGCAACACCAGAACTTCAACTATTCTACAAAGCAATAGTAACAAAAATGGCATGGTATTGGAACCAAAATAGACAGGTAGATCAATAATACAGAATAGAGGACATGGACACAAACCCAAATAAATACAATATTCTCATACTAGACAAAGGTGACAAAAATATGCAATGGAGAAAAGATAGCCTCTTCAACAAAAGGTGCTGGGAAAACTGGAAATTCATATGCAGCAGAATGAAACTGAACACCTATCTCTCACCCTGCACAAAACTCAACTCAAAATGGATCAAGGACCTTGAAATCAGACTAGAGACCCTTCATCTTATAGAAGGAAAAAGTAGGTCCAAATCTTCAACATTTTGACTCAGGATCAGACTTTTTTAACAGGACTCCCATAGCAAAAGAAATAAAAGCAAGAATCAATAACTGGGATAGATTCAAACTAAATAACTTTCTCTCAGCAAAGGAAACTATCAGCAATGTGAAGAAAGAGCCTACAGAGTGGGAGAAAATCTTTGCCAATCATACTTCAGATAGAGCACTAATTTCCAGAATCTATAAAGAACTCAAAAAACTCTACACCAAAAATACAAATAATCCAATCAACAAATGGGCTAAGGAAATGAAAAGACGCTTCACAGAAGAAGATCTACACGCAATCAACAAATATATGGAAAAATGTTCAACATCTCTAGTAATAAGAGAAATGCAAATCAAAACTACCCTAAGATTCTATCTCGCCCCAATTAGAATGGCAATTATCAAAATTCATCTGGAAGAATAAAAAACCTAGAATAGCTAAAGCAATCCTCAGTAGCAAGAGCAAAGCAGGGGGTATTGCAATACCAGATCTTTAACTCTACTACAAAGCAATAGTAACAAAAATGGCATGGTATTGGTACCAAAATAGACAGGTAGATCAATGGTACAGAATAGAGGACATGGACACAAACCCAAATAAATACAATTTTCTCATACTAGACAAAGGGGCCAAAAATATGCAATGGAGAAAAGATAGCCTCTTCAACAAATGGTGCTGGGAAAACTGGAAAACCATATGCAATAGAATGAAATTAAACCCCTATCTCTCACCCTACACAAAACTCAACTCAAAATGGATCAAGGACCTCGGAATCAGACCAGAGACCCTGCATCTTATAGAAGAAAAAGTAGGTCCAAATCTTCAACTTGTTGGCTTAGGATCAGACTTCCTTAACAGGACTCCCATTGCACAAGAAATAAAAGCAAGAATCAACTGGGATAGATTCAAACTAAAAAGCTTTCTCTCAGCAAAGGAAACTATCAGCAATGTGAAGAGAGAGCCTACAGAGTGGGAGAATATCTTTGCCAACCATACTTCAGATAGAGCGCTAATTTCCAGAATCTATAAAGAACTCAAAAAACTCTACACGAAGAATACAAATAATCCAATCAACAAATGGGCTAAGGAAATGAACAGACACTTCACAGAAGAAGATGTACAAGCAATCAACAGATGTATGAAAAAATGTTCAACATCCCTAGTAATAAGGGAAATGCAAATCAAAACTACACTAAGATTTCATCTCACCCCAATTAGAATGGCTATTATCAAGAACACAAGCAACAATAGGTGTTGGCGAGGATGTGGTGAAAAAGGAACACTCATACATTGCTGGTGGGGTTGCAAATTAGTGCAGCCACTCTGGAAAGCAGTATGGAGATTCCTCAGAAAGCTTGGAATGGAGCCGCCATTTGACCCAGCTATCCCACTCCTTGGCCTATACCCAAAGGACTTAAAATCAGCATACTACAGACATACAGCCTTATCAATGTTCATTGCTGCTCAATTCACCATAGCCAGATTGCGGAACCAACCTAGATGTCCTTCAATTGATGAATGGATAAAGAAACTGTGGCATATATATACAATGGAATATTACTCCGCAATGAAGAATGATAAAATTATGGCATTTACAGGCAAATGGATGAAATTGGAGAATATCATGCTAAGTGAGATAAGCCAATCTCAAAAAACTAAAGGACGAATGATCTTGCTGATAAGTGGATGAGGACATATAATGGTGGGTGGGAGGGGTTAGCATTAGGTTTAGGGTTAGGTTTAGGATTAGGGATAAGGAGAGCAGTAAGAATGAAGGAAAGAAGGACTGTATAGAGGGAAAAGAGGGGTGGGAGGGGTGGGGGGGAAGGAAAAAAAAATCAAACATCATTGCCCTATGTAAACGTATGAGTACACAAATGGTATGCCTTGACTCTATGTACAAATAGAGAAACAACATGTATCCCATTTGTATACAATAATAAAAAAAATAAATTAAATTAAAGAAAAAAGAATACAAGCAACAATAGGTGATGGAGAGGATGTCAGGAAAAAGGTACACTCATACATTGATGGTGGGACTGCAAATTAGTGCAACCACTCTGGAAAGAGTATGGAGATTCCTTAGAAAACTTGGAGTGGAACCAGCATTTGACCCAGCTATCCCACTCCTTGGCCTATACCCAAAGGACTTAAAATCAGCATACTACAGAGATACAGCCACATCAATGTTCATAGTTGCTCAATTCACAATAGCTAGATTGTGGAACCAACCTAGATGCCCTTCAATCAATAAATGGATAAAGAAACCGTGGTATATATATACAATGGATTATTACTCAGCCATAAAGAATAATAAAATTATGGCATTTGCAGGCAAATGGATGAAATTGGAGAATATCATGCTAAGTGAGATAAGCCAATCTCAAAAAACCAAAGGATGAATGATGTTGCTGATAACTGGGGTGGGAGGGGGGCAAGAATGGAGTCAGGAGGGACTGTATAAAGGCAAAAGAGGAATGGGAGGGGTGGTGGGAAGGAAAAGAATAACACAATGAATCAAAAACTATTACCCTATGTAAATATATGATTACACAAATGACATGCCTCTACTTCATGTACAGAGAAACGAGATGTATCCCGTTTGTTTACAATAAAAATAAATTAAAAAAAAAGAGAGCAGTAATTCTTGAACAGTTATAGGAACCATAAGATTCTAGCCATGTTTATTCAAAATCAAAAAGCCCTTTTCTTACTGACAACAGGTCAGGATGGTACCTATCTACATTTGCAGAAGGAGCACTGTTGTTAAACCAATCGGGTAATGTAGTATAAAATATAGAAGGACTGCTAGAATGTACTAGTAATCTCTGTGGACTACAAAGTAATACCTGAGGGCCTTTTTCATATAATCCTGCTTCCTTCCCTTAGTGGGACCATTTGATTTTATTCTCTTTTTATTTTTGGCACCTGCTTGGCAAATCTCTTAATTAAACTTACATCCTTTAGTTTCCCAATTTTACAATTTCAGATGATGCTCCAACAAAATTATCAACCACTCTCCCTGAGTCTTTGTCATGGACCCCTGGATTGCCTCTCAACCATATCATATACTTAACTAGTTCACCGACCTCAAGGATGAGAAAATTTGACCCCAGGCTTTGCTTTGTTCAGAAAACAATTTCACTTTAAATGACATCACAAAGGAAAATAGGTAGGAATAATTAATGAAATAATTATAAGAGATGTACGCTGAAAACTAAGACAATTCGACTTAAAGAAATGCTAACTAAATGGAAAATATCTGTTGTTCATTAGTCAGAAGGTTTAACATTTTGGATGGTAATACCTTCCCAATGAATCTAGAGATTCTATGCAATCCTTGTCAAAATCACATCTCAGATTTTTTTCTTAAATGACAAGCTGATTCTAAAATGCATATGTAAGTGTAAGAGATCCAGAACAGACCAAAAAAACCTGAGGAAGAGCAAAGTTGGCATATTAGATCAAACTTTCTGATTTTAAAATGTACTATAAAAGGATAAATAATCAAGACTTGTGGTAATAGCATTAGAATTGATATATGGATCAAGGAAAC
Organism: Sciurus carolinensis; assembly: GCF_902686445.1. NCBI lineage: Eukaryota > Metazoa > Chordata > Mammalia > Rodentia > Sciuridae > Sciurus > Sciurus carolinensis. The sequence goes on along the minus strand of NC_062214.1, from coordinate 72,914,805 downwards.
AAAATTGAATGCTTTAAAATTAACCTTAATAGTTATAAGTCAACTCATTTTCAAGATTTCAATGTCACTTACACAAGTAAAGATATTTTTTTCTACAAGTATTTCTGGGGTAAGCAAGACACCACATATAACTTGGACTCTTTCCACACATTATGAAGAGAGTTGATTCATAATAGATCATATACCTAAACATAAGTATAAAACAGGCCAAATGCATAGATGAAAACATGGCAGTAATACTCATGGCTTTCTATGATGATATTTTCTAAGCTATGACACTGAAATTACAAGTGATGAAAGAAAAACAGATTCATGGAAATTATCTGAATTAAAAGCTTTTGTGATTCAAAGCACACTACCATTTACTGATTGGATTTTTTGAGGGGCAGGGTATTAATTTTTGAGATTTTTATATATTCTGGATACTAATCTTCTGTTAGAAGAGTAGCTGGCAAAAATTTTCTCTGATTCTGTGGGCTCCTCTTCTTTCTTTTAACTGTTTCCTTTGCTCTGCAGAAGCTTTTTAATTTGATGCCATTCCATTTAATGATTTTTGCTATTATTTCCTGAGCTACTAGTGTCCTATTCAGGAATATGGTGCATGTGCCTATATCCTGAAGCATTGGCCCTATGTTTTATTCTGGTAGCTTCAAAGTGTCAGGACTTAGCTTTAGATATCTGATCAATGACACCACATTAATTGTACAATCTTAATGTCCTTATGTATGAATGAAATGAAGAAAACCTAAAAATTAAAATGAGAATCAGATCTAAAAATATCTAAATATAAAATATTTAAAAATATCTAAGAATAAAAATATACAAATAAATGATATGAATGAATGAACAATGAAGAATGAAAAATATATTTATGGAAGGATGTTCCACATCATTAGTCACTGGGGAGATGCAAATTAAAACTGCCATGAAATGCTGCTCTGGAATGGCAAAAACCAAAAAGCTGGCAATATCAAGTACTGGCAAGAATGTGGAGCAACTGACACTCTTATACATTCCTGGTGGGAATAAAAAGGTACAGATACTTTAGAAAACCCACTGGACATTTTTTTTTTAATTTAAACATATACCTGTCATCTTATCCAGACAATTACATTACATTATCCAAGAGAGATGATGAATGTATGGTCATGCAACAACCTGTTATGTGAATTCTTTTAGTCACTTTATTCAGTATTACCCCTCAAAGCAGTGGGGGAATAAAAATATATTAGTGGGTGAATGGATAAACAAAATGGGGCACAACCCTGTAACAGAATATTACTCAGCAACAGAAAGGGAAAAAAATACAAAACACTATTGCTTCATGTGATAACATGGAATAATCTTAAATGCATTTTGTTAAGTGAAAGAAGCCAGATGCAAATTACACAATGTGTGATTTCATTTGTATAATCCAGAAAGAGTGAAACCATAAGAATAGAAAGCAGAACAGTGGTTGCCAGGTGCTGGGGTGGAGGAGGAATTAATGAAAGACATTTTATGGTGACAGCACTATTTTGAATGGAACTGTGATGGAGGATACGTGACGTCAGGCATTTGTAAAAATCTGTGGAATTTGTAAAAATCTGGAATTGTACACCATAAAGTCTCAATCTTACTGTATGTAAATTAGGATAAAATTAACCAGGATGAAGGTGAAGAGATGAAGAAAACACCCTGCTAAACAACATGTAGATTAAAAAAGAAATCCCAAGAGAAGTCTGACATGGTAAGTTAAAAATAACTTATCAGAATTCATGGATTGAAGGAAAGAAGAGTTTAGTGAGAAAAGTATTGAATGTCTATCTCAGAAAAGAGGAAAATACTAAAATCAAGAATCTAATTTTCTACATTGCTTTTAAAAGGAGAGAGAAGAGCACAATAAATCCAAAGTAAACAGAGAATACACATAATACTATGATGACAGTTAAAACTATGTAAAAGATAAAGCAACCAATTTTCCAAAGAAATACTTACACTTTAATTGATTCCAGAACACAGAAATATGAAAACTTGGCAGAAATGCACAACACACAAGATGTATCCTGCTTAAGGGCATGTAGAGGTGATAGTTCCCTCAAATGAAGAGAAACTATGTCATGGTTTGGATAAGGAATATCCCTAAAAGTTTCATGTGTTGAAAGAATTGTCCGCAGTTCAAGGTTCATTGGCAGGGCTTTTAGGGAATGATTAGATCACAAGGCCTTGACTTCATCACTGGGTTAATTCATTGATGGTCAAATGAACTAGTGGGAAGTGGGACTGAGTTGGAAAAATTAGGGCACTGAGATGTGCTCTGGAAGGATTCATCTTCTCCCTGGCCCCTCACCCACCACCATGCTTCCAGGTTGCATGAGCTGTTCAGCTTGTAAGTTATATGAGATGAGCAGCTTTCCTCTCTGATGCCCTTCCAGTTTTCCTCCTCCACACCCTTCCATCAAGATATTCTACCTCTTCTCAGGCCCAGGTTAATGGGGTCAGTTTCAGAGACCTCTGCAACTGACAGCAAAAATAAACTTTTCCTGCTCTTTGTTAGGTATTTTGGTCACAGTGACACTAAGTTCACAAAATGTTTCAGTCAGTTTTTTTTTTCTCCTGTGACAAAAGAACTTGAGAAGAACAATTTTAAGGAGGGAAATTTTATTTGGGGGTCCACAGTTTCAGAGGTCTCAGTGTGACGGGCTGACAGGTTTGGCTCCATGGAAATGTTACAGGCCACGTTATATGGGAAATGACAAAATGGAGTAACAGACTCCATTTTGCTCTGAGACTCCATGTTATGTAGGAATGGGCTTTGCCCATGGGAACACCCCACCTCTGTACCCAACATCAGTTACTTAGCATGACATGTTTAGCAATACAAAATGACAATTCTTATGTGATGAAAAATTGTTCTCTTTTGATTCCTATTTCTCCTAAACAACGCACCATGTGAACAGTGATGTCAACAATGATTGTGTGGATGTTAGTAACCACTCTTTGTACACAGGTAAGGGTCATTTTGACGCACTTCCTCCTCTGCTGATGATTTCATGATGTTAATTTGTAATTTCAAATCATAGCAACAGACACTTATGATTGATGTGATTTTTGGTATAAGAACACCTGCAGTCCCATGGTTGGGGCTGTTTTCCCAATAACCATTTTTGGGGGCACTGTGTGAGATAGTCAGCTGACCAGCTTAATAAAGACTCTCAAATTTGGACTGCTCAGTGGTGTTCGTTCTGTTCTTCAATTGCGCCCAATAACATTAGTCTATAGAGAGCTGACTCTATTCCTTGGGGCTCAGGGTGAGGCTAAACATCATGAAGGAAGGGTGTTACCAATAGAAGTGACTCATTTGATGATCAGAAAGCAGAGAGACTCCATTCACCAGATACAAAATAAATGTCCTAAAGCCACACCTCCACGGACCCACTTCTCCAGCCACTCCCTACCAGACTACAGTTACTACTCAGTTAATCCCTATCAGGGAAATAATGCACTAATTTATTTAAGGCTGTAATAACCCAATCTTCTCACCTCTAAACCTTCTCTCATTGTCTTACACATGAGCTTTTGGGGGACACATATCTAAACCATAACATTCTACCCCTGGCCCCCCAAAGCTCATGTCCATCTCACAATGAAAATACATCTAGTCCATTTTCAAGAGTTTCCATAGTCTTAACAATTCTAGGATTGCCCAAATCTTCAAGTCCAAAGTCACCTCTCATACTTAAAACAAACTGTTATCATGACCTCCTATAAAAATAAAAAGTAAGCTACATGTATTCAATATGTAAAGGTACAGAGTAAACATTTCCATTCAGAAAAATAGGGGCATAGAAAGAAGGGATGGGACCAAAGCCAGGCCAAAATTCCTCTGGGCATATAAGCCCTGTAGCTCCATGTCTGGCACCTGTGGCACATGGCATGGTGCTGTTCTGTCCAAATGGCTTGTGTGGCTCTGCCCCATAGCTTTGCTTGTTGTAGTCCACATAGCCTCGCTCTTGGATTCTCTAATCCATTCCTGCAGCTTTTCTAGGCACACATTCCATGGTACTGGCATTTCTTAATCTTCCGTGTCTCTACTGTAGTTTCATCTTCCTTCTCACTTCTCCAAACATTGCCCTATCAGGGGCAGCCCACAGGGACTCTGACCCTGCAGCACTTTGCCTGGCCTTCCAGACCTCTCTTTGAAATCTTGGTGGAAGTTTCCATGACCTCCTAACTCCAGTATCCTGCATTCCCACAGAACCAGCACCATGTGGTTCATGTCAAGGTCTGTCACCATCTTGAGCAGCAGCCAAGCCTCCTGGGACCCTGGTTGCAGCAGTCTCTGAGTGCCTGGGTGGCTAAGCATGGCAAACTGTTGTGGGAATCAGGCAAGAAGCAGCAAATGGTACTGAAAGACTGGGAGAAATCAATTTATTTTATGCCAGTGGGTCTAGAGGAGATCAGCACTTCAGATTCTGAGCATAATTTACCAACTTTTTACAACATTTATAGGCTATCTAGCGTCATAAATTTTTTAGTCTAAAATGATACACAGTTGTGCACAGGTTTTAAAAAATGATATATGATTGTGTGTAAGAGTTTAAGCAGGAAGCATGTTTATGGAAGTAGAGTTAGATAAAGGGACTGACTCCTCTTACAAGCCTTTGGTACCTCTAGCCTTGGACCCTGAGTCTTTACAGGGGCGTTTACACTTCAAAGGAAAGTAGTTAGGTCCTTGGGAAAGTCCCTTACAATCCAAAAGGAAGGAGTGAATGGTGCTAATTATGTTTTCTGAAAAGCAACTGGTGGGAAAAGTGAGGGGAACTCTCTCCATTTCCCAGGCACTAATGTTCACAGACAGTGTCCTTAGTTTATTTTGTATCCAGGCCTGGGTGAGTTACCCCCTATAAAACAACTTCCGAGGTCACCCTTTGCAAGCCAGGTACCCAATGGTCTCTTCTAAAAGGAATTTTTACTTTTACTCCCTTGAGATGGGTGTGGTCTTGCCAATTCCTGAGATGCCCTCCAACCATCTTTCTTATGGTCTCTGGGCAAAGTCTTTAGTATTTCTTTAGTGATGGTAATATCTTCAACAACTGCAACTTCCTTAGCCCCTCCTACCTTTCAAGTTCAAGTTTTTCAAATATTTCTGCTCTGTTTTTTCTGAATATCACAATAAACTTGGCTAAAAGTCATCACTAATACCCATGCCACCACCTGAATACCATGTTGCTTAGAAATTTCTCCCACCAGATTAACAAGTTCATCACTTTTAAAATCAGCTTCACAAGAAGTCTCAGGACATGGATAAAATGCATACAAGTTCTTAGCTAGAATATAACATGATGGCCTCCAATTAAATTACTAATAGTATTTGTCTCCTCTCAAACCTCTTGAGCCCTGTCTTTACTGTCCACAGTTGTACTGACATTCTGGTCTTCTGAACTCCCACCAGAATTACCTAGTAAGCTCCACTTATAGTTATCTAAAGCTTTTCCACAAATTCCAAAAAGATCCCAAAGCTTCTGAACCACAGGGTCAGATTAGTTGCAGTAAGGATCCCACTTCTCAGTACCAATTTCTGCTTTTATCAGCTTTTTCATTGCTGTGACTAAATGTCCTGACCTATGTGACATTTGATCAGATTCCCAAACTGAGGTCGTGAAAGGATTGGAAACAAAGACAAATGCAAATGCACACACAAATATAGAGAAAGCAGGACCCAGGGGAAAAGCCAAGTCCTGATGAGGCTTAACTGACATCAGAGCAGGCTCTACACATCAATTATATAGTCTTAAATGCCAAAAGGATTTACTTGAGAAAGCTTCCTCCAGATAAGCAAAATGAAGTTGTGTGTGAAAACAACCCAATGAAAACTTATCAGGTTGAATCCTTATCTCTTCTATCTCCAGGCAGCTGGCATTTGAACTCAAGGCTATTGAACTAATAAATTCTATGACAGGCATGGAACTGACCCTATCAATAGGTGACACCAATCAGCTGGGCAGTTTTCAAATAGGCCCTTTTCCACTGAGAAATTTCTAGAAGTGGCGTCTCACTCTCCAGGGCTTTGCAGTTCAAAGTAATGATTCATTCCCGTTCCTGACAACTCATGGTTTCAGAGGTCTCCATTCATAGACAGCTGGCTCCTTTCCTTGGGGCTCAAGTTGAAGGTGAACATCCTAGAGAAAGGGTATGGTTGAGGGATGCAGCTCCCATGATGATCAGAAGAGAGAGAAAAGGCGAGAGAGAGAGAAGGAGAGAGAAGGAGAGAGAGAGAGAGAGAGAGAGAGAGAGAGAAAATGAATGAGAGAGAATGTCTACTCACCAGATATAAAATATACACCCCAAAGGCAAGTCCCCTGGGACCCACCGTCTACACCCTACCAGCCTACAGTTACCACTCAGTTAATCCCTATAGGGGAATTAATTCACTAATTTCTTTAAGGCTGTAATAACCCAATCATTTTGTTGCAGGAATCAGACAAATTAAGAAAAATGGCACTTGGAGAATGGGAGAACTCAAATGGTTTTTATGGTGGTGGGCCCAGAGGAGAGCAAACTCCGAATTCTGAGCCCCTATCCCCAGTTCCTCACAACATTTATAGGCTATCTAGTGCCAAAACATTTGTAATCTACATGACAGAAGATCCTGTGCTAGGTTGTCTAGCCGGAAGCATGTTTACAGACACAGAGTGAGATAAGGGGAAAAACTGGCTCTTCTCATTGGCCTCAGATAAATCTCTTACCCGGTGCCAGAAACCTTCACTGCTACAGTGGTGTTTACACTTCAAAGGGGAGTAGTTAGACTCCTAGAGGTACTTATAATACAAAAGTTAGGGGCCAATGGTTAATTAGGTTTCCTGAAGAAAGGTTGACAGAACAGGAGGGAACTCACCCTTCTCCCAGGCACCAGTTTTTCACGGTAGTGTTCTTATAATTTCATTTTACAACCAGGCTGTTTTGCCATCCATCATAATTTCATCTCTAATCCTTCTTTCATTGTCTTACACATGTGCTTTTGGGGGACACGTACCTAAACCATGGCACTAAGACACACTCATCTTTAGAAATTATCAATCTCATGCATGTTAATGTGGCAGTGATTTCTTTTATTTTACTCAATACTTAATTATGAATTATGCACCAATAAAAATGTAGTAAGAAACTACTGCTATGCATAAGGGTACAAGCCATAGAAAGAATGAAGGTAAAATTATGTACTAGAAAACAGGAAAACCATGAGATTTTAATAAGAACATCAAAGAATATATAAAAGACCATGTAGGCCCAGATGGGTGGCCATGTGAATATACTCAGAAAAACATCCTATAAAGCCAGTTCAACACCTTCTGCCCATCGATAAGAGCTCACCCCTCAATACCAACACCAAGTACCCTGCCTGCCTTTATTCACCTTCCCTCTTTTGCTGCCCTCAGGCTTTTCTGTGTGTAGCCATGAACCTGCCTTATCCACAATTTCTGTTAGGCTGCTCTCAAAATCCTATCCATAGTAACTGTGAGTGGAGCACTTTGAATTTTCTCATCCAGTATTCAACTTATACCTGCAAATCCACTAAAGGGACAGGAATATGCACTTACAGTAGGGGGTTTGGGAAATGGAGAAACTGAGGTAAACAAGGTCATGTCTATCTTTGTCCAATGTCTCTGAGACTATCCACCCATGACCTTGGGCTCTCTGCCCTCTCTACCATTGATACTCCCCAGAACCAGCCCTACCTGGTAATGTCTAGGGACCTTCCCATTGACAGGGACCATTCTGGGTTTGACTGTCTTCCTGAGAGACAGATCTCATGTGCTGGGACTAACTTTTCAAGAACTAAGACAACAGATACTCAACAGACACTCCCACTTCCTTTGAGTATGTATTCCTTTGTCATCCCTTTATCACTTCCTGACCTGTCCTGTCTCACCTGCCCACTTCCCTGTTCTCTACCCTTCCTGCCCTTGATGTTCTCACACATGATTTCCTAGTCATGCTTCAAATCTACTGACCCATTTTAATGTCCAGGCCTGTGCCACAAAACACTTCCTCCCTGTTTGACTCTACTGCTTCTTACTATTCAGCGCATGAGACAATGTTCCAACTCCAAGAGGCCTTCATTTTCTATCCCATCTCAAACCTGATGTTGTCCTCTGAGTTCCAAGGGTTTCTCTTGAAGTTTAAACTTTTTCAATACCCACTGCAATGAAATCTCGGAGAATATTAAAACTTTGTCTATGCTGCTTTCCTATAACTCCCACACACATCATGGAGAAAGTAACATAGAAGATTCTCCTTTACACTGAATTCCACACATGCTGCTAACCTGTATTCTATTTATTTTTCAGTAAACTCCAGCACTCTTTCAATTGGAGGAACATTTGAACTCTAAGTTCAATTTGTTTCCTTTTCTCCCTTCTGTTCCCAGGACAGAACATGAGCCCTGATTTTCACCTCAGCCTCTTCTCTGGTCACCCCATCCAAAACTACTATAAAGAACCATGATGCTTTCTCTGCCTCTGTCCTACTACTTTCCTTCCGTGTGCTTTGCCCTCTTAGACCACATGAAATCTTCCTATTCCCCAACATTTACTAATATGGTCCCCTTAATAAATATTTCCCAATCCTTATTAGTTGTATGATTTTATAAATTTTATTATGCGTGTGTACGTTTATTTTTTTTTTTCAAATTATAATCTCTGTTAGCCGGGTAGAGGCTATGACATGCTTTTCATTGTTGTACGCAATGACCTTGTCCTAGAATACTTCCTGAGTTTTATTGAGTAGACTTCTCATTTGATCAATAAACTTAAACCTAACTAGTTTCCTGGTCATTGCTCTCCCAGGAAGTACCTATGTTGTTAGGAATAAATTGGACACAGGTATGACAATTAAAACAAGAATTCTTTCAGTATAAACAAATTTCATGCAGCAAGACACCTGGTCACAGGACAAATACTTCGGCATTAAGCTGTTCACCAAAAAAAGAATGCACATTTTAAACACTCATGACTAGAGCCTTTGGAGTCCTGTTGGTTAGGGCTAGAGTTACCATTAATGTCCTCAGCAATAATGAGAAAAACAAAAAATACAACAAATGTGGAGGAGTACTTAATGAAATATAATTCAAAAATTCCTTGAGATGGAAAACAGAAATAGCCAGGATTTACTTAAAATTTTGTACTGGAAGCTCAGAAGATGGCAGATTAGAGGAAGAGTACTTCTAAGCAGTTATTAAGCACCAAACTTAAAAAGTGTTGTCCCGGCCCGCGGGACATCAACGCAGGATGGTGAACCTAAGAGAGAAGGAATGAAAGGGACAAGAGACACAGGGAGTGACAGCAAGACAGGAATTCTGATCAAGCTGCAAATTTTTATTGTTCTCAAGGGTATTTATGCTGAGGGAATGAGGGGTATGACGAGGTGCAGGCTGGTTGGCTGTGTTCTTCTATTGGGCTCCTGATAGGGTGCAAGTTCGCGCCAGCGGGAAGGTGAAGTTCGCGCCGGCGGGAAGGTGAAGTCCCGGAAGAGAAGCAGGGATGGCGCCATAGGCACCATACTGTCAGAATTATCAGCCAGGAGGGGGGAGGGGCGCTGCTGCTTATCGTAAAGGTCAGAATGTTCTCAGAATGAGAACTTCTTGGTCCCTGACAAAGTGGGAAGACTTCTCCTCAGTGAGGTGGGTAACTAAGGGAATTCACTGAAACTTAATACTGGACAGTAAAAAATAACCATTAAAACACAGAAAGTCAGAAACTTCTAACATAATCTATAAACAATACATTAGAGATGTGCCAGCTTGGTTGATGTTAGTGTAGCACTGGGGGCAGCTGAGGGGAGAAGGGAGTACAGGCAGAAAGTGAGGAAAACACAGCACAAAAGAGGGAAAAAAGGGCTTGGGAACCTATGGAATTGAGAGGGAGGCTGACATTAATAGTCCCACAATCAATAGGGGAAGTTGTTGAGTCAAAAGCAACTAAAATCTCTTTGTCCATGGGTGGGTAGTTTAGCATGAATCCAGGTCTCCAGTGTGAGAACCATTTATAAGCATTCTGTGACCATGTGCTGAGGCAAGAGATTTGGAGCTCAGGAAGGAATCTGCCAGCTGACCCAGCAGCAGTCACCTGTTGTGTGCCCTACAATCTGCCTGGACCTGTGTGACTGAAATAGGTGCCTAGGACATACAGGCTCTGGATACCAAGCAGAGAGAGCTTCCTTTGTTGCTGGTGCCCCAGACATTCAGCAGAGATTGGAATTTTCTCATCACTAGGGAGTAGGGATCAAATTTCAAATATCCACCAATAGAGATCCATGGGTTAGCCAAAACTGAACCCCAGATACTGGAATTCAGCACCACCCCTAATGCAAGAATATACAATCTATCAGCATTCATGAGTATATCTCAATTTATACTGGCAAATAGGAAAGTGAGAGCTACTATAATCAACACTGGTTCTTAGCCAAAACAGTGGGCAGCTAGGTGAGGAACACAAAGACACTGGACTTAAGAATCCCCAGCCCTGGACCCAGAGTTACAGAACCCAAAAATAAATACAAAGAATAAAAATCCATCCTCACCAACAGTTTTGATCATCTCAGTAAAAACAAGCCCTATATTTCTCATTAAGATTTATTGTATTTGTCCTTTTCTCTTTTTCTCTGTATTTCCCCACTTTTATTTTTTAAATTGTTTTAATTTTTTAAAACATCATTTCTTTGTATTTTATTAGTTTTTACTTATTTTCATTCTGCAAGATTCTGTGTGTATTTTTTTCTCACTGCATAAATAGGTTTGACTACTATGTGTATGTATGTATATATATTTTCACATAATTTTTCTTTCATTTTCATTGCTTTCTTCTTTACCCATTTATTAATTAGCCTTCATTTGATTTAGGTGGTGTATAATAATATGTGTGTTGAGTTGTTTTCGTCTTATTTTTTTTTATTTGTACCGTGATTTTGTCCCTCTTAATGCCCTTCTTCACTCTTTACCCACTAATAGCCAAATTTTCTTGTTTCCTCTTCATCTCTTTCATTTTTTATTACACTGAGTTATTTTTATTCCTCCTTCTTTATGGCCATTACCTACTACTTACTTCCTGCTTCTCCTCTGTTCACTTTTTAAATATTTCAAACTATATCTTACCCTCCTGCCTTATATTACCTTTACTTAAGAAACTGTAATCCCACTACCTAAGAGAATTATATAGTTCATGTAATTCTTATCCCATTCATGTTGCTGTGATTATTAATACAATGGACAACAGAGTAGACTGATTAATGCAAGATGTAGTTCACTTTTTAAAATTGTAAGTGTTAATGTTAAATGCTGTCTCCAAAATTTATATGTATGTTTCGATCAGTTTTACAGATGTCAAACGAGACACTGGACATTTATCTTAAGACTGTACATGTCTTGCTAACATTAATGCTACTCTTGGGTCTCTCCTTCCTCTATGAGGGGCTGGAAATGATTGGCACATTTCAATTTCACAGAGTAGAGATTCTGCTGCTGAACAACAATCACGACTCAGCAAACTAACAGCAAATCTTTCCCCACAAGCAATCTAGCACTGCCTGAGCCTCAATACTACTTCAACACACAGAATTAGGGAGACACAAACCCCAAATCAGTAATCAGGCCCCAAAGAGGAATAACCAGAGGGAATAATCAAGTTCCTATCCTGGACATCTACTTATACATAAAAAACAGAAATCCGGGGATCCAAGATGGCGGACTAGAGGGTAACTGCATCTCCAGTCACTCCAGAACCCAGGATTCAAGAACGGGAGGCATTGAGAGACTTGGACTAAAATAGAGCCACGGGGTGAGTCTCCCCCACAGGGTGAAGCTCAGTCTGGGTGGCAGGCCTGGAAAGAGGCAGCTTATCAGAGTAGGGCAGGGTAGCTAGAGTCTTCCCCAGGCAGCCCTGCGCACTCTGGTGGTGGGCTTCTCCCACATGGCCAGCTTCTCGGAGCAGGCCCCCCAGTGAGAGCCTTTCTGCACAGAACCAGCTCCAAGTCCCGGAGCCAGCGCGGCAAGCTCCGACCCACAAGCAGCATCAGGGACCAGGACGGGGCAGCCAGGAACTTCCCCAAGCAGCCCGGCCCCCTCCGGCGGGAGGCACCTTTCAAGGCTAGCTTCTCGGAGCAGACCGCCCAGTGAGAGCCTTTCTACACAGAGCCAGCCACAAGTCCCTGAGCCAACGGAGAGCTCTGACCCGCAGGCAGCCTCTGGGATCAGGGCAGGGCAGCCAGAGACTTCTACAGGTGGCCCTGCCCCCTCTGGCTGCAGGCTCTTTCCACAGGGCGATCCAAGATGGTGGACTAGAAGGTGACTGCATCTCCAGTCACTCCAGAACCCAGGACTCAAGAAGGGGAGGCATTGAGAGACTCGGACTAAACTAGAGCCATGGGGTGAGTCTCCTCCACCGGGTGAAGCTCGGACTGGGCGGCAGGCATGGATAGGGCTGGCTTATCAGAGTAGGGCAGGGCAGCTAGAGTCTTCCCCAGGCAGCACTGTGCACTCTGGCGGTGGGCTCCTCCCACACGACCAGCTTCTCGGAGTAGGCCCCCAGTAGAGCCTTTCCGCACAGAGCCAGCTCCAAGCCCTGGAATCAGTAGTGGGCTAGAGGCAGCTTTCTTTGGAAGCACTGCATTATCAAGTTCCTCCAAGGCTTCAGGCTACTGAAGGCTGGGAAGTGATACACTGGAAATCTACAGGGACACTATAAGCCAATAGAGGAAATCTGCAATATCTAGAGTCCCACTGACATCTGACCAAAATGAGAAAACAAGGGAAGAAAATGTCCCAAACAAACCTAGATACTATATCAATAAAACCCAATGACAGCACAGCAGAAGAAATGTCAGAAAGGGAGTTCAGAATGTACATAATTAAAACAATCAGGGAAGCAAACGAGGAGATGAAGTATCAAATGCAGGCATTGAAGGAGGAGATGAAAGAGCAAATGCAGGCATTAAATGATCGCACCAATCAACAGTTAAAAGAGCAAATACGGGAAGCAAGAGATCATTTCAATAAAGAGTTAGAGATACTGAAAAAAAAAAAACCACAAATCCTTGAAATGAAGGAAACCATAAACCAAGTTAAAAACTCCATAGAAAGCATAACCAATAGGATAGAACACCTGGAAGACAGAACCTCAGACACTGAAGACAAAATATTTAACCTTGAAAACAAAGTTGACCAAACAGAGAAGATGGTAAGAAATCATGAACAGAATCTCCAAGAACTATGGGATATCATGAAAAGGCAAAATTTAAGAATTATTGGGATTGAGGAAGGCTTAGAGAAACAAACCAAAGGAATGAACAATCTATTCAATGAAATAATATCAGAAAATTTCCCAAATCTGAAGAATGAAATGGAAAACCAAGTACAAGAGTCTTATAGGACTCCAAATATACAAATTTACAACAGACGCACACTAAGGCACATTATTAAGAAAATACCTAACATACAAAATAAAGACAGAATTTGAAAGGCCGCGAGAGAAAAGAATCAAATTACATTCAGGGGGAAACCAATAAGAATATCAGCAGATTTTTCAATCCAGACCCTAAAAGCTAGAAGGGCCTGGAACAACATTTACCAAGCCCTTAAAGAAAACGGATGCTAACCAAGAATCTTATACACAAAAAACTTACTTTCAGATTTGACAATGAAATAAGATCCTTCCATGATAAACAAAGCTAAAGGAATTTACAAAAAGAAAGCTGGCATTACAGAACATTCTCAACAAAATAATCCATGAGGAAGAGATGAAAAACAATGATACAAATCAGCAATGGGAGGAACTAGCCTAAAGGAATAGCCAAATAAAGGAGAAAAAAATCATGTCAAAAAAGAAAAATGAGTCAAATGACTGGGAATACAAATCATATCACAATAATAACCCTGAATGTTAATGGCCTGAACTCATCAATCAAAAGACATAGACTGGCAGATTGGATTAAAAAGAAAAATCCAACAATATGCTGCCTGCAAGAGACTCATCTCATAGAAAGAGATACCCATAGACTAAAGGTGAAAGGATGGGAAAAAACATACCATGCACACAGACACAGCAAAAAAGCTGGAGTGTCCATCCTCATTTCAAATAATGTGGACTTAAAGTCAAAACTAGTCAGAAGGGATAAAGAAGGACATTACATACTGCTTAAGGGAAGCATAAATCAGCAAGACATAACAAGCATAAATGTCAATGCTCTGAACATTGGTTCATCTATGTACGTCAAACAAATCCTTCTCAATTCCAAAAATCAAATAGATCACAACACAATAATACTAGGCGATTTTAACACACCTCTTTCACCACTGGATAGATCTTCCAAACAAAAATTGAATAAAGAAACCATAGATCTCAATAACACAAACAACAATTTAGACTTAACTGAAATATACAGAATATACCATCCAACGAAGAGGGAATACACTTTCTTCTCATCAGCACATGGATCCTTCTCTAAAATAGACCATATTTTATGCCACAAAGCTACTGTTAGCAAATACAAGAAGATAGAGATACTACCTTGTATTCTATCAGATCATAATGGATTGAAATTAGAAATAAATGACAGAATAAAAAACAGAAACGTCTCTAATACCTGGAGATCAAATAATACACTATTATATGATGAATGGATAACAGAAGACATGAGGAGGGAAATAAAAAAATTCTGAGAAGTAAACGAGAACAAAGACACATATCAAAATCTCTGGGACACTATGAAAGCAGTACTTAGAGGAAGATTTATTTCATGGGGCCCATTCAACAAAAGAAGTAAAAATCAACAAATAAACAACTTAACACTACAGCTGAAAGTCCTAGAAAAAGAAGAGCAGACCAACACCAAAAGTAGTAGAGGACAGGAAATAGTTAAAATCAGAGCCGAAATCAACGAAATTGAAACAAAAGAAACAATCAGAAAAATTAACGAAATAAATAGTTGGTTCTTCAAAAAAATAAACAAAATTGATAAACCCTTAGCCACACCAACAAAGAGAAAGAGGGAGAAAATTCAAATTACTAAAATTCGGAATGAACAAGGAAATATCACTACAAACACGAGTGAAATACAAAACATAATTAGAAGTTATTTTGAAAATCTATACTCCAACAAAACAGAAAATCTAGAAGACATCAACAAGTTTCTAGAGACATATGAATTACCTAAACTGAATGAGTAGGACATACACAACTTAAATAAATCAATTTCAAGCAATGAAAGAGAAGAGGTCATCAAAAGCCTACCAACAAAGAAAAGTCTGGGACCAGATGGGTTCTCAGCTGAGTTCTACAACACCTTTAAAGAAGAGCTTATTCCAATACTTCTCAAAGTATTCCATGAAATAGAACAGGAGGGAACCCTCCCAAACTCGTTCTATGAAGCCAATATCACCCTGACACCTAAACCAGACAGAGACACATCGAGGAAAGAAAATTTCAGACCAATATACTTAATGAACATCGACACAAAAATTCTCAATAAAATTTTAGCAAATCGCATACAAAAACATATTAAAAAGATAGTGCAGCATGATCAAGTGGGTTTTATCCCAGGGATGCAAGGTTGGTTCAACATCCGGAAATCAATAAATGTCATTCACCATATCAACACACTTAAAGTTAAGAATCACATGATTATTTCAATAGATGCAGAAAAAGCATTCAATAAAATACAGCACCCCTTCATGCTCAAAACACTAGAAAAAATTGGGTAGTGGGAACATTTCTTAACATTGTAAAGGGCATCTACGCTATGCCCATGGCCAATATCATTCTAAATGGTGAAAAACTGAAAGCATTCCCCCTAAAAACTGGAACAAGGCAGGGAGGCCCTCTTTCACCACTTCTATTCAACATCGTCCTTGAGACTCTAGCCAGAGCAATTAGACAAACCAAAGATATTAAAGGGATACGAATTGGAAAAGAAGAACTCAGAGTATCCCTGTTCGCTGATGACATGATTATATATTTAGAGGAACCTGGAAATTCCACCAGAAAACTTTTAAAACTCATAAGTGAATTCAGTAAAGTAGCAGGTTACAAGATCAATGCTCATAAATCCAATGCATTTTTATACATAAGTGATGAATCTTCAGAAAGAGAAATTAGGAAAACTACCCCATTCACAATAGCATCAAAAAAAATGAAATACTTGGGAATCAATCTCACAAAAAAGGTGAAAGAC
Organism: Sciurus carolinensis; assembly: GCF_902686445.1. Lineage (NCBI taxonomy): Eukaryota > Metazoa > Chordata > Mammalia > Rodentia > Sciuridae > Sciurus > Sciurus carolinensis. Next base: position 72,898,602 of record NC_062214.1, on the reverse strand, counting down.
CTCTACAAAGAGAACTACAGAATACTAAGGAAAGAAATTAAAGAAAACCTTACAAGATGGAAAGATCTCCCATGTTCTTGGATAGGCAAAATTAATATTGTCAAAATGGCCATACTACCTAAAGTGGTACACAGATTCAATGCAATTCCAATTAAAATCCCAATGATGTACCTTGCAGAAATAGAGCAAGCAATTATGAAATTCATCTGGAAGAATAAAAAACCCAGAATAGCTAAAGCAATCCTCAGTAGAATGAGTGAAGTAGGGGGTATCGCAATACCAGATCTTCAACTCTATTACAAAACAATAGTAACAAAAACGGCATGGTATTGGTACCACAATAGACAGGTAGATCAATGGTATAGAATAGAGGACATGGGCACAAACCCAAATAAATACAATTTTCTCATACTAGACAAAGGGTCCAAAAACATGCAATGGAGAAAAGATAGCCTCTTCAACAAATGGTGCTGGGAAAACTGGAAAACCATATGCAACAGAATGAAATTAAACCTCTATCTCTCACCCTACACAAAACTCAACTCAAAATGAATCAAGGACCTCCGAATCAGACCAGAGACCCTGCAGATTATAGAAGATAAAGTAGGTCCAAATCTACACCTTGTTGGCTTAGGATCAGACTTCCTTAACAGGACTCCCATAGCACAAGAAATAAAAGCAAGAATCAACAACTGGGATAGATTTAAACGAAATAGCTTTCTCTCAGCAAAGGAAACTATCAGAAATGTGAAGAGAGAACCTACAGAGTGGGAGAATATCTTTGCCACTCATACTTCAGATAGAGCACTAATTTCCAGAATATATAAAGAACTCAAAAAACTCTACACCAAGAATACAAATAATCCAATCAACAATGGGCTAAGGAAATGAACAGATGCTTCACAGAAGAAGATATAGAAGCAATCAGCAAATATATGAAAAAATGTTCAACATGTCTTGTAATAAGAGAAATGCAAATCAAAAGTACCCTACGATTCCATCTCACCCTAATTAGAATGGCGATTATCAAGAACAGAAGCAACAATAGGTGTTGGTGAGGATGTGGGGAGAAAGGTACACTCATACATTGCTGGTGGGGTTGCAAATTAGTGCAGCCACTCTGGAAAGCAGTATGGAGATTCCTCAGAAAGCTTGGAATGGAACCGCCATTTGACCCAGCTATCCCACTCCTTGGACTATACCCAAAGGACTTAAAGTCAGCATAGTACAGAGATACAGCCACATCAATGTTCACTGCTGCTCAATTCACAATAGCCAGATTGTGGAACCAACCTAGATGCCCGTCAGTTGATGAATGGATAAAGAAACTTTGGCATACATATACAATGGAATATTACTCTGCCATGAAGAGTGATAAAATTATGGCATTTGTAGGCAAATGGATGAAATTGGAGAATATCATGCTAAGTGAGGTAAGCCAATCTCAAAAAACTAAAGGACGAATGATCTCGCTGATAAGTGGATGAGGACATATAATGGGGGGTCGATGTTATAGCATTAGGGTTAGGGTTAGGTTTAGGGTTAGGGATAAGGAGGGTGGTAAGAATGGAGGAAGGAAGGACTGTATAGAGGGAAAAGAGAGGTAGGAGGGGTGGGGGCAAGGGAAAAATAACATAATGAATCAAACAACATTGCCCTATGTAAATTTATGATTACACAAATGGTACGCATTGACTCCATGTACAAATATAGAAACAACATGTATCCCATTTGTTTACAATAATAAAAAAAAAATTGAAGCTGTAATAAAGTCTCCCAACACAGAGGAAAAAAAAAACCAGAAATCCCAGAACAAAAATGATAACTACATATGAAAGTACACATATATAAAAGAGGAAGGGGAATCCATCTCAACTGAGGCACAAGACCAAGAGGCAAACAAATCTCCCCACAAAATTCACAATCTCCCTACAAAGAATCCCACAGATAAGGTAGTAGATGAAATTCTAGAGAAAGACTATGAAAATGGATTATAAAAATGTTCAATGAACTAAAAGCATATCCAAGGAATGAATTGAGAGAGTGAATACAGAAGATGAAAGAACATTTCAAAAAATAAATAGAGATAGAGAAAGAAACTAATCAGAATGCCTGGGGAAAAAAACATACAATTAATCAAATTAAAAATTGATTTGAAAACATCATTGATGGATTAGATTGTGTAGAAAATTGAACTTCAGGCTTTGGAAACAGAGTATATGAACTTGAATACTCAGTGTGCAATGTAGGAATAAAATAAAATACAGAAAAAAAATACAACAGTCAAACTATATAAGAACTCTTGGCCATCATGAAGAGAACAAATCTGAGAGCCACTGGAAATGGAAGAGAACATGGAGATGAAGGCAACTACATACTTGTAAAGGGAACAATACAACAAAAAGATATAATGATAGTAAATACATATGCCCCAAATATCAGAGCACCTAATTATATACAAAAATACTTCTTGGCATTAAATTCCAGATAGAACACAATAAAATAATACCAAGTGATTTCAACATACCCTTATTACCAATAGATAGGTCATCCAAACATGAAACCCATAATGATAATATAAACTAAAATAATATTACAAATCAAATGGACTTAAGAGATATCTACAGAACATTTAACTACAAAACAGCTAAATTTGCTTTCTACTCAGCAGCTCATGCAACTTTTCCCAAAACAGACCACGTTCTAGGTCACATTGTATTAGCAAATGCAAAAAAAAAAAAAAAAAAAAAAGAAATATAAAATCACCTGCATCCTGTCAAATCATAATGGAATGAAACTAGAAATCAACAGCAAGAAAATAATAGAAATATAAACACCTGAAGACTGAACAATATATATATATATATATATATATATATATATAGTTTGTTTGTTTGTTTTTGGTGCTGGGGATTGAACCTAGTGGCGCTTAACCACTGAGCCACATCCCCCAGCCTTTTTTTATATTTTATTTAGAGACAGGGTCTCTCTGAGTTGCTCAGGGTCTCACTAAATTGCTAAGGATGGCTTTGAACTTTCAATCCTCCTGCCTCAATCTCCCAAGTTGCTGGGATTACAGGTGTGCATCACTGTGCCTGGCTGAACAACACAATATTCTTAAATGAAGAAGAGACTCTAGAAAAAAAATGAGAGAAGAGACCAAGAAATTCTTATAAACAAAGAAGAATAGAGATATAATATATCAAAATCCCTGGAACAGTATTAAATCAGTTCTAAGAGGAAAATTTATAGCATTGAATGCTTGCATTAAAAAAAGCAAACAAATAAGTAAGCTTATTCTCCACTTCAAGTCCTCAGAAAAGGAAGAACAAACTAATTCCAAAATTAGAAGAAAAAATATTTCATATAAATCAAAATTAATGAAATTGATAAAATAATTTTTTGTTCAATGCAACAAAAATTGGTTCTTTGAAAAGATAAATAAGATTGATTAATCCATAGCCAAAGTAACCAAAACAAAGAAAAAGACGAACCCAAGTTAACAAAATTAGAGAAGAAAAAGATTTCACCACAGACACTTTGGAAATCCAGAGGATCATTAGAAACTATTTTGGAAATTTATATTCCAATAAACTTCAAATTATAGATGACACTAACAAATTTCTAGACTTGCCCAAATTGAACTAGGGAGATAAAGAAAATTTAACAGGTAAATATCAAGTAATGACATTGTAATAGTAATTAAAAACCTACCGCCAAAAAAAAACCCAGGACAAGATGAGTTTCAGCTTAGTTGTATCAGACCTTTAAAGAAGAATTAACAAGAGTCCTTCTCAAGGTATTCCATGAAATTGAAAGGGAAGAAACACTCCCAAATAAATTCTATGAAACCAGTATAACCCTGATACCAAAACCAAACACATCTAGGAAAGAAAACTACAAATGAATCTCCCTGATGAACACAGATGCAAAAATCCTAAACAAATTATTAGCAAACCTCATTCAAAAACATACTGATAAGACAATACACCATGACTAAGTGGGCTTCATCCCAGAGATGTAAGATTGGTTTGATAAATAAATGTAATTCACCATGTAGCTGCGTCACTGTAGTATGCTGATTTTAAGTCCTTTGGGTATAGGCCTAGGAGTGGGATAGCTGGGTCAAATGGTGGTTACATTCCAAGCTTTCTGAGTAATCTCCATACTGCTTTCCAGAGTGGTTGCACCAATTTGCAACCCCACCAGCAATGTATGAGTTTACCTTTTTCCCCACATCCTCACCAACCCCTCACTCACTATGATTACCTCTATTAATATGTCCTCCTTGACAGATTTTTCTAAATCTTTATTACTATGTTTCACCAATTGCAGTATATATTTTTCTAGCATTTTATCCCAATCACTGTTACCATAATGGCAGCCATGACATGACATGATTTTCTATCCCTGTGCATGGAGGAACTTGTTCTAAATCTTCTGCTTTCACCTTCTGGTAAGATCAACTGCTCCAAAACACCTCTTTATGAATGTTTCATTGTCATCACTCTTCATATCACAGAGGATGTGATGAGATTCAAACCTCTGGGCCAAAATTCAATTTAGAAGAAACAGAATCAGAATGTTGAGATATCTGTCAATTTGTTTTTGAATTAATTTCAATTGTGCTTTCATTTTCATTAAAGTGTATACATTTGCAAATCTAAAAGGCTTTTCCATGATGTATAAAATAAGTCTGACATGCATATAACAGCTTAACTGACAGAGATATATCTTCTTTAGTTCCTTCCTAAATCTCTCACTGTATATAGAGTAGATCCCTTCCATGGAGGTTCCCATGGAAACTATTTAGTGATCACTATGCTTTAGTATTATAAAAGCTGGATTGGTTGTCTGGATTGTTTCTACATGAGTTCCATTCACAAGGCACTTTATTCACCTTAATACTTCTATCTTGAAGAACACAGTCAGGGATAGAGTAATGATTGAGTAATTGTAAGGAGAATGAATGAAGATTTGTGGGAAAACTAATAAGAATTAGATATTCCTTATCATATGTAAAAGCAAAAAATGAACAAACGCATGAAAAAATTGTTTGGAAAACATGGTACATCAAAGAGTAGACAATACTATTTCCTCAGGATACAGCTTTGAGGGAGCTTCCAGGTTGTGGTGTGACAAGGACATTGCCACACTTACTGAGTTGAAAAAATGAGACAGTCTAGGGAAGAAGGCAGCTGATTTCACCAAGACATTCTACATGTTAAATGTTAGCAAGGAGAGAACGTGATCATGCCAGCTCCCATGCAGACTGGGCTGACATGTGCTATCATTAATCCATGGAGGCAAGGGTCACAGAACTATGGAAGCAGTATGGAAGAAAAAGGCAAAGAACTGGGAGAAGCCATTTGAATAAAGTTGCCCTTCAACCCCTCATCTTATTTCTGACTTCAAAAACACAGAGGTCATGGGACTACCATATGACTCAACTATCCCACTCCTTGTAATATATCTAAAAGATCTAAAATCAGCATACTATATAGATGCAGCAACAGCATGATGTTTACAGCAGCACAATTCACAATAGCTAAGCTATGGAACCAACCTACATGCTTTACAATAGAAGAATAGAAGAATATATATATACCAGTGGAGTATGACTGAACCATAAAGACTGAAATTATGGCATTTGCTGGTAAATGAATGGAACTGGAGACTATTATGCTAAGTGAAATAAGCCAGACTCAAAGTTAAAGATTGAATGTTTTCTCTGATATGTGGAAGCTAGTGGAAAAATAAGGGGGTAAAAATAAAAGCGATTGCTCAGAAAATTTGGAATGAACCCACCATTTGACCCAGTTGTCCTGCTCCTCAGTTTATATCCAAAGGATTTAAAATCAGCATACTACAGTAATGCAGCCACACCAATGTTTATAGCAGCTCAATTCACAATAGCTAGATTGTGGAACTAACCTAGATGCCCTTCAAATATGAATGGATAAAGAAATTGTGATATATATACACAGTGGAATGTTATTCAGCCATAAAGAAGAATAAAATTATAGCATTTGCAGGTAAATGAATGGAGTTGGAGAATATTATGCTAAGTGAAATAAGCCAATCCCCAAAACCCAAAGGATGAGTGATTTCTCTGATAAGTGGATGATGATACGTAATGGGGGGAATGGAGGGGTTAAGGGAAGAATGGAGGAACTTTGGATTGCATAGAGGGAAATGAGGCAGGGGAGGGGGCAGGGGTAGGAAACAAAGTGGAATGAGACAGATATCATTGCCCTATATACATGTATGATTACACGAATGGTGTGACTCTACATCGTGTACAACCACAGAAATGAAAAGTAGTACCCCATTTGTGTACTATGAATCAAAATGCAGTCTGTAAAAATAAAAAAATAAGAAAAAAAAGAAAGAGAGGGGGACTCTATTGAAGTAGAAGAAAGATCAGTGGAGTAGCAGAAGCGGATTGAGATGGATGGAGGAAGATGGGATAAAGGAAGAACAGTGGAATGAATCTGACTTTTCATCTGTAAATATATGAATACACCACAGTGGAGCTCACCTTTTTTATTTATTTATTTATTTTTGCGGCGCTGGGAATTGAACCCAGGACCTTGTGCTTGCGAGGCAAGCACTCTACCAACTGAACTGAGCTATATCCCCAGCCCTGGATCTCACTTTTATGCACAAGACACTAATTAAAAAAAAAACAACTCTAAGTAAATATCAGAAAGATCAGTAGGGTATAGGGAGGGGAAAAGGAAAAAAGAGAAGAGGAGGGGACGAGGAAATACTGGGGGCTAAATTGGAGAAAATTATATTCCATGATTTAAAAATTATGTGAAAATGAATCCTAATGTATGTATAACTAAAAAATGCCAAAAAATGAAAACAAAAAAGACACAGGTCTTTGTATGACAGCCTTCTTGCTAAAAGTCAATGATTAATTGATATCATTTAGGGATATAGGTAATGACATGCATACATAGGCTGAACCATCCATGTACAACCTGATATGCCTTTTCTATGGTTTCTTGATGTTTGTGACTAAATTTATTACATTATGAGATAATTCAAGTAGTGCTTTCTATTTAAAAATGCAGAATAACCAACAAAAGGTGAAACAAGGCTGTATTCTCTATTTTCCCCCAAATCCTCTAGTTTTCTTTAAATTTGTTTCTCTTGTTTCTCTCCTTCATTATAAAGAGGCCAAGGTTTATGCAGTTTGCATTTAGTTAGGCATGTTCTTTATACATGGTAAAAAAGATTACTGGTGCCAGGACCTAATAAAATAATAGAGTAAAGATGGTGGGCTCGTTTTTTTAAACAAAGATCTGGTCTTCAAATTTTCTGTATCCAGTATTAAATCCCAGAAACCTGACTGAAGCATTACCTAAACAAAACAAAACAACAACAAAAAAATCCCATCTATTTATTTGGAATAATAGTATGCAAGCAGTGTCAATGTTCTTGGTATGCTGGTTAATCACACACCATGAAACTTTCAAAAATCATCCTCCCTAAAGATTTTTAAATCATCTCATTGAAGAATATGATTATTAGTATGGCAGATACAAGCTTGAATCATCCTTCACTAGAAGATGTGTTCCTTTCAACATAGTCATGCTGGCATTAGAACCACGCACACTTATTTAAGCTCTAAATAAATCCTGATCTGCTTGCCAGAACCCTGAATTGTTTCTGCCTCTTCTTGCCTTTTGTTTCTTGGTAATTTCTGATAAGGTAATCTCTGTTAAACCCAGGCTGAAGAATCCCATCTTCAGTAGCCAGTATGCTGTCTATTCACATACAAACTACGTTGGAGTGCCAAAGGTTTGCTCTAAAACAATGCGCATCAATACATCAATGGATCAACTCAATAATAGGAAGGTGGGTAAATTACTGACCAGATCAGTGGAAATGGAACTCTAAAATAAAATCACAAGCATGAAAGACTTTTGAATATATTTTATGGCAGATGGTAAAAGAAAATAAAATATATTGCAATTTCTTTTCTTCAAGGTCACATACTAAAAAATTTATGCTACATGAAGCACACATATTTGCACATTTTGAGCTGTGTTATTTTATTATTTTGAAAATCAAAAACAATTTTAGTTATCAAAGTTCAGAATAGAATGCATATGTATATATTAAGGGCTATCTGTAGAAGAAAATGTCATGGAGCTATTCACAAAAACTAGAGAGAAGGAACCACAGACAGGAGACACCTCTACAGTTCTGTGGTAACTATCAAAGGAAATAATACAATGAATTTCAAGTTTGCACATTAACAAAGTGACTAGTCTCTGCATTCAGAATGTCTGTGTCAATATTTTGTCTCACAAATTAATACCTCTGGAAGTCTTTCAAAATTGGAATATAACAAGCTATTGTCCAATCCAATTTGTAGGCAGCCATTATTTGGACTAAGTGCCCCCTGCACTAGGTCCCAGAAGACCAAACGAAAATGTGAAAATAGAGTCACTCATGTTATATGACCCATAAGATAAACAATTATTACTATTATTATTTTTTGCAATACTAGGGATTGAACCCAGGTCCTTGTGTGTGCAAGGTAAGCACTTTACCAATGAACTACATTCCCAGTCCCATAAAAATAAATATTTAAGAAATCAAGTTAACACTCAAAGAGAAGTTGTTTTCCCTGAAAACAGGAGATTCACCGTAATCCATGAGAATTCCCAGTCAATTTGAGACAGCAGGATAAAGAAAGTCCTCTGATTTATTCATTACAAGTAAAGAAACATGAAATAACTTCATGTTAACCAGTTTTTTTTTTATTATTGTGTTTCCTTGTCTTCCCCTTAAAAAAATCCAGCTATTCTATCATGTCAGTTGAGCAACACTTTTATAGAATGATGATGCCCTATATATGAATCACAAATAAAAGCCAATCAGGTCTAATAACTCGATTTGTTGAATTTTTGTCTTTTAACATGGGATAATGGAAACAGTCACAGCTGTTTTAAGTATAAGACTCTAAACAAATATTGTATGTGACTTCCAGCAATATTTGTCTTTCTCCTCTTCATCCATGGATATTTCAAAGGAAAATTCTGGAAGATACTACTAGAGACTCTAAACATATGTCTTCCCTAATGAAAGTGATGCTCCCATTACATTTAGAAAAATTGATGTTTGAAAAGATAAAGATAACTGAAAAGTTTCTTGGGAAATTTATTATGAATGCATTTTAAACACAAGAATGAAAGATATTAACATAATACAAAAATACAGAAGTTGCAAATGATGTTTCAGAACCAAAAAAAAGTAAATAAGAAAATTTGTAGGTAAATAGTAAAAACTTTAATAAGGCAATAAAAAAAGCTAGAAAAAATACTACCAGACAATGCTTGAATTACTAAGTATCATTTGTAAGCAAGTAGAGTAATTCTTGAACAAATTTGTTCTTCACAAAAGTGAATTTCATTCATGAACTAGCACCAGAAGGAGGGCAGAGAACAGCTGTCTTTTCCCCCTAGAGACCCAGTGGAGACAATCAGGACCCGCCATGATTGGGTGTGGTCCACAGGAGGACACACCCACTGGGCCCTCAGAGTTTGCCTTCAAGCGGCACCTAACCATGCCCTTCCTGTCCCTGTCTCCAGCTACTGCTGTTGCTGAAGAATGTAAATACCTACATCTCCAGAAATCAAAGAAAAAGAGAAGGAGTGATACCAGGTAAAATTCACCAAGATTGTGCTAAAGTGAATAAACTGGGAGTGTAGTTCAGGGGATTATCTAAAATTCATAAGACTGTTAGAGACATAGGCCTCAAAAGCAAAAAGTTCAAAACCCTCCTCTTTGTTCAAGCTAAAGCTGAGGATATTGTTATAATACTGGGGATGACAGTTTTTTCTCTTCTTTTAAATTTTGTTCTAATTAATTATATATGACAGTAGAATGCATTTTGACACATCATACATAAATGGAATATAACTTATCATTCTTCTGGTTGTACATGATGTAAAATCACATGAGTCATGTAATCATATATGTACATAGGGTAATAATGTCTGATTCATTCTACTATCCTTAGTGACCCCATGACCCTCCCCTCCTTTCACTTTGCTCTGCATAATGCAAAGTACCTCTATTTTTCTCTAGCCCCCACGCCCTTATTGTGAATTAACATTCTGCCTTTGGTTTTTGGTGGATTGGCTTATTTTGCTTAGCACGATATTCACCAACTCCATCCGTTCACCTGCAAATGCCATAATTTCATTCTTCTTTAAGGCTGAGTAATATTCTATTATATATGTATACCACATTTTAGAACAACTCAGTGATCCAGAGAATGAGATATAGAGGGAAAATTTATGTGTTAAGTGAAGTTTTTTACACAAAGTGTGATATTTGCACACAAATAAAAAATAAGCCAATGAAAAAAGTAAAGGGACCTCAAAAGAAGACATATATATATACACATACATATATAAGCAAATTATTCATAAATATCAATGGGAAATGTTTTTTTTTAAAATAAATGCTAATGAATGTCCATACCATGTACAACCAGAAGATTGGGATTCTAATTAGAATAAGATGCATTGCATGTTTGTATAAATATGTCTAAGTATACTCTACTGCCACATACAACTAAAAAGAACAAATAAAAATAGAAAAAAATAATAGGAAATTGAATAACCATAAGAGGGAAAATATCTGCTTTTTCTTTCACCTTACATTATACACAAAATCAATTCCAGGTATATCATATACCTAAAATATATAAACAATTTAATGCAATAATAACTGGAATTATAACTGCAATAATAAGGACCTTACTAAGTAAAATGACTACATGACCATGAAATATGTAAGATTCCCTACGCTAAACTTAAAGAATGTTTACTATTAAAAATAAAAGATATTCCAATACACTTGAAGTAAGAAAAGACCCTGGACAGAGAGACTGAGACAAGATCAATGCTGTATCACTTCTTTCTTGTAGGCTACTGGCTCAAATTCAGAACTAGACTATTGGAGTAGTAATAGTGTTTAATTCTTATTGTGAGAACTGAATGAATTAACAATACATAAAACCTGCACACTAATAGCAGGTTTGTACCAACCACCAAGTCAGTATTTGCTATTACTGATGGATTTTTGTAAGTATAGTCATGTACCATATAATGTTTCAGTTAATAATGGGCTGCATATACAGTGATGGCCCCATAAATTATGAAAACTTTGTATCACCTAATAATTGCTGTAAGGCTACTGTGCAACACATTAGCCATGTGTTTGTGGTGATCCTAGTGTAAGCAAATCCACTACACTGCCAGTTGTATAAAAGTATAACATGTACAGTTATGTACAGTAGCAAATCTTTATTATGACAATAAATGTTACTAGTTAATGCTTTTATTATATTTTTATCATTATTTTAGTGTGTATTCCTTATAGTTACTAAAAATGCTTACGAGCTGGGTGCAGTGGTGCCTACCTATAATACTATTGGCTTGGAAGGCTGAGACAGGAGGATCTAAAATTCAAAGCCAGCCTCAGCAAAAGTGAGGCACTAAGCAACTCAGTGAGACTCTGTCTCTCAATAAAAATACAAAACAGGGCTGGGGATGTGGCTCAGTGATCGACTGCCCTTGAGTTCAATCCCAGGTACCCCACACCAAATGCTTACTATACCAGAGTATGCTGTCTTATGCTGGGGGACAGGGCGGCTCATATCTCTTATGTTTACCAGATCTCTTAATTGTATCATTTTCTATTGTGCTTTATTTATTCTCATGCTGTTCAGTTCATCACTCCTCCTAAGCATACAAACTCCACTGATAATGCTGTCAGTAAGAGGTCATGTCAAGGGACTAACCTGGAAATGAGTGCAAAGGTGATTAAAGCCTATGAAGGTGGAAAAGCAATGATGATCATTTCTCATAAGTCAGGCATACCTTATTCCACCACAGCTATGATCATGAAGAACAAGAAAAACCTGTTGGAGGCTATTAAAGGAACTGCTGCATTGAAGGGAGTGACACTAAACAAAGACTCCTGAAGGGCTTATATCAGACATAGATAAAATGCTAATGACCTGGACTGAAGACCAGACACAGAAGTATACCTCTGCATCATGAAAATCATGGCCAAAGCAACAAGTCTGAGATGTCGAAGGAAGAAGATGGACCTGTGATGTTGATTTTATTGCTACCTATGGGTGGTTTAAATAAACTATCATTCATTACATAATGTGAGGAGTGGTGAGTCTGAGTTTCTATGTGAAGAATGTAGAAAAAATTGGAAACTCTAGCTAGTCTAATTTAAAGGAAAATAACTTGCTGGAGTAAAAATTCAATATAGATGATTCCTTACTGTTCTGGAAACAGATACCTATACCTTTCATCCATAAGAAGGTCAAGTCAATGACAGGTTTCAAGGATTTTTCTTTTTTTTTTGCAGTGCTGGGGTGGTTTCAAGGATTTTAAGGACAGTATTATAGTCCCTTCCTTGGGTCAACATTGCAGGCTACAAGTTGAAGCCTTTGTGATCTGGCACAGCGAGAAGCATGGGGTCTTCGATAAGCACACGTGGCTAGTGTGCCACAGGAGTAATAAGACATAATGGTGACCCATTTCTTCTCCAAGATGCCATAATGAATTGCTACAACAGTTAAACAGAATTGTACTATTTGTAAAATAATGTATATTTCAAGATTTTATTTATTGATAATGCTCTTGTACATCCTCTTTCTTTTCTTTCAGTGCTGGGAATTGAACTGAGGGTCTACTGCATGCTAGGCAATCACTCTACTACTGACCTACATCACCAGCCCCCACATCCTCCTTTTATTGTTGCTCTTTATTGAATCATAGTAGTGTTTCTCCTCTCAAACATTAACTCTATGTTCTAACTCATGGATCAAGTAGGTATTCATTTTTTAAGACCTAATGTCCAAGGAAACACTTTCCCCAGGTTATTCCTGCAATGAGAAAGATGCTGAGGGTGATGATGCAATTCGGGAAGTATTCTATCACCTGTGACTGGATCCAAACCTTTCTTGGCCTTGGGGTGATGAAACAAAAGGAAACATGAAGGGCATCTAGAAGAAGACATTCAAGGAATCTGTATCTTCAAAAGCTTTGCCAAGGATGAGATTTTGCAATACTTACCTAGCTGTTAACGAGGTGGAAAAACTTGTGCGTGGATGCAGGCAATGCTGAGGAGCTTCTAGATGTGGCCCTCTAGGAGTTGTCTAATGAGAAGCTTTGCAACTGGAACAAGAACATATAGCTGAAGAAGCAGCAGGAGAAAAGGGAAGACAGGAAAGAAGAAACTCCAAGAGAATTCACAGGCAAGAGTTTAGCAGAAGCTTTTGTAGACAGCAAAGAGCTCTTTAAAATGTTTGAAAATATGGACCCCAACACCAAAAGGTTTTCATTAAAAGAGAGGGATGATCATGGTGCATTATCTGCTTACAAGCAACTCTATGATAAAAAGGAAATAAACCAAGCCAACCATCATGGACATATTTTGCAGTCATACCTCCACAAGAAGAGGCTCAGACAAGTCCTTCAGGAAGTGTTCCAGATGAAGGCACTGTTATAGGAGATGGGGGCTCCAGGTGTGTTACTGCCCTTGTAGATCTTCCTGTGGGACAAGATGTGTAGGTGGAAGATAGTGATATTGATGAGCCCAACTCTATGCAGGTCTAGACTAATGTGTGCATTTGAGTCTTAGCATTTAATGAAAAAATTTAAAATTAAAAATCATATAGAATAAGGATATAAAGAATCACTCTACAACGTGTTTTTACCATTAAAAGACAGTGAAAAAGGCGAACTTTAAATATTTTATAAAGTTACAATATACTAAGGTAATTTATTAAGAAAGAAAAAGGGGCTATGGTTGTGGCTCATTGGTAGAGCACTTGCCTGGCATATGTGAGACACTGGGTTTGATCCTCTGCACCACATAAAAATAAATAAATAAAATAAAGGTGTTGTATCCATCTAAAACTAAAATAATATTTAAAAAAGAAAGAAAAAGACCATTAACTTACAGTCTAAGTACAAGATATTTATAAAGTCTAAAGAAGTATACATTTTTTTCTAGGCCTTCACATTTACTCACCACTCACCCACAAGCCCACCCTGGAAGTTCCATTGATAGTAAGTGAATAGTTTTAACTCTTACATTGTATTTTTACTGTATCTTTCCTATTTTAGTACAGTGATATACTGTGCAGGGTTTGTAGGGTAAGAACAATAGGTTATGCCATTGTAGTACAGATTTATGATAGGCTACACAATCTAGGCTTATTGAAATACATTTTCTGATGTTTGTGCAATGACAATTGTCTGACAACACATTTCTTGGTATGTTACTGCAACATTAAGCAACCAAATAACTAATTGAAAGTGTATTATTTACATGAGCTATGAATTACATCACTGTCACAAAACAAACCTATAAGAGACTATGACACAAATATTTCTTGTAACATAATTTTTGTCCTACTATTGCAAAAAATATTTCTTTCATGTATACAAAGTGTATATAAAAGTGCAACAGGGAACCTTTGTACACTGTTGGTGATACAGCATCCCTACTTCTGGGTATAATCTTAAACCAACTGAAATTTTATATGGTTATTCACCTTATATCACTCCTATGATTGTGTGAAATAGAAAATAGAAATAAATTAAGAGTTACTATTAAAATGTCTGCTTTCAAATCAAACTCTTTGGAATCAATTTTAAGCTACTCTTATCTGTGATTTTCCCCACTTTGTCATGATCTATTATACCAAAGCTTTGGCTACTTTCACTTTCCTTGACTGAGTTCCATGCTATGCTCTGTAAGATGATCTTTCCAATCTTTTGATGCACCTGCACATGTTTTGATGATGACAAAAGTACCAGAAGGTGACAAAGGAAGGTGTTTATACAAGTTCATGAATATGCACCTGAGGACAATCATATCATAACTGCTTTATGGACCACAATCTTTTAACGATGTCAATTTCTAAAAGTATCTATATTACAAAGATATGAAGATGTACTCTAGGATTAATGGGATTCATTTTTCTTTGAAACTGTCCAGTTCCAATTGTTACATCGTGGGGCCTCTCTTCTGTATTCTGGTCTATTACTGTGGAAACAGGTTGAAATGTATTTCACCTAAATTGGTCAACTCCACTTATATTTTCCAAGTTAGTGACCTATTACAATTCTTATTTGATATGAAGAGAGGTACCTTTTAATGGATGAGGAAAACAGAAATTGCAAGATGTTCAGTAAGAGTTGCATTGCAGTAGTAGCTTTCTCAAAACTTAGAATTTCATTTTCAGTAATGGGGATTGAACCTGGAGAGTCTTTACTACTGAGTCACATCCCTGACCCTTTTTATTTTAAGATAGGATCTAGCTAAATTACCAAGGCTGGCCTTTGACTTGTGATCCTCTTGTTTTAGCCTCCATAATTAGTGATATTATGGGCATGCAGAACCATTCCTGGCAAAAAAATTAGAAAATTTGAATGTAGAATGTCTGTCTCAGAAATATAACTAATGTACCCTACAATCTGAATTCCACATTTAATTCTTTAATCCATAACATGTCAATATCTCTTCATTTCTTTTCCATTCATCCTACTAAAATGGATGATGATCACAAAAATCTCTTCATGTAAGTCACTGAAGGGGCAGATGAACTATAGTAGTTATAAAATATTTTGTTCTTCCCCTCTTGATACTCTGACAAACTTTACTTTGGGTACTTGTATATTGGAATAAACTTTACTACTCTCTAAAGAATATACTGAAAAAGGAATTCATATAATCCTAAAGAACACATTAGGATGCTGAGATTTTACCTTGAGTTTCAGACTCCAGGAAGACTGAAATCCGTGAAAAGAAAATCCTGATCTCAACCTCAATACTGAGCTCTATTCATTCTTCTACATAGAGTGTGGAGACAAGGTGCTGAAGTCTTGCCTTATGATGTGGTCAGATAATTACCTAATTGCAAAGTATTTCATTTGCATGAATTGTATAGCACAACCTTATTTTATGTCACAAAGAAATAAAACCTATGACAAACCATGACACAAATATTAGAATGTTTCCAATGACATCTTTCTGACAATTCAGGTGGCCAGGCCAGATGCTGAAATCTGCTCATAGGTGCAAAATCATGTCTTCCATGCCATTGGGGAGTCATGTGTGGGCAATGGGTGGTCAGCACTGTGTCCTCTGTGCCTTTGATACCAGGTTTGTATTTAGTACCTGTTTTTTCTTACTGCTGAGCACTCAGAGCTCATTGATACTCATTTACCAATTTATGATGGATCATTCCTTTTTTCTAACTGCATATTAATTATACAGAGTAATGAGTTTCATTGGTAATGGGTCATTTTTTTTCTGAATTCTTTGTGGTCATTTATCACCTGCCACTCTGCCTTTTTTTTTTCTTTTTGAGCACAGATTTTGATAAAGGAAGATATAGGAGACATCATGATAGACTCTAAATTATACATTGAATTGAAGGGGAAAAGAGGATTGGTAAATCATTTAACTATAATTGAAACTCTGATTAAAATGAAATGAATGGAACAATACTCCATATGATAATATATGAAATTTAAATAAAGCCATTCTTTCTCAAGAAGTGAAGTATGAACTTGCAATGCTGAGAATGTTTCTTGAATTACAAATATTACAAATAATAATGCATAAATATCTGTTTATCTTCATCTCAGAAGAGAGAAATCTGTTCCAGGTCATCTGTGTCTTACTCCCAGGTCTCCAAGTTACAGAAGCTCATTTTCTCTTTGAAAGTATGTGTGGAGTATGAAAAATATATCTCACATCCATGGGGCATAGAAACAAAAGAGTCCTGGCTCTATCCATATCCATAGAAGGCAATGTGCAATCACAAAACTCTGCAGGCTTTGTAGATATGGTTCCTGAACACAACCCTGATGCTGCCCATCTAAGAGCTGTTGCTGTGCACATAAAACTGTGGGGCGAGTAGGCCATCCTCTCTGCTATTGGATACTTTGTTTATGCAACACATGTGCAGAGTGGACTTTCAGTCAGTGTCCATCTCTTAGATCACTGCAAGATTGTAAGGAGGGCTGGAGATATGTTGTATCCTACTTCTTTTATTATTATTATTATTATTATTATTATTATTATTATTATTTTGTACTGAGCTTCCTACAATGATGTGCAATATATTGTTTTTATACTTACTTGTTTTTACCATTATAAACACATTTACATTATAAACACATTATAAAAACATTTTTTTTGAGGTACCTAATTTACCTGTTACTACTAGGGTGATACCTATTCTGTGGGTTGTATGCTTGACAATGGGTTACAAAATATATGTGAAAATAGAATACATGGACTCAAATTACTCATCCTGGTATCTGTAGGAAAAGACAAAATTACCACAGGGTTTACTCAAAGGTTTTTTGATGTAGTTCAAAAACTTGAAGAAGTTAATTCTGTCCCAGAAAATACTCTTCTTGATGTAGTAATATGGTGTATGATCCCTCCCTGTTATTTACATTTATTTTGCTTGGTTCCTACTGTACTTAAGTCATGTCTTTAGCATGATCCTGCAGTTGCTTTGCCTGATTGCTTCTGGAAACTGATCTTAAGAGATTTGTGAGGTACAGCAACTATGTTTGAAGAAAGAGTTACTGACACTCAAACTAGTAACTGGGAAGTGAGAAAGAAGAAAGAGGGTCAGCATCCTTGGAGCTTGATGTTATCTTCTTGAAGTTGTTATACCAGTGTTTGGAATGGTGACACATAAGAGAAAGTGTTTTGTTGTTCCCTCAATACAAGTCCATTCATCTCCTAAATATAAAGGTTTTTTTTTTTTTTCTTGAATAACTTTATTTTTTAGAAAAAAAATCTTAAAAAGTATGTTTGTAAAATTGTGCATTTGCGGGCAGTTGCAAAGACAGCATATCCAATTTATAGAACTTTCAAATTCTTGTAATGTTAACCTCTTACATTTGTATCATACAAGGATGAAAACTCAGAAACTGACAGTAGTACAAATTATTAAACAAACTGAAAACTCATAACATATCTTTCCAGATTTCCTACTACTATCATTTTTGTGTTTTAGGAGCTAATCCAGAATACCACATTATATTCACTCTCAGTTGAATTATATATTTTGGCAGGTCTAACAAAACACAGCATAGGTTAGTAGCTTAAAACCACACTACTACTTCTACTACTACTATGACTCACATTTTATCTGGCTCAGAAACCCAGACGTAGATGATGGAGAATACTGAGGACTCAAGCGAAAGTTGAGCTGGGGAGGAATTCACTGTAATCTCATGGGATGGTTGTTAAGAGTTAGTTCCTGCCCATTCGAGGTGACTTCACTGGATATGCCTAAAATTTAAAGCATTCATAACAATCCTTCAGTGACCCTTCATTGAAAAATGATACAACTTAAAATGCAGAGCACTTCCTGACACACTCTGTGTGGTCAGCTTATCTTGATACTACAACTAGACAAATAGACATGAAAGAAAACCATAGGCTAACATGCCTCTGATACACAAGCAAAAGTCCATAAGCGGGGAGGTGGAGATGGCAGACAAAAGGAAGGGTGCACATCCTGCAGTCCCTCCACACCATACCCACAAAGTGGGAAAGCTGATTCTAAGCAAGGTGGTTAACTGAAACTTAATACTGACCTGTTGAAATGAAACAAAACAACAACAACAACAAAATCCTGTAGACTCACAGATGTCAGAAACATGAAGGTAAGAAAATGCATTAGAGAAGTGCCAGCTCGGGCTCCAGCATGGCTGCCAGCAGCTGTAGTGAAGTGGAGGGGCAACACAGACAAAGGAAATGGTGTGGTCCATGGATGAAGAAACCGAAAAATAAAGAATTGACTTGAGATAACATGTGGACTAAGGAGTAAGGCTGATTTTAAAAGACACAGAGTCACTAGAGAAGAAAATCAGTAAAAGCATTTCCAAAATAACTCCCACTGGAGGGGAAGCATTTGGGGCACTGTAAATGGCTGCCAGTCTCCCAGGGAAAGCCAGTTAGGCAGCATTCTCCACCACCCACCACTGGGAAAAGTACATGCTCACCCTACCAGAGGAGGTGGCCCACCATTGTGCTTATGCCACCAGTGAGAGCAGCCAACTGCCGAGCTCCTGGGCCCAGGGAAAGCACACGTCCACGCTATAGGAGAAACTGAACACCCGTTGCATTTGTGGGCCAGGAAGATAAGCACTGGTGCTCCCAGAGAAAGTGACTGCCTGCTGTGGTCCTGTGGCCAGGAAAACACATGCTCACATGCCACTGCCTGCGGTCCTGCCGTCAGCAACTCCAGTGCTCCCTCCGCCAGGGAGAAAGGAAATCAAGGACCCCTGCAGCTGACCAAAAAATTCACAGAAGTCACCTGAACCAAAGAGACTAAAAGAGGCACAAACAAAAGTTTACCTGGACCATTCAGGCTCTGATCTCAAGAAAGCTTCCACTGTGGCCAGTGCTACAGCAGACATACAGGAGCATCTGTATCTCAGTGCAGATCGCCAGTATTTCATATTCACAGTGGTGAAGGTGAAATGTTTGGAGGTTTTGTCCTATGCCCTAAAAGTGGATTTTACCAGAGAGCCTAGAGTTCCAAATATCCCACAGAGACTGGCATCCCCCCACAATAGGAAGCGTAGAGCAATTCTCAAACACCCATGTGCAGAGTCCCAAAGTTGAGCTAGACTAAAACCTAATTATTGGAATCTCTTATTTAGAACTCTACAACACTCCTGCCACAGGAACACACACTTTATCAACACACAAACTGTGCTTCCCCATTGTATGCTGGGAGACTGGAGGCTATAAACAGCTTTGCCTCCTAGCCACAAAGCTCACAGCTAAGAGAAGAAAACAAAAGTGTTGACCTTAACAACCCACCAATCTTGACCCAAGGATTACAAAGCGAAAAACAAATACCAAGAATAAACATCTATCAGTTTTGACCACTTCAGCACAAATTAGCCCTTTATTTCTCAGGAAGATTTTTCATTTTATTATTATTTTTTATTTTTACAGACTGCATTTTGATTCACTGTATACAAATGGGGTACAACTTTTCATTTCTATGGTTTTTACACAATGTAGATTCACACTATTTATGTGATCATACATATACATAGGGTAATGATGTCTGTCTCATTCCACCATCTTTCATACCCCCGCCCCCTCCCCACCTCTCATTTCCCTCTATGTAGGCAAAAGTTCCTCCATTCTTCTCTTACCCCCACTTCCCCCACAGATCATTATGTATCATCATCCACTTATCACTGAAAACATTTGGCCTTTGGTTTTTTGGGATTGCTTATTTTGCTTAGCATGATATTCTCCAATTCCATTCATTTACCTGTAAATGCCATAATCATTATTTTTTATTTTATTTTTCTTTCCTCATTTCATTTTAATTTTCTTCATTACTCCAATGTTTACTTTAAAATTTTTTATTTGTTCTTTTTAGATATGCATGACAGTGGAGTGTATTTTGACATATTATCTATACATGCAGTATAACTTATTCTAATTAGGATCCCATTCTTGTAGTTGTACATGATGTGAAGTGTCACTGATCATATAATCCTATATGAATGTAGGAAAGTTATGTCCAACTCATTCTATTGTCTTTCCTATTCTCATTCCCTCTCCCTTCCCTTAATTCCCCTTTGCCTAATCCACTGACCTTCTATTCTTCCCTCCCCCTTGTTGTGTGTTTGCCTCCACCTATCAGAAAGAACATTTGACCATTTTAATCTGTTATTTTTTTTTAAATTGTAACTAATTTTTTCTTTCAAACATCATTTCATTCTATTGTAATTTCTTCTAATTTAATTTTTATTCTATTATAATTTTATCCTATCCTAATTTTTTCTATTATTTATAATATTGTATGTGTGTATGTGAGTGTGGGTATGTGTCTACATGAATAGATTTGAAAAACTCATATGTATGTTCATATATTTTTACTTGCATATTAAATGATCATTCTGAAACTAATTACTATTTAGCCTTGACTTGTCTCAGGTGGAGTTCAATTATATGTAGGTTTAAGCTATTTTGATCTTACAGTTGCTGGTTTGTCTATACCTAGGTTCTCATCCTTCTTATTTCCCCTTCAACATTCTCTTCCCCCACAATAGATAATTTTTTTCTGTTTCCATATTATCTCTTTATTGTATTATTTTATGCAGATATTTTGTTCCTTATTCTTTATAGCTGACATCTGCTACTTACCACCTGACTCTTCTTTGGTCATGTTTTAAAAATAGTTCAAACTTTGTCTCACCTTCCCACCTTATTTTCTCTGTGCTTAAGAAACTCTTCTCATGCTGAGTGTGGTAAAGCATGTCTCTAATCTGAATGGCTTGGGAGGCTGTGGTAGGAGGATCACAAGGTCAAAG
This sequence comes from Sciurus carolinensis, assembly GCF_902686445.1. Lineage (NCBI taxonomy): Eukaryota > Metazoa > Chordata > Mammalia > Rodentia > Sciuridae > Sciurus > Sciurus carolinensis. The sequence continues at coordinate 72,877,162 of NC_062214.1, read as the reverse complement.
CGAGCTTCAGCAGTTTAGTGAGGCAATTAGCAACTGAATGAGACCCTATCTCAAAATTTAAAAAAGGGGGGAGGGTGTAGAGATAAGGATGTGGCTCTGGGGTAAAGTGCCTGGGGCTCAACTCCTAGTTAAAAAAAAAAAATGAAACTAATCCCACTAAATAATAAAACTATATAGTTTATTTAATTCATGTTGTTATGGTTACTAATACAGTAGACAACATAATAGAGAATTGTTAATGAATGCCTGATCTTGGCAACAGTTTTGTATTACTGGTACTGATGTTAAATGCTGGCCCCACCATTCCTGTATAGGTGCCAGGTTGTGTTATAGATGCCAAAGTAGACATTGAACGTTTATCTCAGAACTATACATTTGCAGCTGACAGTAGTGATATTCCTGGTTCTGCCTTCTTCTAAGAGAGGCTGGAAATGATTGGGACACTTCAAGACAACAGAGTAGAGATCCTGCTGCCAAGAAACATTCATGACTCCGTCAAGCAACAGTGACTCTTACCCCAAACATGATCTAGCACCACCCAAGCCTAAACATCACTTTGACTCATAGAATTAGGGATTAAAAAAACCCAAATCAAAACTCACGGCCCAAGGAGAAATAACCAGAGGGGAACTTCAGGTTCTGACCCTCAACATCTACTTGTGTATCAAAAAACAAAGACATCCTAGAATAAAAAAGAACCATACATGTAACGACATGTGTATAAAAGAGGAGGGAGAATCCATCTCAATTGATACATGAGTCTGAAAACATCAGAAAACAGGAAAACAAATCTCTCCCCAAAATTCATAGTCCCCCAACAAAGTATCCTGCAAGTATGGAAGAGGATGAAAACTGATATTAAAATGTTCAAAGAACTGAAAGAAGATATAAGGAATGAATTAAGAGAGTCAATACAAGAGATTAAAGATCATTCCAAGGAAGAAGTAGAAATACTGAAAAGAAACTGATCAGAACTCCTGGAAATTAAAGTAACAATGAACCAAATTAACAATTCACTTGGAAGTGTCACCAGCAAATTAGATTGCATAGAATACAGAACTTTAGAGCTTGAAGACTGAAACTTAGGCCTTGAAGACAGGATACAAGAATTCAAATACACAGAACAATTAAGGGAAAAAAATTATAGAACATGATCAGAATGCAGAAAAACTATGGGACAATATCAAGGGACAAATCTGAGAATCACGGAGATAGAAGAGAACATGATGATACAAGCTAAAGGCATTAAGAATATTTTCAATGAGCTAGTCACAGAAAATATTCCCCATATCAGAAAGATGATAGATATCCACTCACATAAGGCATACGGGTCCCCAAATAGACCTGACAAGAAGAGAAGTTCTCCAAAACACATCATAATCAAAATGCACAACACATGGAAAGCATATTAAAAGCTTCAAGAGAGAAACATCAGGTCACATTAGAAGCAAACCAATAAGGCTCATTTCTGATTCTCAGACATAAAAAGTAAGAATGGCAGGGAATGCAATATTTTAACTTGAACAGAAAACAATTGTTATACTCAGGAAAGCTCTTCTTCATATTCGATGGGAAAATTAAAGCTTTCCATGACAAAGATGAATTAAAAGAATTCACACAACCAAGCCAACATTATAAAGAATTCTCAAAGATAAACTGCACACAGAGGAAACCAAAAGTAAAAACCAAATCTCTCAAATACATGAAGATTAAAAGAAATTTAAGCATCTAAATGAGAATCAAGACAGAATTAAGTATAACAAAAAACAAAAATGGTAGTAATCACAAACACATAACCTTAAAAACAATTAATATAAATGGTCTCAACTCCAATTAAAAGACAGATTAGCAGAATGGATCCAAAACAAGATCCAACTACATGCTGTTTGCAAAACACTCACCTCACAGGCAAAAATAATCACAGGTTGAAGGCAAAAGGATAAAAATATTCCATGGGAGTCTGTAAACAAGCTGGGATAGCTAATTCCCATATCTGACACAGTTAATTTCAAGCATAAATTAATCAAAAGAGACAAAGAAGGCCATCACATCCAAAAGGAAAAATCCAATGAGAAGATATAATGATAGTAAATATATGTACCCCAAATATCAGCACACACAATTAAATTTAAAACTACTCTCTCTACACAATAATGCTCAACAATTTCAATATACTCCATCACCAATAGAGACGTCATCAAAGCATTAAATTATTAAAGACATATCTGACATAAATAATACTATAAATTAAATGGATGTAATAGACACCTGAAGAATGTTTCTCCCCAAAACAGCTGAATTTGCCTTGTGCTCAGCAGCTCATGGAACCTTTGCTAAAATAGATTATATCTAGGATCTAGGTCACAATGTAAGTCTTAGCAAATACAAAAAAAAAAAAAAAAAAAAAAAAAAAAAAGAAAGAAAGAAAAGAAAAGAGGAAAAAAATAGATCTAACCCCACACATTCTATTAGACCATAATGGAAACTTGAAGACAAACACAAGAAAAATAGTAGAAACCATAAAACACTTAGAGATTAAACAACACCCTTTAAAGTGAAGAATTGATGAAAGAAGAAATGAGAAAGGAAATCAAGAAATTCTTAGAAACAATTGAAAAGAAAGAGTATATAGAAATCTCTGGTACAGCATGAAAGTAGTATTAAGAGGAATATTTAGTGCATTGAGTGCCTACATTAACAGAGAGATCCAAAATAAATAAGCATATGTTCACCTCAAGGCCTTAGGGGATTTTAAAAAAGTATAAGCTAACCCACAAATCAGCAGAAGATAGGAAATAATAAAACTGAGATCTGAAATTAATGAAATTAAGAATGAAAATAGTACACAAGATCAATGTAACAAAGATTTGGTTCTTTGTGAAGATAAATAAGATTGATAAACCCAGATCTAAACTAACCAAAAGAAAGAGAAGACTCAAATCAACAGTATTAGCCATGAAAAAGTAGATATCACCACAGACACTTCTGAAATCCAGAGAATTATCAGAAACTATTTTGAAAATGTACATTCCAATAAACTGCAAAATCTAGAAGACACTAACAAATTTCTAGACACATATAATCTGCCCAAAATGAACTAGAAAACTTAAACAGACAAACATCAAGTAATGAAATTGAAACTGTGATTAGAATCCTACCAACAAAATAAATCCAAGATCAGATGAATTCTCACCTGAATTCTTATTTTATTTATTTTTTGGTACCAGGAATTGAACCCAGAGGTACTTAACCACTGATCAAAATCCCTAGCCCTTTTTATTCTTTTTTATTTTTTAAAATTTTGAGGCAGGATGCCACTAAGTTGCTTAAGACCTTACTAAGTTGCTGAGGTTGGCTTTGAACTTGTGATCACCCTGCCTCAGTCATGCTTTTCCAAATTATTCCATCAAACTGAAAAGGAAGGAACACTCCTAAACACATTCTATTAAGCCAGCATAAACTTGATAACAAAATGAAACACATCTACGAAAGAAAACTACAGACAAATCTCCCTTATGGACATAGATGCAAAAATTCTTAACAAATTATTAGCAACTCTCATTCAAAAACATACTGAGAAAGTAACAAATGATGACCAAGTGGGCTTCATCCCAAGGATATGAGGTTGGTTTAATATATACAAATCAATAAATGTAGTTCATCACAAATAAAATTAAGAACAGGAACCATATGACACCATATGAATAGATACTGAAAAGATGTTTCATAAAATACAGCAAATATTCATGTAAAAAATGCTGGAGAAACTAGGGGTGGAAGAAACATAATCTCACCATTATAAAGTTATATATATGGCAAACCCAAAGCCAACATCATACTGAATCATGAAAAACTGGAAGCTTTCCTCTAAGATCTGAAACAAGGCAAGGATGTCCACTTTTCCCACTTGTATTCAATATAGCTCTTGAAACTCTAGCCAGAGTAATCCAGCAAGAGATGAAATTAAAGGGATACAAATTAGAAGTCATCAAACTATTGTTGTTTGCTGATGACATGATACTATATCTAGAAGATGTTGCCCCCAAATTCCACAAGAGTACCAGTGCTGTTAAATTAACTGAGCAGAATAACAGGATATAAAATCAACACTCATAAATTAATAGTTTTCCTATACTCCAACCATAATTCATCTGAGAATGAAATCAGGAAAACAATTCTCTTCACACAGTCCTAAAAAAAAAAACCCAATGATACCACTACCACGACCACCAAAAACCCTTCCTTGTCTAATCAAGGAAGTAAAAGATCTCTACAAGGAAAACTATAGAACACTGAAGAAAATAAAATGAAGAAGACTTCAAGAGATAGAAAGACTGCCCATGTTCTTGGATAAGCAGAGTTAATATTTTCAAAATAGCCATACTACCAAAAGCAATATACAGATTCAGTGCAATCCTCATCAAAATATCAATGACATTCTTCACAGAACTAGAAAAAATAGTCCTTAACTTCATTTGTAAGAATAAGAGACACAGAATAGCCAAAGTAATTCTGAGTAAGAAAAGTGATGCAGGAGGCATCACAATACCTGATATCAAATTATACTACAGACTATAGTAACAAGAGCATCATGGTATTGGCATCAAAATAGACATAAAGACCAAAGGAATAGAATAGAAGACACAGAGACAAACTTGCCTACTTACAGACATCTGATACTTGACTATGGTGCCAGAAACATATGTTGGAGAAAAGACAGACTTTTTAACAAATGATGCCGGGAAAACAGGAAACCTACAGTAGAAGAATGAAATCAGATCCCTACTTTTCACCCTGCACAAAAGTCAAATCAAATTTGATCAAAATTTAGGTGTTAGTCCAGAAACCAGAAATCTTTCAACAGCTAGAAGAAAACAGAGGGTCAGCACTCCATCATTCATTTGCAGGCACCAACCTCCTCAACTAGATGCCGAAAGCTCAAGAAATAAAACCAAGTATCAATAAGTGGAAGGCCATGAAATTTCAAAAGCTTCTGTCAATAAAGGAGATGACTAAGAGAGTGAAGAGAGAGTTTATAGAATGAGAAATAATCTTTGCCAGTTACTTCTCTGACAGGGGATTAATAGCCATGATATATAAAAACTTTCAAAAAAAATCAATGACAAAAATTTAAGTAACCCAATCAAAAGATGGGCAAAAGAACTAAAGAGAAATTTTCAAAAGAAGAAAAACAAATGGCCAACAAATATTTAAAAATTGTTCAACATCACTAGCAATCAGGGAAATGGAAATAAAAACTACACTAAGATTTTATCTCATACTTGTCAGAATGACAATTATCAAAAATACAAATAATGATAAATGTTAGCAAGAATATGGGGGGAAAGATGTACTCATACATTGTTATTGGGACTGAAAGTTAATATGACCATTTGGAAAACAGTGTGGAGATTCCTCAAAAAAGTAGGGATGCAACCACCATATGACCTAGCTATCCCACTCCTCAGTATTTATCCAAGAGAAGTAAAATAAGCATATTATTAGGGTACAGTGACTGCAATATTTATAGTACCACAACTCATAATGGCTAAAGTATGGAATGAAACCAGATGCCTATTAAAAGATGAGTGGATCAAGCAAACGTGGTATACATAATGGAGTTTTACTCAGCCATAAATAAAAATGAAATAATGAAATTTGCCAGTAAATGGATGGAACTGGAGAAAATCTTGTTAAGTAAAATAAGCCAGTCAGAAACTCAAGGGTCTAATGTTCTCTCTCATATGTGAATGTTAAAGCAAAATAAGGTTAGGAAGGCATAAATGGAATAGAAGTAGGAGAACGTAAAGGAGGGAACAAGGAAGGAAAAAGGAAAGAAATATGGAATGAATCTAATACAATCACATTATATAGATATATAAGTGTATGAAAGGGAATATCTTCTTTATGTTTATGTGGAAAGTACTAATCAGAAATAAATAAATGACAGACCAGCAGAGGCAGCAGCCAGAGCAGCTGCAGCCTGCGCCCTCTCCCGCCCACCCTCCGCCGCCCTCCACCCGCCCCAGGTTCTCTTTCCCCCTTCCTCCTCCTCCTCCTCCTCCACCCCCCATTCCTCCTCCGCCTGCCCGCTGGGCACCCCCCTCGCCTTCCCGCCGCCCCTATTGTTCCGCCCCCCGGCCTCCCGCCCTTCCCCTTCCCCTTCCCGCCCGCTCCCCTTTCCCCTCAGTCCTCTCGCGCCTGCAGTTTTTGACTTTCACCCCCAGCAGTGACCAAAGACTTGACTACTCAAAGTCCAGCTCCCCATAACACTGCTCGAGAGGACACCGGTGTGATTGAAGGTGGATTAAATGTCACTCTCACCATTTGGCTACTTATGCATGGAAAGGAAGTTGGCAGTATCATCTGAAAGAAAGGAGAATCTTTTAAGAAGATGCGCGAGGAGAGTGGTGCACGGATCAACATCTCAGAAGGGAATTGTCCTGAGAGACTTATCACTTTGGCTGGACCCACTAATGCCATTTTCACAGCCTTTGCTATGATCATTGACAAACTGGAAGAGGACATCAGCAGCTCTATGACCAATAGCACAGCTGCCAGTAGACCCCCGGTCACTCTGAGGCTGGTGGTCCCTGCTAGTCAGTGTGGCTCTCTCATTGGAAAAGGTGGTTGCAAGATTAAGGAAATACAAGAGAGTACAGGGGCTCCAGTCCAGGTGGCAGGGGATATGCTCCCCAATTCAACTGAGCAGGCCATCACTATTGCTGGCATTCCGCAATCCATCATTGAGTGTGTCAAACAGATCCGCGTGGTCATGTTGGAGACTCTCTCCCAGTCCCCTTGGAAGGGCGTGACCATCCCGTACTGGCCCAAGCCATCAAGTTCTCCAGTCATCTTTGCAGGTGGTCAGGACAGGTGCAGCACAGGCAGCGACAGTGCAAGCTTTCCCAAAACCACCCTGTCCATGTGCTTCAACCCTGACTTGGAGGGACCACCTCTAGAGGCCTATACCATTCAAGGACAGTATGCCATTCCACAAACAGCTTTCACCAAGCTGCACCAATTGGCAATGCAACAGTCTCATTTTCCTATGATGCATGGCAACACCGGATTCAGTGGCATTGAATCCAGCTCTCCAGAGGTGAAAGGCTATTGGGCGGGTTTGGATGCATCTGCTCAAACTACTTCTCATGAACTCACCATTCCAAACGACTAGATTGGCTGCAAAATCGGGCATCAAGGCGCCAAAGTCAATGAGATCCGTCAGATGTCTGGGATGCAGATCAAATTTGCGAACTCAGTGGAAGGGTCTACTGATAGGCAGGTTACCATCACTGGATCTGCTGCCAGCATTAGCCTGGCTCAGTATCTAATCAACGTCAGGCTTTCCTCAGAGATGGGTGGCATGGGGAGCAGCTAGAACAATGCAGATTTATCCATAATCCCTTTCTGCTGTTCACTACCACCCATGATCCATCTGTGTAGTTTCTGAACAGTCAGCAATTCCAGGTTTTAAATAGTTTGTAATTTTTCAGTTTCTACACACTTTATCATTCACTCGTGATTTTTTAATTAAAGCGTTTTAATTGCTTTCTCAGTTCAGCTGTTAATGCTGAGATCCATATTTAGTTTTATAAGCTTCTACCCCCCCCCTTTTTTTGTTTTTGGCTCATGAATTTTTCTGTTTGTCATGGAAATGTAAGAGTGGACTATTAATACATTTCAGTTTAGTTCTGTAGTGTTAGGAATTTTTCAAAAAATTAAAAGATGGACTGGAGCTTTTTCTTTGTGAATAGAAACTGGATGCCAAAAATAAATAAATAAATAAATAAATAAATAAATAAATTAAAGGAAGATCAGTAGAGGAGAGAGGAGAGGAAAGAAAGGAGAAAAGGGAAGGGGCAAAGGGAATGGAAATCAAATTCCTTGTATATATAATTTTGACAAAGAGGACCCAAATACTATGTAAAATTATAATACTCTAATAAAATTTCTTTAAATCTGTGATGGAATACAAGACAAAGAAACTAATAACTTATAAAAAATATTCTATGCTATGAATGAAGGTATTTATCCAAGGAACACAAGTTTGGTTCAACATAAGAGACCAATTATTAAAATGCATCATATTAATAAAAGAGAAAAATAACATGGTATCTGGAAAGATGCAGAATAGCCAATTGACAAACCCCAAACCCATTTATGATAAAAACACTCAAGAAATTGGGCATGGATGTTGACTTTTTTCACATTAACGAAATATTTGTGAAAAATAAAGGTGTGGCAACATACATTATTGTGATAGTCTCTGTACATCCTCTAAGATTAGAAACAAGAATGATGTCCACTCTTGTTACCTCCACATAAACTTGAAAAATATAGCTATGTTTTAAGTAGCACGAAAAATGAATAGAAGACATAGAATGCAAAGGAAGAATACATTCTCTTTTTGCAAATGACATAATTGTTTTTGTAAAAAAAAAAATCCTAAATAATCCACTAAAATAAAATGAGAACCAAAAACTAAGTTCCATAAATGTTGCAGAGTATATGGTCAGTAAAAATATTTTTCTATGAACTAATGATTACTCTAAAAAAAAAACTTTAAAAAAACAACTTCATTTAAATTATCTTTAAAATGAGGAAATAGACAAATTGAGAAAGATGAGTTGACGATATGGGCATTGAAAACATACTGTATTGAAATAAATTACAGAAATTCTAAATACTAGATTGATAGAATGAATTTGGCAGTGTTCCTTCCCTTCCTAATTCATGGACTAATTTGAGGAGGACTGGCATTAGTTCTTCTCTAAAGGTCTGGTAGACCGTGGATGAGAATCCTTCCTGTCCTGGGCTTTTATTTATAGGAAGGCTTTTAATTGGTGCCTCAATGTCATTGCTTGATATTGATACGTTTAATTTTTCTATATCCCCAGTGGTTCAATTTGAGTTGTCTGTATGTCTATGGAATCTGTTAATGTCTGAGAATTTCTAGTTAATTGGAGTAAAAATTTTCAAAATAGCTTCTAATAATCCTCTCAATTTCCAAAGTGTCTGTGGTGTTATTTCCTTTTTCATTTCTATTTTTACTGATTTGGGTATTTTCCCCTCTTTCTTTTGGTTAATTTAGCTAAGTATTTATCAATATTGTTTATCTTTTCAAAGAACCAACTATATTGCTTTGATCCTCATTTTATTTATTTATTCTCAACTTAATATATTTTAGCTCTGATCTTAGTCATTTCCTGTCTTCTACTAATTTTGGAATTAGTTTGTTCTTTTTCTAGGGCCTACAGGTATAACATTAGATTATTTATGATTTTTTCATTATATAATGTATAAATTCATTGCTATAAACTTTCATCTTAGAACTGCCTTCATACTGTCCCAGAGATTTTGATCTTTATTCTCATTTGTTTCTAAGAACTTTGTTTCACCCCTGATTTCTTTTGTATTCCATTCCTCACTCAAAAATGTATTATTTAATCTCTAGGTGATAAAATTAATTGTTTGTTATCTTGTTGCTGATTTCTAATTTCATTCCATTATGATCTGATAGGATGCAAGGAATCATCTCTATTTTCACAAATGTTGTTGGGAAAACTGAACAAAGTCTAGAAGAATGAAACTAGATCTCTAGTTTTCATCCTGTATAAAAATCAATTCAGAATATATCAAATACCTAGGAATAATTCCAGAAAATACACTACTAGAAGAAAATATAGGGGCAATAATCTATTGTATTGATGGAGGCACAAAATTTCTTAACAAGTCACATGAAGCACAAGAAACAATGATGTGACATAACTTTTCTACATCCTTATATGAATACACCACAGTGAATCTCCACATCGTGTACAACCACAGAATCCTAAGTAGAACAAGATATACTCTATGTTTGCATAAACATGTCCAAATTTACTGTACTGTCATGTATAACTAAAAAGAACAAAGAAAAAAATTTAAAAAGTAAAACCAAGAATGAATAAGTGATACTGCAACATGTTACAAGCTTCTACATAGCAAAGGAAACAAAAACATGAAGAGGGACATAAGGAATGGAAGGTAATCTTTGTTAGCTACTCCTCTATCAGAGTATTAATATCCAGAATATATAAATAACTAAAAAAGAACCCTTAAAACCAAAAATACAACTAACACAATTAATTAATGGGCAAAATAACTAAATGGACATTTCTCAAAAGAAGAAATTCAAATGACTAAAAAATATATGAAAAATGTTCAACATCCCTAGAAATCAGGGAAATGCTAATTAAAACTGCACTGAGATTTCATCTCACTCTAGTCATAATAATAATTAGCAAGAATACAAATAATAATAAAGGATGTGAGTAAGAAGGTAGCCTCATAATATTCTCAGTGGGACTGCATATAAGTACGACCACTCTGAAAAGCAGTATGGAGATTCCTCAAAAAACACAGCTCTCTTTCTTTGATATTTATCCAAAAGAAATAAAATCAGCATTCTATAGTGATATAGGCACATAAGTGTTGACAGCAGCACAATTCAAAAGAGCCAAGTTATGGAAACAGTCCAGTTACCTGAATGGACAAACAGATGAATGGGCAAATAAAATATAAAATATAGATACAATGGAATTTTACTTAGCTGTAAAGAATGAAATCATGGCATATGCTGTTAAATGGATGGAACTGGAGAGCATCATACTATATAAAATAAGTCAGACTCAAGGTTGAGGATTAAATATTTTCTGTCATATGCATAGGCTCAATGAAAATAAGGAAAAAAGTGTGGGAGTCCCATGAAAATAAAAGGGAGGTCAGTGCAGCAGAAGAAGGGGATTGTGGGGTTGGAAGAAGGATGGGAAAAGGAAAGGATGGAACGTAAATGACCAAATTGTGCTATAAATATATGTGAATATACCACAGTTAATTTCACCTTCATATATATCTGTAAAGCACTAAGTTAAAAAATATATATAGAATGAAGACCAGTACAGTAGAGGAAAGGGAACAGGGGGAGGGAGGGAGGGAGGGACAGAAATTAGAAGTACTGGGGACTGAAGTAGAAAACACTGTACTTGTGCTTGTATGATTATGTCAGAATGAAACCCAATATTACATATCACTATAATACACTAATAAAAACTATTTCAAATCCTAAATAAATATAAAAATTTCCACAATACTTGTTGGGACTAATGACACATTAACTAACTCAGGCTGACTCCTTACTTCCTGGTGAGTGAGCAGGATCAAGGCTCAAAGGCGGTTTCAAAGGTTCATGACGATAAACCGGACCACCGTCAGGGATTGGTTAACAACAGTTCCGCGAACGTGATCAGCTCTTGCTTGCCATATAGTCCAATGGGACTCTCGCCTGCGTGAACCCCCCTGCCTTGCTGACCTTTAAGCTGATTGGTTCCTGCCTAGCCCCCACCCTACATAAAAGCTGTGGGATTTCCTCAATAAACGAGTTCCTGCTGTGACGGGTCTCCCTGACGCATTTGATTGTCCTCCGCCGGGAGGGCTGGGGACAGGCGGTCAGTCGGCCTTACCTATCCTGATCTGATCTTGTTGGGGAGTGTCCCCTTCTCTTGCCACTGTTCGAGAAGGGCAAGGGGGCTTAAGACCCCGACATCTGGTGCCCAACGTCGGGCCCCTCAAGGCTGAACCACAGCCAAAGTGAAGAGGCAGTTTCGAAACCGAAAGTACCAGCAGATCGGGTCAAGCGAGTTCCGAGGTAAGGCATCCCTGAAAAGATGGGGCAAACACACACCACACATGGTGACCCTGCGCTCTCAGCTCTTAGACTCATGCTGAAAAGTAGGGGCCTTGAGTGGTCTGATACACAGGCGAAAAAAGCCTGGGACACCTTTACTCGGGTGGCCTCTTGGCTTCCCACCGCTAATCTTTTTGAGTGGTCCACATTGGATCGTGTAAAACAACTTGTTAGGAAGAGGGAAATCAATTTAGGGGAGGGTCCCCCATTAGGAGTCTGCCCTATGTTATCCGCCCTTAAGGCCTGCTTCTCTCCAGGACCTCCCAAAGGGGACTCCAAGTTTCTCCCCAGAGAGCCGTCACCTAAAGAACCACTGGCTCCTCCTGTTGCATCTCCTTCCAGAAACTTGCCACATAGTAAACAACGTTGGGAGACCTTTAATGAGGAGCCCAATCCATCTCCATCCGCTCCTCCCAAGGTTGAGGAACCACAAGGGCAGCCAGCCTCTACACATAGGGAGGGCCCACTACCGCCCCGGGGAGGCTCATTGCTGCCATCTTGTATTCTGGGGCCACATCAGACTCCAATGAAAGCCCTCGCCCTCCTCCTTCTGGATGGCGGAAAATCTTCCCGGTGGCCATTTTATGATACTGGGCAAGAACTCACAGACTCTAACCTCCCCCCTCCCTGTATGGTCTTCCCGGTAAATGGTAAAATGTTAGTTTGGGAAGGAATGACTACCGATCACAAATTGGCCTGTGCAGGGATGAAAGATCGCTCCATGGGAAGGTGGATTGTGGCTACCAAAGATATTGGCACACAGCTTCCGCAAGCAAGCGGGCAGATGGAAAGGGATTCCTTATCTTCAATTCTCTTCTTTCTTGTGCTTCTATGCTCTTCCTGCAAACTCGAATGCCTCCTTCTTCTCTCCCTCTTAATTCCTCCTCCTCCTCCAACTTCGCCCCACCCAGTCCACCTAGTCCTCCTGCTATGAGGTCCCACATACGCCGGTGTGGAGGGAGTAACCAGCCCAACCATCAGTGGCATGTCCTAGTAAAGAGTATGATATAGTAGCCCCAGTCCCCACAAGTATTGGGAGATAATTGTTTCACAATTTTCTGCGTCCAAACCTGAATTGATTACTAACCAGGATTAAGGGTTAAAATGCCCTAGGCATCAAGTTTCTGCTAGAACATTTTGGCCCCTTTCAGATCCAGATCTCAGTCAAGGCTTACATTGAAATGTAAACAGAGAAAGCCTGAAGGCTCAGTAGACCGGTCTCAAACCCAAGGAAAAAAAAAAAAAAAAAAAAGAAAAAAGAAAAAAAGAGCAAAATGTCTTACCTGAACTCCAGCAAAGTAAATTTTATGGTGCTTTCCTAAAGTAATTAACGGCCATAACATTTTTCCAGGACTCTTGTTTTTTTTTTGAATTATACATTTTTTTTTGAGCTCATGACTTTTTTGATCAGTTCTACTTTTTTTTATTCAACTAGAGTTTTTGAACATCTGTTACATTGCAATGGAGATTCACCTATAAAGTTTCAAGGCCTTTGATTTTGTGTTATGTGTATGTCGTGCTGTCTGATGTCATGTTTTGTCTGTATCAAAACTGAGTGCTCCTAAAATTAAAATTTAAAAATGGATCCAAATATTTTTAATTCACGTGATTTAAAGAGGTTCAATTTAAATTGGGTAAACTAATAGAAGTAAAATGTCTTGAAAATAACTCGCGAGTCTCTAGGTGGTCAAACTAATAAAATGTTGATGTTTGTAAAATGTCTAACATCAATTTTTCTAGGACTTTTCTTCAACAGGAAAGAGATGGCAAATACTGTTCAGGACACTTGTCTGATATCTTGGTTTTTACAAAATAAGTGAATTAGAGTTAACATGTATGGGATGACTCAAACGTGTTTATAGAGACATCTGATTAATCTACAAAGTTAAAATGCTAATTGTTAAATAACATCGAGTACTCTTAACTCCTTAAATTCCATGGGGTAACATACTTAAACATTATTGGTGTTTTCATAGGTTGGTAAAAAAAAAGGGTTTAAATTGCTTTGTGTCACTAAAAACAAGGTTACTGGGCCCTTACCTGTCTGAATCACTTTGACCCTCCCCCTGTCCCATCCCTTCTCACTTTTTACATCTCACCTGCAAAACCAGGCCTAATCCGGTAGGCAGGAAGGGAAGAGATAAGGGGGAAAGAATGGGAGAATAAAACCCATAAAAAGGATGAGATTTGCTCATCCAATGGATTCCGCCTTTGGGTCCCCTTCTTCCACCCGGGAGAAGTCTGCTTTTACTTTTCTTTAATAAAGCTGCATTTTCCACTCTACATTTGCCTCGACGTGCTTCTCCGGCATTATACTTCAACACCTGAGGAAGCAGGACTCGTCACTGGTAAAGAGCGGTATCAGATTTGGAGGTCCCACCGAGATCTACGCCAAGGTAAGTGAGCTTTTCTCTTTGCGCACCCCAATCTGTCTGAGGTGCATCTTTCTGTCTCTTTCTTTCTGGAGGGCAAAATGGGCACCCGTCAGCTATTTAAATGCAGTTAGTGCAGCCGCCATTCTTAAGACTCGGGTGAGAGGTTTCCCGGCCCAGGCAAGTTTCCAATCCCTTGCTCTGCAGGCATGTTGGGGCTCTGCTGAAGCCGTTTCCTACTTTTCTGTCCAGGTCCGGAGCACAATTGCCGTGAGTACACAGTGTCCCTAGTCCTGATCTGCCCAGGATGCATGGCCCGGGCTACTCTCGGGTGGACCCCAAAGGTTCCTTCTCTGGACTCCCCCTCCTGACCGCCCTAAGGGGTATCCAAGGTGATCAGTAGACAAATGGCACCAAGGGAAAGCACCAATTACATTTGCCTCCGTGCAGCACACTGCACACATCCATTCCCTCCTGGATGTTTCCCCTTCGCTCGCCGATCAGACATTAAACATTCAGATAGTAGGATTAAGAGAAAGACATAGGAAAATCAATAGGAAAGTGCTCAGGTTATCTTTGTTTGCATATTTAGCCTTTGCTAGTTTGTTTAAAGTTTTCCTGTGCTTAAATGTGCTCAGTGTGTTCTAAGCTGGGAGGAGGATGTATATTTTAATTCAACCCCTCCCTTGAATCCCTCAGAGAACAGGGTATTATATGTCTAACAATCAATAGGTGTCCCCTCACCCTTTGGAGATTCCTTTAGTCTACAAAATAGGCAAGAAGATGTGCAATTCTTCTTTTGTTGTGGGTTCCTCTTAATTAGGAATTTATAGTGGCAGGGAGGAAAGCAGTAATGCCCTTAAGTCTGAATCCTCCCAGGGTCTCTAGCACAGGGCAAACTAGAACCCTAGCACTTTGCCAAAGAAGGCCAGAAATTACTTTGGCAAAGCCAAGTAGTGAGAGACGGGTTTTCTGGACCGGATTGAAGCTCAAACTTAGGGAGACCTCCCTAAAAATGGTCTCCGGCACGGGCGCCTGAGGTCTATTTTTCTTTTCTTCCACTTAGATGGGAGCTTCACTCTCAACAGTATTGCCAGGTTCACCACTAGCCTGCATACTGAAAAACTGGGACAAATTTGACCCACAGACACTCAAGAAAAAGTGCCTCATTTTCTTCTGCTGCCAGGCCTGGCCTCAATACAAACTCTCTGATGGAGAATCTGTGCTGCCAGAGGGAAGTATAAATTTTAATACCATTTTACAGCTTGATAGATTTTGCAAAAGGGAAGGAAAATGGTGTGGGGTACCTTATGTTCAGATCTTCTTTATTCTAAGGGAAGACCCCAAATTATGCCAACAATGTAAAATAGATTCAGCCAAAACCACTACTGTAAAGGAAGAAAACCTTAAAGAGTCACCTACTGAGGGAAAGGAATTTTCTGCTAATGTCCATCAGCAGGCCTCCTGTCCTCCATACCCTGGTCCTTCTCCATCTGCCCCAATGGACAGATCAAATATACTACCTCTCCAGGAGATGCCAGGAGGAGAATTTGGACCAATTAAAGTATACAACCCTTTTTCCCTCCAAGACCTAAGACAGATAAAAACAGACCTAGGGAAATTTTCAGAAGATCCAGATAAATATATTGAGGTGTTTCAAAACCTATGCCAGGTGTTTGACTTCACCTGGAAAGATATTATCCTGTTACTTAACCAGACTTTAACCTCTAATGAGAAGGAAGCCACCCTAAAAGCAGCTGAACAGTTTGGGGATGACCTACACCTTGCTCATGCCCCAGGAGCCCAAACTAGATCTAAACCCAACTATCCATCGGGAGCACAGGCAGTTCCAAGAAATGACCCCGACTGGGATCCAAATGATGAACAGGATGCTTGGAAGATCAGACACTTCCAAATGTTAGTCCTTGAGGCCCTTAGGAGAATCAAACAGAAGCCTATTAACTATTCTAAGGTTTCTGAAATTATACAAGGTCCCGAAGAAAGCCCGGCTATTTTTATGGAGAAACTCAGGGAGGCAATGAGAAAACACACCACCGTGGATCCTGAATCCACAGAGGGCCATTTACTTTTAAAGGACAAATTTATCATTCAGTCAGCCCCAGACATTCAGAGGAAATTACAAAAATTGGCATATGGCCCTGATCAATCCTTAGATGATATCCTCCGACTTGCAACTTCCGTTTTTTATAATCGAGATGTAGAGGAAAAGAAGGAAAAAGAGCGTAGAGAGAGAAGAAAAACTGAAGCGCTGGTCTTAGCCCTGAGAGGAGTTAGCTTCCCGGGTGATAAAGGAGGAAAACGGAATGTACCTCAGGCCACAAAAGGGATTTGTTTCCGTTGTGGAGAGGAGGGACATTTCAAATGGGAATGTCCCCAAGCCAAACGGCCACCGCCGGAGCCCTTCCCCAAGTGTCAAGGCAATCATTGGAGTGACTGTCCTCAGGGGCGTAGGTCCTCGAGGCCAGACTCTTCCACACAGGCCTGACGGGGCCCGGGGCCAATTCTAATGGCTCCCGTAACTCCTATCACTACGCATGAGCCCCGGGTATGCTTCTCCATAGGGAGCCAAGAGGTCAACTTCCTCTTAGATACTGGCACCAGTTTTTCAGTGCTCACCTCTTATCCTGGACCTCTTTCCTCTAATACTATAACAGTGCAAGGGGTGTCTGGACGGCCTGTTACCAGAAAGTTTACTCCCCCACTGAGTTGTGAGTGGGATGGGATGATGTTTTCTCATGCATTCCTGATAGTCCCAGAATGCCCTACCCCTTTATTGGGAAGGGACTTACTTTCAAAACTTCAGACTTCCATTACAATGAATTTGGGACCACAAGGATCATTGTGTTTACCTCTACTAGAATGTGATATAAACCCTGAAGTACGGGCCACTGAAGGCAAGATTGGATGGGCAAAAAGCGCAATCCCAGTTAAAATAGTCTTAAAGGATCCCTCTGTCTTTCCACATCAGAGACAATACCTGCTATGCCCAGAAGCAAAAAAGGGCTTATTAAAGATCATTCAGAACCTCAAACAGCAGAAACTTTTAGTACCTTGTAACAGCCCATGCAATACACCAATTTTGAGAGTTCAAAAATCAAATGGGGAATGGCGTTTAGTCCAAGACCTCAGAATAATTAATGAAGCAGTTGTTCCCCTCCACCCAGTAGTGTCTAATCCATATACTCTGCTATCTGAGATTCCAGCAACTGCCGCTTGGTTTACTGTGTTAGATTTAAAAGATGCCTTCTTTTGCATACCTCTGGATTCTCAGTCTCAGTATCTGTTTGCCTTTGAGGAACCAGATAGTGGATCTCAACTGACCTGGACAGTACTGCCCCAAGGATTTAGAGATAGCCCCCACCTATTTGGACAAACTCTGGCTAAGGACGTAGCAGAATTCAGAGATAAGACATCTGCAATTGTTCTCCAATATGTGGATGACATCCTGTTATGCGCCCCCACCCAGGAGGAATGTCAAAAAGCTACTACAGAACTCTTAAACTTCTTAGCCAATCAGGGTTATAAAGTCTCAAAAAGGAAAGCTCAATTATGTCAGCAACAGGTCCAATATTTAGGGTTACAACTATCTCAAGGAATCCGCAAACTAGGACAGGAAAGAATAACTCCCATAGGACAATATCCTCTGCCTCAGACCCTAAGGCAACTCAGAGGCTTCCTAGGAATAACTGGATACTGCAGACTTTGGATTCCTGGGTATGGGGAATTAGCTAAGCCTCTTTACAGTCTTCTGAAAGAAACTTTACAAC
This sequence comes from Sciurus carolinensis, assembly GCF_902686445.1. Classification (NCBI taxonomy): domain Eukaryota; kingdom Metazoa; phylum Chordata; class Mammalia; order Rodentia; family Sciuridae; genus Sciurus; species Sciurus carolinensis. The sequence goes on along the minus strand of NC_062214.1, from coordinate 72,859,274 downwards.
AAGGAGTAACCAACCTAATATGGGAACCAGAACATATTAAAGCCTTTAAGACATTAAAAGGGGCCCTACTCCAAGCCCCTGCCCTTAGTTTACCTACTGAAGAGAAATTTAACTTGTTTGTCACTGAAAGAGGAGGAATAGCCCTAGGAGTGGTAACACAAAAGAATGGACCTATTCAACAACCAGTAGCCTATCTCAGCAAAGAACTTGATATGGTATCTCGGGGATGGCCCCACTGTTTGCGAGTAATTGCAGTTGTAGCTCTACTAGTCCCTGAGGCAATCAAAATCACCCTGGGAAGAGACCTTATTGTCTACACTTCCCATGATCTCTCAGGAATTTTAAACTCGAAAGGAGGACTATGGCTTTCAGACAGTCGCCTTCTAAAATATCAGGCTTTACTTCTGGAAGGACCCATAACTCAGATAAGGACTTGTTCTACTTTAAATCCAGCTACTTTCCTACCAGAAACATTAGAGGAAAGTCCTGAACATGACTGCCAACAGGTCCTAGCTATGAATTACTCAGCCCGAGAAGACCTTCAAAACCTTCCCCTGTCTAATCCAGACCTCACCATGTTCACTGATGGAAGTTCCTTTGTGGAACAAGGAGAACACAAAGCTGGATATGCTGTGGTGACTCTACATGACACTTTAGAAGCGCAATCTTTGCCCCCAGGCACAAGCGCACAACTTGCAGAATTGATAGCCCTAACAAGAGCCCTGGAACTAGGAAAACAACAGAGAATTAATATTTATACTGACTCTAAATATGCCTATCTAATCCTGCATGCACATGCAGCAATTTGGAAAGAAAGAGGATTTCAAACGACTGAGGGAACAACTATAAAAAACTATAAACAGATCTTAAAACTATTAGAAGCTGTCCATTTACCCAAAGAGGTAGCAGTAATCCACTGCCCTGGACATCAAAAAGGAAGAGATGAAATAGCAGAAGGCAATAGACGAGCAGATCAGCAAGCCAAAGAAGCTGCTAAGGGAACTTTACAACAAATGACAACTTTAGCCCTTCTGATATGGACAGGTCCTCCCCCAGAGATAAGGCCCCAATACACCCAGGAGGAAACACAGCAGGTTTTATCTAGAGGAGGTAACCTCTTGCCCTCTGGGTGGATTCAAATGGAAGATAACAAACTTTACTTACCTGCTAACTCCCAGTGGAAGATTTTACACACCCTACATCAATCCTTCCATCTGGGAGAAGAAAACACTCTCAAATTAACTCAAGAGATATTTGAAGGGAAGCATATTTCAAGAACAATCCAACAAATAGTCAAAGCCTGTGAGACGTGTCAAAGGAATAACCCCCTTAACTCTGCCAAAAAGCCCCCAAGGCTACAAAGGATAGGACAATTCCCTGGAGAAGACTGGCAACTTGATTTTACTCACATGCCAAAAAGTAATGAATTTCAATATTTATTGGTTATGGTAGATACCTTTACAGGGTGGACTGAGGCCTATCCCTCCAGAACTGAACAGGCAGAAGAAGTAGTCAAAGCCTTATTACAGGAAGTAATTCCTCAATTTGGGCTTCCCCGCAGCCTCCAAAGTGACAATGGAGCTGCTTTCAAGGCTGCTGTCACTCAGGGAATATCCAAAGTCCTAGGCATAAAGTACCATCTCCACTGTGTATGGAGGCCCCAATCCTCAGGAAAGGTAGAAAAGACTAATGACATCCTAAAGAGGCACCTAAGAAAACTCACTCAAGAAACTCACTACCCATGGCCTAAAATGCTTCCTCTAGCCCTACTCAGAATCAGGAATACCCCCAAAACATTAGGGCTCAGCCCATTTGAGCTCCTATATAGAAGACCATTTCTAAGAAATGATATCCTTAAAGATCAGGAAACTGCATATTTAGTGGCTCATATCACAAAGTTGGCCAAATTTCAAACTGAAATCTGTAAATATCCTGCATCTGAGCCAATCACTTCTCCACCTCTGTATGAGCCTGGAGATCTAGTCATGATAAAAACTGTACCTTCAAGTTCTCCAAATTTAGACCCTATTTGGAAAGGACCTTTTCCTGTAATCTTATCTACCCCCTCTGCAGTAAAAGTGCTGGGACAAGAGAACTGGATTCACCACTCTCGAGTTAAAGCCTGTCATCCTGAGTCGACTCCCAAAGAAACTTCCTCCCAAGGAACTGAGGAGCGATACTCCTGCACTCCAATAGAAGACCTAAAATATCTCTTCTGCAGAGACAATGGTGATATGTAAACTTTTCTTCTTCTCTTTCTTTATTATTGTAGGCAGATCCACTAAAACTAATTCTTTCCTAAATTGGACCCAGCAATATGCCACTAAATTACAGAAAAATAATTGCTGGATATGTGGACTATTACCCCTTTCCAGCACCTCTGGACTACCTTGGTGGGTATCTCCTTTACAGGGAGATGACTGGACAAATTTACAGTCCTTAATATTAGAACAAAAGAAGGAAAGACCCTCCTTACAAACTGCTACTCGTGCCAATGTTAGCTTATGGCCTATCAATGAAACTCTATCACTACCAGGTCATAAAAAGGCTTTCACTTTAGAGCAGACCAATGTTCAAATTTCTACAGCTGTTAAGTCACATGCAGGCCCATTCACTTCTAACTCTCCACCACCACCACCAATATGTCACAGATACAAAGATGGTTATTATCAGGTTTGGGACGGAAATTTATGGCTTACACCCACCATTGGGCATCTAAACCAAAAGGCCCCAATCTGTTGAGAACAACATAACCATACTTATGATATATGGCCTAATAGTACTCGAGAATTAGGATGGACCCCAGAGTCACAATGCCAACAAATTGTAATTTTACAAGCCAATGATTGGTTTGGAACTAATTGGCTCTCTAGGCCTGAAATTAGCTGGCCAGCACCCAATGGGACACAATGGATATGTGGAACTAACTTATGGCCTTGGCTTCCCCCAGGCTGGATAGGAAGATGTACTATCGGGTACCCCTGGATGCCTGGGAGATGGACCCCAAGTATAGAACAGCCAGCAAATCTCCCCAATCTCAAACATAGATGGGAACGATCTGTTTTTTGTTGATATGATCATTTAGCTTCAATGTTTATCCCGCAAATTGGTTTAGAAAGTGTAATGTGGCATGTGGAGACCCTAAACAATTATACCCAAATCGCCCTCCATGACGTTGAAGAAAGCATTTCTCTCCTTAACACAGAAGTGACACTCATGAGGAAAGCTGTCTTACCAAACCGAATGGCTTTAGATATCCTCACTGCAGCCCAAGGTGGTACTTGTGCTATTGTTAGAACTGAATGCTGTGTTTACATCCCTGACAACTCTAACAATGTAACTGATTTCCTTAAAGATTTACATTCTCAGATAGAGGCCATGTCCTCCCCAGACTCATCATGGGAACAAATTCTTAGCTCCTGGTTCTCTGGTACCTCCTGGTGGAAAGCATTATTAGTCTCTATAATCATCATCATACTCATTGGTGTGTTCCTATGCTGTGGCATTTACTGTTGCATTAATCTTATCCCGGTACTCATAACTTCTTGTTTCTCTTATAGACCGCCCACCTCTCAAATGACCCTCCAGCCTATTACTCTTCAACCAGACTTTTACCGTGGACCCTTCGATCGACCCGATTTATGAAAAGGAACTCCAAGCTGCTTGCCCCTCGCCGTCCACTTCCAGCTCGAAGAAGTCAGAGCGGTCATCGACTCCCTTCCCCAGCAGCATGGAGTTCCTAAGATTAGAGGGGGGAATGAAGCCAGAATTGGGGACAGGCAGTTAGTGTAGAAATAGGAAATCGGGTCAGATCAAGAAAATGGAGGCCATAAAGTCATCTGCCTCTGGAAGTTGGAGACTGCCATGGGAGAATGGAATGTCACGGACTGCAGAACCCATTGATAACCAAATTTACCTGCCCTTGTCAGAGACTACAGGCAGGAAGGTGCTGATTAATGCCCCCTGGGCCCTTGCCTGTCTGAATCACTTTGACCCTCCCCCTGCCCCATCTGCTTCTCACTTTTTACATCTCACCTGCAAAACCAGGCCTAATCCGGTAGGCAGGAAGGGAAGAGATAAGGGGGAAAGAATGGGAGAATAAAACCCATAAAAAGGATGAGATTTGCTCATCCCATGGATTCCGCCTTTGGGTTCCCTTCTTCCACCCGGGAGAAGTCTGCTTTTACTTTTCTTTAATAAAGCTGCATTTTCCACTCTACATTTGCCTCGGCGTGCTTCTCCGGCGTTATACTTCAACACCTGAGGAAGCAGGACTCGTCACTGGTAAAGAGCGGTACCACTATAAATAACAAAATATTTAATCTTGTTAAAATAGAGTAATTTATCTAAATTCAGAAATTTCATAAGAGTTGTTTCAGAATGTGAACAAAAAGAGGTCAACAGGAAAGAGAAAAAAAAGGTTCTGGGTATGGAAATATATTTAGTAAAAGGGAAAAGGAAATGTTTCTGGGTAAGAAAGTGCTTGTGTGATGAAATACATGAGGGTCTAAGTAAGTGCTAAGAAAGTCTATGTAAGTAAAGGACAAATTTCAATAAGTTTGCATGTAACTAAGTTGGTTGTATGTATGTGACACAGTTAAAGCTATTTAAAGTTTTTTCCTAAGGTGAAATACTAATGTTCTGATATAAACCAAAGTTTAATCTATATGGTAAAATCACAAGGATTTCTTAGAAACACTAATTTACTCTTAACTTTGCATCTATTAAGTTTTATTCTTTAGAACAATTAGTCTTAAAAATTGGGGTATACAATTATGGTTAAGCAACTGTTAGAGTATTGTACTATGTTACAGTCTAAATTTTTCTTTAAAAACTAAATTTGGTAATATAAAAGTGTCAAGGTAATCGTGAAATGTTCACTCTTTGTATATTAAATGTGTTCATATTTTCCAGGTATACAAGTTTTTAAAGCAGGGAATTTATCAAGCTACTATTCTCCAAACTAAACTTGTCTGTAATGGTAATTTTAAACTTAGTAAATTTTATTGGGGATTTATTTCTATCATTTAATGTTCTATTATAGGATCTGTCATCAATAGGGTATATGTAAAATTTGTTAAATGTATTTCTGAAGGTTATTGAGAGCCTGATTTGTTTAAAGGTTAAACATAAAAACATTTTGTCACTTTACCACACAAAAGGAAAGTTAAAAGCTCTCAGCATTTCTTAAATTCATGTTTAGATACAATGTTAAATTGTGTTAATTAATGTTCATATAGACTCAGGATTCAATATATGTAAACTTCTTAAAATGACATTTAAGAAAGAGTGTAATGTGCAGTAGCAAAAATGGGACAACAGTGATTGAGATTGGTGTCTCTGACCTTATGACTTTGGACAGCGGACTTCCTTGAGAGCTACACAGAGCTCCTAACGTTGCACTTTGAAGCTCTACCATCTTAGATCTACAGTCTCAACTTGATTCCTTGGCCGCTGTTGTCCTACAAAATCGTCGTGGTTTGGATCTGCTAACGGCATAGGAAGGAGGGCTTTGCCTGTTCCTTGGTGAGAAGTGCTGTTTCTATGCCAACTGCTCTGGCATTGTACAAGATAAAATCAAAAACCTACAAGAAGATCTGGAACGTCATAGGAGCGAGCTCCCTCGAATTTCCTCTGGACTGGGTTACACGGGTGGCTCCCCTACTTCCTCCCGCTTAGGGGACCGCTAATCACCATTATCCTTGTGTTCACCTTTGGGCCTTACATAATCAATAAGCTTATCCATTTTCTGAAAAGCCAGGCTAAGTCTGTGCAGCTCATGGTGGTCCTACAGCATTATACCGCCCTTCATAATGATGATTGGGAGCCCTATAGGATCATGAATCACTTGTATCAGGACACTGGGGTCTAAGTGTCTCCCTTAAGCCCTGCTCCTCCTGAGGGGCCCGCCTGAAGTGCTAAGGTGGTAGTCAATGACGGGTAAGATTCATGGGGAGCTCATACTGACCTAAGACAGGAAATGAGGGCTAGAGCCTCATTGTCCAATGACAGGTAAGGATGTTGCTCTGTCATGGACAACCTAAGACAGGCACACCTTCGAGTAAGGCAGACCCCCAAACTGCTAGGGTGATGTTCCCTGATTGGTAAGATCCTCCCAGGGGCAACCTAAGACAGTCACACCCTTAATATAAAACAAAAAAGGGGGATGTGTTGGGACTAATGACACATTAACTAACTCAGGCTGACTCCTTACTTCCTGGTGAGTGAGCAGGATCAAGGCTCAAAGGCGGTTTCAAAGGTTCATGACGATAAACCAGACCACCGTCAGGGATTGGTTAACAACAGTTCCGCGAACGTGATCAACTCATGCTTGCCACATAGTCCAATGGGATTCTCGCCTGCGTGAACCCCCCTGCCTTGCTGACCTTTAAGCTGATTGGTTCCCGCCTAGCTCCCACCCTACATAAAAGCCGTGGGATTTCCTCAATAAACGAGTTCCTGCTGTGACGGGTCTCCCTGACGCATTTGATTGTCCTCCGCCGGGAGGGCTAGGGAGCGGGCGGTCAGTCGGCCTTACCTATCCTGATCTGACCTTGTTGGGGAGTGTCCCCTTCCCTTGCCGCTGGCTGAGAAGGGCAAGGGGGCTTAAGACCCCGACAAATATTTATTTTTTTTTCTTTTTCTAGTTTTGTAGAGTGAATCTAGAGCCTATGATATGTTAGTGCTCTACCACTAAGTAGCATCCCAAGTCTGATCAGAAGATTTAATATTGTGAAAAATAGAATACTTTCTAACTGGATCTATAGGTTAAAAACAGTCACTATGGCAATCCTAGGATTCTTTGAAATATCAAAATTTTCTGGCAATTAGCAAACAATTTAACTTTATATGGAAATGTAAGTTCTTCTAAAGAGCTAAAACAATGCTAAGAAGAACAAAGTTGGAGTACTTAATTCCTATTTCCCATTTCTTATCTTATCCCAAATTATAAGATCACATGATAAGATAGGAACCAAACATGCTGTCTCTACATACTATCCTAAATAGAGGATTCAGTTCCATGGATGGATGACTCATATATCTGAGATTAGGAATTTATGTTTACTGCCTTGAACTTGCCTGAAGTCTGAAATTCACGGTAATATTTCATTCAGTACTCTGTGTCATGAATTATATAAATTTCTTCTTTACTCAATATATTTAAGAGGAGACACCAAAACCAATTCCAATTTCCAAGTAACAAATGTAGACTTGATCAGAATAACAAGGAGGCAGATGAAAATAAGAAAAGGAAATATTCTAATAAACCTTATTATGAAAACTGTACCGTATCTACCTTAGTCCACCATGACTAATTATAAGGTCATTTGTATGGTCATTATTCATATTAACAGGACTAAAGAAAAAGTAATATGAACAAATAATATATATTGAAAACTTGGATGTAGAATACAGCTTAGTGAGAGCATTGTTCATATTTTTAAGATAAGGTCATAAATCTCATTACACCTTTTAAAAGTCTTTAGAAAGGTAAGAATTATGGTTTATTACTCAGGTTACTATTGGCTTCTCTTTTCCTCTTGAATGGATGTCTTAAGCCATAGTTTATAAAATGACATATCCACACACAAAACAAATAGTCCACTAGTAACTCTATTATCTATGCTGTCTGTATGTTGAGTTGTTCAATGTATGTAAAATATATTTAATTTTGTTTCTTTCATCAGCTGTCAACCAGAATACAGGAGATTAGTCACCAGGATTATCTGAGAAATGGGTAGTCATAGAGAATACTGTGTGTTCTTTGAGGCTAAATTTTCGAATTTTTAAAATAAAGATGCATATTAAGATGGATACTGTGAAGAACCTCAGATTATAATGCAGTTTTGATTGGGGTTATCTGGGTATAAATTCATGAAATTGACCTAAAATCCTTCCACTGTCACTTTATCTGTATGGAACTGTTAAAAGCACAGGGAGGGACTCTTGGAGAGTGACTGAATTCATTCCACATTTTGAGATGGGCCTGAGCTTTGTGAGTGAGGGCCAGGGGTAGAAAGTTATGGTTTGGATTTTGAATTTTCCCCAGATCCAATTGGTGGTTGAATTAATTTGAAAGAATTAACTGGGAGGTGGTAAAAACTGTGGGCAGTGTCGCTGGCTCTTTGCGGTACCAAATCCGCGGATATTTGTCACCGCCTGCAGCAACAATTTGCGTGGGTCTTTATGGGTGGTAGACTGGAAACAAACTACTTTTACTATCTTTCTTTAATGGGCTGCTTTCTCTCTTATTCGCTTGTTCCCTGGGGTATAGAGGAAGAAAGGCTTTTCTTAGGGAGAGAGAGAGAGAGAGAGACTTTGCATAAGAAAGAATATTTGAGGGGAGAGAGAATGAGAGAAACATAGAGAAAGAAAGGCTTCTATGCTTATCAGAGATCTATTTCTTCTTAGGCTTCTGCAGCTTCTTCTTAAAGGTGCATCCTGCATCCTGTGAACTAAAGGTGTGTGCTAGGAGTATGTGCTAAATGTGTGCTGCTTCTCTCTGCTTGCCACTGCCCCTACTTGCTGCTTCTCTTTCTGCTTGCCACTTTTCTCTGCTTGGTGCTGCTCCTTACTGTCGCCCCCCGCCTTCTGCCTACGGCCGGCTTATATCATCTCCAGGAGGGGAGAGTAGGGCCACACCTCTTATGCAAAGATTAGGCAAGAAGCTAGATGTCCGAGCAGGGGACATCTGCTTGACCATGATTAGGAATGCTCGAGAACACATGCGCATGCATTGTGTGCGTGGACGATAAATCACCTGAGGGTGCTTACATCAATTAACCTCCTTGCTGCTGACAACCTCTGGCTGACTGCCAGGTGCCATCCTGGCACCATCCGCATAGCACAGTCCTGAACAGGGCAGGTTGGGGATCGCTGGATGAAGTAGTTAACTGTCGGTGTGACTTTGGGAACTATCTGTGCATGTCCCATTCCTGCCACTGTCTGCAGCCCAGCTGCCGTGAATTGAACAGCTTTCCTCTTCTATGCCTTTCTACCATGTCTCTACATTGGAGCCAGCTGACCAAGTACTCAATCTTCTAAAACCATGAGTTAAAATATAACTTCCATCCTCTATGTTGCTCTTGTCAGATATTTGAGTCACAGCAAAGAAAAGCTGACTAACACACATGAAAGAATCAGAATTTGCAAGGGGGTTTGCAATAGATTTAATATATAATCTCACACACTTGTGTAGGTTTTTCTCATTACATACAAAATCACCAAATTTTGAATAACAGAGATGGTGATGACATGGGGAAAGAGAAGGACAAGAAAAGTTAAAAGTGATTCAGGAGACTTTAATCTAAATGGGAGGAATTTGATATATTGCTTCCACCTTTCATCTCATGTAATCATACATATGATACACTGCAATAATCCTCAGTTAAACAAGGTGAAAGTAATTTTTCAATAATTAGTTTAAAAAATTCTAATAGAAAATATCTGAGGCACTTATTTTTAGTGGTTTTATTTTTCATTGTGATATATTTTACAAAGATTGCAAAGATATCTGCAAAATCTTAGCAAAAGTTTGCCACAGTGGTTAAAGTAAACTTGGTATTATGCTACATACTTTATATGCTATTAAATGAGACAAGCTACACAACACAGAGGTAGGTACTGTAATGTACAAAGCTGCTCTCCCCACCCTTTCTGTTGCAACCATTTCCCTGCCTCCCAACTACTGTCAGTCTATGAACATCCTACCTAGCTATTGGATCAACAGTCAGCTTGCAAGTATCCTTCTCCATTATTGGTCCCCTGTTAGCCTGGTGGGATTCTTAAAGATAGCTTCACTGCCATCTTTTCTCTCTTGCTTTTCTCTCCCCCTGACTCACTTTCTTTCTCCTCCTCGCTTTTCCACTCTCTCTAGTGCGTGCCCTTTTTCTTTCCCTTTCTTTTCCTCTCATTTTCTCTTACCCTTCAGAGAGACACTCTGTTTGCTTAATAAACTCCCTTATGTGATTTCCCGTGTCTGACCTGGCTTTCATGGGATCCCTTACATTGGTGCTGTGACTCGGGATGCTTTCCACTGCCTCTTAAGCAAGTGGAACCCCATCACAGCCCCACCTTCCATTCGCCTGGACACTCTGCTCTGCATCCATCACCGGACTTCAGATTGGTGAGTCCTCCAGGGGGGTTCCCCTAGGCCAGTTTATCTGGGACCCTTAAGGCAGCTGAGGGGTGGCGGTACCCCCAGCCATAACTTTTATTATGGCTGGCCCCTATAGTCAGTCTTATCTGCCGGGTGGATTCCTGATTTTATGGTGGAGAGTCTCTCTCAGGGTTGAGGCTCATCTTGTGCTCGTGCTTGCGCTCACACTCGCACTCAAAAACCTAATATCAGGTCCTCAACCCTACTCGACTTTTGCCTGGCACACAATGATGCTTGTGTGATGACACAATCAATGTGCTGCCCCTCATCTCCAGCCGACTACTCTAGTCTTGGGATGCCCTGACCACAGACTTGGCTGTATCAGTCTCCACCATGGGATCTGGGTCCTCCATTCCAGCAGATTCAACCCTGGGAACCCTTCCCCTTATCCCCAGCTTAAAGGCATCAAAATTCATTTGTGTAATGGCATACAGCTTCCGTGAGTGAGTGGGCAGATGGAAAGGGATTCCTTATCTTCAAGTCTCTTTCTTGCTTCTTGGCTCATCCTGCAGGCTCGGACATCTCCGGCCCCTGCTTCTCTGTCTCCCCCTGCTTCTCCATCTCCTTTACCCCATTCTGTTTCTGCTTCCATTCCCCAGCCCACCTAGTCCTCTGCCACGAGGTCCCACATACGCTGGTGTGGAGGGAGTAACAAGCCCAACTATCAGTGGCATGTCCCAGTAAGGAGTATGATATAGCAGCCCCACTCCCCACACATAGTGGGAGATAATGTTTAACAATTTTTTTGCATCCAAACCTGAATTGATTACTAACTAGGAAAAAGGGGTTAAAATGCCCTAGGCATCAAGTTTCTGCTAGAACCTGTTAGCTGCTTTCAGATCTCAGTCAAGGCTTACATTGAAATGTAAATGGAGGAAAGCTCAGTGGGAGAGACCAGTCTCAAACCCAAGAAAAGGAAAAAAAGTGTCAATTTTAAATTTCTCCTGGGATGCAACATAGATCACTTTATCTTTCCTCATCTTTTCTCTCTGCCCTTCTCTTTCTCATTTTCTCATGCTATAATTAATGGCCATTATCATTTTTCTTCTAAGACTTTTGTTTTTCTTAAATGGTATATTTTTGAGTTCACAACTTTGTTCCTACATACCTAGGTTACATTTGTTACATTGCAATGGAGATAAACATTATAAGGTCTTTACTTTTGTGTTAAATATTACTCAAATGTGTTTGTTAGAGACATCTGATTAATTTATAAAGTTATTCCATGGAGTAACATACTTAAAAACATTATTCTTTGTATAGTAAATGTGTTCATATTTTCCAGATGTATAAGCCTTTAAAGCAGAAAATTTATCAAGCTGCTATTCTCCCAATTAAACTTGTCTGTAATGGTAAACCTATCATTTAATGTTCTATTATAGGACCTGTCATCAATAGGGTATATGTAAAGCATTTTGCCACTTTGCCACACAAAAGGACAGTTAAAAGCTCTCTCAGCTTTTCTTTAATTCATGTTTTAGATATAATGTTAAATTGTGTTAACTAATGTTCATATAGACTCAGGAGTCAATATATGTAAAATAAAGAGGGTAATGCACAATAGCAAAAATGGGACAACAGTGACTGAGATTGGGGTCTCTGACCTCATGACTGTGGCATACCTGGTGCCTGGGAGTGTTCCTGTGCAGGGGCACAGGATGCCTAACTGCTGTGGCAGTACCCTCCCTAGGGAGGCTCTATACAGGAGTCCTATCAGCTCTGACATTGATCTCAGGCACACAGCTCTTGGGAAGGAAGGAATTCTTTTGCTAGATAACCAGTGTTTCATCAGCTCCCTTCTCTGGTTCCTACCCACTTTACAGTAACTTTGGACAGTGGACTTCCTTGAGAGCTACACAGAGCTCCTAACATTGCACTTTGCAGCTCTGAAAAGAAAAAAAAGTTACGTTAATGTCCTAGTCTCTGTAACTTTCCTGAAAACAAAGAATAATGCTTATATACATATATAAAGATTGCCTACATAACTCTTTAGATCTGCATTTCCATCAGAGAACAGAGCTCCATCTGATCTCAGCTTAATCTTCAGAATCTGTGTTTATAAACCTTTATTTTCTAATACTCCTTTGCCCCTCACTGAACTTGAGAATTTGGTCATGCTGGTCATGGCAAAAGAGGAAAAAATTAGCTTCAGGAAAAGCCCCACCTTACCTGAGGTAAGGCTCTGCCTCACAACCCTGATGCATGTTAGAATGGCTCCAAAGTAAGCCAGACTTTAACTCATTTAAAGTTGTGTTCAGAAGTTTGATGTTTGTTGTAAAGATTACTATGATCTCAAACAGGGGATATAATGAATAACTCAGCCAAAATTCAAGATAGCTATTGCACAAACTGAATGCTTTACTGTTGTTGATTCCATTTTGTATTTTCCTTGTAAACTCTAACTGTTGCCTGATTAATATTTTGCAGAAGTACACCATAGATTAACTTTGAAATAAATAGTAAGCCATCACCTATAAGACAGATAATGTAGACCCCAATTAGATAAAAGGGGGTAAATAACTGTGAAGTTATAAACATTGAAGTTAAAGCCCAGTACTCTTACTTTATGACTGGTGAGACTGGCTTGCTTGATGGTTAAGATCAAACTTAGAGATTGAGATTAAATACAGAGGTCAAGAAAAGTCCATATTTGGGTCTTCCCTCAAAGTCAACCTGAACCCAGGGAACAAGAGGACTTCTCTAAGGAGCTTTGCAACTCTGGGTGGGTTACGCAACCTTCTGATCAAGGAGATTAATGAGGCCACTAGAGGATGAAAAGTCAATCAGTGCACCTGCTGCAGAGGAGGGTCATGGAAAAAGGGAGACACCCCTAATGCTTCCAAGGGAAGCCACCTCATCAAGGAGACCCTGCCTAACCAAGGGCACTGATGGAGCTAAGAAGCTGCTCTTAAGTTCTCTACAAGTGACCCCTGTGGGAACTCAGCTGACTCTTTAACAGACAGGAACAGGTCAATTTGACTAGCTTGATCTTAGACACCCAGCAAAACAGTTAAAACCAAAATATGGCCATTCTTGGGCATTTAAAAGAAATAATAGTTAAATGTAACTTAAGATGTAACTTAAGATGTACACTTGTGTTAGCCCACTAGAATAAAGACTAAAAGCTACAAAAGAGAGATTCTTAGGCAAATGTGCCTGATAACTATCAAAAGAAACTGCCAGAGTCAGAAGTTTTAGTCAGTTTAAGGCCTGCAGACACAGGTAGGCTTAATCTATGTTTGCTAGTAACAGAAGTATAGAGATCTCTACTAAATGTTGTGTTATATTCCTGATAACCTGGACAATGTTAAAGTTCCCAAATAAAGGCCTTGTCCTCTCTAGCCTTTGCTAGCCTTGTTATGGGAACAACTTCTCAGTTCTTCCACCCCCTGGTGAGTAATTATTATCTTCTGTCATCTTTATATATTCATTGGCATGTTCCAGATTCTGCAACATTTATATTGTATCAATCTCATTTCAGTACTCATGTCTTTTTGTTCTTCTCTCACAGAAGCACCCACCCCCAGATTCCTTTACAACCTGCTCTTCCCCAACCAGACTTCTACCATGGACCCCTCGATTAACCTGATTTCTAAAAAGGGAACTCCAAACTGCTTGCCCCATGCTGCCCCCTTCCAGCTCGAAGAAGCCAGAGCGGTCATCAACCCCCTTTCCCTACAGCAGTAAAGGAGTTCCTAAAATTAGAGGGGTGAATAAAGCCAGAATTGGGGACAGGCAGTTAGTGTAGAAATAGGGGATCAGTCAGGTCAAGGAAATGAAGTCCATGAAAACCATCTGCCTCTGGAAGTTTAGAAGACTGCGCCTGGGAGAATGGACTTTTTACATCTCACCTGCAAAACCAGCCCTAGTAACTTAGGCAGGAAGGAGAGTTAAGGCGGGAAAGAACTAGAGAACAAAAGATTTTCTTATAAAAACAGAAACGGGTGAATGTAATGTACAAAGCTGCTCTCCCCGCCCTTTCTGTTGCAACCATTTCCCTGCCTCCCAACTACTGTCAGTCTGTGAACATCCTACCTAGCTATTGGTTCATCAGTCAGCTTGCAAGTATCCTTCTCCATTATTGGTCCCCTGTTAGCCTGGTGGGATTCTTAAAGATAGCTTCACCGCCATCTTTTCTCTCTTGCTTTTCTCTCCCCCTGACTCACTTTCTTTCTCCTCCTCGCTTTTCCACTCTCTCTAGTGCATGCCCTTTCTCTTTCCCTTTCTTTTCCTCTCATTTTCTCTTACCCTTCAGAGAGACACTCTGTTTGCTTAATAAACTCCCTTATGTGATTTCCCATGTCCGGTGTGGTTTTCGTGGGATTCCTTACAGGTACTACTACCATTCTCATGGTCCACGGCATTAGTCTGTTTTGTGTTGCTGTAACAAAATACCTAAGGTTGGATAGTGTAAAAGACTCATGACTGGGAGCTGGAAAGTCTTAACAGCATGGTGCTGACATCTGGCAACATCCACCCTGGCTACATTATATATCAGAGAGGTGGAAGAGGAAATGGCCACATTAAGAAAAACACAGAACAGAATGAGGAAGCAAGAGCATGGGGAGAGGTAAGGCTCATAATTTTATAAGAACTCTCTCTAATGGGAACTATTGCAGACTTGTGAAAATCACACTAATCCATTGTGTGAATGGTGTCCCCATGATCTAATCATCTCCCACTAACCCATTAAAGTTCTACCATGTTTAAACTATAAAATTGGGGACCAAGCTCATAGCACACAAACATTTGGGGGATTTTATGGTTTAAATATGAGTTGTCCCACAAAACTCAAGTGTGAGACAATGGGAAGATATTCAGAGGTGACATAACTAGATTATGAGAGTTATAACCTAACCAGTGGATTAACCCACTGATATGGACCAATTTGGTGACAACTATAGGCAGGTACAGTGTGACTAGAAAAAATAGGTCACTGGGAGAAGGACTTTGAGGTTTATATCTTGTCCCCTGTGATTGGAGCTCTCTCTCTGCTTCCTTGTTGCTATACACAAAGCTGTTTTTCTCTGCCACACCCTCCTGGGGTAGGGGAAATAGGCAGGCAGAGCAGGAAAGAATGGTGAGGGCTGATAAGGAGTAGGGATGTCAGGACCACCCTTTAAGGTATGTCCTGCTGTTTGAGATGTGCTTCAGCAGGTCAAAATACATATTTCTCAAAAGGGACAAAAACCTCTATTGTCACAAAAAGACAATTATGAAACTCAGCCTGAGACCTTGCATGAAGCAATTAAAATCTCAAGGACAGGTTACAAGAGGGTCAGTAGAATTTCCTTTATGTGCCTTTAAAAAAAAAAAAGGAATGCCAAGAGACCCTGATTGCAATCTCTTCCCTCTCATACTGTCCATTGGGAGCTTTCTTACACTTCTGAACCTTAACTTGCTCTTCAATAAATTTCTGCTTGCTTGCTTATCTCAGTGCTCACAGTGTTCATTCTTAGACTCTGGAACATGAACCTGATCCCAATTTCTACCCATAACACTTCCGCCTGAATGTTGTGCCTCACCCTTGGCCCAGATTACGGAGTCAGCAGATCATACACTGAACCTCTGAGACCATAAGCCCAAATAAGTGGTTCATCCTCTGTGTTGTTCTCTTAAGGTCACAGAAATTAAAAATCTGATGAAAAAAGATATTGGTAGCTAGAAGAGGGGTCATTGTGGTGATTAATATGACCATGTGGTTCAGAAACCTTTGGAGCTGTTTTGTGGCAGGGAGAAATTTTGAAAAGTTTAGAGATGCAAGCTGGGACAGCATTAGAATGTTGTAAGCAGAGTTTAGTGGTTATATCTGTTGCAGGTTCAGAAGAGCAGAATGCTGATGGGACTTTGATGGTAAGACTGGAATCCTGAGATTTAATAGAAGAACAACTCTGGGAAACTGAACTAGAGGCCATCCACGTTATGAAAGAAGTTGCTGTGGTTTAGGTATTAGGTGTCACCCAAAGGTTGATGTGTGAGACAATACAAGAAATTTTAGAGATGAAATGATTGGGTTACAAGAATCTTCACCTAATCAGTGAATCAATCCCCCTATGGATATTGACTGAGTGGTAACTGAAAGCAGGTAGGGTGTGACTTGAAGGAGGTGGGTCATTGGGGGTGTGCCTTGGGGATTATATCTTGTCATGGTGAGGAGTGCTCTCTCTATCTTTCTCTCTTTGCTTCCTGGTACCCAGTTCCCATGCTTTACTCCACCACACCCTTTTTCCACAATGTTCTGCTTCATCTTGAGCCCCAAGTCCATCATCTATGGAGTGAGACCTCTGAAACCATGAGTCCCAAAATCAACTTTGCCTCCTCCTCTAATTGTCTTTCTCAGATCTTTTGGTAACAGCAACAAAAAAGTTGAATAAGACAGAAATTAGTACAGGGAAGTGGAGACGTTGCTGTGACCATCCTGACCCTGTGGTTGAGAAGTTTTGGGGGCTTTTTTTGAATTTGTGGGAGGAAATTTTGGAAAGTTTAGCAATGCAAATTGGAAAAGTTTTAGAATGTTTTATGAGGACCTTAATGGGCAATTTTGGTGGGAGCTCAGAAGACTGGCATGATGTTCATTTGATGCTTTGACTCTCCCTTGTGGCTTTGAAACTTACATTTTTTTACTTTTTCCTAACCTTCTTCTCCCTGACCTTCTCCCTGCTCTTCTTTTCCTTAACCTTCCCCTTTCTGATATTCTCCTCCCTGATCTTTTCCCTATCTTCTCTTTCCTGATCTCTCCTCCCTAATCTTATTCTCTCTGAGCACCTCTACAAAAGCCCTCAGAATCACAACCTTTGGGACAGAAGTCCCCAGTGTTTCTACTCTGCTAGCAAAGCAATAAACCATTTTTTTTTCCTTTTTTTCAAAAGCATGCCCTTATTATTGGATTGACAATGGGGACAAGGATTGAGCTTTTGGTAATAGTAAGACTTGTCAGTAGATTGGACTAAAGAGATTTCTGAAGAAAAGGAGGACTCTATTAGAAACTGAACTAGAGGACATTCATGTTACATTATGGCTAAGAAGTTGCCTAAATTTTGCCTGTCTTGAGACTTTGCATGAATCTGAATTTAAAGGTGATGAACCTCTTAATCTGACAGAAGAAATTTCTAGGCAGCCTGAGTCTGAATTTAAAGGTGATGAACCTCTTAATCTGGCAGAAGAAATTTCTAGGCAGCAGAGTATTCAGGTGGTGGCATGAATATTGCTGGTGAGTTTTAGTCAAATTTATTGTGATTATCAGAATCAGAATCAGATTGGAATGATTTGAAAAACTTGCACTTTGGCCAGAATGTGTAGGGGCTAAGGAACATGTGGTTGTTAAAGATAACACAGCCACTAAAGACATACTCAAGATTTTACCCAGAGACAATAAGAAAGATGGTTTGAGGGCATCTCAGGAATTGACAAGGCCACACCCATCTCAGGCTGAAGGGTGTTAAAAAAAAAAAAAAGAAGGGGCCAGTGGGGCACCCTGCTTGTATTGGTAGGGTGAGCTTGGAAGTTGTTTCACCATGCTCAGCCAACCAGGTACTAGAGGCTGCTGGAGCCCTGGACCCTAGAGGCTAGGCTACTACTCAAAATGGTGGCAACCATGTGGTGCTGCTTCTGCAGGAATGCAGGATTCTGGAGTCAGGAGTTTATGGAGGCTACCCCTAAGATTTCAAAGTAAGACCTGGGAGGCCAGGCAAAGTGCCCAAGGGACATAGTTCCCACAAACTGCCCCTGAGAGGGCAATGCATGAAGAAGTAAGAAGGAAGTTGAGGCTTAAGTGGAGACCCCCAAGATTAAGAAATGCTGGTACTGTGGAATATCTACAAAGGAAAGCTGAAATAATTGAGCAGAGACAAACAAAGAAAGAGGCAAGGTAGTCTATAAGCAGAAAGGCCATATGGGCAGAGCTAGACAAGCCCTTTGGAGAGAACATCAGGATACCATGGTCCCCAGATGCTGGAGATGGAGCTACAGGATTTGCTTTCTCAGCTAAATTTGTCTTTTTTGGGTACCAATTCTTTTTTCTATGCCACTATTTCACCCTTGTGGAATAGATATATTTACTCTGTACCTTTACGTGTTGGCTATATGTATTTTGCTTTTGTTTTTTACAGGGGCTTATGATGTAATGTGTGCCTTGAGTCTCAGTGGAAACTTTGGCTTGGATTTTGGGCAATCCTGGAACAGTAAAGACTATGTGGACTCTTGCAAAATGGACTAAATTTTTTTTTGCATTGTGAGATGGGTATGAAATTTTGGAGACCAGGGGCAGAATGTTACACTTTAAATGTAGGTGACCTCCAAAATTCATGTTTGAGACAATGCAAAAAAGTTCAGATATAAAATGATCAGATTATGAGTCTTCATTGAATCAGTGAATTAATGCCTGATAGGGATTAACTGAGTGGTAAAAGCAGGTGAGGTGTGTCTAGAGGAGGAGGGTCATTAGGAACAATTATTTGGGTTTATACTGCTTATTCTGGTGAGGACAGATCTCTTTCTGTTTACTGGTGCCATACTCTCAGCTGCTTTCTTCCATCACACCCTTCTGGCATGATTTCCTGCCTCACCCCAAGTCCCAAGGAATGGAGTTGATAATCTATGGACCAAGAACTCAGAACCCTGAGTCCCAAATAAACTTTCCTCTTCTAATTGTTCTTTTCAGATTTTTTTTGGTCACAGCAATGAAAAACCTGACTAAAACAGAAGTTGTCTACATTTTGCCCAAAGCAGAAACATTTGAAAAACTGGCAGTTTGATCAGAAAATTGTGAGTAAAACAGGCTAAGAAATTTGTGCTTGTTAAAGGTATCACAATCACTAAAGCGATAATACATTCTTTGCACAGAAACAATATGAAAGATGGCTTGAGATATCTTGGGAACTGACAAAACCAAACCAATCTCAGGCTCAAGGGTGTAAAAGTAAAATTTCCTTTGAGAAGAGACCATTGGGATACCATGTTTGCACAGTGGGGATGGAATTTTTTGCACTATGCTCAGTCACCCAGGCACTCAGGGGCTGCTGCTACCATGGTCCCAGTAGGCTTGGCTACTGCTTGAAATGGTCACAGATCTTTACATCAAGCACATTGGTGCTGGCTTTGCAGGAAAACAGGATGCTGGATTTCAGCAACTAAAGAGATAATACTAAAGATTTTACCCTAAAGCATCTCAGGAATTGGCAAGATCATTCTCATGTCAGGCTCATGGGTGTAAATGTAAACATTCCCTTGAACAGAGACCAGTGGGTCACTTTACTTGTGCAGGACATCCTAAGAAGTTTATTTTACCATGTCTGGCCACCCAGGCACTCGGAGATTGCTGGAGACAAAGGTACTGGATGAGGAAATGCTGCCCTTGCTGTGCACCACAGAGTAGTGGTTTTGTAAAAATGCAAGATAATGGAGGTAGGGGTCATAGAGGCTTCCAACGAGATTCTAAAGGTCGTCTGGAAGGTCAGGAAGAGTGAAGCAGAGTTGTAGTCCCTCTGTGCATCTCCAGAGAAGTCAGTGCATGCAGAATTGAGAAGGAAGTTTAAATTGCAGTGGAGACACCTATGACTAAGAAATGCAAGTATCATGTAACATCTGCTGATGAAAGCTGAAAATTCAAGCAGAGATAAGCCAAGAAGGGGGTCATGTGGGCTGTAACCATCAAAAACATAGGGGTAGAAATACACAAGGACTTTGGAGATAACACTAGAATGATGTGTGAGCCAATGCTGGACTTGGACCCACACTGGAACTGGAAAGACTATAAAGACTCTTGGGGGCTGGGGAGATAGCTCAGTTGGTAGAGTGCTTGCCTTGCAAGCACAAGGCCCTGGGTTCGATCCCCAGCACCCAAAAAAAAAAAAAAAGACTCTTGTAAATGAACTGAATGTATTTTACATTTGGAGATGGGCATGAGATTTTGGGATCAGTGGTGTAAGGTCATGCTTTATTTTATTATTTAAAAATTTTTTTTCGTGGCAGGGATTGAACCCAGGGCTTTGTGCATGTGAGGCAAGCACTCTACCAGTTGAGCTATATCCCCAGCTCCAAGGTCATGCTTTAAATGTGAGGTGTCCCTTAAAAGCTCTTGTGTGAGATAATGTATAAATGTTTAAAGGAGAACTGGTAGGGTTATGAGAGTCTTCACCTAATGTGTGAATTAATCCCCTGATCAGGTTTAGGTGGTTTGATACTGTAGGCATGTGTACGTGGCTGGAAAAGGTGGACCAACTGGGGTGTGCCCAAGGTGTATATATTTAAGGGGAGTCTCTCTCCCTCTGCTTCCTGGTATGATGTCCTGAGCTGCTGATCTGAACTGCTGAGTTCTACGGGGATGTTGAACATCACTGCAGGTATCAAGGGAAAGACTAGAATGGACTGAGACCTCTGAAAACAGAGGCTCCGAAATAAAGTTTTGGCCTCTAGTTTCTCTTATTCCAACAGGGGGTCACAGTAGCAGAAAAGCTGACTAAACAGTAATTGGTACTGAGGTGTTAGGTTGTTGCTGTGACTAATAGACCATGTGCTTCAGAAGCATTTGGAAGCTTTTGGAGGCAAGCTGGAAAAGCAATGGGATGGGGCAATGGAACTGAATGGGCAATTCTGGTGAGAATTCAGAATTGGAGAATGCCAATAGGATGGTGGAAAGTCAAAGCTGGGCTCAACAGGATTCAGAAGAAAAGGAGGACTCTGTAGGAAATTCGACTTAAGGTCATGCATGTTATGTTCTGGCTAAGATGTTGGCCACATTTTGCTGTGCCCTGAGAGTTTCTGTGTGATTGTATTTAAAGGTGATGAACTAAGTAATGTGGTCAAGAAATTTTCAAGGCAGCACAGAGCTTAGGGAGGAGCATGAGTGTGGCTGGAGGTTTTTTTGTGGGTTTTATGGTGATAATCAGGAGCAGAGAGAAGAACAGAAATACTTAGAAAATATTGATTTGAAAAGTGAGAATACAACTGAAGGTAAGGATCCTGTGGTAGTTAAAGAGAATACAGCCACTAAAGAGGCAGTATGAAGGATATTACCCTGAAACAACTCAGGAATTGGCAAGAACATATTCACTGCAGGCTCAAGGGTGTAATTATAAAAATTCCCTAGAGGAGGGACCAGTGGGGCATCGTACTTGGACAGGGCATCCTAAGAAGTTTATTTTCCCATGCCCAGTCGGTCAGGAAATCAGGGGCTACTACAGCCAGTGCTCCTGGAGGCAGTGATGCTGCTTGAGATGGTGCCTGACTTGCTGTCTATCACACAATAGTGGTTTGCAGAAATACAAGATGCTGGAGATAAGGGTCATGGAGGCTTCCATTTAGATTCCAAAGAAAGATCGAGAGGCCAGGCAACTGGCAGCAGGGATGGAGGCCCCAAGGGCATTCTCAGAGCATGCAATGCATGTAGAATTGAAAAGAAGTAAAATTGTAGTGGATACATCTAAGATTAGGAAATGCCAGTACCATGGAACATATGGTAAGGAAAGCTGAGGATCTGAGAAGAGATAAGATAAGAGGGAGGTCATGTGGTCAGTAAGTAGAAAAATCATAGGGGTAGAAATACACAAGCCCTTTGGAAAAAGCACTAGTATGTCATGTTACCCTGTGCGGGACATGGGCCAACATGACTGCACAACGAGCTGATTGTGATCTTACGTTGGTCCCATCCCTTCTCTCTATGACCCTATTCTCCCAAGGGGAAAGGAAACATTTAAAATGTGTCAGGATGTGTGTGTGTTTGTGTGTGTGTGTGTGTGTGTGTGTGTGTGTGTGTGTCTGTGTATTTTGGTTTTGTTCTTTAAATGGGCTAACCAGAGAATTGGCCTTGATATCATGAATAGACTTTGGACTAGAACTTTTGGGCAATCATGGAACTGTAGAGAATAATAAGGACTCTTGTAAATGGAAGGAATTTACTTTATATTTGGAGATGGGCATAAGCACTAGGGCTCAGTGGTGTAACTTATGGTTTAAGTATGAGGGACCCCTGAATAGCTCATGTGTGAGATAATGCATGATAGTATGAAGGTGAAGAATGGGTTATGAAAGTCTTCACATAATGTGTGAATTAATCCCCTGATCAGGTTTAGCTGGTTCAATACTGTAGGCATGTAATATATGACTGGAAGAGGGTGGCCACATGGGGTGTGCCTCTGGGGCTTATGTTATGTCCCTGTGGACAGGATTCTCTCTCCCTCTACTTCCTGGTGTGATGTCCTGAGCTGCCTGTCTGAACCACTGAGGTTAGCTGGGATGATGAACCTTACCTCAGGTCTCAACTAAAAGACTTCAGAGACCTCTGAAAACAGAAGATCCCAAGGAAAGTTTTTGTCCTCTAGTTTCCATGGTCCAATCTTGGAGTCACAGTAGAAGTAAAGCTGACTAAAACAGCAACTGCTATCGAAGTGTCAGATTACTGCACTGACTAAATGACCATGTACTTCAGAAGAATCTGGAGGCTTTTGGAGGTAAACTGGAAAAGCAATGGGACATGGCAGGGGATCCTGAATGGGAAATTCTGGAGTAAATTCAATAGGATGGTGGAAAATCAAAGCTGGGCTCAAGAGGTAGTTGGAAAACGTGGACTTGGAGAGTGAGAGTAAAGGAGCTAAGGATCTTGAGGTAAAGAGAATATAGCCACTAAAGAGAAAGTACCACGAAAGAGACAATAATTTACCTTGATACATCTCACGAATTGGCAAGACCATTTTCATGTAAGGCTCAAGGGTGTAAAAGTAAAAATGCACTTGAACAGAAACCAGTGTGGCACATTACTTGCACAGGGCATCTTAAGAATTATTTATTTTACCATGCCCAGCCACCCAGACCCACAGAGATTGCAGCCACTGTTCCCGGATGCAGGGATTCTACTCGAGATGGGGTCCAACTTGCTGTCTCCCACACAGGGGTGGTTTTGAAGAAATGCAAGATACTGGACATAGGGATCATGGGAACTTCCATCCAGATTCCTAAGGAAGGTCTTGGAGGTCCAGCAACATACAGCAGGTTTGGAGCACCTATGTTCATTCCCAGAGAGGAGCAATCTATGTAGAATTGAGAATGAAGTTAAAGTTGGAGTGAAGACTGCTAAGGTTAAGAAATGTCAGTACTATGAATCATCTGCTGAGGAAACCCAAGGATTCAAACAGAGACAAGCCAAGAGGGTGGTCATGTAGGCTGTATACAGCAAAATCATAGATTTAGAAATACATGAGCCCTTGGGAGAAAACACTAGCATATCATGTGTCCTGAAGCTGGACATGGGCTAACAAGACTCCTTGACCAGAGGATTCACATCTCACTTTGGTCCCATTCCATTTGTCTATGACCCTGTTTCTCCACAGGGGAATGGAAGCATTTATAATGTGTCAGAATATATACATATACATACATGTATTTGTGTATGTGTGTATATGTGTGTAATTTGGTTTTGCTATTTTAATTGGGATAACACAAAATTGCAGTGGAGACCCCTAAGATTTAGTACCATGCCAGTTCCATGGAACATCTGGTGAGGAAAGGTGATGATTGAGCAGGGAAAAGTCAAGAGGAAGGTCATGTGGGCTGTAACCAGAATAACCAGAGGGGTAGAAATACAGATGTCCTTTGGAGACAACACTAGCATGATACGTGACTCAAAGTTGTACAAGGGTCAACAGGACTTATTTTCCATCTGGTGTTATGTTCTTACTAACATTAACATTCTCAGAATGACTTTGGACTAGGACGTTTTGTAATCTTGGAACTGTGGAGGCTATGGACTCTTGCAAGTGGACTGGAAGTATTTTTCATTTTCAGATGGGCATGAGCAGTTTGGAGCATGGTGTCATTTTATGGTTTAAATATGAGAGGTCCCTCAATAGGTCATGTGTGAGATAATGCATGAAAATTTGAGGGTAAACTGATTGGGCTCTGAGAGCCTTCTCCTATTGTGCGAATTAGTTCCCTAAAGAGGATTAACTGGTTGGCTGCCATAGGATGTAGTGTTTGGCTGGAACACTTGGGCCATGTGAGGTATGCCACTAGGGTATACATAGTGTCCATGGTGAGGGTAATCTCTCTCCTTCTCCTTCCTGGGATGCTATCCTAAGCTGCCTTTCTGGTCCGCAGAATTCTGCTGTGATGTTGAGTGTCTCCTCAGTTCTCAAGGAAAAGTATTGGATGGACTGAGATCTCTGAAAACAGAAGCCCCAAAATAAAGTTTTCCTCCTCTAATTATACTTGTACAATCTTGGGGTCACAGTAGCACAAAAGTTGACTTAAAACAGCAGTTGGTACTCAGGTGTCAAGTTGTTGCTTTGACAATCTGACCATGTGTTTCAGAAACATTTGGAGTCTTTTGGAGGCAAAGTGGAAAAGAAAAGGGATGTGGCATGTGGATGTGAATGGACAATTCTGGGGCGAATTTAACATTGGAGAAAGCCAGGAGGACTGTGGAAGTCAAAGTTGGGTTCAAGAGATTTCAAAAGGAAAGGAGGACTGTGTAGGAAATTAGTCAAGGACATGCAAGGCATGTTCTGGCTAAGAAGTTGTTCACATTTTGCTGTCCTTTCTGTTTGACTGTATTTAAAGGCAAGGAATATTGCTGGAGGCTTTTTTGAGTTTTACTCTATTGATCATGAAAAAGAGCAGAACAGAACAAATATATTTGGAACACTTGGACTTCAAAAGTGAGAGTAACATTGGAGCTAATGAACCTGTGGTAGTTAAAGAGAAGAGAACCACTAAAGAAATAATACCAAAGACTTTACCTGAAATGTCCCAGGAATTGACAAGACCCTATTCATTTCAGGTTCAAGGATGTAAAAGTAAAAATTCAATTAAACAGATAGCAGTGGGGCACTTCCTTACACAGGGCATACGAAGAAGCTTATTTGAACATACCCAACTACTCAGGTACTCGGTTTATCCTACTATCACTGTTCCTCAAGGGATTCAGCTTGAGGTGGAGTCCCACACTACTGTACACCACATTATAGTAGTTGCCTTCTAAAAGGAAGGTTTTAGAGAGAGTTCATGGAGGCTTCCACCGATATACCAACGTAAGACCTGAGTGTCTAGGCAAAGTGCCACAGGGCTGAAGTCCCTAAGATCTTCCCCACAGAGGGAAATTTATGTAGAATTGAGAAGGAAATTAAAATTGCAGTGGAGACCCCTAAGATTTAGTACCATGCCAGTTCCATGGAACATCTGGTGAGGAAAGGTGATGATTGAGCAGGGAAAAGTCAAGAGGAAGGTCATGTGGGCTGTAACCAGAATAACTAGAGGGGTAGAAATACAGAAGTCCTTTGGAGACAACACTAGCATGATATGTGACTCAAAGTTGTACAAGGGTCAACAGGACTTATTTATCATCTGGTGTTATATTCTTACTAAGAAGTGTCCACATTCTGCTGTGCCCTAAGAGTTTCTGTAAGACTGCATTAAGGCAATGAACTAATTAATCTGGTGAAGAAACTTTCTAAGCAGCACAGAACTAAGGGAGTTTTATGTGTATTGCTGGAAAGTTTTTTGTGGGTTTTATTGTGATAATAAGGAGCAGAAAGCAGAACAGAAATATTTGAAAATGTGGACTTGAAAAATGAGAATAAACTTGGAGCTAAGGATGCTGTGGTAGTAAAGAGAATTAGCCTCTAATGAGACAGTACCACTGAAGAGACAGTAATTTACCTGATACACCTTAGGGCATCTTAAGAATTTTACTTCAGCATGGCCAGTCACCTGCTGCAGCCACTGTTGCTCGATGCTTGCATGATACTGGAGATGGTGTCTAACTTGCTGTCTACCACATAGTAATGGTTTTGCAGAAATTCAAGATGCTGAAGTTAGGCGTCATGGAGGCTTCCACTGAGATTCCAAAGGAAGTTAGGAAACATTTGGAAAACTTGGAGCTGAAAAGGCAGAGTAAATCTGGAGTTAAGGAATCTGTGGTAAAGAGAATATAGCCACTAAAGAGACAGTACCAAGGACATTACCCTGAAACATCTCAGAAATGGCAAGAACATACTCATTTCAGGTTCAAGGGTGTAAATATAAAAATTTCCTTGAACAGAGACCAATGTAGCTCCTTACTTGTACAGTGTATCCTAAAAAGTTTATTTTACCATGCCTAACCACCTAGGCACTCAGAAAGTGCTGTAGTCATGTTTCCTGGATGAGAAGGTGCTCCTAGATATGGTGTCCAACCTTGCAGTCCACCTCATAGTAGTGGTTTTCCAGAAATTCAAGATGCTGAAGTTCTGGGTCAATCTTAGAATTTCTGAGACTATAGGGACTCTTTTAAATGAATTGAATATATTTTATATTTGGAGATGGGCATGGGATTTTGGGGTTAGGGGTGTAAGATTATGGTTTAGATGTGAGGTGTTCTTCAATAGCTCATGTGTAGGACAATGCAAGAGAGTTTAGAGGTGTCCTGACTGCATTATGAATGTCTTTACCTAACCAGTGAATTTATCTCATCACAAGGATCAATTGGTTGTCTACCGTAGGCAGTTAGGGTGTGGCTGGAATAGGTGGGCCATTTTGGTGTGCCTTTCAGGTATACATTTCACTCATGGTGAGGGGAATCCCTCTCTCTATTTCCTGTTGTGATGTTCTTAGCTGCTTCTCTCTCCACTACACTTCTGCTGTGATACTCAGCTTCACCTTGGTCCCCAAGGAGTGGAATTCAATGTCTATGAACTGAGATGTATGAAGCTATGAGCCCCCAAATAAACTTTTCCTCCTTACAATTGTTATTGTTTTTTTCTTTTGTCATGATAGTGACCTGACCAAAGCATGAATGAAGTCTGAATTAAATGTTAGAAATTCATCAAAATACCATGAAATAAAACTCACCTCTCTGCAATAACTTTAAATGTAAATGATCTAAACTCTGCAATTGAAAGACATAGATTGGCTCATTGGATTAAAAAAGAGGAGCTAAAAATATCCTGCATAGTAGAGACTCCCCTTTCAGAGACTTTTGAAGACTCAAGTTGAAAGGATGGGAAAATATATGCCATGCACATTGTAGACAAAAGCAAACTATTCTTTTATCAGTCACTATGGACTTCAAGCCAAAATTAATCAGAAGAAAAAAAGGACATCCCTTCATACTGGTTAAGGAAATCATTACACCTCAAGTGCCTAGAAAAAGAAGAACAAGTTTAAATAAAAATCAGAAAAAAGAGAGGAAATTATTAAATCAAAACTAAAATAAATGAAATTGAGAATAAAGTAACAATAAACAGAATCAAACTAAGTTGTTGTTTTGAAAGAGTAAAAAGGTTGGTAAACCTTAGCCAAACAAGCCAAAACAAAGTAATCAGTATCAAATTAATAAAATTAAGATTAAAAAGGAAATTGCATCACAGACACTACAGAAAACCAATCTTTACAAACTATTTTGAAAACTTGTATTGTAAAACATTAGAAAATCTTGATGATTCTGATACTTTCCAAGACACATATAACCTTCCAAATTAAACCATGATGTTATAGAAAACTTAAACATATTAATATCAAGTAATTAAATTGAAGCAGCTAGCAAAAGCCTTCCAAGAAAGAAAAGCTGAGGAATGTACAGATTCTTATCCAAGTTCTACCTGCCCTGTAAAGAGGAACTAACTTTTTGACCTCAAAATATTCCATGAAATATAAAAGAAGGGAACACAGACAAATTCATTCTATAAAGCCAGTTTCACCCTGATATAAAACCAAAGACACATCAAGCAATGAAAACTCGAGGCCACTATCCTTGATAAATATAGATGCAAAGATCTCTAATAAAATTTCAACCAAAGCAATCCTGACCAAAAAGATCAATGTTGAATGCATCACAATACTAGACCTGACTACAGAGCTACAGTAATAAAAATAAAAGGGTAGTGGCACCAAAACAGACATGAAAACCAATGTAACAGAACAGAAGACAAAGAGACAAACCCACATAAATACCATTATCTGATACTAGACACAGGTGCCTAAAACATACTTTGCAGAAAAGATAATATTTTTAACAAAGGGTGCTGGGAATACTGTAAATTTATATACAGAAGGATGTAACCCAACTCTCATCCCACACAAAAGTCAATTCAATGTGGATCAAAGACCTAAGAATTAGACCAGAAAACCTGCAACTGCTAAAATAATACATAAGCCCAAACTTCAACATATTGGCACAGGAACCATTTTTCCTTAAAAAGGTTGCTAAAGTGCAAGAAATAAAACTAGAAATCAATAGATGATATGCTGTCAAATCAAAAACTTTTTCACAGCAACGGAAAGATAGGGTGAAGAAAGTCTACAGAATGGGACTACATAACTGCAGGTGTATGAGTATTTTATAATAACAAAATCATACCAGTTTCCCTCCCAGCCTTTGTAAACTGTTGCCATCCAGTCATTATTGTGCATACATACACTATGTGTATATATATATTACATATGCAATTGTAATGATATTCATTGTTTTCAGCAAACTATCATCTGTTAGAATAATGGAGAAATAACAAGTTTCTTTTCCCTAGGGCAATAACTAATATATAGATGAGAATAAGAGTAGGTACATTAATTTTAAACAGAGAGAACAACTAAGAAAGTAAGTTACTAGGGATAAAGAAGGATGATATGTGAAGATAAAGGTTCAAAGATGCAAGAAGATATAAAAATCCTTAACAAGGGAGAGTAAAACCATCTTAGGCAGAAACTGATAGAACTACAATGAGAAATAGAAGAATGCACTTTTATTGCTGAACTCATTAACATATTGTAACAAACATGCAGTTACCCATGAGGCAGAATAATGTTAAGGACATAGTTCAATTGAATAGCATAATCAATCATATGAATATAACTGACATTTATAAATTACTCAAAGTGCACATAAGCTCCTGCAACAGAGACCAAATTCTCAGAAGTTTCTTTTTGCTTCTGTCTGCTCTTTTATAGAATGACTGCACACTCAAGTTAGCCAGGAACAAAAAGAAAAAATAATCACTCACTAGTCCTAAGTTACAGTTCATACCGTGGAAGGGTGCTAACAAAAACCAGACAGAAGTCACTCTAATAATTCAGATGCATTGATAATTTGTCTTCTGTAGATCCACTGGACTATACCTCTAGCTGATCTATGCAATCAAGATAGGATGTAGAGAGCCCACTCTTCAGAAGAAACTACTTTCTGAAACATTGGGTAACTGAGGCACCCACCTGTCTGCGACCCACATAACTTCTCCTGAAAAATATCATATAAAATATTCTCCCTAGGGCTGGAAAAAGATGCAAATAAGTGGAAGGTGTGTTTTTTAGTAGCTCTATGGTTTGGGATTCAAGCAGTAGAAGTACTGCTTTCCAGCAAGATGGGTGAAAGAGTTGCTGAAATTGAAGGTCAGTGTTAGAGAAACAGAAATTACAGTGTATTTAAACAGATGAAAAGAAATAATAACACAGAGCTAGGCCAATAGCATCAGTTCACTGCAGAGGGGAGAGGCGACATAGGCAGAAAAAAAGACAGAAAAACTCTGATAAAATTTGACAGGGGGAAACCTGTAAACAGAGGCAGTCTAATCATTACTGATCCAGAAGCAGCACAGCAAAGTGGTGTTTAAACAGTGCTCCATGTCTTGGTTGGCAAGAGAAGAGCTACGGTGGTGAGACGATCTTGAAAAGACCATGGAGTGACCTTCTGCTATGGGAGCTGGGAACTTAAAACAAACATTATCGGACTGTCCCAGAAAGCACCTGCCATGAAGTTTAGAGCATGGAGGGGCATGCCTAAAGTGGGTACAGAATTCATTTCACTCAAGGTTACTCAGGTTGGGGATATGGAACAGAGAATGGCTCCCTTTCCTTTGGGGTCTGGAAACTTGTAGGATCAACTAGAGAGAACCCAGAAGATGGAAAGCAGGCACATTTGCACTTGGTATCTGATCCTGAGAAGACCACATTCATAGGTGATGGAGAACATGAGACCTATAGAGGTTTAATTACCCTGCCTTATGAATGGAGTTCTCCTGATGCCCCAGAGATTCAGATACCCAGCAGAGATAAGCATCTGCTATTCTCTCCAGAGAAGGTACCACCCAATAAAATCCCAAAGGTTGATCAATGGTAAACACTATCAAATGTAACTTGATATTTAGAACTCTGAACAGCCCTGCTCTGGGAGTATATCTATCTATTTTGCACCGATAAAACTCCAACTGTTACTATTTCCCATTCTGTCATACCTTATGCTGGTTACAAGTTTGGAGCTGAGTCATTCAGTGAGACTCAGTTCCAGGCCACTGGCAGCATAATGAGCCACTCAGCACGGATGGGGTTAACAATCCCTAGCCCTTGCTCTAAGAGGTAAACAGCTCAAGAAGAAATGGAAAGAAGAACAGTAAGGCATAGGCAGTGTACATCCATCCTTATCAATGATTTTGAGCACCTCAGCAGAGAAAAGTCCCTTCATTTTTCATTAAGAATGCTTCCCTTTTTTCCTTATTATTTTTGTATTCTTGCTGTACTGATTGGTTCATAAATATATGTAGATATATGTTCACATATACACATTTTCCCCTCATTTTTATCATTTTTTTCACCTATTTGTTGCTTCACCCTGTTTTGACTTTAGAGGGTTACGGTTTTTTGTTTGCTTTGCTTTGACTTAGTTTTTGACTTGTTCATTGTTCCTCCTGTTTGGTTTATTTGTTTATTTCATTTTCTCTTATTTCTTCTTCTCTCCTCTTTTTCACCTCTGGTAGCCAATTTTTCTTGTTCTTTCTCTATTTCTTTTAGTTATATTTTACTCTTCCTTCTTTATAGCAGTCACTTGCTATCTCTCTTCCACATTCACTTTGTCTACTTCTTCAATATTTAAACTTCTTTTGCCTTCCTACTCTTTCTTTTCTCCTAATGAAGTGTACTTTTACAGTATTTTAGATCTATTTAGTTTACATAATTCCTACTTTCACCACTCATGTTCTTGGGTTCGTTAATATTGCTGAAGGCATAATTGACACCTACTGTACACTTTAATGCTAGCTCTAGTTTGCAGCTATTTATTGATGATGCTTGTTTTAGTTGAGATATCATGTAGTCCCCAAAAGCTCATATGTGAGACAATGCAAGAAAATTCAGAGGTGAAATGATGGGGTCACTGAACGCATGTAGGGTATGGGTAGAGGAGGTAGGCACTGGGGGCAGGACTTTGGGGTATATACTTTGTGTTTGGCAAGTGGACTCGTTTTTGCTTCATGATCATGCCCTGAGCCACTTTCTTCCACCATGCTCTACCACCATGATGTTCTGCCTCACCTCAAGCCCCAAGAAATAGAACCAAGTATCTATGCACTGAGATCTCTGAAACTGTGAGCCCCCTAAAATCTTTTTCTCCTCTAAAATTGTTCTTGTCAGTCTTTTAGTCACAGCAGTAAAGAAGCTTACTAAAACAATGCTGCTGTTAACTGCTGACTCTGCCATTCTACTCTTCAAGGTGATTATTGTTGTCGATATCACAATAAGCACTGGGCATTTATTTAATACTCTACATTGGTAAGTTGCGTTGTTTCTGTTGCTTGTTCCCCATTTTTCTGAGAGGGGCTGAGAATTAACTGGAACATTATGAGTTCACAGGGTAGACTCTGTGGCTGAGCTAACCCACAGTCAAGTGATAGCGTAATTTGCTCCTCATATAAACAAACCCTGCTCAACTTTCAATAATACTTTAATGTGAAGAATGGAGGAAAGAAATATGCCAAAGCAATGACCAGGCCCAAGGTAGCAATGGATAGAGGGTGACATTGGGTCCTACTCTAGGATATTTTATACTTAGAGCAAAATTAGAGAAATATTCCAAGATGATGGTTCAGCAGAATGCAGTATTAACATCACCTCTCACAGAGTGAATTAAAGCAGCAGATTTGCCACGGAAAACTGAGAAGCATTGGCAGTTGAAACTAAAACTAGTGGGAGTAGCTATTATAACATCTGAAAAAAAAGCAGATTTTAAGCAAAAAAATTAAATGGAAGAGACAAGAAAATTCACTACATAATGACAAAGGGAATATTCCAAAAAGAAGATATAATGATAGGAAATATCCATGCTCCAAACATCAGTGCACCTAATTATATAAAATAATCACTTGTTCACATAAATCCTATATAGACCCCAATAAACAATAATTGCCAATAGATGGGTCATATACCCCTCTTGCCAATAGACTGGTCATACATACATAAAAATCAATAAAGACACTTCTGACACAAATTACACCATAAGACTAATATATCAAACATAAATTCACAGAATATTTCACCCAATAAGAGCTGAATACACTTGCATCTCACCAGCTCATGGAACATTTTCCAAAATACACCATATTTTAGGATACAAAGCAAGTCTTATCAAATAAAAACATATCCATATCATTGTATGAATATTATCAGATCATAACAGAATGATAAACAGCATGAAAAAATTGTAGCATTCCACCTTTATGTATTTCTATCTACAAACTACTAATTAAAAATAAATAATAGAAGGAAGATAATAGTGGAGGAGGAATGGGGAGGGAAAGGGGAAGGAAAGAGGAAGAACTAGGGACCGAAATGGAGCAAATTATGTGCCATGTAAGCATTCTAATGTCAAAATAAACACTATTTTGCATAACTATAAGGCAAAGAAACTAGGGATAGAAGTAACTTACCTAAATATCATAAATGCTATATATGGCAAACCCAAAGTCAACATCACACTGGATAGAGGAAACAGAAAGCATTTTCTCTAAAATCAGGAACAAGTCAAGGATGCCCACTCTCACCATTCTTATTGAATATAGTTCATGAAACTCTAGGCAGATCAATTGGGAAAGCAATGAAATTAAAGGGCAAAGACAGGAAAAGAAGATATCAAACTATCTCTGCTTGCTGATGACATAATCCCATATCTAGAAGACACAAAGACTCTACCACAAGGCTTCTGGATATGATAAACAAATTCAGGTAAGTTGCAGGATACAACATCAACATACAAAAATAACTAGCTTTCCTACACTCCAATAATGAATCTTAGGAAAAGGAAATCAAGAAAATTATTCCATTCACAATATCTTCAAAAATGGCAATAATCTAACAAAGGAGGTAAAAATCCTCTACAATATAAATTATAGAATACTGACAAAATAAATTGAGGAAGACCACAGAACATGGAAAGATACTTATGTTCATGGAGAAGAACTGTCAAAATGATAAAATTATTATATAGATCCAATGCAATTAAAATAAAAATACCAGTAGCATTCTTCCCAGAACTGAAAAGAATACCTAAAATTCATGTGGAAGAAGAAAAGACCAAGAATAGCCAAAGAAACCCTGAGCAAGCCGTGATGCTGGAGGTGTCACCAACACAGCAACAAAAACAGCATGGTATTGCCATAAAAGCAGACATGAAGACAAACAGAATAAAAGACAGAAACTAATTCACACAGATACAGTCATCTGATCCTTGACAAAGGTACCAAAACCATATGAGAGGGAAAAGATAACCGTTTTACCAAATAGTGCTGAGGAAACTAGATAGTCACATGTAGAAGAACAAAACTAGACTCTATATCTTATCCTTTGAATAATCAGCCCAAAGTGGATCAAAGACCTAGAAATTAGACCAGGAAATTTTCAAGTGCTAGAAGAGAGACAACACTCCAACATTTTAGCACATGCACTAACTCTCTTAATAAGACTCCTGTAGTTTAAGAAACTGTCCAAAATCAAAAAAAGCATCAAATTAAAAAGCTTCTTCACAGTAAAGGAAACAAGGGTAAGAAGAAAGTCTACAGAATGAGAGAAAAACTTTGCTAATCACTTTTCTGACAGATGATTAATATTAGAATATATAAAGAACTCAAAAACTTAACACACACACACACACACACACACACACACAATAATGACCAAATAAATAAATGGGTAAAATATACAAAGAATGATTTCTCAAAATAAGAACTTAAGCTGTCACTATTTGCTG
Organism: Sciurus carolinensis; assembly: GCF_902686445.1. Lineage (NCBI taxonomy): Eukaryota > Metazoa > Chordata > Mammalia > Rodentia > Sciuridae > Sciurus > Sciurus carolinensis. The sequence goes on along the minus strand of NC_062214.1, from coordinate 72,825,144 downwards.
ATGACATGATTCTATATTTAGAGGATCCAAAAAACTCCTCCAGAAAACTTCTAGACCTCATCAATGAATTCAGCAAAATAGCATATAAAATAGCTATAAAATCAACATGCATAAATCTAAAGCATTTTTATACACAAGCAACAAAACAGCTGAAAGAGAAATGAGGAAAACAACTCCATTTGCAATAGCCTCAAAAAAAAATAAAATACTTGGGAATCAATCTAACCAAAGAGGTAAAAGATCTCTACAATGAAAACTACAAAACATTGAAGAAAGATATTGAGGAAGACCTTAGAAGATGGAAAGATCTCCCATGTTCTTGGATAGGCAGAATTAATATTGTCAAAATGGTCATCCTACCAAAAGTGCTATACAGATTCAATGCAATTCCAATTAAAATCCCAATGATGTACCTTACAGAAATAGAGCAAGCAATCATGAAATTCATCTGGAAGAATAACAAACCCAGAATAGCTAAAGCAATCCTTAGCAGGAAGAATGAAACAGGGGGTATCGCAATACCAGATCTTCAACTCTACTACAAAGCAATAGTAACAAAAACAGCATGGTATTGACATCAAAATAGATAGGTAGATCAATGGTAGAGAATAGAGGACATGGACACAAACCCAAATAAATACAATTTTCTCATACTAGACAAAGGGGTCAAACATGCAATGGAGAAAAGATAGTCTCTTCAACAAATGGTGCTGGGAAAACTGGAAATCCATATGCAATAGAATGAAACTAAACCCCTATCTCTCACCCTGCACAAAAAATCAACTTACAATGGATCAAGGACCTTGAAATCAGACCAGAGACCCTGCATCTTATAGAAGAAAAAGTAGGTCCAAATCTTCAACTTGTTGGCTTAGGATCAGACTTCCTTAACAGGACTCCCATAGCACAAGAAATAAAAACAAGAATCAACAACTGGGATAGATTCAAACGAAAAGCTTTCTCTCAGCAAAGGAAACTATCAGTAATGCGAAGAGAGAGCCTACAGAGTGGGAGAATCTCTTTGCCACTCATACTTCAGATAGAGCACTAATTTCCAGAATATATAAAGAACTCAAAAAAACTCTACATGAAGAATACAAATAACCCAATCAAAAAATGGGCTAAGGCTATGAACAGATGCTTCACAGAAGAAGATCTACAAGCAATCAACAAGCATATGAAACAATGTTCACCATCTTTAGTAATAAGAGAAATGCAAATCAAAACTACACTAAGATTCCATCTCACCCCAATTAGAATGGCGATTATCAAGAATACAAGCAATAATAGGTGTTGGAGAGGATGTGGGGAAAAAGGTACACTCATACATTGATGGTGGGGTTGCAAATTAGTACAGCCACTCTGGAAAGCAGTGTGGAGATTCCTTAGAAAACTTGGAATAGACCCACCATTTGACCCAGCTATCCCACTCCTTGGCCTATACCCAAAGGACTTAAAATCAGCATACTACAGAGATACAGCCACATCAATGTTCATAGCTGCTCAATTCACAATAGCCAGACTGTGGAACCAACCTAGATGTCCTTCAATTGATGAATGAATAAAGAAACTGTGGTATATATAGAGAATGGAATATTACTCAGTCATAAAGAATGATAAAATTATGGCATTTGCAGGCAAATGGATGAAACTGGAGAATATCATGCTAAGTGAGATAAGCCAATCTCAAAAATCCAAAAGATGAATGATCTCACTGATAAGCGGATGATGACACATAATGGGGCGTAGGAGGGGGGCACAAATGGAGGAAGGAGGGACTGTATAGAGGGAAAAGAGGGGTGGGAGGGGTGGGGGGGAAGGAAAAAATAACAGAATGAATCAAACATTACCCTATGTAAATGTATGATTATGCAAATGGTATGCTATTACTCTATGTATAAACAGAAACAACATGTATCCCATTTGTTTACAAAAATAAATTTAAAAAAAAAAGAACTAAAATGGCCAAGAAATACATAAAAAAAAACCAAAAAACTCCAACATCCTTACCAGGCAGAGAAATGCAAATCAAAACTATACTCACTCCATTTAGAATGTAAATCATCAAGAATACAAATAACAATAATTGCTGAGAGGACAGGGGAAAGATATACACTTAACAATGTCTGTGGGACTTCAAATTATACAACCACTTTGGGAAGCCGTAAAAATATTCCTCAAAAGACTATTAATAGTGCCACTATTAACATTGGTATGCATGCATCACTATTTCGCGATTTTAGTTCTTTTCTTTTGTTTTTTTTTTGGGGGTGCTGGGGATCGAACCCAGGGCCTTGTGCTTGCAAGGCAAGCACTCTACCGACGGACTGTCTCCCCAGCCCCCCGATTTTAGTTCTTCAGGATAAATACTATGGAGTGAGAAAGCTGGGTCATACAGTTCCATATTGGAGCCTTCCAGGAATAATCTTAGCCAAATAGTTTGATCATAGTTATAAACCTGTGACCAAAAAATGCAGGGTATTTTAATGCACTGTAGATTGGCAACAATATGCCTTGGGGTAGGAGGGTATAATTCACTCAATTACTATACTATAATTAGATTTGTATTGTGAAAGAGAAAACAAAGACAACAAGCCCTTCCCACTCATAGTGTGGAGTCTGAAATGCAATCTAAAGGACCAGAGCTGCTGAATTGGTCTCTCCCCCTTAGACCTGTTAACATACCCATTCAGCTGTTGTGTCACTTATGCAGCAGGGCAAGTTCTTATAAGGCAATATCCCATAAGGGCAAATACTCAAAGGTAACCCACTGGCTGTGTATGGTTACTAAGTCCATTTACTTCTTTGGTTATGTTCATCTAGTAAAACCAAAGCCCCTCCTATTGAGAAGTGTCTGTGCTTATAACTGAGCTCTTTTCCCATATTTTTATCACTTACCACCCCATATGGGAAAGTATCCATATTATGATGAATGTCATGTGCACAAGGGAGGAAAGAGGATGGTCATTGTTATGGTTTGGATCTGAAATGTCCCCCCAAAACTCATATGTTGAAGGTTTATTCCCAATGAAACAATGTGAAGAGGTAGGTTTTTGGAAGGTGGATAGATCGTGACTGCTCTGACCCTAAAAGATGAAAAGACTACTGGGAAGTAACAGAGACTGTAGGGTGGTAGGGCATGATTGAAAGAAAAAGAGCACTAGAGGTGGCCCTTGAGGACTGTATCTTGCCCCAGGCTCCTCCCGCTCTCACTCTCGTACTCTGTCTGTCTGTCTCTCTATCCCTTCCTCCCCACTTTCCCCTTTCTCTCTGCTTCCTGCCTGCCATGAATTGAGCAGCTTTCTTCTGTCACACCTTTCTGCCATGATATTCTGCCTCACTTCAGGCTCAGAGCAATAGAGCTGAATAACATTGGACTGAAATATGTGAAACAATGAGCCAAACTAAACCTTTCCTTCACTAAGTAATTCTCCTCAGCTCTTTGTTACAGCAATGAAAAGATAGAAAATTGTTACTGAGAATGAGAGTTATTCCTGTAACTATACCTGACCATGTAATTCAGAAGACTTTGAAACTGGTTTGTGGGATAAGTTTGGAAAGGTTTGGAGTTGCAGACTAGAGAAGCCTTAAAATGTTGTAATCAGAGCTTAATGGGAAATGCCAGTGGGAGTTTAGAAGACCAGAATAAAAATGTGGGCAATAACAACTGCACTCATGAAATTTCAGTTGTAAAAGAGGACTCTTTTCAGAATTGAATGGAAGCTATTCATATTACATTAAGGCAAAGAATGTTATATTTTGTCACTGCACTAAGACTCTGTGTGAGGCTGAATTTAAAGGAGATGGATTAATTAAACCAATGGATAAAATTTTAAGGCAGAACAGCATTCAGACAGTGGCATGGGGATTGTTGATGACTTTGAGTGAGGTTTACTAAGATAATCAGGACAAAGAGGAGAGAAGAAAGATTTGAAAAACTTGCAGTTGGGCAATAATGTTTAAAGTTAGGGCTAAGGAGGGTGAAGAATAGATTAGCACAACTAAAGAGAGCCCAATACTTTGCACAGGGACAAGAGAAAAGATGCTTGGGGTATCTCTGGCCAGTTCCTGATATTCCGCCCATCCAGACTCAAGGGTAAAAGGTGTAAAGCTTGCAACTACTTTGAAAGACTGCTTTGAGTAGAGAAAAATGTGTGATTTGGTCATTCAGGGACATTTAAGAAGTTGTTCCCCAGGATTTGTTTCACTATGCTCAGTTGCACTCAGAGGCCACTGCAGTCATGGAACACAGGGACAGTTACTGCTCCTGCAGGTGACAGACTTTGGCTTTGTCCATGGGGAGCTGTTTTTTCAGGAATGCAGGATGCTGACGTTATGGGGTGTTGGGTTAAATTCTAATCAGTGCCTAGGAAAGCTTGTAGGGATATAAAAAGGACTCTAAAGAATACAATAATGAAGAAAGTGGCAGGGGGAGCTGATCACTTCCCTTTTCTTCAATCTTTAGGTAAGGATCAAAGCAGAGTAATCTAGATTACAAAGAATGTAGTCATAAAGCATCTCAAGAGATCCATCTGCACAGTGAGTATATAACTTATCGTGTGTGTGTGTGTGTGTGTGTGTGTGTGTGTGTGTGTAATACACATAAACATACCCCTGCTTGTAGGTGTGGTGCAGCCCTCCACCTGTATCCTGAACTGCTGCTGCCAAGGAATGTAGGAGTAAGAAAATGTCTGAAAGCTCTCTATTGAGTCCTCCAAGTTTTTCTATGGAATCAATAAACAGTATGCTGGGGCATTTTTATCCTTCGGCTGAAAAGTTGACATAGCTGGCAGGGTTCCAAAGAGTAACATGTTGAGTTGACTCCAGAGTTGGAAAAGGACATGGAATCTGTGGGAGAAATTCCAGGCTGGCCACTACCCTATTGAAGGGGTAGGGACTACTGTGTGAGTTTGGGGATGCCCTGAAAAATGCCAGAGGGATTGTTGAGAGTTTTGAAAACAGCACCCAAAGTAGTCATGAGAACGTAAAAGGAGACAAGAAATGCCACCACAGCAGTAGCATGGCCCTTAGGGTGTGTACTGAAGTTAGCCACAGGTTAGGAGTTATCGTCCAAGCTTAGCGCCCCAGCATACTGCAAGAGTTTAAACTAGAAAGAGAAGCCCATTTAGCACAGGTTGACAGCACAGATGTGCTGTTGTAGTGCTTAGAACTTGCAGATGAACATCTGCAGGTCCTGGCATGCCACATGCTAAATTGTGGGGACACTGAATTCAGAGCCCATGTTAAGTCATTGGTGATTAGCAAAAATTGGGATCCTTAAGGTGGGACCCACTCAGGGATTTCACTATTTCCAATGATTCATAACTTGAGATGAAGGATGAAGATATAATGAAAGATATCCTGGTAATGGTCCAAAGTTATTAAAGACCCAGAAGAACCAAACTCAGGGGGCTGATCCAGATCTGCTCTCTGCTCCAGAGAGTTATTTACATACCACCATGAGACTATACATCCCTGGAGAACTGGCTGAATTGGGGCTCAAGTTCAGGCATAAAACAAAAGAAAGTGTAATAGCATGGCTACTCTGCCTGTGGGACACTGGAGCAGATGGGATAATGTTGAAACGGTATAGAATTGTCTAAAGTGGCTTAAATAACTGCTCTCCCTGCCTCATGTCAGTGACTTTACACTACTGCCACAGGTGAAAATGTGAGGTTATTAAGGGTGTTATGGTTCAGATACGAGGTATCCCCCAAAAGTTTATTTGTAAAAACAGCAAAAATTTTCAGAGTGAAATTATTAGATTATGAGAGGTGTAACCTCTGATATGGAATAAATTGGCAGTGAATTGTAGGCAGGTGGGATGTGAGTGCAGAAAACAGGTCACCATGGGTGTACCTTAGGGCTTACATTTTCTCCCTGGTGTGAGGAGCTCTTTCTCTGCTTCCTGATTGCCATGTTCTGACCTGTTTCCCTCTCCCACCCCCTTTAGCCATGGGGCTTACCTTGGGGATAGAGTTATGGAGTTAGCTGATCCTGGACTGAAACTCTGAAAACATGAGCAATATAAACTTTTCTTCTTTTATATTGTTCTTTTCAGGACTCTAGGTCAGTGAACAAAAATTTACCTAAAACCACCTGAGCTGCTTTTGGCCACTCCCAACAAGTAACTAAATTCAGCTGACAACCCTATGTCTAGAGGTATGTGGGCCTCTGTGGAAAAACTGAATATCTATTTATAGGAATAGGGTATAAAATATGTTATTTCTATGCAGCCTTGCCCAGGACCAGACAGTATGACTTTCACTGCTAAGATAAAGGACACATCTATCCATATATGGTGCACTGGAATCGATATTACCCACTTTAGTAAGGAAAGCCGTCTAAGATGCAGCACAACTAATAGAAGATGTAGGAAAGACAGAAAGATTATAGCATAAAAAATTAGTCCACAAAACCCAGCAAAAACTGGAAGGACCTCTTTGAGTCTTGCATAAACAGATATGGTTTGACACAATAGCAGAAGGAGTAAATGAAATAGATAAACAAACTAAAGTCATCTGGTACAGTTACAGAAGCAATTGCTAAAGGAAAAGAGGTTTCAGTTAGTACCTATCAATAAGGAATAAAAAGAATGACAGAAAGGTTGAGTAGACTCCTACTCTAAAAAGGGACAGAAACAAGCCTCTCCCATTAGGAGATGTCATGAAACAAAAGTTCAGGACTTCCTCTGAAGAGTCTGAACCCTTGGATGTGGAATGATCAGAGAGATCAGAATTCAGGGATCTGAGCCAGGTCTCTGAACTGCAGGCCATATACAGAACTGGCAATACATTGGTCTTCAAAAAATATTCAGTGAGTAAGAGCATTGGTAGCTAAGTGGACATCAATATATGGTTATCCTGACAAATCCTCAGGCAGGTTAACTGCTGTTGATATAAATGGCAGGGGGATAGTGAGAATTTGAGCTGTCAAATTGACACTGTGGCTTGGGCATCTGCCACCCACTCTTATCCAGTGTTCATAGCTCCCATTCTGAATATGTTATTGGTATTGATATCTTGTGGGGTAAATAACTACAAACCACTTAGTGGAGTTGTATGTTGCTGGGAGATGAAGCATGTGTCAGCTGTAAAGCCAGTGCTAAGATGGCATGCTGAATACCCTCATGATTTTGCCTGTATCCAATCAAATTGTTGCAACCAAGCAATATCAGTTGCCCAACAGTCATCAAGAGATAACAGATCATGTATCAACTGGCTAAAGTAAACATAATTACTCAGTTCACAGTCATTTTAACTCCCCTGTGTGGTCAGTAAGAAAACCTGATGAATATTGGCACATAACAGTAAATTACAGGGAATTAAATAAGATGATTCCTCCACTTTATGTAGTCATTTCCAACAAAGCCGCCATTCTAAAAGAGCTCAGCACTCAGCTGGGACATATCATTCATGTTTTAGATCCTGTTATGCCTTCTTTAGCTAGACACAGTCTCTGAGAGTCAGGATCAGGTTGCCTTCAGGTGGGAATGCCTACAATGAACATTTATAGCGTTACTTCAGGATATCTCCACAACCCTACTATGTGTCTTGGTGTGGCAGCACAAGATTTAGATACCCGGTCTTTACCTCCACAGATAAAAATGTTTCATTACTTTGATGATACTCTTCTTAATTCTGAACATTTTTCAGTATTCGCTGAAGCTGTACCCTTGCTTTTTACTCATTTTCAAGGAAGAGGATGGGCTGTGACCCCTGCAAAAGAGCATGGCCTTGACTTTAAAGGAAAATTGTTGGGTGCTCACTAGTCAGTGAGACAAAAGTTATAGCTCAGGCTGTAATAAAGGTCAGGAATTTCTACTTACCAATACAGTAAAGCAAAAGAAGAATTTATGGAGCAACTGGGTTGGTGGAGGACTTTCATCCTTCATCTGCCTCAGTTATTACAATCCCTATATAATTTGTATAGGAGGAGTACATTGTAGGATTGGTCTGACTGGCATACTGAAGGATTTAATCAGCCCAAACAGTAAAACAAATACAAGTTCTTGGGATACCAGACACATGGAAACCTGCTGACTTTATCATCCATGTCACTGCATGTCACTGCAGACAACTCTGGATGGCACTTATAGCAGTAGATTAAAGGGTATAAAACCCCTTATTAGATTTCGGTCAGTTATGGAAGGGGACAGAGGAATGTGATAACTTTAATCATGTGCTACATATGCTGTCCTTCTTGCCATGGACCCCATCACCCAAGAAGTACCAGTCAAGGTCGTAACTACCTACCCCATCAGTGGATGGCTACAACAGATGGTCAAAGCCCCATGATCAGGGGTAGCTCAGATGGGATGAATGGGATGAATACCTTCAGCAGCGATGAACAGATAAAATGTCCCCTTTTAGCAAAAATAGAATGAAATACCAGAAGACATGTCTTTAGTCTCCTCACTGATACAAAAACATCAACCTCCAACACCAGACTCGACCAGGTAAACTGATGGATCAGCAAAAGTAAATCCTCCAGAGTGGAGAGTTGTACCATATCATACAGTGACTGAGACTCTATGGACTGATAAGGGGAAAGGCTATAGTAGCCAATGGGCTGAAGGAAAGCAGTATGGACAGTATTGCTCATGAATACGATACATTAATCATCTGCACAGAGAGCTGAGCTATGTTCAGAGGACTTACAATGTAGCTGCCTCAATGGAAACAGTGGATGATTAATGATATGTCTCTGTGGGGAAAAGAGCTATGGGAAAACATCCGGTATTGTGTACAAATCAAAATTGTCACAATGTATCATGGAACTGCCCATTATCCGGCTCCAATTTCCAGAAAATGATGAGGCTGACTAACTGGCAAAGACAAGATGGCTGGGGGAAGTCCCAGCAGAAGAAATTGTCATTTGGCTGCATTGTAGATTAAAGAATGTGGATCAAAAGACAATGAGGGAAACTGCGATACACTGGGGACTGCTCACAAAGGTCTGATATTATTGCTATGTGCCAAAACTATCTTGCCTAATCTCAACACTACCCACAACAAATGTAAGCCACCAATGGGCATATCAAATGAGGTCATGGCCCTCTTCAGTGGGGGTAGGTAGACTACATTGACCCCATCTCATTATCAGAAGGGCTCAGCTATGCATCAACCTGTGTGGACACAATTATAGGCTTAATGCAACCCCTTCCCAATAACAACAAAAAGCAAATCAAAATGAAACTAATAAGGAACTGATCCAGCTGAGTGCCATGTAGGGGACACCACAGGTAACTGAGAGTGAACATGGAACTCATTTCACAGGCAATGATATGCAACAGCGTGCTCAAGACCAGGACACATTAGGTATTTCCTAACTGCCACACAATCCAAAAGAAGATGTATTAATTCAAAGAATCAATGTCCTGTTGATATGAGCCTTAGGACTAAGAGTAGCCCTGTGCAGGCTATTCGTCTGCCTGAGGAACTCGGTGTACTAAATGAGAAGCCAAGACATCAGAAGAGTGCAGCTGTTCTTGCTATCAGCTCATGGCTGCCAGCGTTAAGGTTACAGATAAAGGGCAGCTCCACTGAAATTTCTCGTAAACTGACCTGGGACATAAGTAACAACTTCCGGTTCCTGAAGATAACATATTGGAGACAAGGAGCATTAGTTGACCCTGGGCTGTATAAGTAAGATCCTGGTAATTTGACTTAGGGGCCCTTTGGGTGGAGGAAAATGTCTAAATTTACAAGTAAATCCTACTATATTGGAAACCTGAACCTCATAAGTACAGGTGATTGGGTATTATGGTTTGAGATACGATGTAGGTATCCCCCAAAAGCTCATGTATGAAACAATGCAAGTATGTTAAGAGGTAAAATTAGATTATGAGAAGTATAACCTAATTAGTGGAATAATCCACTGAAATGAATTAACTGTGTAGAAACTGTAGGCAGGAAGGTGTATCTGTAGGAAGTAGGTCCTATTTGTCAGGGGGTTGTCATTGGGGTTTGTATTTCTTCCCTCTGCAATGCCCTCCAACAATGATGTTCTGCTTCACCTCAGGCTTAGAGATATAGAGTCCACCTATGCACCGAGACCTCTGAAACTGTGAGACCTAAATAAACTTTTCCTCCTCTACATTGTTCTTGTCCGGTTTTTTGGTCACAGCAATAATAAGGCTAACTAAAACGCTCTGCAACTATGAGCCAAAATAAATTTTTCCTCCTTTAAGCTGATCTTGTCAGGTCTTTTGGTCACAACAATAAAACACTGACTAAAACAGGTGACATTAGCTAACAAAAACCAGTTTACTACAGGGTCTTATTCTTTGTATATTCCAGAAGTGCAAACAGTACACTTTTCTAGGCAAGTTTACTGTGCAGGTTACTTTATTAGCACAAGATCATACCCTAGCCTTTATACTGCCTCATGGAGCTAATCCATTATTGTTCCTATTAAACAATTGAAATACTCTCCATAGGCTATCAACAAGTAATCTATTCCCCGACTGGGTAATGAAAGTTGTACATTATGACAATTGTGCTGACTATTGAATTTGCTCAGTATGTCCCGTGTCTGCATGACAAGGACTTCCCTGTGTAGGAAAATCTACAAATGAGATGGAATGGACTGGGATAAAGTAGAACTGGACTGAAAACGCAATACCTCTCATGCTTTAACCCAAGGGTCTAGACAAATTAATGCTATCTTCACTATCTATAATGCTTGCTGATTGGTCCTTGCTCTTTGTACTGCTGTTGTTAAGATATGGGTACAATGTGCCCCAGAGCCCTGTCTCAAGGTCATGGAAGACATAGGATGTTATGAGATTATGGGAGACATTAAAGGGCTTCTGAGAAACTGAAGGGATGGAGTATTGGGTTAAACACTACTCAATGTCTTGTAAAGATTGCAGTGATAAAAGGACAACTCTAAAGAATATGATAAGGAAGGAAATTTGAGAGGGGAAGCTGGCCATCTCCCTTATCTGCTTATCTGTTTTGAAGAGGATCTAAACAGATTAATCCTGGTTGTAAAGTAAAGGAATGTACTAGTAAAACATCTGAGGAAGTCCTTCTGCTCTGTAAGCATGCAATCTATCCTATGTAAATTCCCAGGCTTTTAGAAGCAGGGCAGCTCTCCATTGTATTCCTGCCTGTCTCCACTGAGGGGTGGGAAAAGTCCATATCCTCTCCACTGAGTCCTCCAAGTTCTTTCTTTGGTATTGGTAAATCATACACAGAGTTATTTGCAGTCCTGGGAGCTGAAAATGGTATCATGGAGGCTTCTAACAAGATTCCAAAGAAAGGCCTAGGAGACCTGGCAATGTGTGTCAGGGTTAAGGCAATAAGTGAACCTGTTAGAGTGAAGCTGAAGCTGTAGCTGCAATGGAGACCCCAAGAAGTTAGAGATGCCAGGAACACGTCACACCTAATGAAAAAAAACTGCAGACAGTGAGTAGAGCCAGCCCATCACAAAGACCATATTGATGCAGCCAGAAAGGCTGTAGGGCAGAGATACCCCAGCCCTTTGGGGACACAAATTTCACAACAAGCCTTGAATGCCAGATGTGGAGCTAAGGACTTAATATTTGTCCTGCAAAGTTTTCATGTTGCTTTTATCCCCTCACTTCTTTCTAGGCTCCTATTTATCCCTTTTGGAAGGGGAATGTTACTCTGTGCCATTGCATATTGAGTATATGTAACTTCTTTTGATTTTTATAAGGGCTAACAGCTGAGTTTGCTGTGATCCAGAGAAGACCTTGAACTTTGACTCTTGAACAACATTGGAATTTTTAATACAATGGGGACTCTTGTTAATGGACTGAACTTTGAATTTCAAGATGGAATAGTTTTTGGGTACCAGAGGCAAAATGCTATTGTTTAGACTTTGAATGTCCCCAAGAAGTTCATGTATTACAAGCATTATACTTAATGCAGCAATGTAAAGAGATGGGGCTTTGGTGAAGTGAATGGATCATGAAGATTCTGATATAATCTGTAGATTAATCATTTGACAGCTTAAAGGACTTCTGGAAGGTGGTGGAAACTATAGAGTGGTGGGGGCACATTCTAAAAAAGAAGGTCACTCAGGGAAAGCCCTGGTGGACAACATCTTATCCCTATCTTCTCCTATTTCTCTCTCTTTCTCTCTATTTCTTGGCTGCCATGAACTGACTGCTTTCCTCTGGAAAACACTTGCTATCATATTCTACCTTATTTCAAACACAGAACAATGGAACTGGTCAACCATGGATGAAACATCTGAAACCATGAGCCAAAATAAACTTTTCCTTCTTTACATCATTCATACCAGGACATTTGTTATGACTGACAGTACTGAAGTGCTAACTAATAAAATCATCAAGTCAGAGAGAACACTCACAGGATCCTTGTAGAGGCTCCTGCCACTACCTTGCAGGCAATTAAGATAGTCCTCATAGTTGAACCAGTATAGCACCTAAGTAAGGCAGAAGATAGGGCTCTATTAAGTCATCCTGTTATTGTATTCCGGCAAGAATGAGAATGGGAGTTCTGAAAACAAACACAAGAGCTCTTTCAGTAGCCTGACAAGAATTCCTCTGAATTTAGGAAAAGAATTTATCAAGCCTTCTGTCATTACTCAGATGTATATCCAGAAAGACTGAACAATTTAAATATGATAAACTAGATTTTCATAGTACAGAGTGATCCAGATATTTGAAAGAAATTATAAAAAAGAAAGATGGTACCTAGACTTACCTCATAGGCAAAGACATACACAGACTGAAGGTGAAAGGATGGGAAAAAACATATCACTCGTGTGGATTATGTAAACAAGCAGGGGTTTCTATCCTCATATCAGATAAAGTGAACTTCAAGCCAAAGTTAATAAGAAGGGACAAAGAAGGACATTTCTTTCTACTGTAGGGGATTATATAGCAGCAAGACATAATGATTGTATATATTTATGCTGCAAACAATGGAGCATCTATTTACCTCAAACAAACCATTCTCAATTTCAAGAATCAAATGGACAAAAATACAATAATACTGGGTGATTTTAACACATCTCTCTTACTACTGCACAGATCACCTAAACAAAAACTAAATAAAGAAAAATATAGAACTAAATAATATAATCAATAATTTAGACTTAACAGACATATATAGAATATTTCATCCATCAATGAGTGAACACACCTTTTTCTCAGCAGCACATGAATCCTTCTCTAAAACAGACCATATCTTATGCCACAAAGCAACTCTTAGTAAACACAAAAATATAAAGATAATACCCTGCATTCTATCAGATCATAATGGACTGAAATTAGAAATCAATGATAAAATAAAAAACAGAAGCTACTTTAACAAGTGAAGACTAAATAATACACTATTGAATGATGAATGGATAGTAGAAGAAATCAAGGATGAAATGAAAAAATACTTTGAGATAAATGAGAATACCAATATACCTACTAAAATTTCTGGGACACTATGAAGGCAGTACTAAGAGGAAAATTCATTGCATTGAGCTCATTTATTAAAAGAATAAAGAGCCAACAAATAAATGACCTAACACTACATCTCAAAGTCCTAGCAAAAGAACAAATCAAGACCAAAAATAGTAGAAGACAGGAAATAATTAAAATCAGAGCTGAAATCAATGAAAGTGCAAATCAAAAACCACCCTAAGATTCCATCTCACTCCAATTAGAATGGCAATTATCAAGAATACAAGCAACAATAGGTGATGGAGAGGTTGTGGGGAAAATGGTACACTCATACATTGGTGGTGGGGATGCAAATTAGTGCATCCACTCTGGAAAACAGTGTGGAGATTCCTTAGAAAACTTGGAATGGACCCACCATTTGACCCAGCTATCCAACTCTTTGGCCTATACCCAAAGGACTTAAAATCAGCATACTACAGAGATACAACCACATCAATGTTCATAGCTGCTCAATTCACCATAGCCAGATTGCGGAACCAACCTAGATGTCCTTCAATTGATGAATGGATAAAGAAACTGTGGCATATATATACAATGGAATATTACTCCGCAATGAAGAATGATAAAATTATGGCATTTACAGGCAAATGGATGAAATTGGAGAATATCATGCTAAGTGAGATAAGCCAATCTCAAAAAACTAAAGGACGAATGATCTCGCTGATAAGCGGATGAGGACATATAATGGGGGGTGGGACGGGCTAGCATTAGGTTTAGGGTTAGGTTTAGAGTTAGGCTAAGGAGAGCAGTAAGAATGAAGGAAAGAAGGACTGTGTAGAGGGAAAAGAGGGGTGGGAGGGGTGGGAGGGGTGGGGGGGAGGGGAAAAATATAATAAACATAATTACCCTATGTAAACGTAAAAAAAAAAATAAATAATAAAAAAAAAAAGAAGAAGAATTATTGTCAAAAGATGTAGTAGGAAAAATTCAGATGAAGGCCTACTCCCTAGATGTTAGTGAATACAGAAGTGTCAGATGAGGACTGAGGAGGCCCTAAGGCTCCTACAGATACTACCCAGCTCATCCAAATTTCCCTGCAGGAGCCTCTGGTACAGTTGACAGTTGGAAAAAAATGGTTTCCTGCTCTTCAATACAGGTGCTATTTATTCACTATTAATTACAAAAACAGTGAGGAAAAACTTAAGATCCAACTATGTTTACAGGAGTATCAGTTGAAGCTCATTACAGATCCTTGTTCCAGCCATTGGAATTTCAGCTGTGAGATGTGACTTTAAAACACAATTTCCTATATGTGCCATACTGATCAGTTTACCTCTCAGTCTGTGACCTTTTGTGCAAACTAATTGCCCAAATAAACTTCTTTCCAGGATAACTGGACATACAAGTTTCCCTGGAACATTCTTAATAGTTACAGATGACACTTCAAGGAAAGAAACAAGGTATTCAAGAACAACTAGCTCTAAAAGTGTATGAAAAGTAAAACCTAAAGTCTAGGTGTGCCAAGAAGGACTAAGAACATATAGCCTACATGGATTGAACTAAAAACAGAGAATGCATCTTAAAATTTAAAACAGTATTTACTAAAGGAGGAAGCTCAAAAATGTAACCGTCAGTTTTTCAAATAAATTTAAAGCACGATTTAATTTGACCCTGCCAGTCACCTTAGAACACATCAATCCTTCCAATTAAGAAATGTGATTGGGCTGGGGTTGTAGCTCAGTGCAGGGAGAATGCTTGCCTAGCATGTAGAGGCACTGGGTTCAATCCTTAGCAATACATATAAATAAATAAAATAGAGATATTTTGTCCATCTACAACTAAATATATTTTTTTAAAAAGATGATTATGTGATTCTGATAAGTACAGATTTGTTCATGGCTTGCAGGTTATAAATGATATTCTTCAGGACATCCACCCAGAATTATCTCACTCCTATACTTCATTGATTAGTGTTCCAGAATCCTATGAGTGGTTCTCAGTCCTAGATTTCAAAGATGCCTTTTTCTGTACACCCCTGGGTACAACTTCAGCTCTTGTTTGCTTTTGAATGGCAGGATGCTGATACATAGGCAGGGTAGCATTACTAAAGGAAAAGTATTCCCTCAGGGACTTAAAATCTTTCCTACTTCATTTCCAGAATCTGTAGCAAGGGATTAATTCATCTGAAATTTACCCAAGGACTCTTATTGAAATGTGTGGATTATTTGTTGATGGCTAGTTCTACCTATGAGTTATGCTTAACTAACACCACTAAGACTTTCAAACACTTGGCCTGTCATGAATAAAAAATATCTCTGAGAAAGACTCAAGTATGAAAAATTGTGCATCTGGGCTCACTATATCAAAAGGCTAGAGGTACTGATTACCAAATGTACAAGAGATGTAATTTGATTAAAGACCCTCACTACCTGTCAACAACTATGGGGGTTTCGGGGAATGGCAGGTTTCCGTTGAACATGGATACCAAATTTTGGACTTATGCTGGACATGCTGGCATACCTCTGTAATCCCAGAAACTTGGGAGGGTAAGACAGGAGGATTGCAAGTTAAAAGCCAGCCTCAGCAATTCAGCAATGCCTTAAGCAATTTAGCAAGGTCCTGTCATAAAAAAATGAAAAGGGCTAAGGATGTGGCTCAGTGCTTAAGTGTTCCTGGGTTCAATCTCTAGTACCTAAGGGGAAAAAAAATCTTTTGGCTTTATAATCAAACCTCTAAATGAAATACTGAAAGGAACAGATTGTGAACCCCTAAAATGTTTTCCTA
This sequence comes from Sciurus carolinensis, assembly GCF_902686445.1. Taxonomy (NCBI): domain Eukaryota; kingdom Metazoa; phylum Chordata; class Mammalia; order Rodentia; family Sciuridae; genus Sciurus; species Sciurus carolinensis. The sequence continues at coordinate 72,808,967 of NC_062214.1, read as the reverse complement.
AGTTCCAATAGGCTTTCAACACTGTAAAAATGAAAATTACTTGAGCAACCACTTTAGGCTTGTCAAACATAAATAAGCCCTTCAATTTATATGAAAAACAAGGAATTGAATTGGGGTTTACTCAAAAATTGGGATCAACCCAACTTCCAGAGGCATATTTTCAAAGTAATTATATCAGACTGTTAAGAAGTCTGTTTTGTGTGAGGGCAGTTACAGACACCTATGAACTGTTACAGGAGGTTGACAAGTCCACACTGGGAAAAACCATCACCATCTATGGTCTACATCATGTGCTAACTATGTTAGATCAAGAAGGAGGCTATCAGATAATATTGGAAGAATAGGTAGATATCACACCATTCTCCTGGACTATCCTAATTTAAATCCAGACACCTGTATACCAAGTGACACAGAGATAGTACAACATGACTGTCTTCAGGAAGGTTTATTCAAGCAGCCATATTTGGCGGATCAAGTCCTAGAAAACCCAGACAGAGTACTTCACTGATGTTAGCAACTTCATGGAGCAAGGTAAGAGGTATGTACTCATTTTTCCTTAAAACTGGCAGGAGTCAAACTATGAATACGTCACACAGGATGAAGCAAGCTCCACCATCAGTCATTGAGGAGTCAGAAAAAGGAAAAAGAGGGACTTCTACCCACCTGTAGAAGGTCTTAAGCTGATATTTAAGAGAGAGCCCAAAGAGAATATGCAAAATTATACCAAAATGATGGTGATCACTGGGATAGAAAGAGTTTTAATTGCCTTTGCTATTCTTATTGTTTCAGCCCCCAGAAAACTAAATTCCATCTTAGATGGGGTCCAATAACATGCAGAAAATACATTGAAGGAAGCTTGTTGGTTTCACAGATTATCATCCTTTTTAAGAACTTTAAGATTGCCCTGGTGGGTGTTTCCCTTACAAAGCAATAACTGGAAAAAGATAAATCATTATATTAAAAAAATAGAAAATGAAATATTGATATTAATTCTTATTACAATTTGAATATAACTGATTGACCAATAATGAGCACTTCTCAATAACCAGGCCATGGGAAAAATTACTCATTTCACAAGACCCTATCCCAGATGTAGTCCCTAACCAAACCTAAGTTAAAGGAATCAAGGATAAGATATTTAAAAGTGTTACTGAACAGATTGAAGGATGAGTATATCTGAATGTGGGATAAATATATATGCTTAATGCCACCTGCAGACCTACTGAGTCAAAAAGTTCCTCTCTGTTGCAAAGAAACCACTTATGACCAATGGCCAAAAGTCATATAATTTCTGGGATGGTTTTCCAGAACAAAATTGCCACCACATTACAATTTTACAAGAAATTGACCGGTTTGCAACATGCTGGATATGGAGACTGGGAGTGAAATAGCTGGCAGTAACATAATTCAGTGGTTACATGGGACCAACCTGTGGCTATGGTTTCCCCCACGATGGCTGAAGATGCAGTATGTTGTGTCTTTGGGCAAAGGGATAGTGCACAAAGACATTATAAATCCACAAGACATGGAGGAGGCCATGACTAATGATTCAGCACTCAACCTAAATGCATGGTAATGATCTGGATGAGGGGAATATATGCTGGTAAAGTTTAGTGATGTTTCTAATAGGTCTTGTATGCACAGGGTTATTCTTGTGCTATGGGATTTATTGTTGATGTGGAATAACGTCTCGATCACAAGACCTTCTTTGAAGCTATGCTGTCCCAGGAAGGAAGTGAGGAAAACATGGTACTATAAAACTTCAAAATAAGTTACCTTGGCTCAGCCAAGAAAAGAAATTCAAAATGCTTCTTTGATAACCAGGCCAGTTTGTTCCATATTAAAAGTGCCTTTTTATCATAAAGTCCCTACCCCTGACAGGAAGTAGCCACATGACACCAAGATTCTTGTCCACTTAAGAATATGTGATGGAACAAACTGACAGTGGGGAAATGAATATGTTCATAAGCTCCCTACACACTATCTAGACCTAATTCTCAGAAGTTTCTCTTTGTTTCTGTCTGTTCTATATTTTATATCTTAAGTTACACTAAAGTTAGCTAGAAATGAACAAAATCTCCCTCCCAGCATTCAGGGGGTCACAAGATACACATAAAGGGAGAAAGGTCACAATCAGAAGTTTTCTTGCAAAAATGCTGACCCAAACTAAAACTCACATAGGCCACTCTGCACAACAGATGCTTTTAATTACTTAAATCCTCCGTACATCTATGTGAACACACAGCCCATTTTTCAGAAGCAGCTACTCTCTAAACACTGGATAATGGCCCATGTCAAGGACCCACATACCTTCCCCTGAAAAACCATACAAGAGATTTTCACTTAGGGAAAGGGGAAGAAGGTCATTGATGGCAAGAGTTAATCATTTTCCCAAAGCTACTTCTTTCTCCATTGCCCTGCCTCTAGCTAGCTTCATTGATTCTACTGAACAGCAGTGAACTGAACCTCGTGAGCTTATACTACTTTAACCAATAATAGGCAGAAAGCACATTCCTATAAGACCTACAAAGACCACTCAGAAACATGTATCACATCATGGACATAAAATACACCTCAAAACTTAATCATATCTTGTCTGCTCTCAAACCACAGTGAAATTACACTAGAAAGAACAAAAATCAAAAATTAAGTGGAAAATATCCAAATTCATGATGATTAAATAACCAATTTTAAATACTATATTAATCAAGAAGAAAATTCAGGTGGGCCTCCCACACTCAGGAGGCTGAGGGAGGAGGATCACAAGTTCAAAGCCAACATCAGCATCTTAGTGAAGTCCTGAGCAACTTACTGACACCCTGTCCTAAAATAAAAAAAAATTAAAAAGGGCTGGGAATGTAGCTCAGGGGTTAAGAGCTTCTGGGTCCAATCTCTGGCACAAAAACAACAACAAAACACAACAACAACAACGACAAAAACAAAATACAATATATTTAAAATGCTTTGAACTAAGTGCCAATTGAAATAAAACTTTATAAAAAATAATAGAATACAAGGAAAACAGACCCGAGGAGAAAATGTATAGAACTGAATGCATATCTCGGAATATATGAAAGATCTAAAACCAATCATCTGAATATTTACCTTAGATTCCAGAAAAAGATGAACAAATTAAATCTAATGTATGACATAATGAAAATGACATAATACTGCAAAGACAAATAAAAGTAAACAGAATTTTCAAATGACTTAATAGTGTAATAGTTTACAGAATATGAAAGAATCCAAAATTAGCAAGGAAAATATAGCACCCAAAAAAGAACCATTGCAAATCAAAGAATATTAATTAAAATATTCCATGAGGAAGAGATGAAAAACAATGATGCAAATCAGCAACAGGAGACGCTAGCCTAAAGGAATAGCCAAATAAAGGAGAAACCAAATCATGTCAAAAAACAAATATGAGTCAAATGACTGGGAATACAAATCATATCACAATAATAACCCTGAATGTTAATGGCCTGAACTCATCAATCAAAAGACACAGACTGGCAGATTGGATTAAAAAGAAAAATCCAACAATATGCTGCCTGCAAGAGACTCACCTCATAGAAAGAGATACCCATAGGCTAAAGGTGAAAGGATGGGGAAAAACATACCATGCACACGGACACAGCAAAAAAGCAGGAGTATCCATCCTCATTTCAGATATTGTGGACTTCAAGCCAAAACTAGTCAGAAGGGATAAAGAAGGACATTACATGCTGTTTAAGGGAAGCATAAATCAGCAAGACATAACAATCATAAATATCTATGCCCCGAACATTGGCTCATCCACGTACGTCAAACAAATCCTTCTCAATTCCAGAAATCAAATAGACCACAACACAACAATACTAGGCGATTTTAACATACCTCTCTCACCACTGGATAGATCGTCCAAACAAAAATTGAATAAAGAAACTATAGATCTCAATAACACAATCAACAATTTAGACTTAACGGACATATATAGCATATACCATCCAACAAAGAACGAATACACTTTCTTCTCAGCAGCACATGGATCCTTCTCTAAAATAGACCATATTTTATGCCACAAAGCTACTGTTAGCAAATACAAGAAGATAGATATACTACCTTGTACTCTATCAGATCATAATGGATTGAAATTAGAAATAAATGACAGAATAAAAAACAGAAACTTCTCCAATACCTGGAGATTAAATAATACACTATTATATGATGAATGGATAACAGAAGACATGAGGAGGGAAATAAAAAAATTCTTAGAAGTAAACGAGAACAAAGAAACATCATATCAAAATCTCTGGGACACTATGAAAGCAGTACTTAGAAGAAGATTTATTTCATGGGGCGCATTCAAAAAAAGAAGTAGAAATCAACAAATAAACGACTTAACACTACAGCTCAAAGCACTAGAAAAAGAAGAGCAGACCAACACCAAAAGTAGTAGAAGACAGGAAATAGTTAAAATCAGTCCCGAAATCAACGAAATTGAAACAAAAGAAACAATTGGAAAAATTAAAAAATAAAGAGTTGGTTCTTTGAATAAATGAACAAAATTGATAAACCCTTAGCCACACTAACAAAGAGAAAGAGGGAGAAAACTCAAATTACTAAAATTCGGAATGAACAAGGAAACATCACAACAGACACGACTGAAATACAAAACATAATTAGAAGCTATTTTGAAAATCTATACTCCAACAAAACAGAAAACCTCGAAGACATCAACAAACTTCTAGAGACATATGAATTACCTAAACTGAATGAGGAGGACATACACAACTTAAATAAACCAATTTCAAGCAAAGAAATAGAAGAGGTCATCAAAAGCCTACCAACAAAGAAAAGTCCGGGACCAGATGGGTTCTCAGCCGAGTTCTACAAAACCTTTTAAAGAAGAGCTCATTCCAATACTCCTCAAACTATTCCATGAAATAGAAGAGGAGGGAACCCTCCCAAACTCGTTCTATGAAGCCAATATCACCCTGATACCTAAACCAGACAGAGACACATCGAGGAAAGAAAATTTCAGACCAATATCCTTAATGAGCATTGACGCAAAATTTCTCAACAAAATTTTAGCAAATCGCATACAAATATATATTAAAAAGATAGTGCACCACGATCAAGTGGGTTTTATCCCAGGGATGCAAGGTTGGTTCAACATTCGGAAATCAATAAATGTCATTCACCATATGAACACACTTAAAGTTAAGAATCACATGATTATTTTAATAGATGCAGAAAAAGCATTTGATAAAATACAGCATCCCTTCATGCTCAAAACACTAGAAAAAATTGGGGTAGTGGGAACATTCCTTAACATTATAAAGGCCATCTATGCTAAGCCCATGGCCAATATCATTCTAAATAGTGAAAAACTGAAAGCGTTCCCCCTAAAAACTGGAACAAGGCAGGGATGCTCTCTTTCACCACTTCTATCCAACATCGTCCTTGAGACTCTAGCCAGAGCAATTAGACAAACCAAAGAAATTAAAGGGATACGAATTGGAAAAAAAGAACTCAAACTATCCCTGTTCGCTGACGACATGATTATATATTTAGAGGAACCTGGAAATTCCACCAGAAAACTTTTAGAACTCATAAGTGAATTCAGTAAAGTAGCAGGTTACAAGATCAATGCTCATAAATCCAATGCATTTTTATACATAAGTGATGAATCTTCAGAAAGAGAAATTAGGAAAACTACCCCATTCACAATAGCATCGAAAAAAATAAAATACTTGGGAATCAATCTCACAAAAGAGGTGAAAGATCTCTACTATGAGAACTACAGAACACTAAAGAAAGAAATTCAAGAAAACCTTAGAAGATGGAAAGATCTCCCATGTTCCTGGATAGGCAGAATTAATATTGTCAAAATGGCCATACTACCTAAAGTGCTATATAGATTCAATGCAATTCCAATTAAAATCCCAATGATGTACCTTGCAGAAATAGAGCAAGCAATTATGAAATTCATCTGCAAGAATAAAAAACCTAGAATAGCTAAAGCAATCCTCAGTAGCAAGAGTGAAGCAGGGGGTATTGCAATACCAGATCTTCAACTCTACTACAAAGCAATAGTAACAAAAACCGCATGGTATTGGTACCAAAATAGACAGGTAGATCAATGGTACAGAATAGAGGACACGGACTCAAACCCAAATAAATACAATTTTCTCATACTAGACAAAGGGGCCAAAAATATGCAATGGAGAAAACATAGCCTCTTCAACAAATGGTGCTGGGAAAACTGGAAATCCATATGCAACAGAATGAAATTAAACCCCTATCTCTCACCCTACACAAAATTCAACTCAAAATGGCTCAAGGACCTCAGAATCAGACCAGAGACCCTGCAGATTATAGAAGAAAAAGTAGGTCCAGATCTTCAACATGTCAGCTCAACATGACTCCCATAGCACAAAAAATAAAAGCAAGAATCAATAACTGGAATAGATTTAAACTAAAAAGCTTTCTCTCAGCAAAGGAAACTATCAGCAATGCGAAGAAAGAGCCTACAGAGTGGGAGAATATCTTTGCCAATCATACTTCAGATAGAGCACTAATCTCCAGAATCTATAAAGAACTCAAAAAACTCTACACCAAGAATGCAAATAACCCAATCGACAAATGGACTAAGGAAAAGCACTTCACAGAAGAAGATCTACAAGCAATCAACAAACATATGAAAAAATGTTCAACATCTCTAGTAATAAGAGAACTGCAAATGAAAACTACCCTAAGATTCCATCTCACCCCAATTAGAATGGCGATTATCAAGAATACAAGCAACAACAGGTGTTGGCGAGGATGTGGGGAGAAAGGTACACTCATACATTGCTGGTGGGGCTGCAAATTAGTGCAGTCACTCTGGAAAGCAGTGTGGAGATTCCTTAGAAAACTTGGAATGGAACCACCATTTGACCCAGCTATCCCACTCCTTGGCCTATACCCAAAGGACTTAAAATCAGCATACTACAGAGATACAGCCACATCAATGTTCATAGCTGCTCAGTTCACAATAGCCAGATGGTGGAACCAACCTAGATGTCCTTCAATTGATGAATGGATAAAGAAACTGTGGTATATATATACAATGGAATATTACTCAGTCATAAAGAATGATAAAATTATGGCATTTGCAGCAAATGGATGAAATTGGAGAATATCATGCTAAGTGAGATAAGCCAATCTCAAAAAACTAAAGGACGAATGATCTCGCTGAAAAGCGGATGAGGACATAGAATGGGGGGTGGGAGGGGTTAGTATTAGGTTTAGGGTTAGGTTTAGGGTTAGGGATAAGGAGTGTGGTAAGAATGAAGGAAAGAAGTACTGTATAGAGGGAAAAGAGGGGTGAGAAGGGTGGGGGGGAAGGGAAAAAAATAGTGAATCAAACATCATAGCCCTATGTAAACGTATGATTACACAAATGGTATGCCTTGACTCCATGTACAAATAGAGAAACAACATGTATCCCATTTGTATACAATAATAATAAAATTTAAAAAAATAAATAAAAAATAAATAAATAAAATTTTAAAAAAATTTTAAAAAAAGAATATTAATTCAGGGAAATTTCATTTGCTTACTAAGATGGCAAACACTTAACTCTGAATAATCAACCTAAAGGAAACTTAGGTAAATAACTGGTGGCATATCCATAATGTAAGAAAGTACATTTGATAAAGAATAAATTCAAAGTGTATGCTGTCCTCTGAGACACAAAAGAGAATCATGAGGTTGGTATGAGAATTCAAAGAATGTGTAAGAGGACATGCAGGCATAGGTGAATATACGTGTACGTGTAATACTGAAATGTCTCATCAAGACCTCAGTGCTGCCTGTCACCCATTGCTAGAGCATACCTGGTATGCCTGATCCTTTCCACTTCACTTTGTCACTTACCTGTGATCCCTTCTCTTGGTGCTGTAAATGCAGAGTGGCAGTCTTGTACTCTTTGTTTCTTCATTCCAGAGTAACACAGTGTTAAATATAATAAGCTCTAGAAGGAAAATTGTTGTGTTAAATAGATCGCTTAGTAAAAGACAGTTATTCTGCACAAGCATGATAAACAATACTCAAAACTGATACATGCACATGTAAGGAAATTAATCTCAAGAAATGCTATTAAATTATTCATTAATTCTTATCTCAATAATAATTACTACCATTATTATCAATTAATTTTCCAAGAGTGATCTAGACTATCGAATATCCATCAGGGAAAAAAAAAAAACCTCCAAATTCACCAATCACAGAACATAATTTCTAGGTGGATCAGAGTCCTAGACCTAAATGTAAAAATAATTTAATGTAGCATTGAGTATGTAATTTAGCAAAATAAGTTTATGACTTTGTGGTAGGGTAATAATCATTAAACATTGGTGATTGGGCATTTCTTGAGAATCTTGTGGTACTCTCTGCAAAATTCTTTCTAATCTACTGACACTGCTTCTATAAGTTTTGATGTTACAGTATCAGCAGAAGCTGAAAATAGAAGAGGCATTTGTGTGTATGTATGTATTTGTGTGTGTATAGCCATAAGTTAAAAATGATTTAAAATTTATTTTTTAACAAACAAGATTTTTATACTAAATTCATGTGTGTACATACATGAGCCCAATCACGGTGTGTGACAAGCCTTCTAGTCAACAGTGTTTCTGCACTCTCAATTTCAAGAGGTATCCTAATGGAAAGAAGTGAACATGTACACTGTAGGATCAATGGAATACTTCACTTCTCTCTGTGACTGACCATTTCTCAGATATTCTATGATTTATGAAATTGTACCTGCAATATTATTATCTATTATTGAGAAAACATTCTAAAATATAGTTTCATATAAATTAACCAACTCTATTTACCTTTCACCTGGGATTAAATCCAGAGTTATTAGTGAACTACTAGAATTTCCTATTTAAATGTAGTGAATTCTAATAATTTTACATTGCCTTGACATCCATTTTGAATACATTCCTAATTTGCTCATACAAGAAATTTGGTTTATTCATTCATGAAACAGTTTGTAGTTGTCTTCCTCCTCCAAATTTCTGATCTGAGCTTATAGTAATGTAGATATTTATCTTGCATCACTCCATACAACCACCCCCTGGTGATCACTTGCAAGGGGAAAGGTAGATATTGCACTTTACTGGTCTGCTGGCTCCCATTCCCCACAAGGATGGTGAGATATCCCAGTGACCCCTTCTCATACACAAAGTGACTCCATGCAAAATGTACTTGCTTGCTGGAAATCATCACTTATGACTCTCCCTGCTCAATTAATACCCTGTATCACAATGAAGGCTATAGCTCACGGGTATCACCCATTTCTCTCTTTTCTCACTGCTCCTCTGTTTTGTGAGTTATGTCTGACTTCCTGACTTCCCATAAATTTTGTGGGGCATGCTGCCCTCTTCTCACTGGGGACCAAGCAATAAATAATATATTATGTTGCCTCCTCTGCACGTCACATTACCAACATACCTAACAATAACTTATTTTTCAGTAAAGGCTCTCCTAGATAGTGTCTATCTTGGTAGGAATAAAGTGAACACAGATTATACAAAAGCCAAAATTGTATCTGTTATGTAAACAAGTTTCCTTTGTGAATGAAAGTGGACATGGGTGAGACATTGTGGTATGAGGTCATCCACCAGGATAAAGAAGCATCCCATCATTTTAAATAGCTTTTGCTTCACTGTGGTCAAAAGACCTGGCAAGAACAATTGGAAGAGGAAAGGTTAATTTTGGCTCATGGTTTCAGAGGTTTAGTCCACAATTGGCTAATGCCATAGTTTGTTTCTCAAGGTAAGGCAGAGGATCATGGTCAAAGTGTGTGGCAGAAGAAAGTAGCTCAGGACATGTCAACAAGGAAGGGGAGAGAGGTAGAGATTGAGAAGTGTCCATAATCTGATAATTTCATCTCTGAACCTTCTTGCATTGATTTACACATGTGATTTTGGGATACACCTCATATCTTAACTGCAACACCCACAAAAGGCACATTTATAAACACCTAGGACCAAATCCACTCTAATCCAATCAGGCTAGGGCTAGAGTTTATAGCCACTGATGAGAGACCTAAAAAACAAAATAAAACATAAAAAAAAAACTAGAAATAAAAAAAAAAACCTCAACATATATGGAATGTTCATCTAACAAACTATGGTTCAAAAAATTATTCAGAAGGAAAACAAATGACAAAATGTTACTTGAAAGACTGCACTGGAGTGGCAGCTTTGTAAAGACAGAAAAATCTGTGTACTCAGAATTTCTGCCCCAATCTTAGAAAAGTGAGCAATACTCCCTTTAAGTTGCATTCCAAATTCAATTCTTCAATCTATAGCAATCCTATATCTATTTCTTCTTTACTTTTCTTTGTTACTCAAGTGGATAGTGATCATGCAAGTCACTTTTTGAAGGGCACTACAAATGTAGATGTATTAACATTTTCACAAAATGTTTAGTTCTGTCCTCTTACTTTTCTGAACAACATATATTTGGGTACACTGAAATATGGAATAGACCCTTGTGTTCCATGATGAATATATTTAATTAGGAATAAAATCACCAAATTTATAATTCAAGTATATTGGTACCTAGAATTTCAGTTTCTAAGAAGACTCAGTGTTGTGATCTGAAACACATTCACCATTTTCCTTTGAACTCTAACTTCTATTCAGGCTACCGTATAGAACTAGGTATGTTGTGTTCTTGTTCCAGGATGCAGTGTGACTTTGGGATGCTTGCAATGTCATTGTTCTGAAAATTCTAGTTGTCAGATCAGCCTGTGTGAAATCTGCTCACTGGTAGTTGAACAGGTAGTGAGAACTCATATCTTCTGTGCTTTCAGGGATTCATATTAGGGTTATGGTACTCAACATGGTGTCCTCTGCCAGTGAGCTCATGTTAGTATAGTTCTTTGTCAATCACTTGTCCTCTCTTAAACCTGAGCTCTAATGTTCCTGCCATTTTGAGATGGGTCACTCCATGTCCACACCTAGTTGGGTCTTCTTGTATGCTGCTACCGCTGACTTTGGTGTTGTTTTTTCTTTTGTTAATGGTTTTGTTTCTAAATAATTTGAAGAGGAAACATTCTAAGTGTACCTCATGATACATCCTAATTTATGTATTGAAATAATGTAGACATACTGGTTAGAAAAGTTACCTAGAGTTTACGAACTACAATTAAAATTACATGAATGGGAGAATTCTGCATGTTATAAACTACAGATTTTAAAAGAGTCCATCATTTCTCAGGGGTGAAAAATGAGCTTGAAATGGTAAGAAAATTTCTTGAATAACAAATGCCCAGAAAACACCATGTGAATATCTGCTATCCTTACCTCAAAAGTGAGAAATGTGTTAGAGGTCAGGCATGTCCCTCACTCCAGGTCATCAGGTCACAAGAACCAGTTTTCTCATTGTAGCTCTTAGTGCAGTGTAGAGAATATAACCCATGATTACAGATCCTAAAATTAAGTCTTGACCATGTGGACAGTACAGTGTGCAGGCCCATGGCTCTGCAGAATTTGTAGACATGGGTCCTGGATAAAACCCTGGTGCTGCCCAGTAGAGAGCCATGGCTGTGCACAGGGAGCTGTGTGGTGAGTGCGTAGAACTCCCTGCTCTGGAATTCTTTGTTTAATCATGTGCAGAGTCCTCATTTTTCCTGCGTCAATCTCTTAAATAAGTGCATGCAGAATTGAGAATGTGTTATAACACTTTTTTTGTGTATTTATCTTTACTAGACTTTTTCCATCATGTACAACATATCTGTATTACTCACTTGCCTCCAACTTTCTAATACTTGATGTCTGAAGTTTATTTCCAAGTCAGTGGAAGAAACACTGACATAAATGGCATACCATGTATGCAATTACTATTTCTGCACCCAGGTCATCTAGTATTCTGACAATACCTATCCTGTGGCTTTTATGCTTGACAATGGTTAATATAATTCCACAATGAGAGTGTTTACAGAATGTATGATCCTAAATAATTCTTAATGGAGTCTGTAGAAGGAATTTAATAATCATAGGCTTTTCTGAAAGACTGGAAGATAAGAGTTGTTTGAATACTTAAGAAATAAATTTGATTCCAAAAATATACTTTCAAATTGTGGAATTATTTATGTTTCCTGTTCTTACAGACATTTCAGTCTTAGCATCTCCTGGCAAGAAGTATAGAAATGTATGTTTAAAAATTAAATCAACAACAACAACAAAATTCAGTGAGAACTTGCAGGTACATTCCCTGGCAATATCAAGAAATAGAGCTTTCTGAGACTTGAGAAGATGGTGGAAGTGAGCTAGTCAGGAAGTCCTGAACTCCTCACAACACAGAAATGAGACAGCAAAGAAAAAGCAGAATTGAGACTGGAAGAGAGTAGAAGATAGGTTAAGAGTAGAAAACAAACTCAGAACTCCCTAACCCTGAGGGTGAGAAGAGTGGTAGGGAAATGGGGGGGGGGGCAGAAAAAAATTTCTTAATCTTTCCCACTTAAAAACAGTTGAAAAGACAGATAAAATTTAAAGCATGACACTAACAGAAAGGGTCTTAAAATAGTACAAACAGTTTAAATAAATTGTGAAAAGAAAACTGAGCCAGAGATCTGCAGCAATCTTATGGAGCCTGTAGCAGACTAGTCACCCCTTAAATCAGCATGGTGTTTTCCCAGGCCTGAGCAGCTGAAAATTAAACCAGAGCAAAGCCCTCTGCAGTAGAATCCAGCAGAAGAACTCCTAGAAGGACCAATTCCAGGCAAAAATTACTGAAACCCCCTCTCCATGACCTTCACCACAAACAAGGGGAATGAATGGGCTGTTGGGGACTTTTGCTGGGCAGTGCACCTAGCCCAGCTCTGCCAAGCCAGGCAAGGACTGAAAGCCGTGTGCAATATCTGCTTGCTCAACTCAGACAGAGACAGCAAGGAAGCAGTCTGGGCCTTGAACAAAGGAAAGAAGATTCACCATGTCCCAACCACTGACACTGGGGGCAGGCACTGTGGGAAAACTAGGGTCAATCCCCGGGATTGTGGGGTCATGTCAGAGGGAAGCTGCCTGAATATCCAGTGACATAGAGTGTCAGTGGAAAATTACCAGTCCACACAGTAGAAAGTAGCTGATCCCATTCTTAACTGGTGCATATTATAACCCATACTCACAACACACAAATGAAAGGGCATTACTTGGATGTTTGTGGGACCTTGCATCAGACTTAGTAAACAGGGAATCAAGAGCCACCTTTCACAACCTAGGACAGTGAAAACTAGAGTTTAGGTGAACCATCTGAGACACTCCACTACAGTACCTCAGAATGGCTTCAGACAGGGGAATACTTCTGCACAACAGAACAGTGGTGGAAAACCCACAACCACAATTCCTGCACTCATAGACAGCCAACAAGATCTTCACTATCATGAAAAGGATCCTGTAGAGGGAAGCAGGTACACAGTTATAGCAATGGCAGGAATATTCCACGGCCTACATCCTGAACTACTGCACACAACAGAAACAGGCAAGCCACACACTGCACCCTCTGAGCAATCAGCTACAGGCCTCTGAGTTAACAAACCAGAAGCTGCTGATAGTAGGTTATTGGTTGATACTTCCTCCTCTTACCCGTATTTGTCCTCTTGCATTACCTACCACTACCTCGAATACCCACCATTCATCTGTTTCTCCTTTCTACCTTGGTATAAATTACTCTTTTCTATAGTTTCCTTCCTTTCATTCCTCCTTCGCTCCCTTACTTCCTTCCTTTCTCTTGTCTTTCTTTTTGCCTTTCTTCTCTTTTTGCTTATCCTTTTGGCCCAATCTTTCTTTGGATTCCTCTTTCAGCCCACACTTTAGATTATAGTTAGTTTACTAAACTTAACAACTAATTTTTGACCTATTCCAGAACTGTACTATAGGTTTATACCTGAATTTGAGGAACCATAGAAGACAACAGCAACAAGTCTTTGTTTCCTATAAGGCTGAATAGAATGAGGCTTGGTTCTGAAGAGATTATGGCAAAAAGGGCTCATTGGCATCTCTTATAGTGGTGTTAATACTGGGATCAGCAGAGTTCACACGCTGACTTAAAATACCATTATCTGGATACTCACCCAACCCAGGGCTCTTAAGAAAAAGAAGCTAACAAAGTAATCCTTCACTTAAAAAAAAGTGAGAACTGCACCAACTGATGGGTACACATACAAATATGAAAAAGCAAGGGAACCAACCATCCCAAACAGCCTACAGTGGATCAACAATAGAACTGACACCACAATGGAGGAAATGTCAGAGAGGAATGTAGAAAGTTTACAGTTAAACTGTTCCATGAGTTAAAAGATGTAAGGAGTAAAATTAGAGAGAAAAATACATGAAGTAAAAGACCATTTCAGTTAAGAGATACAGATTCACAAAAGGCCCAAACAGAATATCTCAAAATGAAAGAATTAATAAACCAAATTAAAAATTCAATGGAAAGTATCACCAGTAGATGACACCACTTTGAACACAGATTGTCAGACCTTGACAATAAGTTGAAAATGAGTTGACCATAAAGAAAAGGTGTTAAGAGACCATGAATAGAGTATTCAAGAAATATGGGATAACATTGAAAAGGCCAAATTTAAGATTCATAGGGATAGATGAAGGCTCTCAAATACAAGGGATGTATAATCTTTTCAAAGAAATAATACCAGAAAACTTTACAAACCTTAAGAATAAAATGGAAATTCAAATACCAGGGCATATAGAACTCCAAATATACAAAATCTCAGTAGATCCACTCTAAGAGACATTATGCTGAAAATGCCCAACACAAAGAAAAAATATAGCATTTTAAAAGCTGCAAGAGAAAAACAACTGGTCACATTTACAGGTAAGCCCTGAGGCTGCTATTCTCATATCAGATAAAATGGACTTTAAACCAACATTGATCAGAACACACAAAGAAAGTCACTTCACAGAGCTTAAGGGAATCATATATCAACAAGATTTGATGATTGTAAATATGTTTGCCCCAAACCATAGAGCACCTATGTACATTTAACAAACCCTTTTCAATATTAAGAATCAAGGCCTGTGAGCAGCGAGATCCAGGGACAGAGTCTCAGCCTCGCTGCTGCCACCGTCGCCCAGAGATTGCTGAGCCCCCATCCGTCCACCGCCACCCACTCTGGACACAGAACATACAGTCATGGAAAAAAATGAGCTGGTGTAGAAGGCCAAACTGGGTGAGCAGGCTGAATGATATGATGACGTGGCAGCCTGCATAAAGTCCACAACTGAGCAAGGAGCTGAATTGACTAATGAGGAGAGGAATCTTCTCTCGGTTGCTTATAAAATGTTGTAGGGGGAACGGAACTGGCCCGCTAGTGAGAGCCTTTCTGACCAGAACAAGCTCCGAGTCCCGGAGCCACTGCAGCGCAGCGTACTCTGGCAACGAACCAGCGGAGAGCCTCGATCCGCAAGCAGCCTCTGGGATCAGGGCAGGGCAGCCAGAGACCGCTTCAGGCGGCTCTGCCCACTCCGGCTGCAGGCTCTCTTCACAGGGCGATCCAAGATGGGGGCCTAGAGGGGGACTGCACCCCCAGTCGCTCCAGAACCCAGGAGTTAAGAAGGGGAGGCATTGAGAGACTCGGACTGAAATAGAGCCATGGGTGAGTCTGCCCACTGGGTAAAGCTCACCCAGGTGACAGGCCCAGATAGAGGTGGCTTATCGGAGCCGGGCAGGGCAGCTAGAGTCATCCACAGGCAGCCCTGCGCACTCCGGCGGTGGGCCCCGCCCACACAGCCAGCTTCTCCAGGTTCTTGGAACGGAATTGGCCCGCTAGTGAGAGCCTTTCTGACAGAACAAGCTCCGAGTCCCGGAGCCACTGCAGCGCAGTGTACTCCGGCAACGAACCAGCGGAGAGCCTCGATCCGCAAGCAGCCTCTGGGATCAGGGCAGGGCAGCCAGAGACCGCTTCAGGCGGCTCTGCCCACTCTGGCTGCAGGCTCTCTTCACGGGGCGATCCAAGATGGTGGCCTAGAGGGAGACTGCACCCCCCAGTCGCTCCAGAACCCAGGAATTAAGAAGGGGAGGCATTGAGAGACTCGGACTGAAATAGAGCCATGGGTGAGTCTGCCCACTGGGTAAAGCTCAGCCCGGGTGGCAGGCCCAGATAGAGGTGGCTTATTGGAGCCGGGCAGGGCAGCTAGAGTCTTCCCAAGGTAGCCTTCCACACTCCGACAGTGGGCTCCTCCCACACGGCCAGCTGCACGGTGCAGGCCCACAGTGAGAACATTTCCGCACAGAGCCAGTTCCAAACTGTGGAACCAGTAGGGGGTAGGGGCAGTTTTCTTCGGATAAGCTGCTTTATCAGATTCCTCCAAGACATCAGGCTACTGAAGGCTGGGAGGTGATACACTGGAAATCTACCGGGACACTATAAGCCAATAGCGGAAAACTGCAATATCTCAGGGTCCCACTGACAACTGAGCAATATGAGAAAACAAGGGAAGAAAATGTCCCAAACAACCTAGATACTACATCAATAAACCCAATGACAGCACAGCAGAAGAAATGTCAGAAACGGAGTTCAGAATGTACGTAATTAAAACGATCAGAGAAGCTAATGAGGAGATGAAAGAGCAAATGCAGGCATTGAAGGAGGAGATGAAAGAGCAAATGCAGGCATTAAATGATCGCACCAACCAACAGTTAAAAGACCAAATACGGGAAGCAAGAGATCATTTCAATAAAGAGTTAGAGATACTGAAAAAAAAAAACCAAACTGAAATCCTTGAAATGAAGGAACCATAAACCAAGTTAAAAACTCCATAGAAAGCATAACCAATAGGATAGAACACCTGGAAGACAGAACCTCAGACATTGAAGACAAATTATTTAATCTTGAAAGCAAAGTTGGCCAAACAGAAAAGATGGTAAGAAATCATGAACAGAATCTACAAGAATTATGGGATATCATGAAAAGGCCAAATTTAAGGATTATTGGGATTGAGGAAAGCTTAGAGAAACAAACCAAAGGAATGAACAATCTATTCAATGAAATAATAACAGAAAATTTCCCAAATCTGAAGAATGAAATGGAAAACCAAGTACAAGAGGCTTATAGAACTCCAAACATACAAAATTACAACAGACCCACACCAAGGCACATTATTATGAAAATACCTAACATACAAAATAAAGACAGAATTTTAAAGGCCGCGAGAGAAAAGAATCGAATTACATTCAGAGGGAAACCAATAAGAATATCAGCAGATTTTTCAATCCAGACCCTAAAAGCTAGAAGGGCCTGGAACAACATATACCAAGCCCTGAAAGAAAACGGATGCCAACCAAGAATCTTATACCCAGCAAAACTTACCTTCAAATTTGACGATGAAATAAGATCCTTCCATGATAAACAAAAGCTAAAGGAATTTACAAAAAGAAAGCCAGCATTACAGAACATTCTCAGCAAAATATTCCATGAGGAAGAGATGAAAAACAATGATGCAAATCAGCAACAGGAGACGCTAGCCTAAAGGAATAGCCAAATAAGGAGAAACCAAATCATGTCAAAAACAAATATGAGTCAATTGACTGGGAATACAAATCATATCACAATAATAACCCTGAATGTTAATGGCCTGAATTCATCAATCAAAAGACACAGACTGGCAGATTGGATTAAAAAGAAAAATCCAACAATATGCTGCCTGCAAGAGACTCATCTCATAGAAAGAGACACCCATAGACTAAAGTGAAAGGATGGGGAAAAACATACCATGCACACGGACACAGCAAAAAAGCTGGAGTATCCATCCTCATTTCAGATTATGTGGACTTCAAACCAAAACTAGTCAGAAGGGATAAAGAAGCACATTACATGCTGCTTAAGGGAAGCATAAATCAGCAAGACATAACAATCATAAATATCTATGCCCCTGAACATTGGCTCATCCACGTACGTCAAACAAATCCTTCTCAATTCCAGAAATCAAATAGACCACAACACAATAATACTAGGCGATTTAACACATCTCTCTCACCACTGGATAGATCGTCAAAACAAAAATTGAATAAAGAAACTATAGATCTCAACAACACAATCAGCAATTTAGACTTAACGGACATATATAGAATATACCATCCAACAAAGAACGAATACACTTCTTCTCAGCAGCACATGGATCCTTCTCTAAAATAGACCATATTTATGCCACAAAGCTACTGTTAGCAAATACAAGAAGATAGAGATACTACCTTGTACTCTATCAGATCATAATGGATTGAAATTAGAATAAATGACAGAATAAAAAACAGAAACTTCTCCAATACCTGGAGACTAAATAATACACTATTATATGATGAATGGTAACAGAAGACATCAGGAGGGAAATAAAAAAATTCTTAGAAGTAAACAAGAACAAAGACACATCATATCAAAAATCTCTGGGACACTATGAAAGCAGTACTTAGAGGAAGATTTATTTCATGGGGTGCATTCAACTAAAGAAGTAGAAATCAACAAATAACACGACTTAACACTACAGCTCAAAGCACTAGAAAAAGAAGAGCAGACCAACACCAAAAGTAGTAGAAGACAGGAAATAGTTAAAATCAGACCCGAAATCAACGAAATCGAAACAAAAGAAACAATCCGAAAAATTAACAAAATAAATAGTTGGTTCTTTGAAAAAATAAATAATATTGATAAACCCTTAGCCACACAACAAAGAGAAAGAGGGAGAAACTCAAATTACTAAAATTCGGAATGAACAAGGAACATCACAACAGACACGAGTGAAATACAAAACATAATTAGAAGCTATTTTGAAAATCTATACTCCAACAAAACAGAAAAACCTCGAAGACATCAACAAATTTCTAGAGACATATGAACTACCTAAACTGAACGAGGAGGACATACACAACTTAAATAAACCAATTTCAAGCAATGAAATAGAAGAGGTCATCAAAAGCCTTCCAACAAAGAAAAGTCCAGGACCAGATGGGTTCTCAGCCGAGTTCTAGAAAACCTTTAAAGAAGAGCTCATTCCAATACTCCTCAAACTATTCCATGAAATAGAAGAGGAGGGAACCCTCCCAAACTCATTCTATGAAGCCAATATCACCCTGATACCTAAACCAGACAGAGACACATTGAGAAAAGAAAATTTCAGACCAAATATCCTTAATGAACATCGATGCAAAAATTCTCAACAAAATTTTAGCAAATCGCATACAAATATATATTAAAAAGATAGTGCAACCACGATCAAGGGGGTTTATCCCAGGGATGCAAGGTTGGTTCAACATTCGGAAATCAATAAATGTCATTCACCATATCAACAGACTTAAAGTTAAGAATCACATGATTATTTCAATAGATGCAGAAAAAGCATTTGATAAAATACAGCATCCCTTCATGCTCAAAACACTAGAAAAAATTGGGGTAGTGGAACATTCCTTAACATTATAAAGGCCATCTATGCTAAGCTCATGGCCAATATCATTCTAAATAGTGAAAACTGAAAGCGTTCCCCCTAAAAACTGGAACAAGGCAGGGATGCTCTCTTCACCACTTCTATCCAACATCGTCCTTGAGACTCTAGCCAGAGCAATTAGACAAACCAAAGAATTAAAGGGATACGAATTGGAAAAAAAGAACTCAAACTATCCCTGTTCGCTGATGACATGATTATATATTAGAGGAACCTGGAAATTCCACCAGAAAACTTTTAGAACTCATAAGTGAATTCAGTAAAGTAGCAGGTTACAAGATCAATGCTCATAAATCCAATGCATTTTTATACATAAGTGATGAATCTTCAGAAAGAGAAATTAGGAAAACTACCCCATTCACAATAGCATCGAAAAAAATAAAATACTTGGGAATCAATCTCACAAAAGAGGTGAAAGATCTCTACTATGAGAACTACAGAACACTAAAGAAAGAAATTAAAGAAAACCTTAGAAGATGGAAAGATCTCCCATGTTCCTGGATAGGCAGAATTAATATTGTCAAAATGGCCATACTACCTAAAGTGCTATACTAGATTCAATGCAATTCCAATTAAAATCCCAATGATGTACCTTACAGAAATAGAGCAAGCAATTATGAAATTCATCTGCAAGAATAAAAAACCTAGAATAGCTAAAGCAATCCTCAGTAGCAAGAGCGAAGCAGGGGGTATCGCAATACCAGATCTTCAACTCTACTACAAAGCAATAGTAACAAAACGGCATGGTATTGGTACCAAAATAGACAGGTAGATCAATGGTACAGAATAGAGGACATGGACTCAAACCCAAATAAATACAATTTTCTCATACTAGACAAAGGTTCCAACAATATGCAATGGAGAAAAGATAGCCTCTTCAACAAATGGTGCTGGGAAAACTGGAAAACCATATGCAATAGAATGAAATTAAACCCCTATCTCCCACCCTACACAAAACTCAACTCAAAATGGCTCAAGGACCTCGGAATCAGACCAGAGACCCTGCATCTTATAGAAGAAAAGTAGGTCCAAATCTTCAACTTGTTGGCTTAGGATCAGACTTCCTTAACAGGACTCCCATAGCACAAGAAATAAAAGCAAGAATCAACAACTGGGATAGATTCAAACTAAAAATCTTTCTCTCAGCAAAGGAAATTATCAGAAATGTGAAGAGAGAGCCTACAGAGTGGGAGAATATCTTTGCCAACCATACCTCAGGTAGAGTGCTAATTTCCAGAATCTATAAAGAACTCAAAAAACTCTACACCAAGAATACAAATAATCCAATCAACAAATGGGCTAAGGAAATGAACAGATACTTCACAGAAGAAGATGTACAAGTAATCAACAGATATATGAAAAAATGTTCAACATCCCTAGTAATAAGGGAAATGCAAATCAAAACTACCCTAAGATTTCATCTCACCCCAATTAGAATGGCGATTATCAAGAATACAAACAACAATAGGTGTTGGCGAGGATGTGGTGAAAAAGGAACAGTCATACATTGCTGGTGGGGTTGCAAATTAGTGCAGCCACTCTGGAAAGCAGTGTGGAGATTCCTCAGAAAGCTTGGAATGGAAACACCATTTGACCCAGCTATCCCACTCCTCGGCCTATACCCAAAGGACTTAAAATCAGCATACTACAGAGATACAGCCACATCAATGTTCATTGCTGCTCAATTCACCATAGCCAGATTGTGGAACCAACCTAGATGCCCTTCAGTTGATGAATGGATAAAGAAACTGTGGCATATTTATACAATGGAATATTACTCCGCAATGAAGAATGATAAAATTATGGCATTTGTAGGCAAATGGTCAAAATTGGAGAATATCATGCTAAGTGAGATAAGCCAGTCTCAAAAAACTAAAGGACGAATGATCTTGCTGATAAGCGGATGAGGGGCTATAATGGGGGGCGGGAGGGGCTAGCATTAGGTTTAGGGTTAGGTTTAGAGTTAGGCTAAGGAGAGCGGTAAGAATGAAGGAAAGAAGGACTGTGTAGAGGGAAAAGAGGGGTGGGAGGGGTGGGGGGGAGGGGAAAATAAAATAAACATCATTATCCTATGTAAACGTAAAAAAAATAAAATAAAATAAAAAAAAAAGAACTGAATGTAAAGGGCAAAAAAAAAAAAAAAAAATGTTGTAGGAGCCCATAGGTCATCTTGGAGGGTCGTCTTAAGTATTGAGCAAAAAGATGGAAGGTGCTGTGAAAAGCAGCAGATGGCTCAAGAATACAGAGAGAAAATTGAGACTGAGCTAAGGCATATCTGCAATGATGTACTGTCTCTTTTGGAAAAATTCTTGATCCCCAATGCTTCACAAGCAGAGAGCAAGTCTTCTATTGAAAATGAAAGGAGACTATTTACCGTTCCTTGGCTGAGGTTGCTGCTGGTGATGATAAGAAAGGGATTGTGGATCAGTCACAGCAAGTCTACCAAGAAGCTTTTGAAATCAGCAAAAAGGAAATGTAGCCAACACATCCTATCAGATTGGGTCTGGCCCTTAACTTCTCTGTGTTCTATTATGAGATTCTGAACTCACCAGAGAAAGCCTGCTCTCTTGCAATGACAGCTTTTGATGAAGCCATTGCTGAACTTGATACACTAAGTGAAGAATCATACAAAGACAGCACGCTAATAATGCAATTACTGAGAGACAACTTGACATTATGGACATTAGATACCCAAGGAGATGAAGCTGAAGCAGGAGAAGGAGGGGAAAATTAACCAGCTTTCCAACTTTTGTCTGCCTCATTCTAAAATTTACACAGTAGACCACTTGTCATCCATGCTGTCCCACAAATAGCTTTTTGTTTATGAGTTATGATAGGTTTATGTTACTTCTATTTGAATTTCTATATTTCCCATATGGTTTTTATGTTTAATATTAGGGGAGTAGAGCCAGTTAACATTTAGGGAGTTATTTGTTTTCATCTTGAGGTAGCCAATACGGGGATGTGGAATTTTTATACAAGTTATAAATGTTTGGCATAGTACTTTTAGGTACACTGTGGCTTCACAAGGGCCAGTGTTCACACTGCTCCCACGTCTAAGCAAAGAAAACTGCCTACATATTGGTTTGTCCTGGTGGGGAATAAAAGGGATCATTGGTTCCAGTCACAGGTGTAGTTATTGTGGGTACTTTAAGGCTTGGAGTACTTACAAGGCTGTAGTAGAAACAGATATCCCATGGATCCTACATGTCGAATCATGTGTTTCTGTGGATAGTAGATCTCAGGGTGCACAGCTTTGACTACAGCTGAAAAAGTGCTCCTTTGGACAAAGTTGTGACCCAATTTACTCTGGATAAGGGCAGAAACGGTTCACATTCCATTATTTGTAAAGTTACCTGCTGTTGCTTTCATTATTTTTACTACACATTTTATTTGTATTTAAATGTTTTAGGCGACCTAAGAACAAATGTTAAAGTAAAGATGCAGTAAAAATGAATTGCTTGATATCCATTACTTTATGTATATCAAGCCCAGCATGTGGTATAAAAATAGTTAACAGGGAAATAACTTGAGATGATGGCTAGCTTTGTTTAATGTCTTACGAAATTTTCATGAACAATCCAAGCATAATTGTTAAGAATCTACGTATTAAGTTCATGGGTAAGTGGAATACTTACCCATAAAAATACTACTAATATAACTACCATTCTCAACTGTGTCCCATGTTCTCCTTCCTCCCTCCCTACAAAAAAATTTTTTTTCTGGGGGAGGATGAGGTTGATTGGAAAAGTATATTATATTCCATTCAAAATTTTGGTATATGGCATTTTCTAACTTAGGAAGCCACAATATTCTTGGCCCATCATGACACTGGGTAGCATTAACTCTAAGTTTTGTGCTTCCAAATCATTTTGGTTTTTAAGAATTTCTTGATATTCTATGGCCTGCCTTCAATTTTGATCCTTTATTCTATTTGTCAGGTGCACAAGATTACCTTCCTTTTTTTAGCCTTCTGTCTTGTCACCAACCATTCCTGTTTGGTGGCCATGTACTTGGGAAAAGGCCACAGGATCTTTCTGGCTCCACTGAATGTCTAAGTTACCCACCCTGCTTCCTTTGCTTGTATCCCACCAACTATTTCCCATATCCTGTTTACTGCAGCACATCTCTCCTTAGTTGATGAGATTGTGTGTAAACCCCACCAATCCTGAATGCGCTGTCATTGTCTGCCTTTAAAATACTTCCTCTTCCTCTCTTTAAATAATGGTGGGGCTAAGTTATACTCAAAGTTCACCCTACAGAATATTTCCACAGAATTTACAGAAAACACCAAACAAAATGCCATTTTAAAAGAGTTGCATTTTCTTCCCCTTTCAAGAGCAGGGACAATGTTTTCTGTGTGCTCTATTGTGCCTAGTATACTGTAAATGCTCAATACATATTGATGATGGGAAAAAATATTAAGAATCAAATAGACCAAACAACAATAATACCAGTTGACTGTTAGATGCCTCTCTCACAACTGGATAGATCATCTAAACAAAAACCAAGTTAAGATTCTACAGAACCAAAACTACAATTAATGATAGGGAACCTAACAGACATTCACAGAATATTTCATTGATCAACAACTGAATTTACTTTCTTCTCAGCAGCACATGGAACAGTTTCTAAAATAGACTACATACTAGTTCACAAACAAATCTTAAACATAAATAATACCTTACATTCTTGATAGAATGATAGATCATAATGAGTTGAAATTTGAAATCAATGATAAGGTAATAAACAGACTATTCTGTCATATATAACTAAAATGAACAAAAAATAGCTAACACTTTAACACCTGGAGATTAAATAACATAGTTTTGAATGATGATGGATAGCAAAGGAAATCAGGGGAGAAATAAATTATCAGAAGTAAATGAAAATGGTGATAAACCTATCAAAATTTCTGGACCAGCACGAAGGCAGTTTGTAGAGGAAATTTCATAGCATTGAGCTCAGACATTAAAAGACTAGAAGGACACTAAATAAATAATCTAACATTATATCTCAAGGCCCTAGAAAAGGAATAACAAATGAACATACAAATCAGTAAAAGATAAGAAGTAATTAAAATCACAGTCAAAATAAATGAGATTGAGATTAAAAACCAATACAAAGGATCAACAAAATAAAGAGTTGGTTTTTTGAAAGTATAAACAAAATTGATATACCATTAGCCAAACTAACCAAAAGAAGGAAGGAAAAAACTCATTTTATCAAAATTCCAAATGTAAAAGGCAATATCTTCACAGACACTACTGAAATCCAGAGGATCATCAGAAACTATTTTGAAAATATTATATCCTCCAAAATAACTAGAAAATCTTTAAAATACTGACAAATTCCTAGAGACACATAACCTACTCAAATTGATCCAGGAGGATACAGAAAACTTGAACAGAGCAATTTCAAGTAATAAAATTAAAGCAGCCATCAAAAGACTTTCAACAAAGAAAAGTCCAGAACCAGACTGACACCAATCCTTCTCAAATTATTACATTAAATAGAAAAGGAAGGAACATTGCCAAATTCCTTCTATGAAGCCAGTGTTACCCTGATACAAAATCCAGACAAAGACACATCAAGGGAAGAAAACTTCAGTTCAACATCCTTGATGAACTTAGAAGAAAAATTTCTTAATAAAACAGTGGCATACCACACACAAAAACACAATAAAAAATAGTGCACTATGATCAAGTGGGTTTTATCCCAAGGATGCAAGTTTGGTTCAACCTACAGAAATCAATAAATGAATTCCCCACATAAATAGACTAAAAAACAAGAATCACATATTTATCTCATCAGATGCAAAAACAGCATTTGACAAAGTACAGCACTCATGCATGTTTAAAACTTTAGAAAACCTAGGGATAGAAGGATCTTACCCCAACATTGTAAAGGCTATGTATGACAAACCCAAGACCAATGGTATTTTGAATGAACAAAAACCGAGAGTATTTCCGCTAAAAACAGGAACAAGACAAGAATACCCACTTTCACCATTCATATTCAATATAGTCCCAGAAACTGTAGCCATAGCAATGGGAAAAAATAAAAAAAAAAAGGGATACAAATAGGAAGGGGAAAGTTCAAATTATGTTTCCTGATGATATGATTCTATATTTTAAAAGAGCCAAAAACTCCATCAGAAGACTTCTGTAGCTCATAAAGGAATTCATTAAAGTAGCAAGATACAGGATCAACATCCATAACTCAAACATTTTCCTATTCTCCAATGATGAATCTGCTGAAAAATAAATCAGAAAAAGTATCCAATTCACAATCACCTCAAAGAAAATAAAATGCTTGGGAATCAATATAACAAGAGATGAAGAAACTCTACAATGAAAACTATAGAACACCAGAGAAACAAATTGAAGAAGACCTTATAAGATGGAAAGACTTCCCCTGTTCTTGGATAGTCAGAATTAATATTGCCAAAATGGCCCTAGAGATTCAATACGATTTCTAACAAAATTCCTATGACATTGTTCATAGTACTAGGAAAAGCAGTTATAAAATTAATTTGGAAAATAAGAGAGTCAGAATAGTCAAGCAATCCTTAGCAAGAAAAGCAAAGCAGGAAGCATGACCATACTGGACCTCAAATTATACTCCAGATCTATGGTAACAAAAAGAGAATGGTACTGGAACCAAAACAGGCATGGAGACCAATGGAACAGAATAGAGACAAATACAGAGATAAAAGCACATAAAAGCATTTATCAGATTAGACAAAGTTATCAAAAACATACGTTGGAGAAAAGATAACCTTTTTAACAAATTGTGTGGGAAAACTGGAAACCCATATGTGGTAGAATGAAATTTAACCCTATCTCTCAGCCTGAACAAAATTCAACTCAAAGTGAATCACCACAACAAATCTCCACATCATGTACAACCAAAAGTCTGGGAACGTAATTAAAATAAGATGTACTCCATGTTTGTATAAATATCAAATATCAAATACTTCCAACATATAATCTACTGTCAGGTATAACTAAAAAGAACAAACAAAAAAGTGAATCGAAGACATAGGAATTAGACCAGAAATCCTGCACCTACTAGAATAAAATGTAGGACCAAATATTCCAACATGTCTACTCAGGAACTGACTTCTTTAGCAACTCTGAAAGCACAAGAAGTAAATAAAAATCAGAAAATGGGATGGCAATCAAATTAAAAAGTTTTTTCACAGCAAATGAAACATGAAGCATGAAGAGTGTATTAGTCAGGGTTCTCTAGAGGAACAGAATCAACAGGACTTTCAATTATAAAAAGGGGATTTATAAGATGGGCCTACATGACCAGAAGTTGGATAGTCCACAATGGCCATCTGCAGCTGGAGAGCTGGAAGAACCAGCAGCTGCACATTCCAAGACACAGAAGCCCCAGAACAAGAAAAATCAACAGCACTACCCTAGTCCAAGACCAAGGCTTCTAGAAACCTGGAAAATCACTGGCAGAGTCCACTTTGGAAGAGTGAAGAAGCAAGAGTCCAATATCCTCAGACAATCGAAGCAGCAATCGAACCTGTTCAAGAAGAGCTGAGCTTGCATCTGCATCTGCTTCCTTGTTCTTCCAGCTTTTATTCCATTCTTTTGGGCAGCACTGCCCATGGTTAGGGAGGGGCTCTACTTCAGTTCACTATCCCACATTCCAATCATTCCCAGATTCACCCTTGCTGACACACCCAGGGGTCTCTTAATCATCTCTTAATCCAATCAAGCATCTCTTAACCCAATCAAGTTGACAATTCACATTAACCATCACAAAGAGTAAGCCAACAGAATGACAGAAAATATTTAACACCTGCTCCTCAGAATATACACAGAACTCATAATATCTAGAATATACACAGAACTCATTTAACACCAAAAAAGCAAATAGTACATCAATAAATAAAAGAGTGCTCACCCTCCTCCCTCGCCCCTCCTGATCCTCCCACCCCACTCGCTCCCTCCTTTCCCAGCAAACGCCGCCCCTCCCGCGCTCTGGCTCAGGCTCTGGCGCCCCCGCAGCCGTCGCCGCTGGAAAGTTCAGGAGCCCTGGAAAGGAGAAAGAATAAGACGACAGGAGGAAGAGAGAGAGAGGGTAGAATGGAAGAATCTCACTTCAATTCTAACCCATACTTTTGGCTTTCTATCCCCACAGTCTCAGGACAGATTGAGAACACAATGTTCATCAATAAGATGAAGGATCAGCTGTTGCCAGAGAAGGGCTGTGGTCTGGCTCCACCTCATTACCCCACCTTGCTGACAGTGCCTGCCTCAGTGTCCCTGCCCTCAGGCATCAGCATGGACACAGAGTCCAGGTCAGACCAGCTGACCCCACACAGCCAGGCATCCGTTACCCAGAATATTACGGTGGTCCCTGTGCCGTCTACAGGACTCATGACTGCTGGTCCTGGTTTGGTAATCACATCTCCTCAGGCTCTCTTGTGACCACAGCCTCATCAGCTCAGACCTTCCCCATTTCGGCTCCTATGATTGTCTCCGCTCTTCCCCCTGGCTCACAAGCCCTGCAGGTGGTCCCTGACCTCTCCAAGAAGGTAGCATCAACCCCAACTGAGGAAGGAGGTGGAGGTGGTGGTGGAGGTGGCAATGTGGCTCCTAAGCTCCCCCAGGGCCACAAGAAGAAGCGAATGCTGGAATCGGGGCTACCTGAGATGAATGACCCTTATGTCTTCTCCCCTGAGGAGGATGATGACCATCAGAAAGACAGCAAAACCTACAGGTGCCGGATGTGCTCACTGACATTCTACTCAAAGTCGGAGATGCAGATCCACTCCAAGTCACACACGGAGACCAAGCCCCACAAGTGCCCACATTGTTCCAAGACCTTCGCCAACAGCTCCTACCTGGCCCAGCACATCCGTATACACTCAGGGGCTAAGCCCTATAGTTGTAACTTCTGTGAGAAATCCTTCCGCCAGCTTTCCCACCTTCAGCAGCACACCCGGATCCACTCCAAGATGCACACGGAGACCATCAAGCCCCACAAGTGCCCGCACTGCTCCAAGACCTTCGCCAACACCTCCTACCTGGCCCAGCACCTCCGTATCCACTCAGGGGCCAAGCCCTACAACTGTTCCTACTGCCAGAAGGCCTTCCGCCAGCTCTCCCACCTCCAGCAGCACACACGAATCCACACCGGTGATAGACCATACAAATGTGCACACCCAGGCTGTGAGAAAGCCTTCACACAACTCTCCAACCTGCAGTCCCACAGACGGCAGCACAATAAAGATAAACCCTTCAAGTGCCACAACTGTCATTGGGCGTACACAGATGCAGCCTCACTAGAGGTGCACCTATCTACGCATACGGTGAAGCACGCCAAGGTGTACACCTGCACTATCTGTAGTCAGGCATATACATTGGAAACACACCTTATGAAACATATGCGCAAACACAACCCTCCTGATCTCCAGCAACAAGTTCAGGCAGCAGCAGCAGCAGCAGCAGTAGCCCAGGCTCAAGCCCAAGCTCAAGCTCAAGCTCAAGCCCAAGCCCAGGCCCAGGCCCAGGCCCAAGCCCAGGCCTCCCAGGCATCACAGCAGCAGCAACAGCAACAACAGCAGCCACAGCCACCACACTTCCAGTCCCCTGGGGCAGCCCCCCAGGGTGGGGGTGGTGGGGACAGCAACCCCAACCCTCCACCCCAGTGTTCCTTTGACCCGACCCCCTATTAGACAGCGGAGCATCATAAGGACATCTGCCTCACTGTCACCACCAGCACCATCCAGGTGGAGCACCTGGCCAGTTCTTAGAGATCCGTGCTGCCACCCATTGGGAATAGGAGAAAGTAGTTCTGGTCTCTTCTTTCTCCAACTCCTCTTGGGGAAAGTCCTCTTCTGTGACAAGCCTTGGCACCATCTGTTTGGGCTCAGGCACAGCTTTCCTTTACAAGATACCATCATTATTTTCAACTCTTCTTCAAAAGGAACATCAGCCCTCCTGATTCACCAAGGATACTGAGCTGATTGGGTCATCCAGCAGTGCCCCCCTCTCACCGCCACTCCCCCCAGCAAAGCTTTTAAATTTGGGGTTGGTGCTCAAGGGAAGGATTTGCTGTGACCTCAAGGAAACTTATCTGGTGTGGGCACTTACCCTCTCCCTCATCCTCAAAGTTCAGGCTGAAAGAAGACTAGAGGCTGGTTCTCCCAGATAACAGAGAAGGGAGCTCCAAATATAACCAGCCTCCTGTCCTATGCTTGCCTGCAAAAGAATAGAGGTGGTTTTTTGTTTGTTTGTTTGTTTGTTTTGCATTACCCCAACCCCTGAGAGCCATTTTCTTCTCCTACATGGTCTCACTTCACTTCCTACCTACTGCTGGTAGAAGATTTAGGTGTGGATTATACCTCCTTTTATTTATAAGGGGGCAAGGGCTGAGATGTGGTCCCCAAGGGGCCAGAGATTCCCCAGGTGGTCAAGGGTAACTTAGAAGTGTGGGTTATGGTTTACCTCAGAACCTTTCCCTCTTCTCTGCCAATGAAGGCCCTGTACTCTTGTCTCCCTGTCTCATCCCCCAAGGAGCTGTGAGAACTTTGTTCTCTATGAAACCCCAGAACAAATGTGTTGCAGAGAAGGGAGTGTTCAGGGTAAACACAAAGGACTGGACTTAGCTCCCTAGGTGCCACGGTCAGATGCTGGACATGGATTTATATATAAATATATATACGTATATATATATATATATATATAAATATATAAATATATATATACTTGCTCATCACGGCCATCTTTGTTGTAACCATTTCTGTGTTTATAAATGCATTATCTCTGAGAATTAAAAAATAAGTAAATAAATAAATAAAAGAACTAAACAGACACTTCTCAAAAGAAGAAAACACAAATGGTGCACAAATACATAAAATCAGGTCAAAATCTCTAGTAATTAGGGAAATACAAATCAAAACACGACTGAGATTTCATCTCATTCCAGTTAGACTAGCAATTATCAATAATACAAGTTAACAATAAATGTTGGTAAGGATGTGGGGAAAAAGTACAGTCATATATTGTTGGTGGGACTGCAAATTAGTATAACCACTCTAGAATGCAGTATGGAGATTCCTGAAAAACCTAGGAACTGAACCACCATACAACCCAGCTATCCTACTTCTCCATATATATCCTGAGAATTTAAAATCAATATACTATAATAATTGAGTAATTGAGCAACATCAATATTTACAGAAATACAATTCACAATAGACAAGCTGTTGAGCCAACCTAAATGCCCTTCCACAGAAGAATGGATGAAGAAAATGTGGTCTATATACACAATGGAGTATTATTCAGCCATAAAGAAGAATGACTTTATGGCATTTGATAGTAAATGGATGGAACTGAAGTAAATCTTGCTAAGTGAAATAAGTTAGTCCCAAAAAGTCAAAAGTAGAATATTTTCTCTGATGTGCAGAAGATAATTCAATATAAGTAGGAGAGGGTAAAAGAAGAGTAGAAGAAAAATCATTGGGGTAGTCAAATGGGAATGAAGGGAATGGAGGAGGGTTGGGATAGAGAAAGACAGTGGAATGAATCTAACCTAACTTTCCTATGTACATATATGGATATGTCATAGTGAATCTCACCATCATGTACATCCAAGAGACACTAATTAAAAAGGAGCAACTATAAGTAAATAGCAGAAAGATCACTGGGAAGGGATAGGGTAAAGGAAGGGAGAGGACTGGGGACTGAACTAAACCAAATTATACTCCATGCTTTTAAAATTATGTCAAAATGAATACTATCACCATGTATAATTTTAAAACCCAATAAAAAAAGAAAGGAAATAAATCTTTCAGAGACATTTGAGACACAGGCACCTTTTTAAAAAAAAGTTGTTACTGGGGAAGAAGAAAGACTTGAGGTTCCTGAACTTCATGGTGGTGTTTTCCTGAAGCAGGTGCATGTGAGTTGGAATGACTGCTAATAAGATGCTTTTCTGTTCTCTCCCTACATGATAATTTATTGGCTTAACTCAACAATAGTTGTTTGTGTAAGGACTTTTTATACTAACATAAAACTCTTTACATTTTTATTTTACATAAATTTAGTTTTACAGAAAGTTTAAGACAGTATGAGAATTTTCTATACCCTTCAACTCATTCTACTGTCAATATCATGCTAATAATGCTAATCTGGGATACCTTACTAGATCTACCACAATTTGTATTATTTATTTATTGCTACTCAAAAGTGGCTTGTAGCTTATTGCCTCCAAACCACACACATTACTCACAGTTAACCCAGGCTCAGGGATCCAGACATAGATGTTGGAGAATTCTGAGGACTCAAGTTAATGCTGGGCTTGGAAAGGATCCACTCTAAGCTTATGTGACTGTTGTCAGGAGTCAGTTCATGCCTGACTGAGGTGATTTCACTAAAGAATAATTTCAAGACATTAAAGAATTAATGACCATCCTTCACTAACTAACGGGGGAAAAATAGAACACTTCCCAAAGTATTCCATTAGGCTAGTTTATCCTGATACCACAATGAGATAAAAACTGTTTGCAAGAGGGGAAAATTACATAATTTGCCCTATATTCTCAAGAAAATACTAGCAAACAAAAAAATAGCAGCAACATATTTAAAAAAAGATTGTACAACATGACTAAGTTGTATTTATCTCAGGAATAAAATTTTGGTTCAACACACAAAAACAATTAATGAAATAGAATACATTAATAGAACAAGGGACAAAACCCGTAAGATCAGCTTTAATGATAGAGAATAAGCATTTTGCAAATTCAAAACACAGTCATAGTTAAAACACTGAAACCTTAGACATAAAAAAAAAAAATTCTGCCAGATGTGGTGGCACATGCCTGTAATCCCAGTGACTCAGGAGGCTTAGGCAGGAGAATCACAAGTTTGAGGCCAGACTCAGCAACTTTGTGAGGCCCTAAGCAACTTAGAAAGACCCTGTCTCAAAATTTAAAAAAAATTTAAAAAGGGTTTGGGGTGTGACTCTGTTATTGAGTGCTGCTGGGTTCAATCCCTGGTACCAAAAAAAAAAAAAAAAAAAAAGGCCCAATTACATGTTACCTTCATGAGACTCACCTCACAGGCAGACATACACAGGATGCAAGTTTAAGGAAAGCAAGTAGAAATAGCTATTCTTGCATCCAGCAAAGCAGTCTTCATGCTCAAATTAATCAAAGATACAATGTCACTTCACATTGGTAAAAAGGACCCTTAAACAACAAGCTAGAAGAATAGTAAATATTATACTCTAAATGCTGGTGTACCTAATTTCAAACTGCAAACAGTTTTCAAAATATAGACTTATAATATAATGTACTAATATACAACTACTTTTAAATTTCAACACACCTCTTTCATCAATAGGTCATCAAGACACAAAAATTAAGAATGATCAGACCTAAAAAATACTATAAATTAAATGGGACTAAGACATTTATAGAATATTTCATCCAACCACATCCAAATTCATTTCCTACTTAGCTGTTCATGGAGCATTCTTCAAAATAGATAAAGTATTAGGTAACAAAGAAAGTCGTAGCAAATATAAAACAAGTGATATAATTCCTTGTACTTATCAGATAATAATGTAATGAAACTTGAAATCAAAAACAAGAAACTACATAAATACATGATGTTATGCTTTGGATGTGAGGTGTCCCCCAAAAGCTCATGTCATGAGACAATGCAAGAAAGTTTAGAGGAGAAATGATTGGGTTATGAGAGCCTTACCCGAATCAGTGAATTAAACCCCTAATAGGGATTAACTGAGTGGTAACTGAAGCCAGATAGGATGTAGTTGGAGGAGGTGGGCATTGGGGGCATGCTTTTCAGTATATATTTTGTATCTGGTGAGTGGATCCCTTCCTGCTTTGTGATCATCATGTGAGCTGCTTCCCTCCACCACACTCTTCTACCATGATGTTCTGGCTCACCTGGAGCCCTGGGTAATGGAGCTGGTTGTCTATGAACTGAGACCTCTGGACCTATGAGCCCCAAAATAAACTATTCCTTGCCTAAACTTCTGGTCAGGTTCTGGTCAGGTCTGGTGCTGAGAAGGGGGGTTGTTCCTGTGACTAACCTGATCATGTGGTTCATAAACTTTTAGAACTTTTTGGAACTGGTTCGAGGAATTTTGAGTTGTTTAGCAATATAGGGTGGAAATGCTTTAGACTGTTGTAAGTAGAACCGAACGGCCAATTCTGGCAGGAGCTCAGAAGACCAGAATGCCAATAGTCTGTAGACAGGGAAGACAGGACTGAAGAGGGATTAGAGGAAAAGGAGAACACTACTGGTAATTGGATTAGAGTTCATTTGTATTGTCTCTAGTTGAGAAGTTGTCTGCATTTTTCCCGTGTTCTAAGACTTTCTGTGAGGATGATTTTTAAAAGTGAAGAACTTAATAATCTGGCAGAAGAAATTTCTAGGCAGCATAGGATTCAGGTGGTAGCAAGGGTATCGCTGGCAGCTTTTAGTCAACTTTATTGTGATATTCAGGAGCAGAATGCAGTGCAGAAATATTTGAAAAACTTGGATGTGAAAGGCAGTAGTAAGACATTACTACCACTAAAGAAATGCTAGACTTTGCCCAGAGATTATAAGAAAGATGGCTTGAGGGCATCTTGGGAATTGGGAAGATCACATCCATCTCAGACTCAAGGAAGTAAAAGTAAAAGTTATTTTGAGAAGAGACAAGTGGGGTACCCTTCTTGCACAAGGGGGCCTAGGAAGTTTTTTTCAACATGCTCAGACATTCAGGAATTTTTGGCTACTGTTTAAGATGGTGGAAGACCTTGGTATCAACCACATGGTACTGGTTCTGCAGGAATGCAGGTTGCTGGAGTTAGGGGTCACTGAGACTTCTACCAAGATTTCAAAGGAAGGCTTAGGAGGCCAGGCAAAGTGCAGCAGGGTCAGAGTCCCTGCAGGCACACCCTGAGAGAGCAAAGCATGGAGATGTGAGGAGGAAACCAAAGCTGCAGTGGAGACCCTAAAGATTAAGAAATGCCAGTACCATGGCACATCCACTGAGGAAGGACATAAGAATTGAGCTGAGACATGCCACAGAAAGGCCACTTGTGCTGCAACCAACAAGGCCACAGAGGTAGAGGTACACAAGCCCTTTGGAAAGAATATCACCATGTCATGTACCCCAGATGCTGGACATGGAACTACCTGACTTGTTTGTCCAGCTGGATTTTAGTCTTGCTTTGGTTCCATCCCTTATTTCATGCCCCTATTTTTGTGAATGGAAATGTTTATTCTGTACCTTTACATGTTGGAAATCTTGTAAACTGCTTTAGATTTTTATGGAAGCCCACTATGTGAGTTTGCCTTGAGCCTCAGAGAAGACTTTGGACTTGGATTTTTAGGGAGTCTTGAAACTGTTGGGACTATGGAGAGACTTTTGGAAATGGACTAAATGTATTTTGCATTGTGAGATGGCCATGAGCTTTTGGGGGCCAGGGGTGGAATACTGGGGTTTAGATATAATGTGTCCCCCAAAAGCTCATATGTGAAACAATGCAAGAAGGTTTAAAGGGAAATTATTGGATTATGAGAGCCTTAACTAAATCAGTGAGTTAATTCCCTAATATGGATTAACTGAGTGGTAATTGAAGGCAGGTAGGGTGTGGCTGGAAGAGGTGAGTCTCTGGGGGCATGTCTTTGGGTATATATTTTTATCTGGCCATTAGAGTCTCTCTCTGCTTTCTGATCTCATGTGAACTGTTTCCTTCCACCACACTCTTTTGCCGTGATGTTCTGACTCAATTGGTGACCTGGGAAATCAAGCTGGCTGTCTATGGAGTAAGATCCCTGAAATCGTTAACCCCCAAATAAACATTTCCTCCTCTAAAGTTGTTCTTGTCAGGCGTTTAGTCATGGCAGCAAAAAATGCTGACTAAAACATTAATCAATATTATTAATCAATAAACTTTTGAATGACGAATGGCCTATCAAAAACAAATCTACAGGAAAAACTAAAAATTCCTAGAATCAAATAAGAACAGAGACACAACATACCAAAATCTCTGGGACGCCATGAAAACAGTTCTAAGAGAAGAGTTACAGCAATGAGTGTTTATTTGGAAAAATCCCAAATAATAAAACTAATGATGCTTCTCAGTGTCTTAGAAAAATAAGAACAAATTCCAAAACCAGAAGAAGGAAGGAAATAATTGAGATCAGAGCAAAAATGAATGAAATAAAGAATAAAAAACCAATATAAAGTATCAATGTAACAAAGACTTGATTGTTTGAAAAGAAAAACAAGATTGATGAACCCTTAGTTAAACTAAACAAAAGAAAAAGGAACACCCAAATCCATAAAATTAGAGATTTTAAAAAAAGACATCATCACAGGCATCTCTGGAATCAAGAGAATCATTTATAAACTATTTGAAAATTAATATTATAATAAACTGGAAATTGAGAAGAAATGGAAAAATTTCTAGATACATACAACCTACCAAAATTGAACAAAGATAAACAGTATCTAAATAGGCCAAAAGCAAGCAATGAGATTGAAACACTATTAATAATCCTTCCAAGAGAAGCCCAGGACCTAATGAATTCTCACATGAATTCTTCCAGACATATAAAGACAAACAAAAATTATCCTCACATTATTCCATGTAATAGAATAATTTGCTCTGAAATCATTCAATGAAACTTTAATATCAATACCTTAATATCATCTTAATATCAATTACCTTAATATCAATAACAAGTAAAGACACATCAAGGAACTAACACTACAAACCAATATTCCTGATGAACATAGATGCAAAAGAAGTTTTTAAAAAACATTTTAATTTTGAAACAATTTTATATTCGTAGAAAGCTCCAAAGCCACATGAATCTGAAAAAATGCAGAATGAGTACTTAACCTATTCATTCAAAGTACGGATGTTTTCCTATACACTTCAGTTACCTGTTATGTAAACATCTTACATATCCTTAATATGCTTATGAAAACAGAAACTCAAAGTGATATAAAACTATTAACTGGACTACAAAATTTCCTAATATTTTCTCTAGGTTTTCTGATCCAGCATCCAATCCAGAACATCTAATCACATTTGCTGTCAGGTGTACTTCATGTTTATTTCTGCAAAATCTATTTCCACAAAATTGTGTTGCTCAAGACATATACACAGAAACTTACAATTTTTCTATATCAGCAATCAAGATGTAGATTATGACTAATGCTGAGATTTCAAGCAACAATTAAGTGGGGGTATGATCCTCTTCCAAGCTCATGTGAGTCTTGTAAGTATTAAATTTTCTGCCCAGGACAGGATGGCCTCACTGTGAACTATCCCAAAATCTTAAAGAATTATACAACAACAAAACAGAAAATATCCCATAACAATTGTAGGTAAGACAGCACTTTGTGTAAACTGGTCAGTTTACACAGATAACACAATTTAAAAATACATTCCTCTTAACAAAAAGAGGAAATTGTCCAGCAAAGTGTCTTACAAATTTTAGAAGCAAAATATTCACAGGAATACAGGAAAATCAGCAAAAATGATTATATACTCTAACAAATGGTATTTATCTCAATAAAACAAGTTTCCTTAAATATAAAAAAACAATTAGTGTAATGTGCTATATTAGTAAAATAAAACACAAAAGCCACATGAATCTGAAAAAAATGCAGAATGAGTACTTAGCCTATTCATTCAAAACCTATTCAAGCAAGGTGTGAGGGCAGAAACCTGTAATTCCAGCAGGAGGTTGAGGCAGGAGGACCACAATTTTGAGGCCAGTCTCTCAGCAATTCAGCAAAAACTGAATTTTTAAACGAAAGGCTAAAAGTACAATGTACCTCAGTGGTAAAGTGTCCCTAGGTTTAATCCCCAGAACAAACAAAATCATGATAAAATCTTGCAACAAATTAGTCATAAAATATATCTACCAAATAGGGGATCCACAGAAAATTGAGTTTTTCTGAAGGCTCAGAAAAAGTCTAGCAAGACCCTGCCTTTTGTGTCCCCAAGTTTAGACATAAACAAGGATGTCCACTCTTACCAATTCTACGCAAAATTTCCTAGCAATTAGGCTAGGAAGAAAACTAGGAAATTCAGATTGGAAACAATGTCAAAGTCTCTGTTTATAATTACATAATCTTACATATGGAAACAACTAGTTATTCTAATTTAATGGATTAGACATTGAATCAAAGATCATTAAGGTTGCAGTGTACAAGTGCAATCTAGAAAGATCAATATAATTTCTATATACTATCAATTAATATCTATAATGAAACTCAGAATTCCACTTAAAACATCAAAATATTTATGAGTAAATTTAACAAGTATAAGATGTGTACAATAAAAACTAGACTTATTAAATGAAATCAGTGAAATCTTAAACAAATAGAAAATATATGATACTAATTGATTAGAAAGCTTACTATTGATAATACTTTTCAAATTAATGTATAGACTAGATTATAATCCATATTACATTCCTTGCTGACATTTACTTGCCCAAGGTGATTCTAAAATTCATGCATATCTGCAATATATCCATAAGCCAAAATAATCTTGAAAGAGAATAAGAAAATTGGCATAGTACACTAAGAATTTCAAAATTTAATATTAAGTGGTACTAATCCCAATTTGTTGGAAAAGAATATGGGGAGACATATAAATCAATGGAATATAATTGAGTGTTCCAAAAGTAACACTTAAATTATGGTAAACTGAATTCACAAGGTTTTCAAGTCAATCCAACGTGGACAATACTTTTCAATAAATATCACTGAGACAATTGTATGTGCCCATGAAATTTGGCCTTTTCTCTTACACAATCTATGGCTGACTAAAAACTGATCATGTATCTAAATGTAAGTGTTAAATAGGCCACACCCATACATGACAACACAAGAATATATCTGAATGAGCCCAGTTGACACTGTTTTCTAAAATATGACTGTACATGAAAGGAACATTAAAAAACAGAATCATAGGTCTATTGAACTTTACCAGAATTAAGATATTTTGTGATTTGAAAAACACCATGAAAAGTAAAAGGACAATTGAATGGGAGAAATCTCTTTCAACTCATAACTTGAAGGGTTGATTATTGTAAATGTATAACATTACATAAAAACTCAAAATATACCATTAAAATCAGCTAATTATGTGAATATATATTTTTCAAATAAGCCACAGTCATATCCAACAAGCACATGGGAAGATGATGATTGCTATTTTTTATCAGAGAAATATTAACTGAAATAATGAAACATATTTTAAAATCTAAAAGGCATATTTCTAAGTGAAAAACAAACAAACAAAAAACCCAGATGGAAGAGGCAGAATACTGTGTAATTCTAGGATATTCAAGAAAGGGCAAAATTACAGACATAGTAAAGTGATCAGCAATTAGTAAAGGATTAGGAGAAAGGAAGATCAAATAAGCGAGGTACATAGGAATACTGAAATTATTATTATTATTCCCTAAGATACTGTATCATTGGATATATAATACTGATTTTGTTATCATTAATGAGATATAGTTACATAATAGTGTGATTCATTTCACATATTCATAAATGCACATAACATAATTGGCTACATTTCAATCCCTAGTACTCCCCCTTTCCCTTCCCTTAATCCCTTTTCTCTAATCTACTAGTATTCTTTCTATTTATGTTTTTAATAAACTGTGAAAGGGAAACTTCATAAAGAAATTAAATTATATTTTGTGTATGCTTGAATATATTGCAACAAATTCTACTTTTATATATAACAATAATATACAATTAAGAACAGCATTCACTGGGTTGGGTGGCACCTGCCTATAATCTCATTAATGTTTTGAAGGTGTCCTCCAAAAGTTCAAGTGTGAGACAATGCTAGAATATTCAGAGGTGAAATGATTGGGTTATAAGAGCCTTAATCCAATCAGTGAATTAATCACCTGATGGGGA
This sequence comes from Sciurus carolinensis, assembly GCF_902686445.1. Classification (NCBI taxonomy): domain Eukaryota; kingdom Metazoa; phylum Chordata; class Mammalia; order Rodentia; family Sciuridae; genus Sciurus; species Sciurus carolinensis. The sequence goes on along the minus strand of NC_062214.1, from coordinate 72,769,527 downwards.
TTAATTGAGTGTAACTGAAGATGGGTAGAGTGTGGCTGGAAGAGGTGGGCATTGGGGGTATGCCTTTGGGGTATATAGTTTGTATCTAGCAGGTGGAATCTCTCTTTGCTTTCTGATCACCATGTGAGCTACTTTCCTTCACCATGCTCTTCCAACATGTTCTGTCTCACCGTGAGTGCCAAGGAATGGAGTCAGCTGTCAATGGATACTTTTGAAACCATGAGCCCCAAAATAAACTTTTCCTTTTCTAAAATTTCTCTAGTCAGGTCTTTTAGTCACAGCAATGAAAAAGATGACTAAAACACCCAGTTACTTAAAGGAATAAGAAAGCAGGATTAAAAGTTCAAGGCCTGTTTCAAAATAGAAATTTTGTAAAAGGGTTGGGTGGTAGCTCAGTGGCATAGCAAAAGGCCCCAAGTTTAGCTCCTAGTACTGACAAACAAAACTATGAAAACCAAAAAACTACATATTTCTATTAAACAAAGACTTTACTTGCATGTATGGAAAGTAAAAGCCTTATTTAGTAGGTTAGGGGATCTCAGAGAGAAAAGCAGAGAGAAATATAGTTATATTACAAATGTACAAAATAATCTCACTTAAAAGGTGTTGGGGAAAAAGAGAACTGACATAGAAAATAAGTGGATCCAGGTGTGGTGGCACATGCCTGTAATCCTAGCAACCTCAGAGGCTGAGGTAGGAGATCACAAATTTGAGGCCAGTCTCAGAAATTTAAAAAGGCCAAATGCAACTTAGCAATACCCTTCATCAAAATAAAAATAAAAAATGGCTGGGGATATTGCTCAGGCATAATTACCCCGGGTTCAATCCCTGATACCAAGGGGGGAAAAAAAAGAGAGAAAATAAGTAGAGATTCAGAGTCTAAAGACCAATGAATTTGCACATAAACACTGTACTTTAATGGCAAAGTTGTTTCCCTGGAGGTACAGTGTCAACTGAAATGAAGAAGAAACAGTTACATGACAAGTAATTTAGCTATATATGAGACTCCATATAAAATGGAAACATCAATTCCCTACATACATGTTTGATTACACGAATAGTATGAATCTATATCATGCATGAAAGTACCCAGAAACCACTCTGGACACGGGACCTCATGCAAGAGATTTTATTAAGTGGACAGGCAGAGTGTCTGCCTGCAAGGTGAGAGAGAGAGAGAGAGAAGAAAGAGAGAGAAAATGGCAGGAGAGCTATTTAAGTAGTGGAATTTCTTGGGCTGATAGCAATTGGACCAATGGCTGGTGAGGAGGTTTGCAGGCTAACAATTTGGACCAATGATTTGACTAGGAAGTTCAGGGGTAACAATCTGGGTTGTAAAATGGTGTGGGGGAGGGAGAATAATGGCGGCAGCAAAATAGCAGATATGATGCCAATATTCCTCCATTTTTGTTTTTATAGATACTGGGGGTGGGATGATGGTCTTTCCTCTGTAGCTTCTTTCTGCTGGTTAGGGGTGAAGAGTTTCATTCCTGTAGAAAAAGAGGATTAGGGAGGGTTTAGGTGGTAGCAGTTTTTGGAGATGGAGGTTTCAATAGTGAATCACAGGTCTCAGTTTTGGGTGAGTGGTTGATTGACTGATTGGTGGGTGAACTTGTGTATCTCAACTTGTAGGAACTTCTGTAGGCAATTTAGCAGGCATGGTCCTGTTTAAGAAGATCTGTAGACCTTAAAACAACCAAAAATTTCTGATTCTGGAAGTTTCTCTTGACAGTTGTCAGGCATTCCTGCCTAAGAATCTCTTTTATAGCCTCCAATCTTATTCTTGGGGATAACACGAGTGTAGGTCTTAAGTGCCAATAAAAGAACTATTGTCTTTCCTTTTAAACCCAGTTATGGCTATATTTTGGTTATAACTGTTTTTGCTAGATGTTCAAGATCAAGCTGGTCAAATTGATCTTGTTTATATCTGCTGTTAAGGATCAGCTGAGTTCCCACAAGGGTTACTCATGGAGAACTTGAGAGCAGCTTCTTAGCTCCTTTAGTGCCATTCACTAGGGAGGGTCTTCTTGATGAGGTGGCTTCCTTTGGAAGTATCAGGAATGTCTTTCTTTTTCAATGACCCTCTTCTTTGCAGCAGAGCACTGACTAGCTTCTCATCCTCTAGTGGTCTCATCAGTCTCCCTTATTGGGAGTCGTGTGGTCCAGAGTTGCACAGTTCCTTAGAGAAGCTCTCCCATTCTCTGGGTTCAGAATGACTCAGAAGGCAAGAGCTAAATACTGGTTTACTAAGCTCTTTTGTGTTAATTTTGATCTTAAACTTGATCTTAAACATCCAGGAAGCCAGTCTTACCAGTCATAATGTAATGTACTGGGCTTTAACTCTAATGTTTATGACTTTATAGTCATTTACCCCCTTTTATTTAATTGGGGGTCTATATTATCTGTCCTATAGGTGATGGTTTATTATCTCAAATTAATTTAGGTTGTTTTTGAAGTAGTACTTTGTCAAAACATTAATCAGGCAACAGTTATAGAGTTTACAAGAAAAATACAAAATGGAATTAACAACAGTAAACATTTAGTTTGTGTAATAGATATCTTGAATTTTGGCTATGCTATACATTATATCCCCTGTTTGAGATCACAGTAATTTTTCAACAAAAACCAATCTTTTGAATATAACTTTAAATAATCTGAAATCTGGCTTATTTTGGAGCCATTCTGACATGCAGCAGGGTGGGAGGCAGGCTTATCTCAGGTAAGGTGGGGCTCTTCACAAATCTTAGGTAAGGTGTTCTAGTTCTGAAGTTGATCTTTGCCTCCTCTTTAAACACCATTTTACAAAGTTTACATGTATTGTTTCCTGAGTCTATGTGAATGTTAGTTAACACAATGGTATTCCATCTAAAACATAAATCAAGGAAAGATTGAGAGAGTTTTTAACTTTTCTTTTGTGTGGCAAAGTGGCAAAATACCTTCATGTTTTAGGATAATAACCTTTAAACCAATCAGGCTCTAACAGATCCTGTTATAGAACATTACATAATATAAATAAATCCCCGATACTATTCTTACTGACACAAAGAGAGACGAGAGCAAAGAGAAGAGAAGGTTTGAACATAGGGATTAACTTATATTGGGGTCAGACTGTGTTACAATAGAAAATGAGCCTGCGAGGTTTGAGATCTGGAGTCAAATGGAGAGGCCAAATGTTTTTGAGGAGACAGCCAAGGGGGTGGGGGTCGCAGAGAATTTTAGATTTGGCAGAGCCCATGGCTAAGAGAGTTCTCAGGAGCCTGGAGAAGGGAAACAGGAGAGGAAGGGGCATCCCCACAACCTCTCTGATTTCCCATGAGTGAGGGTGGTCACTGTCCTTGACAGGTCTGCGACTAAAGCCAAGGGATACTCTGACCCAGTGCTGGGGTTTTTGGAGACAGAGAGAGAGAGAGAGAGAGAGAGAGAGAGAGAGAGAGAGAGAGAGAGAGTTAGTTTAAGGCCATCATAGAAGAGCTCTGAGGACTCTACCGCCAGTAGAGGGAAGACTGTCCAGAGCTGAATACTGTGGTGGGCCAGGAGGTTGGCAAGAGCAAGATCAGAAACACCCCATGGTGGATATTGGCCAGGGAGGAGGGGGCACGGTCAAGGCAGCTCGGATACCCATGAGAGGAGAGCCAGCGGGAAATGACCATGGATCCCATCCCTGGTTTCATCTTCTTCTCCCTTCTACTAAATATGTTTTTGTACCTAGAATCTTTTATTTTTCTTTCTATATGTTAACCCCTTTTTGTTCACATTCTGAAACAACTCTTATGAAATTTCTGAATTTAGATAAATTACACCATTTTAATAAGATGAAATATTTTGTTATTCACAGAACTCTAATTGAAACAGTTGAAATTTTTTGATCCCTTTTTTATATAGAATTATACCTGTTAGGACTTAAGTCTTAGTAACCTTGCTTTAAGTGATGACATAAAGCAATTTTAAACACCTTTTATTTACCAATCTATGAAAACACCAATAATGTTTAAGCATGTTACGCCATGGAATTTAAGGAGTTAAGAGTACTTGATGTTATTTAACAGCATTTTAAATTTGTAAATTAATCAGATGTCTCTATCAAACACATTTGAGTAATTCTATAGATGTCAAATCTAATCTACTTATTTTTCTGTCAAAACCAGGATATCAGATAAGTGTATTGAACTGTATCTGCTGTCTCTATCCTATTGAAGAAAACCCCTAGAAACAATTGATATTAGACATTTATAGACATCAACATTTTATTAATTTGACCACCTGGAGACTCATGGGGTAAGTAATTTCAAAGACATTTTACTTTCATTTGTTTTCCTGATTTAAATTGAACCTTTTTAAATCATGTGAATTAAAGGTATCTGGATTCATTTTTTAATTTTAACTCATGAGTGCTATATTTGGACTTACATATATATACGGACAACATGATATCAGACAACAGGATACACATAGAACACAAAAGCAAAGACCTTGTAGCTTTTATAGGTGAATCTTCATTGAAATGTAATAGGTGTTCAAAAATAACTCTAGACTTAAATAAAAATAGAACTGATTGAAAAACCATTATGTAGGATCAAGATTGTGAGTTCAAAAAATATAGTACTTAAGAAAAACAAAACAAAATGAGTCCTAGAAGAAAAAATGATAATGATCATTAATTATTTTAGTAAAATAGCATGAGAGTGCAAGAAAGAGAAAGGCAGGGAGAGAGGGAGAAACAGAGAGGGAGGGGAGAGGGAGAGGGAGAGAGAGAAAGAGAGAGAGAGAGAGAGAGAGAGAGAGAGAGAGAGAGAGAGAAAGTGTGAGTTTGCACAAAGAGCAAAGATCGCAAGAAAGAGAAAACTTGAATGTAGGGAAATCTCTTTCCATTTCCCTGAGTACTCTCAGAAATTAAAGAATCTCTAAAAATGTTGGGATCTAAAGTGCCTTTTGGTTTGAGGTCCGGGGTGAGGTGGAGGGACTCTTAAATTTACTAAGAGGCAACCCAGGGGGTATGGGTGGGGATTGAGAGTGAGCTTCCCATTGCCAGAGAGGAAATGGTGAGCATAGAGGTGAGGCATCACTCAGCCCCTAGAAAATCACCCGAGTGAAGAACAAGTTATACAGGGAGTCATCACTACCACTAGATAAGCGTCAAGGCTAAACCCGTAGGGGTACCTGGGTGCCCGGTACCGGAGCTTTTGTAGAGACAAAAATGTTGTAGAGACAAACCAAAACCAGAGTAGGTCTCGCAAGAGGCAGTCCTCTTAGGAAAGAATCCCCTGTCAGTCTGGAGATTTCCTGCCTCTCAGGAAAGAGTCCTCTGTTAGCTGGAGCTCTCCCCTAACAATCAGTATAGGGATTCAACTATAGTTGCAAGAACCATGTCTGGGGGTTCCCCTGACCTGTGGAGAGCCTCAGGGTGCCAGATACTCAACAGTCACTTCCCTAGTAACCAATAGGCAGGGGAGAAGTCACTTACTGAATGAGGAAGGCGTCTGGATGTGGAGAAGAGCATCCAGGTGAAAGGAAGGTGAGACCAGCGTCTTAGGGTCTGGGACAACAGATGGGATTCCATCTGTACCCATTTGAGTCACGGCACCAATGAAAGCACCCAGAAACCACTCTGGATACAGGAACTCACGCTAGAGATTTATTAAGCAGACAGGCAGAGTGGCTGCCCACAGGGTGAGAGAGAGAGAGAGAGAGAGAAAGAAAAAGAAGAAGAAGGAGGAGGAGAAGAAGGAGGAGGAGGAGGAGGAGGAGAGAGAAAATGGTGGGGAGCTGTTCTTAAGTAGTAGAATTTCATGACTGATAGTAATTGGACCAATGCCTGGCAAGGAGGCTTGCGGGCTAACAATCTGAACCAATGATTTGACTAGGAAGTTCGCAGGCTAACAATCTGGGTTGCAAAATGGTGTGGGGGAGGGAGAATAACAGCGGCAGCAAAATAGCAGATCCGATGCCAATAGTGCACAACCATAGAAATGAAATAATGTACCCCATTTGTGTACAATGAATCAAAATGAAATCTGTAAAAAAGAAAAAGAAAAAAGAAGAAAGAAAGCTTATGCGTCTTTAGAAGTGGAATTTCAATGAGTTTGTTTTTTCTGAAGGAATGAAGTATGAGTTTGGAAAGGTGAAAATTCTTGAATTACAAAGAATCCAAATAATGACAATTAAATATCTGCTATCTTGATCTTAGAAGTAAGAAATGTGGTTCAGGTCAGCTCTGTCTCACTCCATGTCTCCAGGCCACAGAAGCTAGTTTTCTCACTGATGCAATGAATGTGGTGTGGAGAATATACCCCACCACTATGGACCATGAAAGCAAGAGGGCTGACTCTGGATGTCCATGGGTACATGTGCATCCCCCTGGCTCTGTGGGCTCTGTAGATGCAGTTCCTGAACACCACCCTGCTTCTGGCCACCAGATACCGTGACTATGCACAGGGAGTTGTGTGGTGTGAGTGGACAGTCCTCCCTGATGTGGGAGTCTTTGTTTTATCTAGCACATGTTCAGAGGCTGCATTCAGCCTGTGTCCATCTCCCAGATCACAGCATGGTGGTTGGGGGCACTGTGACCTGTTTTGTGCTTCTTTTTATTTTTCCTACCAGGGTTTCTCCATTTATGCACAAAATATGTGTATCACATATTTGCCTTCTGCTTTCAGATACCTGGTGATTTAAAGTTAATTTTGAGGTCTGTGTAAGCAGGGATTGGCCTAAATCATCATACTGTCATATCTATGAATGAATGTATGTGTATGTGCACGCGCACGCACACACACACACACACACACACACACACACACACTTTTTCCCTGCTCACATGCTATTGTGACAATACTTCTGTACTTTGTGTTTGCCAATGGTAATGTCATTACAGGATATATATATATCAACAGAGGACATCGTTCCCAAAAATTCTTCCTGGAGACAGTAGAAAAAAATTAATTTTCAGATGATTTTCTCCAAGAATTAAATGTCAAATAATCTTTTTAAAACCAGAAAAATGGAATTCTGTTCTCTAAGAACACACTTCTGAATGCAGAGATGATTCGTTTCCTGTCACTGATGTTTCTCAATAGTGACTTAATAAACTGAAATCACATGTTAAAACAAAACAAAACAAAAAAACTTCAGTGGGATATTACTGATATAATCATTGACATTATATAAAAATGGGTTTTTCTGGGGTACGTGAGGCACAGACACCTTTCTTTCAAGAAGTATTTACTGGTGTTCAAACCAGTCACTTGGTAATGGGGAGCCAGTGAGGAAGAAGAGAAGGAAGAAGGATCCCGAGAGCTTGATGAGGTGTCTTCCTGAAGCACTTGTGTTTGGAGCAGTTGATAATAAGGGAAGGTACTTTGATATTCTCTCCCTAAGCATCCACTTATCGCCTGAAGTCAATGTTTTTGGTTTATGTCTCTTTTAGGGTGGCTTTCTTTTTTGCCATCAAAATAATAATTTAAAACATTCTTTTCAAATATTTTTAGACTTACGATAAATCTCAAGGATTTGTACAGACTCATATACCTATCAGATTTTTATGTAATGTTAATATGTTTCATAATGATAATATATTTGTGAAAATTGGGAAGTTAGTATTTGTACAAAACTATTAATTGAACTTTCTTTGTATTTTACCAGGATTTCCACTTAAGTCATTTCCTCATTCCACTATCTATCCAGAACACCTCATGAGAGTTAACTGAAAACTGTATTACTCTTTGTTTCTACATATGATCACATAGCTTAGTGGCTCAAAGCCACATGCACATTACTCAGTTTCCCCATGTCAGGAATTCAGATGTAGGTGGCACAGACCAAGTCCTCCTGATAATTCAGAGGGGAAGAATCCCATTCCAACTCTATATGATTGTTGTTAAGAGACAATGCTGCACCAGTTGAGATGACTTCACTGCTGAAGCATTCAATGCCTTTAAAGAATTAATAATAACCCATTATATAGCCTTCAGAGAAGAGCAATATGAACAACAGTAGAGAAAACACTTCCTGAAATATTCTATGAGGCCAGTTTACCCTGATATCACAAATAGTAAGAGTTTACCATAAAATGATGTTATGAATCAATATGCTTTATAAGTACAGGAGTGAGGGGCTGGGGTTGTATCTCAGTGGTACAGTGTTTGCCTGGCATGTATGAGGCACTGGCTTTGATCCTCAGCAACACATATAAATAAATGAATAAAATAAAGGTCTATCAACATCAAAAAAAGATTTTAAAAAGTAAGTATAGGAGTGAAAGTCCTTGAATAAATACCACCAAAACAAATCAGCAACAGATAAAGTATTTTTCATTATGATAAAATGCATTTATCTCAGTAATGAAAGTTTGGATCAACATAGAAAATAATGTAATACAAAATATTAATAGGACAAGGGAAAAAACCCACATGATCATCTGTAGAGATGTGTAATAATTGTTTGACAATACCAAAATACATTCATGGTATTAATATACAACCAACTGGGCACAGAAGGGAAATTTCTTCACCTTAAAAGGTGATTCATGAAAAGCTCATAAAAGAGTATCATGAAATTCTCAGTAATTTCCCTTAGATTGAAAGTATGATAAAAATGTGTACTCTTGCCATTTCTCTTCAACATTTACTGGATGAAGTAGCCATGGCAAGCAGTTTAGAAAAACAAATGTTATGGTTCGGATATTTAATGTCCCCTGAAAAGCACATGTGTTAGGCAATCTAGGAATGTTTAGAGGTGGCATGATAGGTTTATGAGAGTGGGAACCTCATCAGTGGGTTAATCCATTTGATTATAAATTTAAAAAAACTACCGAGTGGTAACTGTAGGTAACTGAAGCGTGGCCTCTATGTCTTATTCCTGCTCTCGCTCGCTCTCTCTCGCTCTCTCTCTCTCTCTCTCTCTCTCTCTCTCTCTCTCTCTCTCTAAAAGGAAAACATACTTAGGGATATATTCAACAAAATATGTGTGAGGTATGCCCATTGAGACCTGCGAAACCTACTAAAGAAATTAAATAAGTCCAACACGAATATTAAACAAAATTCCATAATCACTAATCAGTAGGTTTAATATTGTTATGATGGCAATACTTTCCAAATGGATCTAGAGAGTCAATATCATTCTTATGAAAATTCTTCCTCCTTTAAAAAGTTATTCAGTAATTGGCAAAATTATTCTGAAAGTCACATGGAAATAACTTTCTCCAGAACAATTAAACCATCTTAGAAATCAGGACGAAGTTGGAGTACTTAATATGTTTCCTAATATCCAAACTTACCATAGTCTTACAGTAATCCAGACATTATGGTATTGGTATTGTAGATAATGAAATTGATTTCAATGAAATCAAGTTGAGTCTCCAAAAATTATTCCCTAAGTTTGTGGTGAACTGGTTTTACAAGATTGCCAAGGAAATTCAATATGGAAAATTATTTTTTCAACAAATATTGCCTGGAATGCTACTATTAACATTCATGTTGTACTCTTCACTTACTCTGTACAGATAATGGACTCACAACACATGATGAACTTAGAAGTAATAGCTTAGTGGATGCAGAAGATGGCTGAAAGGAGCTTGGCAGTAATTCCTGAACTTCTCACAATGCAGAAAGGAGGAAGTGAAGGAAAAGTAGAATTGAAAGTGCTGTCATAGAGATACCAGACCTGATTATAAAATGAAATTATAAGACCATTTTGATGAAGAACAAATGCTTGGGGAAAGGGTTAATTTTCCTATAGTTTGTAACTTTCCGAACTACTCATTGTTAGTATAAATTGTAGATTACTATGTCAATTAACGGCTGTCTAAACTATAGCCTTGTTGCCTTAGTTCTTAGAACTATAGCTCTTAGGGAGATAAACGCATGTTATCTTGAGTTACTGCTGCCTGTGGTGAAGGCTACTTAGCAATCACACTCAGTGTTTACTGTTTTTGTTCTATACCTGTGAACTATTTATCATAAATTAACTATGCATGGTGTTTGATCACACAGGCCAAAAATTCAAACCCACCAATGTTGTTACGGTTAAGAAATGATGTCAAAATTCCTATAAAAGCCCCATGTCACATCAGCTTTGAGCTCAGACCTTTAAGCACTAGCTCATCTGGGTCTGCTAATGTAAAAAATACCCGAGTTCTCCAAGTCTATGAATGATGCTTGGTTTCTTGCTAAGTGTGATTGCCATAACATTTTCTGGAGGCCTCAGCGAGATTATAGTGATTTGGGCCCATGGAATTGCTGCTTGGCTCAATGAGAGAGAGGGAGCACCAAGACTGTCAGGAGGGCACATGCCACCTGAAGGCTTTTCTAGGTTCCCTTCAGTTGATGCTCCAGTTCTCCAGAATGGCAGAGCCCCGAGCAGACTGAGGTACAGACCAACTCACAAGGAACACTAGTCACAGGATAAGGTAGGTCCCAGGGCCCAACTCAGGCCTCTCCCTCTGGATAGGAGAGTTTGATCAGTTCTCAGAGCAGCACAAGTATGCTCCATGACAGTTTGGAGTGGAAACTGCAGCTCTAAAGGAAAGGAAGGGGTTAAGGCAGCAACTTATTAGTCTCCATGGCAGTTCAGAATGCAAATTGCAGCTCCAAAGGAGGGGGTAGAACAAAAACAGCTTTAGTACAGGCTGAGCTCCCAGGACACAAGGAAGAAAAGGGAAGCAATGTTAAAATTCTTGCAAGTTTTAATTTTCCTAAAAATCCTTTTTCTGAGGATTTCACATTCTTAAATATCTGGACTGACTCTAATCTGATCCAAAAGTACACTCTGGTGTGATAAGGTTGTTCTACATATACCCTTTCTAGAGTAATTACAACCATGCCATTTTCCTTGGTCTTTTTCTTTTTTGTGAGCTCAAGTTTATTTTGGGGGGATAAATTTACCTTTTCTCCTGAACCAATTAGTCTTGTTTTGTCTAAATAAAGTTTATTGCCCTCTGTATTTCTTTCTATTTTCTTTATTCATAGGCCAGTTGTTCAAGAGTTAACTCTCAAATACACTAGAAAAAGAAAGAGATCTTCTCCTTTGAAGAATCTGAAGCAGGAAAATAAACAGTGGTAATGGTGGAAGCAAATTTGCCTCCACAAGGAGGAAAGGCCAGTTGAACCTTTAACTTCAGCATCCACCATGACTAACAAGACTTTATTTCTAATGTTTCCAACTTCACAGGCTCTATTTTAATTTACAAAGAGCTAAATCTGAAAGGTTAATTATTATAATATACCATTATAGCTCCTTTGTATGCTACCTATGGAAGTGAGACCTGGAAAAAAACTATAAAATCTTTGTTTTCTTCTGATTTTCATGAATATATGTGCACACTGGTGTATTATATGCTATGTCTACATGTGTGATTGTGTCTATAAATTATGGACATGGTAAAAAAAAATGACATAAAAACAGCACTCATAAAACTAAAAGAGTGGATCCAAATACCTTTCTGTTCACATGACTTAAAATGGTTAAAGATATAAAAATTTGAACTATAGGGGGACCAAGATGACAGACTAGAGGGAGACTACATCTCCTGTCACTCCAGAACTCAGGATTCAAGAAGGGGAGATACTGAGAGACTCGAACCAACTCAGAGTTGCTGGGTAAGTCTCTCCCATTGGGTGAAGCTTGGCCCAGGCAGTAGGCCTGGACAGTGGGCAGCTTCTTGGAGCAGGGCAGGGCAACAAGAGACTTCCCCGAGAAGGCAGACTCCCTCCAGCAGCAGGCCAGCCCACAGCCAGCTTCTTGGAGTAGGCCTGCCCAGTGAGAGACTTTCTGCACACAGCCAGCCCCCAGCCCTGGACCCAGTGGTGGGCCAGGGGCAGCCTTCTTCAGAAGCACTGCATTATCAAGTCCTCCAAGACTTCAGGCTACTGAAGGCTAGGAGGTGATATACTGGAAATCTACACTGGACATTATAAGCCAATAAAGGAAATCTGCAATATCTCAGAGTCCCACTGATATCTGACCAATATGAGAAAACAAGGGAAGAAAATGTCCCAAGCAAACCTAGATACTATATCAATAAAACCCAATGACAGCACAGCAGAAGAAATGTCAGAAAGGGAGTTCAGAATGCACATAATTAAAATGATCAGAGAAGCAAATGATGAGATGAAAGAGCAAATTCAGGCTTTGAATGATTGCACCAATCAACAGTTAAAAGAGCAAATGCGGGAAGCAAAAGATCATTTCAATAAAGAGTTAGAGATACTGAAAAAAAAAAACATAAAAATATCCTTCAAAGAAAGGAAATAATAAACCAAGTTAAAAACTACATAGAAAACATAACCAATAGGATAGAACACCTGGAAGACAGAACCTCAGACATTAAAGACAAAATATTTAATCTTGTAAACAAAGTTGACCAAACAGAGAGGATGGCAAGAAATCATGAACAAAATCTACCAGAATTATGGGATATCATGTAAAGGTCAAATTTAGGAATTATTGGGATTGAGGAAGGCACAGAGAAACAAACCAAAGGAATGAACGATGTATTCAAGGAAACAATATCAGAAAATTTCCTACATCTGAAGAATGAAATGGAAAAGCAAGTACAAGAGGCTTATAGGACTCCAAATATACAAAATTACAGCAGACCTACACCAAGGCACATTATTATGAAATACCTAACATACAAAATAAAGACAGAATTTTAGAGTCTGTGAGAGAAAAGAATCAAATTACATTCAGGGGAAACCAATATGAATATCACCAGATTTTTCAACCCAGACCCTAAAAGCTAGAAGGGCCTGGAACAACATATATCAAGCTCTGAAAGAAAATGGATGCTAACCAAGAATCTAATACACATAAAAACTTACCTTATTTGACAACAAAATAAAATCCTTCCATGATAAACAAAAGCTAAAAGAATTTACAAAAAGAAAGCCAGCACTAGAGAACATTCTCAGCAAAATAGTACATGAGGAAGAGATGAAAACAATGATGTAAATCAGCAAAGGGAGGAACTAGCCTAAAGGAATAGCCAAAAAATGAGAAACCAAGTCATGTCAAAAAACAAAAATGAGTCAAATGACCAGGAATACAAATCATATCTCAATAATAACCCTGAATGTTAATGGCCTGAACTCATCAATCAAAAGACATAGACGGACAGACTGGATTGAGAAGAAACATTCAACAATATGCTGCCTGCAAGAGACTCATCTCATAGAAAGAGATACCCATAGACTAAAGGTGAAAGGATGGGAAAAAACATACCATGCACACGGACACAGCAAAAAAGCCGGAGTATCCATCCTCACTTCAGATAATGTGGACTTCAATCCAAAGTTAGTCAGAAGGGATAAAGAAGGACATTACATACTGCTTAAGGGAAGCAAAAATCAGCAAGACAAAACAAGCATAAATATCTATGCCCCAAACATTGGCTCATCCATCTATGTCAAACAAATCCTTCTCAATTCCAAAAACAAATAGAACACAACACAATAATACTAGACAAATTTAACACACATCTCTCCCCACTGGACAGATCTTCCAAACAAAAATTGAAAAAAGAAACCACAGATCTCAATAACAATCAACATTAGACTTAACAGATATATAGAATATACCATCTAACAAAGAGCGAATACACTTTCTTCTCAGCAGCACATGGATCCTTCTCTAAATTAGACCATATTTTATGCCACAAAACTACTGTTAGCAAATACAAGAAGATAGAGATACTACCTTGTATTCTCCTACACCTGGCGATTAAATAATACGCTATTATATGATGAATGGATAACACAAGACATTAGGAGGAAAATAAAAAAATTCTTAGAAGTAAATGAAAACAAGGACACATCATATCAAAATCTCTGGGACACTATGAAAGCAGTACTTAGAGGAAGATTTATCTCATGGAGCACATTCAATAAAAGAAGAAAAAATCAGCAAATAGACAACACTACAGCTCAAAGCCCTAGGAAAAGAAGAACAGACCAACACCTAAAGTAGTAGAAGACAGGAAATAGTTAAAATCAGAGCTGAATTCAATGAAATTGACACACAAAAAAAAACAATCAAAAAAATTTACAAAATAAAGAGTTGGTTCTTTGAAAAAATAAACAAACCACACTAACAAAGAGAAGAAGAGAGAAAACTCAAATTACTAAAATTCAGAATGAACAAGGAAATATCACTATAGACAGGAGTGAAATACAAAACATGATTAGAAGCTATTTTGAAAATCTATACTCCAACAAAACAGAAAATCTCGAAGACATCAACAAGTTTCTAGAGACATATGAATTACCTAAACTGAACCAGGAGGACATACACAATTTAAATCGATCAATTTCAAGTAATGAAATAGAAGAAGTCATCAAAAGTCTACCAACAAAGAAAAGTCCGGGACCAGATGGGTTCTCAGCCGAGTTCTACAAAACCTTTAAAGAAGAGCTCATTCCAGTACTCCTCAAAGTATTCCATGAAATAGAAGAGGAGGGCACTCTCCCAATATCATTCTATGAAGCCAATATCACCCTGATACCTAAACCAGACACAGACACATCGAGGAAAGAAAATTTCAGACCAATATCCTTAATGAACATCAATGCAAAAATTCTCAATAAAATTTTAGCAAATCGCACACAAAAGATATATTAAAAAGATAGTGCACCACGATCAAGTGGGTATTGTCCCAGGTATGCAAGGTTGGTTCAATATCTGGAAATCGATAAATGTAATTCACCATATCAACAGACTTAAAGTCAAGAATAACATGATTACTTCAATAGATGCAGAAAAAGCATTCGATAAAATACTGCATCCCTTCATGCTCAAAACACTAGAAAAAATAGGGATAGTGGGAACATTCCTTAACATTGTAAAGGCCATCTATGCTAAGCCCGTGGTCAATATCATTCTAAATGGTGAAGAACTGAAAGCATTCCCCCTCAAAACTGGAACAAGGCAGGGATGCCCTCTTTCACCACTTCTATTCAACATTGTCCTTGAAACTCTAGCCAGAGCAATTAGACAGACCAAAGAATTTAAAGGGATATGAATAGGAAAAGAAGAACTCAAACTCTCCGTTTGCTGATGACATGATTATATATTTAGAGGTACCCAGAAATTCCACCAGAAAACTTTTAGAACTCATAAGTGAATTCAGTAGAGTAGCAGGTTATAAGATCAATGCTCATAAATCTAATGCATTTTTATACATAAGTGGTGAATCCTCAGAAAGAGAAGTTAGGAAAACTACCCCATTCACAATAGTCTTGAAAAAAATAAAATACTTGGGAATTGATCTAATAAAAGAGGTGAAAGACCTCTACAATGAGAACTAGAAAACACAAAGAAAGAAATTAAAGAAAACCTTAGAAGATGGAAAGATCTCCCATGTCCTTGGATAGGCAGAATTAATATTGTCAAAATGGCCAGACTACCAAAAGTGCTATACAGATTCAATGCAATTCCAATTAAAATCCCAATGATGTACCTTACAGAAATAGAGCAAGCAATCATGAAATTCATCTGGAAGAATAAGAAACCCAGAATAGCTAAAGCAATCCTTAGCAGGAAGAGTGAAGCAGGGGGTATTTCAATACCATAATTTCAACTATACTACAAAGAAATAGTAACAAACACGGCATGGTATTGGTACCAAAATAGACAGGTAGAGCAATGGTACAGAATAGAGGACACAGACACAAATCCAAATAAATACAATTTTATCATACTAGACAAAGGGGCCAAACATATGCAATGGAGAAAAGATAGCCTCTTCAACAAATGGTGCTGGGAAATCTGGAAATCCATATGCAACAGAATGAAACTAAACCCCTATCTCTCACTCTGCAGAAAACTCAACTTGCAATGGATCAAGTATCTTGGAATCAGACCAGAGACCCTTCATCTTATAGAAGAAAAAGTAGGTCCAAATCTTCAACATGTCGGCTTAGGATCAGACTTCCTTAACAGGACTCCCATAGCACAACAAATAAAAGCAAGAATCAACAACTGGGATAGATTCAAACTAAAAATCTTTCTCTCAGCAAAGGAAACTATCAGTAATGTGAAGAGAGAGCCTACAGAGTGGGAGGAAATCTTTGCCACTCATACTTCAGATAGAGCACTAATTTCCAGAATATATAAAGAACTCAAAAACTCTACACGAAAAATACAAATAACCCAGTCAACAAATGGGCTAAGGAAATGACACTTCACAAAAGAAGATCTACAAGCAATTAACAGATATATGAAAAAATGTTCAACATCTCTTGTAATAAGAGAAATGCAAATCAAAACTACCCTAAGATTCCATCTCACCCCAATTAGAATGGCGATTATCAAAAATACAAGTAACAACAGGTGTTGGCGAGGATGTGGGGAGAAAGGCACACTCATACATTGCTGGTGGGGCTGCAAATTAGTGCAGCCACTCTGGAAAGCAGTGTGGAGATTCCTCAGAAAGCTTGGAATGGAACCACCATTTGACCCAGCTATCCCACTCCCTGGCCTATACCCAAAGGACTTAAAATCAGCATATTACAGAGATACAGCTACATCAATGTTCATAGCTGCTCAATTCACAATAGCCAGATTGTGGAACAACCCTAGATGCCCTTTAATTGATGAATGGATAAAGAAACTGTGATATATATAGACAATGGAATATTGCTGTGTCATAAAGAATAATAAAATTATGGCATTTGCAGGCAAATGGATGAAATTGGAGAATAGCATGCTAAGTGAGATAAGCCAATCTCAAAAAACCAAAGGACGAATGATCTCACTGATAAGTGGATGATGACACATAATGGGGGGTGGGAGGGTGGTACGAATGGGGGAAGGAGGGACTGTATAGAGGGAAAAGAGGGGTGGGAGGGGTGGGGGAAGGGAAAAAATAACAGAATGAATCAACACCATTACCCTATGTAAATGTATGATTACACAAATGGTATGCCATGTACGAAGAAACAACACTTATTCCATTTGTTTACAATAAAAATAAATTTAAAAAATATAAAAATTAAAAAAAAGTATTTGAATTTACTAACCCACATATTTTTCCCCAGATGATCAGCCAATGAATGATGTTGTTTCCTATAAAATATTTAAAGTGTTATATCCATTGCTTCTAGGATTTTTCAACAGATAAAATGGCTTAAAATGGTAACTATACTTCGTTTTCATGGATAACCTAAGTTAAAAATGGGTAAATCAAATTTAACATAAATAGGATAAGCATTTGTAATTTTTAAAAAATTGTTTGTCAATGGAAAGACTTTGTTTCTGGGTCTACAGTAAAAGTAAGATGATTTAGGGTTAAAATTCTACTTTCATGTAGTGTTCTACATGTAAGGATAAAAGAAAGGAGAAAAACCTCAAAAGATGATAAAATGCTATTTTTTTATTTGGATCCAAGGAGCTTCCAGTATTTTGACTCAAACTTTAGACCTCCTGAAAGCTAACATTCCTGGGCTTCTGAGCCAAAAGAAACGGTTACAAAAGAGTGAAATCTTTTCAACCCAGTGCTGGCAGTCCAAGTGCTGTTTCTCAGCCTGGCCCCAGGCAGCTGCAGATCACTGCACTGGGGCTCCTTCATTGAATATCAATACACCTAGTATAAGAAAAAGGCCCCAGAGGAGAATCTGGGTACAACTGACAGAAGAATACTCACTTAAATTTGATGACTTTATGATAATGATAAGGGAAACAGGTCAGGCTCAAAATATCCTGTGCTCCAACCCCTTGAATGCAATCTCTAAAAACAATTAAGGCACAGTTTTTGTATATTCTAGATTGTCTGATCCCTCTCCTGGGAAGAAATTTGTTGTGTAAATTAAATGCATAGATATCACTCAGATGGATTGTTTCAGAACATAAATTTAAGGGGTCCAAACCTAGAAGAGATAAAGAAATTTGTAGGTATGGAAATATATCTTTGGTACAGAAAATTAGAAGGTAATACTAGTGCTTCTTTATGAGACAGTGTTTTATGTGGTAATATTCTTGTATTATTCTTGTCCAAAAATCCAGAATGAAAAAGAGAAAGAAAATAAAGATGTAAACAAATTGTAAAACATCTAAATAAGTTACCCAAGGTTTGTGGAGGGTAAATCTCAAAAGTGTTTGTGTGTGATTAAGTTGATAATGATTAGCAAAATCAATTAAAGTTATTTAAGTTTATTTTTAAAGGTCAAATATTAATATACTGATATAAGCCAGAATTTAATTTTCTATGTGTTATTGTAACAAAGGTTTCTTATAACATTGGTCTGCTCTTATTATCAAGATAATATCTTATGTCTGGTTTCATTATTTTGGGAACTACTTGTAAAGAGATTAAGGTTTGTATGACTCTGATAAAACAAACACCCGTCATTTTACAGTATTACACTACACATTCTATTTTTTCTTCAAAAGGTAAACTGAGTTAATATAAGAACATCAGTGTAATTGTGGTGCTTTTACTGGATTGTTTGTATACAAGATGCATTCATATCTTCAAAGTATACAAATCTATAAAATATAAGGTTTAAAAGAACATTTTACCAAGCTGGTGTTCTTCAACATTATTGGGATTATAAAAATTGTGTTTCTTGGTTCACAGCTATTATATGAACTAAATATGTTTTTACTCTTTTAATTTCATTTTGTATTTTCCTTGTAAACTTCATAACTATTGTCTGTTAGTGCCTTGTGGAAGTACAAATTCCAATATAACAACCTATGTTCATTTAGGTTAATAAGACATCACCTATAGGACAGACAGGATATAAGGCTGATTTCTAATACTTATACTGAACCCAGTTAAATGGAAGGCATAAATAACTGTAAAACCCATTACTCCTACTTTAAGACTGTTGAAAGTGGCTTGCTAGATGTTTAATACTGAAACTTGGAGACTAAAATAAAGGAAATAAAAGGGCGAAGAAGGAAACAGCCAATATTTGGCTCTTGCCCTCTGAGGTTAGGTCAAACCCAAGGAACAAGAGGACATCTCTAAGGGCTTTGCAATTCTGGGCCACATGATCTCTTGATCACAGGATTAATGAGACCCTGGAGAACAGAAAGTGCACATGCTGCAAAAAGGAGGGTTATTGAAGAGGGCTAAGTCCCTAAGGCTTCCAAGGGAAGCCACATGTGGTCTTGCTAAGCGTGATTTCCATAACAGTGGGTGACAAAATAAATGCTCTGAGACTCCATATTATAAAGTCTGAGATCTGAAGACACCTGGAGATCAGTAACCAGAGTAGAAAATCAGTTCCGAGTTCCCTAACCTGGAACCTGAGCCTGGGTGGGGAAAAAGGGGTGGGACAACAGAGTGAGAGAGAGAAAAAGGGAGTGGAAAATCTCTTAAGCTCACCCACTCAAAAACATTGGAAAATCAGACAAAATTTAAAGCATCACGGGAACAGCAATGCCCTTAAAACTGATCAAACAGCTTAAAACCAAGTCATGAAAAGGAAGTTGAGCCAGGTCTGCAGCCTTGTTGTGGAGCCCCCAGTCAACCAGTCACTCCCTTAAGACAACACAGCATCTTCCCACATCCAAATTAAATTAGTTGTAATTAAATCAGAGAGAAGGCCCCTGCAGTGGAACCTCTTAAGAATTCAGCCAAAAAGAACATCCACAGGGACCACTGCTAACTGAAAGTTATTGAAATACCTTCCCCCTCACTACAAACAAGGGGGGTGGGGTGGAGCTGACCTGTGTCAGAGAGTGTGCCTAACCCAGGGCTCTGCTCAGTTTCCATGACCCAGGAAAATGTGAAAAGCTCTGCACAGTGCCCACCTGACCGACACAGTGACAGAGCAGTAAAGCACCTTTGGCCCCTAGCAGAGGAGCCAAACTAGGTGCCCTTCAACAGATGAATGGATAAAGAAAATGTGTCATATATACACAATGGAACATTACTCGGTCATAAAGAAGAATGGCATTATGTCATTTGCAGTGAATAGATGGAACTGGAGATTATCATGCTAAGTGACAGTAATGCAATCCTCAAAAGTCAAAGGTGAATTTTTTTTTTCTGATATGAAGAAATTAATCCAGAATAAGGGAGTAGGGGTAAACAAAAAGAGAGAAGGACAAAGAACAAAAAGGAAGAAGGAATTTCATAAAAAAAAGATCAGTAAAATATACAAAGGGGATTGAGGAAGAGGAAAAGGTAGAAGAGATAGGCAAAGGGAAAAAAAACAGTGGAATGAATCTGACCTTCATATGTGACTGCATGAATGTGGCAAGTCATCAGGTGTATCCACAGAACACCAATTAAAAGACAACGGAATATTACTCTACCATAAAGAATGATAAAATTATGGCATTTGCAGGCAAATGGATGAAATAGGAGAATATCATGCTAAGTGAGATAAGCCAATCTCAAAAAACCAATGGACAAATGATCTCGCTGATAAGTGGATGATGAGACATAATGGGGGGTGGGAGGGTGTATAGAGGGAAACGAGGGGTGGAGGGGTGGGGGGGAAGGGAAAAAATAACAGAATGAATCAAACAACATTACCCTATGTAAATGTACGATTACACAAATGGTATGCCTTGACTCCAAGTACAAACAGAGAAACAACATGTATCCCATTTGTTTACAATAAAAAAAAGACAATGAAAGGAAACTTTAAATAGATTGAAGAGGGAGGGTCTGATGAAGTGGAGGGAGTGGAGGGAGTTGCCTGGGGGATGTGCTGGGAACTATACTGAAGCAACAGCAGAAAGCAAAGCAGAAAGATTTGAAGGACTTGCAGCTTGGCCAGAAAACTGTGAGAAAAACTGGGGCTAAGGAATGTTGTGGTTGTTAAAGACATTACAGCTGCTGTATAAATGCTACAGACTTTGACTTTGTCCAGAGGCAACAGGAAAAATGGCTTGAGGGCACCTGAGTTGAGACCAGATCAGTGGGCACCCTGCCTGCACAGGCTTTCCTAGCAAGTTTTTTCACCATGCTCAGCCACCCAGACATTCAGAGGCTGCTGCAGCCACAGTCCCTGGAGGCTTGGCTACTGCTGGAGATGGTGACAGACCTTGACATCGACCATATGCAGCTGGTGTAACAGTGGTTCACTTTATGCTTTGAACCCTTGCTGCTCTGCCACTGCAACTTAATTTTTTAAAAAAATTTTAGTTGTAGATGGACACAATACCTTTATTTATCTTGTTTATTTATGTGGTGATGAGGACCAAACCCAGTGCCCCATGAATGCAAGGCAAGTGCTCTACCACTAAGCCACAACCCCAGCCCTGCAACTTATTTTTCAAATGTACATGTTTCTTTCTCTTCCTCTCTCCCTGATCCTCCCTTTCTCCCTCCCTAATCTCAGGGGAAATGGGATTACCTTTCTTCCCCATCCTAGGCAGAGTTATCTGTTCCTGAGTATACACATCCACCATAGGAACTAAGTAACCCAGATGGCACCAGAAGATCTCAGAAATAACTATCTCCCAAATTAACAAGTGAATTATAACTCCAAAAGAGAACATGTGGAATGTAGCCTTTCAGTCACTGCTTTAAAAGCTTCCTGTTCCTGATGATGGGCAGAATCACAGTCTCTGGGACAGGAGTCCCCTATGTTTCTCCTTTACTGGCAAAGCAATAAACCTTCTTTTTTCTCTTTCTCAAAACAATGTCGTTATTATTACATTGGCATTGGGGGCAATGTTAGCACAAAAAGACGGAACAGGATGCAAACCTCACAAGTCCTTAGTTCTATACTTAGAGGGATGAAATGGTGCCTGTGGACCCACTCTCCTGGTAGAAAGTGAGCCACTGAACAAAGAAAGGGACTGGATTTATTTAGGTTATTTTGAGGGGTGGTCTAGTGAACATATATCAATTTGCTTGGATAGTTAGGAATGTGGGCCTTTTTATCAAGGTCTGTGGACAGCGCCTGAAGATGATTTACTTTGGAGGAGATAATGCCTCGTACAGACTGTTTTTTTCTGAGGATAATAGAACATATCCTTTCTGCCTGCAACCAGATCTGGAAAACATTTGTCTTGGGAGATGAAAGTTGTCAATGCATGGCCTTTATTTTTACTTCTTTTTCTTTTTCTCAGGCCTCATTATTTTAGTAATTTCTCATTCTCCATATCCATTAGACAAGGACCAAGATTTTGGCAACATTGGTTCTGCAGAAATGCAGAATGCTGGAGTTAAGGGTTCACAGAGGCTTCCACTAAGATTTCAAAGGAAGGCCTGGGAGGCCAGACAAGGTGCAGCAGTGTTTGAGTCCCTGCAGTTGGCAGTATGTGGAGAAATGAGAAGCTGAAGCTGCAGTGGAGACCCCCAATATTAATAAATGCCAGTAGTATGGGACATCAGCCAAGGGAAGTTCCAAGATTTGAGCAGAGATAAGCCAATGGAAAGGTCACACTGGCTGCAATTAGCAAAGCCATAGAGGTAGACTACCCTAGCTCTTTGGAGAGAACATCACAAATCTATGTGCTCCAGATCTGACACTGAACTACAGGACTTGTTTGCTTCACTGCATTTCAGTCTTGCTTTGGTCCCATTCCTTATTTCTATGCCCCCATTCTGTGTAAGGAAATGCTTACTCTGTGCCTTTGTAAATTGAATACATGTAATTTGATTTGATTTTTACCAATCATTTGCCTTAAGTTTTGGTAGGGATTTTAGACTTAAACTTTAGGACAATGCTAAAACTGTTAATAGTATGGGGACTTTTGAAAATCAACTAAGTGTATTTTACAGTGAGATAAGCATGATCTTTTGAGGGTCAATGGTAGAATGTTATGCTTTAAATATAAGGTATCCCTCAAAAGCTCATGTGTAAGACAATGCAAGAAAGTTTAGAGATTGGATTACGAAAGTCTTAGCCTAATCAGTGTATTAATCCTCTGATAGGAATTAACTGGATGGTAATGTAATAGGGGTTCACTTAATGCTTTGACTATATCCCTTGTTGCTTTTCCCCAATCTTTTCCCTGACCTTCTTCCCTCATCTTTTTTTCCCTAACCTCCTCCTCCCTGATCTTCTCCTTCCTCATCTCCCTAATCTTATTCTCCCTGAATCACCTCTACAAAAGCCCCCTGTTCTGATGGGCAGAATCACAGCCTTTATGACAGGAGTTCCCTGTGTTTCTCCTTTTGCTAGCAAAGCAATAAATATTCTTTTGCCTTTTATCTCAAAACCATGTCCTCGTTATTGGATCGTTATTGGGGAAAAGGACCAAGATTTCAGCAACAAATGTGGTGACCCAGATGGGACCAGAGAGCAGTCCCCACTCTGGCTTTCTTGGACAGGTCTGGCACTCCAAGCGACTCCCACTTCCATGCTGAGGATACATGATGGCTTGTGAGTTTGAGAACCAACCACTAGAGTGTGAGTTTGCCTTGGACCAAACCAGAGGAGTTTCCTGTGAGAAAAGGGAGGGACCAAGGGACCATCCCAGCAGCTACCAAAGCTCTTTTGGCTTCTGGGAACTCCCACCTCTCCCTGAACTGCACAATTTGCTCCATCAGTAGCTCTACTTTGAGAAAAAGGAAACTGAACTCAGGAAAGTCACAACACCCTTGGCCATTTGGAAGTCCACTGTGTGAATGCCAAAACCCTTGATTCCACACACGTAGTTCCTCTTTGTGGGAATATCTGGTCCCTCTTTCTAAGGGTATCTGTGGTGCCAGTGGTGTAGGAGTCACCATTAAGTGGAACTTGAGAACCTATGGATATGTACTCCCTTCTGATCTGTTCTAAGTTATCACCTATTTGTTGGTTTTGGGCTTGGGAATTCCCTCTGTTTGTTTGTATCTGCTACTGCCCCTTTATAAACATGGCCAGTGTGGCATTGATTCTATGGGTAATCTTTTGGTAAACATCTTGGCTGGTCAATTTAAAGGTTCCCATCTGTCAGCCATGATTTTGGGCCTCCTCTCTGGTTGTCTCTCTCTCTTTCTTTTTGGTAAATCTTGCTATTGGAGTTGGTCTGTCCAAGGTAAAGTAAGTGGAAAAAAATTGTACATGCAGGTCTGTCTGTTTCAAAGTTTCCATCTATCAGTCTGGTTTCAATAAACCTTATCTTTTTTTTTTTTTTTTTTTTTTTGTCTGTTACTGGCCCTTTAAGTCATGGGTCATGCTGCATTGATCCTGTAGTCTCTTTGAGCAAAGAGATCTTGGCTGCATGGTGCATGGGTCACCTATAAGGATAAGTCTATGAGAAAGAGGATTTACTATAACACAATCTGGTCTTTAAATGGTTTTTCTGAATTATTATACAATCTTAACACTGAAGTTGGTCTGTCAAGGGTAAAGTTTATGAAAGAGATTCTGGATATGCAGGTGTTTATGCAGTTAAATGACAAGGGGTCTGAACAGTCAGGAACTAAGTTGAAGGTGCCAAAAGACACTACCTCTGGTGTGCAAGGATAGGACACCAGAAGAAAGAGTTAAAAAGATTTAAATCTTTTGAACCCAGGGCTGGTACTCCCAGCACTCTCAGCCTGGCCCCAGGCAGCTGCAAATCATCTCACTGTGGGTCAAGAACACCAGCCCTAAACTGGGGAAAAAATAAATACCAGAAAAGCGGACTGGGCTGTAAATAAAAAAACGCCTAAAGAGAACTGTCTCTGCTCTGCCTTCCAGCCCCTTTGCCCCTGGTGAGTGGAGGCTGCTGGCCACAAAATATGTGGCAGTAGATTCCATTACTGTCAGTACATGTCCTGGAGACAGAAATACTCTTCCTTTTTAAGATCTGACAGAGACCCCATTTGGTCAGAAGGTATTCATCACTGGGGCAAAGAAATTCTTACTATAATAGTATCCCATCAAACTAAATGTCTGGGAAAACTGGCAGAATAAATAACGGCACCCAGAAAAGAAAAAGACAGAAACTAAGGCCAGCCTGTGTTTTGTAGGTAGCCTCTGAAAAGGGACTTCAAAAAAACCTAAAGAAAAGGATGGAAAGGGCCTCCTCCATTGCATATCAATATATCTAGTATTTTTAAAAAAGGTCCAAAGAAGCCTCTGGGTACAACCGATAGTGGGGAACACACTTAAAATTGATGGCATGGTGCTAATGATAATGGAGACATGTCAGGCTAAAAAAATATCCTGTGCTTTAACCCCCTGAATACAAGGTGGGAGAAAAAAAGATTGAAGCAGTTTTTGTATATGCTGGATTGTCCAACCCTCTCCTGAGATGAATTTTTTTTGTGTAAATTAAATACACAGATAACATTCATAAGTACTATTTAAGAATATGTATTCAAGAAAGGGTCCAAAACTAAAAGACAAAAGAAATTTATAGGTATGGAAAATTATTTTATATGAAAAATTAGAAGGTTAAAGAAATGTTTCTGGATGAGAAAGTATTTTGTCTGGTAAAGTAATATTCTTGGGGTAATGTTCAAGATGAAAGAAGACACAGCTAAGGATACAAACAAGTTATGAATGTTTCAGTAAGTGGAAGTATTGTGAAAGATAAATCTCAAAAAGTTAGTGTTTGTGATTAAAGTAGCTATAATTAGCATAGGTAAAGTAATGTGAACTTTAATGTACTGATATGAAGTGAAGTCTGAAACACTGATCTGCTCTTATCTACTGAAATAATTTTCTGGTATTTTTTTGGTTTTATTACTTGGGGAAACTAAGTCTTACAGGAATTAGGGTTTGTACCTGTTTTAAAGTCATAAATGATTACTTTATAACTGGTTAAACAAACAACTGTTACTTATTTTATAACAATATAGTTGAAACCCTAAATATTTGTGACTAGGTATATGTATGCATCAGAGAACTTTCTCTATGCCTTGGCTAAGTGTTCTGTAAAAGTTTATAAAATGAAGGTTTACTGGCAAGGTAACTAGTAAGTGCTCTCTTTTATACATTGTATCTGACATAGAAGGGCTGTGTTGTCCCTTGAAGATATGTCTTATATCAGTTTGTTTTGATTAAGTCAATTTCTGATCATTAACAGGGTTTCCTAAATGTATAGAGATTTGAGTCTATCCTTTGATTTTTGTTTACCCATGCAGACCTTGATTATTGTTACCATACACTCTGGATTCTAAATTGTATATTAAAAGTTAAACTTAGTTAAATGTAAACTTCCGAGAGACTTTACCAAGTTGGTATTCTCCAAACTAAAATTATCTGTAGCAGAAGTCTTGGATTTGTATAGAAATAACAAAGTTGGTTGGCTTTTATTCATGTATTTGATAAAGTAACCTGTTGCCAATAAATCAATAAATTATATATACAATTTTGTGTTACTCTTCACACTGAAATTGGAATTTAAATGTATTTTTGGAAGATATTAAGGAGATGCCTTCTCCTTTAAACAGACTGATATGTTTAAAGTTAAAACATGGAAGCATTCTGTCACATTTTCCACAAAAAGAAAGTTAAAATCTCTCTTAGCCTGTCTTTAATTCACATTTCAGGTGTAATGCTGTTATTTTGTTAGTTGTGAAGAGCTTCGCCTTATGTGACATAAGGCTCTACTTCCCACCTAACTCCATGTTAGAATGACTCCAAAATAGGCTAGCCTTCAGCTCATTTAAAGTTGTATTCAAAAGATTGATTTTGGGGATCCAAGATGGTGGACTAGAGGGTGACTGCATCTCCCATCACTCCAGAACTCAGGATTCAAGAAGGGGAGGTATTGAGAGAGTCGGACCAACATAGAGCCACGGGGTGAGTCTTTCCCACAGGGTGAAGCTCCGCCTAGGCGGCAGGCCCAGCAGTGGGCAGCTTCTTGGAGCAGGGCAGGGCAGAGAGAGTCTTCCCCAAGCAGCCCTGCTCCCTCCCACGGCAGGCGCGATCCACAGTCAGCTTCTCCTGCCCAGTGAGACCTTTTCTGCACAGAGCCAACAGCAAGCCCCGGACATAGAGGCGGGCCCTGGCCTGCAGGCAGATTCTGGGACCAAGGCAGGACAGCAAGAGGCTTTCCCCAAGCAGCCCAGCTCCCTCCTGCAGCCATAGGCCCTGTCTACAGCCAGCTTCTCGGAGTAGGCCCCAAACAGTGAGAGGATTTCCACTCAGAACCAGACCCCAGCCCTGGACCCAGTAGCAGGCTGGGGCAGCCTTCTTCAGAAGCACTGCATTATCAAGTTCCTCCAAGACTTCAGGCTACTGAAGGCTGGGAGGTGATATACTGGAAATCTAGAGGGACACTATAAGCCAATAGAGGAAATCTGCAATATCTCAGAGTCCTACTGATATCTGACCAATATGAGAAAACAAGGGAAGAAAATGTCCCAAACAAACCTAGGTACTATATCAATAAAACCCAATGACAGCACAGCAGAAGAAATGTCAGAAAGGGAGTTCAGAATGTACATAATTAAAACAATCAGGGAAGCAAACGAGAGATGAAAGAGCAAATGCAGGCATTAAATGATCACACCAATCAACACTTAAAAGAGCAAATATGGGAAGCAAAAGATCATTTCATAAAGAGATAGAGATACTGAAAAAAAACAAACAGAAATCCTTGAGATGAAGGAAAAAATAAACCAAGTTAAAAACTCCATAGAAAGCATAACCAATAGGATAGAACACCTGGAAGACAGAACCACAGACACTGAAGACAAAATATTTAATCTTGAAAACAAAATTGACCAAACAGAGAAGTTGGTAAGTAATCATGAACAGAATCTACAAGAATTATGGGATATCATGAAAAGGCCAAATTTAAGAATTATTGGGATTGAGGAAGGCTTAGAGAACCAAACCAAAGGAATGAATGATGTATTCAAGGAAATAATATCAGAAAATTTCCCAAATCTGAAGAATGAAATGAAAAACCAGGTACAAGAGGCTTAGAGGACTCCAAATATACAAAATTACAGCAGACCCACACCAAGACACGTTATTATGAAAATACCTAACATACAAAATAAAGACAGAATTTTAAAGGCTGTGAGAGAAAAGAATCAAATTACATTCAGGGTGAAACCAATAAGAATGTCAGCAGATTTTTCAATCCAGACCGAAAAAGCTAGAAGGGTCTGGAACAACATTTACCAAGCCCTGAAAGAAAACGGATGCCAACCAAGAATCTTATACCCATCAAAACTTACTTTCAGATTTGAAAACAAAATAAAATCTTTCCATGATAAACAAAAGCTAAAAGAATTTACAAATGAAAGCAACCATTAAAGAACATTCTCAGCAAAATATTCCATGAAGAAGAGATGAAAAACAATGATGTAAATCAGCAACGGGAGGAACTAGCCTAAAGGAACAGTCAAATAAAGGAGAAACCAAGTCATGTAAAGAAACAAAAATGAGCCAAATGACTGGGAATACAAATCATATCACAATAATAACACTGAATGTTAATGGCCTGAACTCATCAATAAAAAGAAATAGACCGGCAGATTGGATTAAAAAGAAAAATCCAACAATATGCTGCCTGCAAGAAACTCATCTCATAGAAAGAGATATGCACAGACTAAAAGTGAAAGGATGGGAAAAAAACAAACCATGCACATGGACAAAGCAAAAAAGCTGAAGTATCCATCCTCATTTCAGATAATATGGACTTCAAGTCAAAGTTAGTCAGAAGAGATAAAGAAGCACATTTCATACAGCTTAAGGGAAGCATAAATCAGCACGACAGAATAATCATAAATATCTATGCCCCAAACATTGGCACACCCATGTACGTCAAACAAATCCTTCTCAATTCCAGAAATCAAACAGACCACAACACAAAAATACTAGGTGATTTTAACACACCTCTCTTACCACTGATAGATCTTCCAAACAAAAATTGAATAAAGAAACCATAGATCTCAATAACACAATCAACAATTTAGACTTAATGGACATATATAGAATATACCATCCAACAAAGAACAAATACACTTTCTTCTCAGCAGCACATGGATCTTTCTCTAAAATAGACCATATTTATGCCACAAAGCTACTGTTAGCAAATACAAGAAGATAGAGATACTACCTTGTATTCTATCAGATCATAATGGGTTGAAATTAGAAATAAATGACAGAATAAAAAACAGAAACTTCTCCAACACCTGGCGATTAAATAATACGCTATTATATGATGAATGGATAACACAAGACATCAGGAGGGAAATAAAAAAATTCTTAGAAGTAAATGAGAACAAAGACATATCATATCAAAATCTCTGCGACACTGTGAAAGCAGTACTTAAAGGAAGATTTATTTCATGGAGCACATTCAACAAAAGAAGAAAAAATCAACAAATAAACAACTTAACACTACAGCTCAAAGCCCTAGAAAAAGAAGAGCAGACCAACACCAAAATTAGTAGAAGACAGGAAATAGTTAAAATCAGAGCTGAATTCAATGAAATTGAAACAAAAGAAACAATCGAAAAAATTGACAAAATAATGAGTTGGTTCTTTGAATAAATGAACAAAATTGATAAACCCTTAGCCACACTAACAAAGAGAAGGAGAAAACTCAAATTACTAAAATTCAGAATGAACAAGGAAATATCACTACAGACACCGTGAAATACAAAACATAATTAGAAGCTATTTTGAAAATCTATACTCCAACAAAACAGTAAACCTTGAAGACATCAAGTTTCTAGAGACATATGAATTACCTAATCTGAGCCAGGAGGACTTACACAACTTAAATAAATCAACTTCAAGCAATGAAATTAAAGAAGTCATCAAAAGCCTACCAACAAAGAAAAGTCCGGGACCAGATGGGTTCTCAGCCGAGTTCTACAAATCCTTTAAAAAGAACTCATTCCAATACTCCTCAAAGTATTCCATGAAATAGAACAGGAGGGAACACTCCTGAACTCATTCTATGAAGCCAATATCACCCTGACACCTCTAAACCAGACAGAGACACATCGAGGAAAGAAAATTTCAGACCAATATCCTTAATGAACATTGATGCAAAAATTCTCAACAAAATTTTAGTAAATCACATACAAAAATATATTAAAAAGATAGTGCACCACGATCAAGTGGGTTTTATCCCAGGTACGCAAGATTGGTTCAATATCTGGAAATCAATAAGTGTAATCCACCATATCAAGAGACTTAAAAGTCAAGAATCACATGATTATTTCAATAGATGCAGAAAAAGCATTTGATAAAATACAACATCCCATCATGCTCAAAAAACTAGAAAAAATAGGGATAGTGGGAACATTCCTTAACATTGTAAAGGCCATCTATGCTAAGCCCATGGCCAATATCATTCTAAATGGTGAAAAACTGAAAGCATTCCCCCTAAAAACTGGAACAAGGCAGGGATGCCCTCTTTCACCACTTCTATTCAACATCGTCCTTGAGACTCTAGCCAGAGCAATTAGAAAAACCAAAGGTATTAAAGGGATACGAATTGGAAAAGAAGAAATCAGAGTATCCCTGTTCGCTGATGACATGATTATATATTTAGAGGAACCAGGAAATTCCACCATAAAACTTTTAGAACTCATAAGTGAATTCAGTAAAGTAGCAGGTTATAAGATCAATGCTCAGAAATCCAATGCATTTTTATACATAAGTTTTGAATCTTCAGAAAGAGAACTCAGGAAAACTACCCCATTCACAATAGTCTTGAAAAAAATAAAATACTTGGGAATCGATCTGATAAAAGAGGTGAAAGACCTCTACAATGAGAACTACAGAATACTAAAGAAAGAAATTAAAGAAAACCTTAGAAGATGGAAAGATCTCCCATGTCCTTGGATAGGCAGAATTAATATTGTCAAACTGGCCACTCTACCAAAAGTGCTATACAGATTCAATGCAATTCCAATTAAAATCCCAATGACATACCTTACAGAAATAGAGCAAGCAACCATGAAATTCATCTGGAAGAATAGGAAACTCAGAATAGCTAAAGCAATCCTTAGCAGGAAGAGTGAAGCAGGGGGTATCGCAATACCAGATCTTCAACTCTACTACAAAGCAATAGTAACAAAAAGGCATGGTATTGGTACCAAAATAGACAGGTAGATCAATGGTACAGAATAGAGGACATGGATACAAACCCAAATAAATACAATTTTTCTCATACTAGACAAAGGGGCCAAAAATATGCAATGGAGAAAAAAAATAGCCTCTTCAACAAATGGTGCTCGAAAACTGGAAATCCATATGCAACAGAAGGAAATTAAACCCCTATCTCTCACTCTGCACAAAACTCAACTCACAATGGATCAAGGACCTTGGAATCAGACCAGAGACCCTTCAACTTATAGAAGAAAAAGTAGGTCCAAATCTTCAACATGTCGGCTTAGGATCAGACTTCCTTAACAGGACTCCCATAGCACAACAAATAAAAGCAAGAATCAACAACTGGGATAGATTCAAACTAAAAAGCTTTCTCTCAGCAAAGGAAACTATCAGTAATGTGAAGAGAGAGCCTACAGAGTGGGAGGAAATCTTTGCCACTCATATTTCAGATAGAGCACTAATTTCCAGAATCTATAAAGAACTCAAAAAACACTACACCAATAATACAAATAACCCAATCAACAAATGGGCTAAGGAAATGAACAGACACTTCACAGAAGAAGATCTACAAGCAATCAACAAACATATGGAAAAATGTTCAACATCTCTTGTAATAAGAGAAATGCAAATCCAAACTACCCTAAGATTCCATTTCACCCCAATTAGAATGGCAATTATCAAGAATACAAGCAACAATAGTTGTTGGTGAGGATGTGGGGAAAAAGGTACACTCATACATTGCTGGTGGGGCTGCAAATTAGTGCAGCCACTCTGGAAAGCAGTATGGAGATTCCTCAGAAAGCTTGGAATGGAACCAGCATTTAACCCAGCTATCCTACTCCTTGGCCTATACCCAAAGGACTTAAAATCAGCATACTACAGAGATACAGCCACATCAATGTTCATAGCTGCTAAATTCCCAAGAGCCAGATGGTGGAACCAATCTAGATGTTCTTCAATTGATGAATGGATAAAGAAAGTGTGGTCTATATAATACAGTGGAATATTACTCAGCCATAAAGAATGATAAAATTATGGCATTTGCAGGCAAATGGATGAAATTAGAGAATATCATGCTAAGTGAGATAAGCCAATCTCAAAAAAGCAAAGGATGAATGATCTCGCTGATAAGCGGATGATGACACATAATGGGGGGTGGGAGGGTGGCAAGAATGGAGGAAGGAGGGACTGTGTAGAGGGAAAAGGGGGGTGGGAGGGGGGGGGGAGAAGGGAAAAAATAACAGAATGAATCAAACAACATTACCCTATGTAAATTTATGATTACACAAATGGTATGTCTTTACTCCATGTAGAAACAGAGAAACAACATGTATCCCATTTGTTTACAATAAAAAAAAAAGATTGATTATGTTGTGTTCTGAGACATGGAATATAATATATAACTATGTAAATGTTCAATATTATAAAAGTCATGTTTCTTGGTTCATAGCTATTATGCAAATTTTCTTGCTGTTAATTTCATATTTTATTTACCTTATAAACTTTATAACTATTTCCTATTAGTGTTTTGCAGAGGTACTGCTTCAAAAACAACAACAAAAAACTAACCTTGGTTAATTTGAAATAATAAGCCATCACCTACAGGATAGGTGGTATATAATGCTGACTTCCAGTACCAATACTGACCCCACTTAAATGATAGAGGTATCTGTAAAATTATAGATATTAAAGATATAACCTGTTACTCTTTATTTAATACTGGTGAAACTGCCTTGCTGGATGTTTAAAACCCAAAACTTGGAGACCTATGTCAAGGAAGTGAAAGGGCCAAGGAAAAAGCAGCTATCATTTTGGCTCCTGAACTCTATGGTCAGCCAGAATGCAAAGAATGACAGGAGCCCTCTCTGGGCCCTGCAACTCTGGTGAGTCACCCAATCCCTGATCAGTGAGTTAGAGAGGATCCTAGAGAACAGGAAGCCAACCAGTGTACATTCTGCAAAGAGGAGGGTCATTGGAGACGGAAATGTCCATGATGCTTCTAAGAGAAGCCACATGTGGTCAGTCAGACCCGGAACCATCCGCTGACTCAAGATAGGAACGAGGTCAGTTTTGACCAACCTGGTATAAACAACTAGCAGGAGAGTATATCCTGAGCACAGTCCTACAGGGACATTTAAAAGGAAAAATAATGGTTATTAATGTAACTTAAGATGTACACTTGTGTCAGCACTACCAAAAGTAAGTAAAGCTGGAGGCTATAATGGAAAGGTTCTTGTGTATAAATGCCTAATAATAATGACAAGAGTTGCAAATTTGTCCTAAGTTATTTGAGTCTGATTTCATAGACCTACAAATCTTCCTAGTCTTCTACATT
Organism: Sciurus carolinensis; assembly: GCF_902686445.1. Classification (NCBI taxonomy): domain Eukaryota; kingdom Metazoa; phylum Chordata; class Mammalia; order Rodentia; family Sciuridae; genus Sciurus; species Sciurus carolinensis. The sequence continues at coordinate 72,736,290 of NC_062214.1, read as the reverse complement.
GATGAACTTGATCTGTTTTTCACTGTTAAGATTATGCATTGTTGTCCTCATGGTTTTCAGAGACTGCCTGAAATATGAATTGTTTTTATGCTAATCATTAACAAAAAAGTAATGCTTTGATGTCTTGTTCATTGTTTTCTTAGCATGATCCCTCTCCCATGTGTACCTTGTCCAGTTACATGCCATCTGCCACCGTGGACCTCTGGATCGCTCTGATGCTCAATGTCCTTAACTGTCCAAGTCCTACCTGATAGAGAACAAGGACTTTGGGTTACTTCCCCCAACTTCACCCCCTTTTAGCAGGAAATAGTTTGCATATGTGGCCCACTTTCCATAGAAAGGGAAGTTAGAAATTGATAGTGGAGAAATTTAACAGGGGTTCACTTGATACTTTGACTATATCCCTTGTCAGTTTAGAACTTACGTTTTTTAATTTTTTCCCAAACTTTTCCCTAACCTTCCCTGATCTTCTTTTCCCTAAACTTCTCCTCCCTGATATTCTCCTTCCTCATCTCTCCTCCCTAATCTTATTCTCTCCAAATCACCTTTAATAAAAGTCTCTTGTCTCTGCTGATGGGCAGAATTACAGCCTTTGGGACAGGAGTATCCTGTGTTCCACCTTTGCTAGCAAAGCAATAAATATTCTTTTTCTTCTTTTTTCAAAACCATGTCTTTGTTATTGGATTGGTATCAGGGACAAGGACCAAGCTTTTGGCAATAGTAACTGTAGGCTGATATCACATGGCTGGAGCAGGAGGGTCCCTGGGAGCGTTCCTTTGGAGTATGTATTTTGTCCTTGAGACGGAACTCTCTCTCTGCTTCCTGCTGCCATATCCCCAGCTGATTTCCTCTGCCACACACTTCTGCCATGTTTTGCCTCATCTCAGGGCCCAAGGAATGGAGCCAGCTGTCTATGGACTGAGACCTCTGAAACTGGCTCCCAAAATAAACTTTTCATCCTCTCATAGTTATTGTCAGATCTTTTTGGTCACAGTGGTGAAAAAGATGACTACAACAGCCTGAGATGATAGAAAAGATGGCTTGAGGGCACCTCAGGTACTCCCAAGAACACACCCATCTCAGCTCAAGGGTGTAAAAATAAAAATCACTTTGAGAAGAGACCATAGGAGCACCTGGCTTACAGGAGCCATGTTCAGCTGCCCAGGCACTCAGAAGATGTTACAGCCATGGTCACAGTAAGCTTGGCTACTGCTCGAGATATTGGCAGATCTTAGCATCAACAACATTGTGCTGGGTTTTCAGGAATGCAGGATGCTGGAGTTAGGGTTCACGGAGGCTTCCACTGAGATTTCAAATGAAGGACTGTGAGACTAGGCAAAGTGTAGCAAGTCTGTAGTCAATGTAGGTTGCCCATTAGAGGCTGGTTCATGAAGATGCGAGAATGAAGTCAGAGTCACAGTGTAGACTCCTGTGATTAAGAAATGATAGAACCATGGAATGTATGCTGAGGAAAGCTGCAGGAATTAAGTACAAACAAGCTAAGAGAGGTCATGAGGGCTACAACCAGCAAGGCCTTATGAACAAAGTTACACAGCTCTTTGGAGAAAACATCACAGAGTCTTGTGCCTCAGATTCTGGACATGGAGTTACAGGACGTGTTCGCCCAGCTGGATTTGTCTTACTTTGATCACATCCCTTTCTATGCCCCTATTTCTCCCTTGTGGAATGGCAATGTTTATTCTGTGCCATTATATGTTGGACAGATGTAACCTACTTTTGATTTTTATAGGGACACATGCTGAGAGTTTGCCTTGAGTCTCAGGATACTTTGAATTTAAACTTTTGGGAAATGCTGGAATGGTTAAGACTATGGGGACCCTTCCCAGAATAGCCAAAGCAATCCTTAGAAAGAATGAAGCAGGAGGTATCACAATACCAGAACTTAAACTATACTACAGAGCAAATAGTAACAAAAATGGCATGGTATTGGCACCAAAACAGGTAGGCCAATGGTACAGAACAGAGGGCACAGAGACAAATTCACATTATCTCATACTAGACAAAGGTGCCAAAAACATACAATGGAGAAAAGCCTCTTCAACAAACGGTGCTGGGAAAACTGGAAATTCGCATGCAGCAAAATGAAATTAAATCTAAATCTCTCACCTTGCACAAAACTCAAGTCGAAATGAATCAAGGACCCAGGAAATTAGACCAGAGACCCTGCACCAAAGAGAAGAAAAAGTAGGTCCAAATCTTCATCATGTTGGCTTAGAACCAGACTTCCTTAACAAGACTCCCAAAGCACAAGCAATAAAAGAAGGAATCAATAATTGAGATGGATTCAAACTAAAAAGCTTTCTCTCAGCAAAGGAAATAATCAACAATGTGAAGAGGGAGGCTACAGAGTGGGAGAAAATCTTTACCACACACACTTCAGAGCACTACTCTCCAGAATCATAAAGAAATCAAAAAACTTTACTCCAAAAATGCAAATAATCCAATCAATAAATGGGCTAAGGAACAGAGTAGACACTTCACAGAAGATATATAAGTGATCAACAGATATATAAAAAATGTTCAACATCTCTAGTAATAAGAGAAATACAAATAAAAAATACCCTAAGATTTAATCTCACCCCAATTAGAATGGCAATTATGAAGAATACAAGCAATAATAGGTGTTGATGAGGGAAAAAGGGCACACTCATACATTGCTGCTGGGATTGCAAATTGGTGCAGCCACTGTGTAAAGCAGTAAGGAGATTCCTCAGAAAACTTGGAATGGACCCACCATTTGACCCAGCTATCTCACTCCTTGGTTTAGACCCAAAGGAATTAAAATCAGCATACTGCAGTGACACAGTCACATTAATGCTTATATCAGCTCAACTCACAATAGCTAGATTGTGGAACCAATCTAGGTGCCCTTCAATAGATGATTGGATAAAGAAACTGTGAGAAACTGTGAGAATGTATATGAAATTATTCAGTCATAAAGAATAAAAATTATGGCATTTGTAGGTAAATGGATGGAGTTGGAGAATATAATGCTAAATGAAATAAGCCAATCTCAAAAAACCAAAGGTTGAATTTTTTCTCTGATAAGTGGATGCTGATACATAGTGGTATGGGGGAGGGTTAAGGAAAGAATGAAAGAATGTTGGATTGTGTAGAGGAAAATGAAGGGTGGAGAGGAGGCAAGGGGAAGGAAAGATAATGAAATGAGAGAAACCTCATTACCCTATGTACATGTATCATTACAGGAATGGTGTGACAGGAAGAGTGAAGCAGGAGGTATCACAATACCAGACCTTGTACATCATGTACAGCCAGAGAAACGAAAAGTTGTACTCCATTTGTGAACAAATGAATAGAAAAAAGACTATGGGGACTCTTGAAAATGGACTAAATGTATTTTGCATTGTGAGATGGGTATGAGTTTTTTGGGACGAGGGGTGGAATATTATGGTTTAGATATGAAACATCCCCCAAAAGCTCATTTGTGAGACAATGAAAGGAAGTTTAGAGGTGAAATGATTGGGTTATGAAAGCCTGAACCCATTCAGTGCATTAATTCACTTACAGGGATTAACAGGATGGTTGATGTAGGCTGGTGGGGAATGGGATGGAGAAGTGGGTCACTGGAGGTGCACATTTTGGGTTTCTATTTTGTCCTTAGTGAGCAGAGATCTCTCTTTGCTTCCTGAGGCTGCTTTTCTCCACCACACTCTCTGCCCTGATGTTCTGTCTCATCTCAGGCCTAGAACCATGGATTTGCCTGTCTATGATATGAGATCTCTGAAACCATGAGTTCCCAATGAACTTACCCACCTCTATCTTGTTCTTATTAAGTCTATGTTCACAGTCACACAAAATCTGACTAAAACAGCCCCTGAGTGCATCTCCCCATTTCCTCAACTGGTGATGGTTACTATTGTTTTGAATTCTCTATTTGTCATTCTCATATTTTTCATTAATATTTTCCTAAGTTTGCATTTCTTTCTTTTTTTTTTTGCGGTGCTGGAGATTGAACCCAGGGCCTTGTGCTTGCGGGGCAGGCACTCTAAATTTGCATTTCTAAACAATGTTTTGTTCAGGTTTTCTTTTCTTCAGATATAGCTAAATATAATTATCTAAACTAACCCATAATGCTAGTCAAATTATGAGAAACCATCAGGCAATTCCATTTTGTGGAATATCCTACAAAGTGTCTGACCAGGTTTTCAAAGTTCACATGCAAAATAAGTGAGGACTCAGAAACTGTGGAAAATTGGAAAGGACATGATGGAGCAGATTTATAATAAAATGGCAAGCAACAAATCACACCTCTTAGTATGTAAAAAGTTGTAATCATTTCTCTGTTTCTAAGTAGACTGACATTCTTGATATAAAAATATTACACAGGTGATGGGATGCTACTTGGGTAATGATGTTATAGAAGGTAATTTATTCTTGCTAGCAAACTGTTGCCTTAATGGTATTAATAAAGGATTTTGCCATGTGAGAACATGAAGCATATGAGTTTCCCATATGGCAAGGAACCAAATGTAGACTGTGGTTAATAACCATCAAGAAACAAAGAAACTTGATCCACAGCCTTCTGTTTAGTTTTCATCTTACATTTATAAGTAACCCAAGCCTTTTCCATATAAGAGTATGTGGCATCAGAGGTAGTGTGAGTACCTCTTCATAACAGTATAATCCTTTTTTCTCTCCTATCCCTCATTTTGTTGTTGTCGTTCATTTCACTTATTATACAGGTATCCTTACATGCATATATCTGCATGCATATGATACACACTTAAAAATAGTAGCAAATATACTGTTGCTACTATTTTAACAAGTTTCCATGTGAAAAAACAAAAATAATAATCCCTGGGACATCATTTTTATAAATAAATTAATGTGACTGATATTAAGAAAAGAGAGTAGATGAAATCTTTTAAAGTGCTGAATTAAAACTGTAAATGTCAGGAACTGAAGAGAAGACAAAGAACACAACAACTAAAAGGGATTAATAAATGTAATGGGTAGCAACTCAACTGTATCAATATTCACTTGGAATACTGATGTAGTTAATAGCATCAATGAAGACAGATTTTCAGAGTAGATGAAAATAGTATGACCAACTATATATTTATTTCAAGAAAACCACTTAAATATAGACACAAAGGAATTTATATGAATTGATGAAACAAATATACCAAGTTAAAAGAAATCAAAGAAAGTAAGTTTGCCTATATTACTTTTCATCAGAATAGTCTTGGAAGCAAATAAAATTGTCAGCATTAAAGAAGGGCATAAGATCAGGATAAAAGATTCAATTCTTTAAGAATATTTAACAAACCTTTACAGGCATGTGCTAACCATTCTGTGTCAAACCACATGAGGGCAAAATAGATGGAGCTGCAAGGAGAAAAGTGTATTAGGTCCACTATTAGTTCTGGAGACTTCAAGTTCCTCTATCAGAAATGGCAAATCTACCAGGCAGAAAATCAGAAAAGACAATTGAATACAAAGATATAGTCGGTCAACAGGGTAATGGCAGAATACGTATTCTTCTCTACTCCACATGGAGCCCAACTCAAAAGAAAACACATTGAGACCTTAAAACATAAATTACTGAATTGAAAGGAAGATAAGCCTTTAAACAATTGATTTAGAACACAATGAAATTAATCTTCAAAACAATAACACACAACTGGGAAATCCACAAATATCTGGAGATTATATACACTTCTAATCACACCATTGGTCCAAAAAATTGGCATAAATTTTGGAAGATACTCTATGTTAAGAAGATGGAATTGAGAGCATGGAAGAATTAAGTACCAAATTTTATGTCCACTGGTAAGAATGGGAGAGAGGAATCACACCAGGTTCCAAGCATGTCAGGCTGCTATGCACCGACATTACTCTACTGAGACATGGGTCATAGATGTCTGGAAGTAGTGTAGAACAAAAGAGCAAAGACACAAAGAGAAGTCATTTGAATCAACTAGACTTTCAACCCTTTTATCTAATCCCTGACTACATAAAGATAGAGGCCTTTAAAATAAATGACTATTTTTCAATAAGACGAAAGATGAAGGGAAAACTTTTAGGTATAAAGTAAATGACATGTATAAGAAGACTGAACCATCCAATTTGAATACCAATCTGTCTTTCCCATGTAATTTTGATACATCTGGCACATAAGCTTACCAAATTATAAAATAATGCAGACAGAAATTTCTATTTATTAGAGTAGAACCCAATTATTACCCAAAGAAAGAGAAGCCAGTAAAGCTTATGTTTTCTATTTGTTTCTATAGAAAACCTCCAGTTTACCTTGGTGATTATCTTGTCTCCATCCTTCATCATTTAAATGTCACATTCTAAGTAGTGTGTATAGAATACAAGATGGTTCTTTACATGGAGTGACATTATTTAATTGGTGCAAGGCTCCAATACAAAGAATGAGGGGTACATTTTCAGATTTTATTTTAACAAAGATCTGGTCTTGAAATTATTTTTGTATAATAATGAAGCCCAGAGACAATGACTGAAGTCATCTTGGTATAACAAGTTACTATGATTAATGTGGAGTAGAAATAGCGATAAAATACCAGTATTAAAATATCAGTTCTGTTGATTACTCACAAATGAATGAGTGTCTCTACCCCACCAGAATAGCTTTTAGAACATGAAATGAACATTTTATTACTTGTATACCAGATACACGCTCTTGAGTCTCAGAGATGCACTGATAGAAACATTTCTTCACTAGAGAATGTGCCCCTCTCTACACAGTCATGCTGACATTAATTTCTCCACACTGAAGGCTCTAATCAACTCCTAGTCAGCTTTCTGGAGTCCTGAATTGTTTCTGTCCTGTTTTGTTTTTGTGTATCTTGGTGGTTTCAGGTGAAGAAATCCCTGTTCAACACCAGTTGAGGAATTCCATCTTCACTAGCCAGGACATTCAACATGTATTCACATTTGAAATGTGTGGAGGAGTGCCAAGGGTTCATGTTTGGACCAAGTCAATAATATGAAGATGGGTAAGTTGTTTACTAATCAACAAAAATGGAGATCTGAAAAAGTCACAAGCATGAAAACTTTCTAAAAACAGCTAATGATAAAAGACCACAATGTTCCTTCTATAAGTCAATGTTACAATAATATGTGCTACCTGAAGTACATAAATGTACACAATTTGACTATTTTTATTTTGATGAGAGCTGGAAATAATTTCAGTGATTACTAATTAAAAATGTAGGAAAATAGGGCATATATTACAGGTGATTAGTATAAGGAAATATCATGAATGTTTACAGAAGTGAGGTGGATGAAACTATGAACTCCAGCTAATGCCTGTATCTTTTGAGTATGGAGAGAAAAATAATATTCTGAGGTTCACACCTGCACAGTAATGAAGTTGCTAGTCTCTGGAGCAGATTCGGAAAATTAGTGTTCTGTGTAGACAAATAATGCCTAGGAAATAATAATAATAGGAAAAACTAAGTCATAAAATAGAAACATTCACAAACATCTTTAGCATAAGTCTCTGAGCAAATTTTGCCTTTTAGCTTCCAGACTAGTTTCTGTCTTTCGCCTGTTCAATAAGAAGTATTTCAGGAAAAATTGTGAAAATTTAAACAATTTATAACACCAATAATTTCTAGAAAAAGGGATATTTTCATTTAACTTAGAAATAAATGGCAGAAAAAGATTAAAATAACTGAAATAAGTATTTGAAAAACAATTACGAATGCATTTGTAAACACCAGAAGGACAGGCCTTAATATACAACATAAAAACACAGATTTGGTTATAGACAATGTTTTGTGATCAAGAAAAGAGATAATCTATACCAAAGTGTTAAAAATATTTACTTACCAAAACAATGAAATAAAACAAGTAAAAAATCGTAATGCAAGGCAAGGCCTGACACAGTAAAATGTCATTGGTCAGCAAGTGGAAAGACTTGAAAAAACTCATTCTTATCCAAAAGACTGAATTACCCAATTCGCTTGTGAATGCCATCCCCACAGTGAGGCTCTGAGCTCAAAGGCTCTCACTGCAGACTTGCCCTGAATGGTTGGTCTGGGAGGAGAACTATGCCCATTGGTTCCACTGAGCTTGCCCAAGTGGTATCCAAGGCTGCATCTGCAGACTCCTACTCCATCAACAGATGAAATGGATAAAGAAATTGTGGTATATATACACAATGGAATATTACTCAGGCATAAAGAAAAATGTCTTTATGACATTACCACTAAATGAATATATCTGGAGAATATCATGCTAAATGAAATAAGCCAATCTCCCAAAAACCAAAGTTCAAATGTTTTCACTGACATGTGGAAGCTAAACCACAATAAAGAGGGGGAGGGGAAGAAGAGACATCATTAGATTAGACATAGGAAGGGAAGGGAGGGAGAAATGAATAGAAGAGACAGTGGAATTAATCTAACATAATTTTCCTATGTACATATGAAAATACCTAAGTGAATTCCACCATTTTGGGACACACATACTTGTGTTCACCCACAAGAATGGGGTCCAAATTAGAAAAAAAATATATTCCTTGCTTATGTAATTTTATCAAAATGGACCCTACAGTCATATATAACTAAGAAGAACCAATAAAAAATATAAAAAATAAATAAGTAAATAGGGAATGCGGGGGCATCTGGAATTCCATCCAGTGCTTGACAAAGATCTTCTGGAGGATGATTGCAAAGGCTCATCCTAAAAGGAATTGCCGGATGTTTTGCTCCGAAGCATGGTGTTTTTTCTGCTGTGTTTTTCTGATAATATATTACTCATTTCAGTCTGAACAGATTGCTTAAGGGGATGAGGGGAATACAACAAAAATTCCAGAAAATATTACCTACAATCTGAAAAACAATGGGTCTTTACCACTAACAAAATTAAAAATAATTTTACAACTGTGCAATGAGTCCCTGAAAGCCTCTGGAGAAAATAGTTATAGATCTGCCTTTGTCTCCAACAGGCTGGTTAAAATGTTGGTGGTGGGGTAAAAGAATAAGGTTTTACAACTTTCCTTCCTTCCTACAAGGAATAGGTCACCCCTATAATAAACATTGGTGCACAATGCCCTGTTCTGGAAAAAAAGAGCTACACAAGACAAGGTAATTTATTCAGTAAAAAAAACTTGGCCACAAAAACCACTGAGACCGCTGCCCTCCTGTAGCCCTTAACTCAGCAATCTAAATATTAACCAGAGGGACCTAACAGAAATGGTCACATGAGATTACTTGTCTATCACTTTAACCATGAGAATAATAAGAATAGTCTTAGGTCACATAGAGTTTAGATATTAAGGAAATAAACATTGTATTAGCTCATCGATGTAGTTAGATATTCTTAAATAATTGTGATTAGGTAAGGATAATCTGTAAGGTTACTGTTTTCTCATAATTTTTCTGTTCCTTGTTAAAAACAATTTCTGCCTATGCTTTGGAAACTTCTTTAATAATAACCACAAGACTGCCATTATAGCCTGAAGAAAAATGTATATAAACCCAGCCTTCCCCAGAATAAAGTGGGATTGATTGCACCAGAACTAGAGTCTGTGTCTTTCATTCTCCATTCATCGCGGACGCTGTCTCCCTGCACCCCGTTTACCTGTGTGGAACCCATGGACTCCCGCTAGGGCTGGACCCCGGCAAGGGAATGATATTATCGGGATATTTTAAGAATCATAAGAACATTAGCGATATAAGGGTTGACACCAAAGTTTTTAAAGTTCTAAAATGTCTTCTTTTTTGAAGAACAACCAAGAATACCAAAGTAGTGGATATGGCATGCACACTTCAAACTCTTACTTTACCTCATTATAGAAAACCACTGTGGTTAAAAAAAGTCTCTGGCGATGAAGTTTCTTATTAACAAAGAAAATTTCATATCTGCACACAGAAAAATAAATAAATAAATGAAAAAATGAAAACTTATGAACATGTAAATAAATAAATTTTAATTCAATGAGAAAAATACAAAATTTCCTAAAAAAGTTCTAAGAAATTTAGTATGCAAAGGATGAAAAAAAATGTCAAATCAATTCTACATAGATATTAGACCTAAATAAAATATAATTTCATATTAGCATAAGGAATAATTTTAGAAAGCAGCTTAATTACCAGGTAGTAGTGTACAATTTCTGAAAGAATATATAGAACATATAACCAAACAATAAAAAGGGTATTCTAACACAGTTGATGTGAGCAAAGACTCTTGAGACAGACTTAGTTATGCTCACAAGGTTCTTGTTTTCTTTTCTTGCAGGGTTTCAGCTCATTCAAAACTGGACTTGTAATAGTGTGTGCTTCCAGACGTATCATGAGGACTGAAGGCAGTAATAGTATATAAAGTGTCTAATATTATGCCAAAGAAAACTTTTTCTAAAACAATTTAAGACAAATCATTAGCATCAATTTAAACTATATAATTATTTTATATTTCACAATGAAATAATAAAATCACTAACACATTATGACAGATATTTCTTAAACTTTTTACATTATAATTTTTTAAAGTTATTTTCATATATAAATATGGATATGCACCTTATATCACTCCTATGATTACATGAGTTGGAACATGTAAGCAGAATATATCAATAAAGATAATTCTGAAATTTCTACCATTCATCTAAATTTTTTTCAACTAATATTGTCTATGATTTTACCCACATTATCATTATCAGTATTAAGCAAATACTCATAATGGTGCATTTCTCATAAGATTCCCTATGCCGATCTCTGTGAGATTACCTTTCTAACCTTCTGACACCTCAACAAGCTTACATGTTGATTACATTACCTGAAGATGTCAACACGTTTTTAGATTAAATGTGTGTGCACATGAGAACAATCACATCATGACTGTCTTCTAGCCAAATGTGTTTAGACACTATCAATTTTAAGATGCATCTCTATTTGAAATATCTGCAAATGTATACTCTAGCATCAAAGGAATACACTAATTTTCTCTGTGGTTGCCCTTTCTTAGTGTTAAATCATGATGGCTCATCTACAATATATTACTGAGGAAACATGCT